>NC_140583.1:20817325-21417325 GCF_964204655.1 Triturus cristatus
TTACCTTGTTGATAGGGACAGGCAAACTTAGCCATGATATCCTCCTTCCATAGGATATCATGGCTAAGTCAGAAAAATACCAGACGTAAAAAAGCAGCGTTAACCGAGGTTAGCGCTGCTTTTTTTGTCTCTAACAGGGTTAGCGATGTTCTTGATAATAGGAGAAATGTCGCTTAGCGACATTTCTCCTATTATTTTACTCTGGAACGCCCCCTTTGCATCTCATCAGAGATGCAAGGGGAAGCGTAGAGTAAACGGGTGCTAACATGCCAATTTGCATGTTAGCACCCTGTTGTCGATAGGGTGCTAGTTTTATCTCTGCTTTTTTGGCTTTTAAAGCCAATAAAGCAGAGATAAAGCCCTTGTTGATATGCCCCTCTGTGTCTCACTTCTCCAGCTATCTTCAGCTTTTTAAGTTTAAGCATTGAGAAGAAAATCATAAATAGGAACCAGGTAACATCATAATATCAAACATGTGAACGATATTAGAATAATGAAGCAGGCTACATCCGCGCGAGCAAAGAAAAAAAATCTAAATGTAAAATGAGTGGGTTAGAGTATCGATAAAACATGCCCAATAGGAGCCAGGAAGAAAGAAAAGAGAATAAAGAGAAGAAACAGTATAAAGTGAACAAGTGACTGAGATGCAAGATTATACATCGAGGCAACGTGAGCGCCGTGAAGAAGCATCACTGGTCCTAAAGCAGCAGGAATCTTTAAGAAACAAAGAGCATGCCCCCAGGCTTTCCAAATCTAAACACACGTGTAAGAGACCCCAAGGAGGCGCGCGGAGCGAGCAGCAGGGCTCTGTGTGGGGACCTTCGCTTGATAGAAGGTTACACCCACTGCAGAGCTATTGGTGTCATCGATGCCTTTCAGCCATGTTTTGCAGCAGCGCGGCTACCGTGCAGCATGGATAAAAGTTAAAAAAAATCCAGGTGATGACGCAGCCAGGTGTATTTTTCTGGTGGGGGACCATAGCAAAGCAACAATGTGGTAGGGGACCAGGAGGACGGGGTAAGGCAACAATGAGGGAGGGGAAATGTGAGAAAGTAATAAAATAGGATGGTGGTGGCGGGCAAACAACGGGACAAGCATCAACTCAGAGCGGGACGGGCGATTGGGGGTGATGGCATCCAAATACGTGGACTCTTGTAAAGTGTAGCAACTAGAAGGAAAATTAGCTCAGAAAGCGCTGGTAGTTGAAGGACTCTGGACAAGGAAGCAGTACTTGAGCGATGCTCCAGGGGCGGGCCAAACACAGGAAAAATGAAAAAAGCAACGGGCGAAAAAGAAGCAAGAAAAAGTTGAGAGTAAAGATGCAACCAGCCAATGGGCTGGCTTTGGGTCCGCTGTAAGTAAACCAAATGTCTTGCAAGCCTCAAGCGAGAGATATTAAAAATAAAACAGTTGTCATCTCAGTGAGCTCGAAGTAGAGTTGGGATGGTTGCATTTCTCGGGACAATTCATGCAGCCCCGCACACTCATCTATGCCACCCTGACTGCCACTCAATCTAGTGCCCACCTGAAGCTCAATGTGCCCTTGGGTGCAGGGCTGGATGACACAAGACGTACCCTAGTCTGCCACTCCAGCCTGGTTACTTCTGAAGCTGGGAGAAAGGCTGCCATTGGGTCTTGTCTAAGGGAATTGTGGGAGCTGTAGTCTTTTTATGCAGGCTGGCTGATTGCCTTCGGATATGCCAAGTGTCTGGCTAACAGTGCACGAAGCCTGCAGACCCAGTATTTCGGCTCTTCGTTTCTCCAAGGTGCCCATAGCAAGATATAGTCCTCAGACAGGGGCCTAACACATGAACCCCCCCCCCTGCCCCCGCCTCCACCACCATATCCTGGAAGGGCCCCTTCAAGTCTCTGGGTCCCCAGGTCCAGGGGGTGAGCCCTTGACAACCCCCCAAAGCAGACTTTCACTGAGACATTCATTGTAGGATTCTGCAGATGTGCACCCTGCACTCCCTGCACCAGCTGCAGCATACCCATCCACCCCTGCACCACTGTACCCCTCCCTGCACCAGATGCACGAGACCCCTGCAAGCCTCTGGGACCCCAGGTCCAGGAGGGTAAGCCCTTGACAGCCCCCCAAAGCAGACTTTCACTGAAACATACAATTTAGGATTCTGCAGATGCGCACCCCTGTACCCCTGCACCTCTGCAGCCCTGAACCCCCGCCCCAGCTGCAGCATACCCCTGCAAGCGTCTGGGACCCCAGGGCCAGGGGGTGAGCCCTTGACAGCCCCCAAAGCAGACTTTCACTGAAACATACATGTGGGATTCTGCAGATGCGCACCCCTGTACCCCTGCACCCCTGTACCCCTGCACCTCTGCACCCCTGAACCCCTGCCCCAGCTGCAGCATACCCCTGCAAGCGTCTGGGACCCCAGGTCCAGGGGGTGAGCCCTTGACAGCCCCCAAAGCAGACTTTCACTGAAACATACATGTGGGATTCTCCAGATGCGTACCCCTGTACCCCTGCACCCCTGCACCAGCTGCAGCATACCCCTGCACCCCGTACCCCTGTACCAGCTGCAACATACCTCTGCACCCCTGTACCCCTGCACCCCTGTACCAGCTGCAGCATACCCCTGCACCCCTGTACCCCTGTACCAGCTGCAGCATACCCCTGCACTCCTGCACCTCTGCACCCCTGCACCAGCTGCAGCATACCCCTGTACCTCTGCACCAGCTGCAGAATACCTCTGCAAGCCTCTGGGACCCCAGGTCCTGGGGGTGAGCCCTTGACAGCCCCCCAATGCAGACTTGTACTGAAACATACATGTGGGATTCTGCAGATGCGCACCCCTGTACCCCTGCACCCCTGTACCTCTACACCCCTGCACCCCTGTACTGCTACACCCCTGCACCAGCTGCAGCATACCCCTGCACCCCTGTACACCTGCACCCCTGCGCCCCTGTACCCATGTACCCCTGCACCAGCTGCTGCATGCACCTGCACCCCTGTAACCCTGCAGCAGCTGCACGAGACCCCTGCAAGCCTCTGGGATCCCAGGTCCAGGAGGGTGAGCCCTTGACAGCCCCTAAAGCAGACTTTCACTGAAACATACAATGTAGGATTCTGCGAATGCGCACCCCTGTACCCCTGCACCCCTGCACCCCTGTACCCCTGCACCTCTGCACCCCTGAACCCCTGCCCCAGCTGCAGCATACCCCTGCAAGCGTCTGGGACCCCAGGTCCAGGGGGTGAGTCCTTGACAGCCCCCAAAGCAGACTTTCACTGAAACATACATGTGGGATTCTGCAGATGCGCACCCCTGTACCCCTGCACCCCTGCACCAGCTGCAGCATACCCCTGCACCCCGTACCCCTGTACCAGCTGCAACATACCTCTGCACCCCTGTACCCCTGCACCCCTGTACCAGCTGCAGCATACCCCTGCACCCCTGTACCCCTGTACCAGCTGCAGCATACCCCTGCACTCCTGCACCTCTGCACCCCTGCACCAGCTGCAGCATACCCCTGTACCTCTGCACCAGCTGCAGAATACCTCTGCAAGCCTCTGGGACCCCAGGTCCTGGGGGTGAGCCCTTGACAGCCCCCCAATGCAGACTTTTACTGAAACATACATGTGGGATTCTGCAGATGCGCACCCTTGTACCCCTGCACCCCTGTACCTCTGCACCCCTGCACCCCTGTACCGCTACACCCCTGCACCAGCTGCAGCATACCCCTGCACCCCTGTACACCTGCACCCCTGCACCAGCTGCAGCATACGCTTACACCCCTGCACCCCTGAACCTCTGCACCCCTGCACCCCTGTACCCCTGCACCAGCTGCACGAGACCCCTGCAAGCCTCTGGGACCCCAGGTCCAGGGGGTGAGCCCTTGACAGCCCCCCAAAGCAGACTTTCACTGAAACATACATGTGGGATTCTGCAGATGCGCACCCCTGTACCCCAGCACCCCTGCACCCCTGCACCTCTGCACCCCTGCACCTCTGCACCCCTGTACCTCTGCACCCCTGCACCCCTGCACCTCTGCACCACTGCACCACTGTATCCCTGCACCAGCTGCAGCATACCCCTGCAAGCCTCTGGGACCCCAGGTCCAGGGGGTGAGCCCTTGACAGCCCCCCAAAGCAGACTTTCACTGAAACATACATGTGGGATTCTGCAGATGCGCACCCCTGTACCCCAGCACCCCTGCACCCCTGCACCTCTGCACCCCTGCACCTCTGCACCCCTGTACCTCTGCACCCCTGCACCCCTGCACCTCTGCACCACTGCACCACTGTATCCCTGCACCAGCTGCACGAGACCCCTGCAAGCCTCTGGGACCCCAGGTCCAGGGGGTGAGCCCTTGACAGCCCCCCAAAGCAGACTTTCACTGAAACATACATGTGGGATTCTGCAGATGCGCACCCCTGTACCCCAGCACCCCTGCACCCCTGCACCTCTGCACCCCTGCACCTCTGCACCCCTGTACCTCTGCACCCCTGCACCCCTGCACCTCTGCACCACTGCACCACTGTATCCCTGCACCAGCTGCACGAGACCCCTGCAAGCCTCTGGGACCCCAGGTCCAGGGGGTGAGCCCTTGACAGCCCCCCAAAAGCAGACTTCCCGAAACTGTATCACACGCTGCACCCCTGGGGTTTAGATGCCTTTGATGCTGCCGTCTTCCTACCCTGGCACCGACCTCATGTGCTCAAAGATGCACCAATTGTCACTAAGGTTCTAAAAATAATCCTTCCGAGAGATCCCCCCAACCCCGTCCCCCCTTAGGGTGGCGTTAAGGCCTGTAACGCTTTGAACAATGTTACTGAAGTAATGCGCTTACAAAGCGCCATATGCGCGCAGCGCCTACGAGCTCCGCGAGGAAAGCCTCAGCGCCAGCTGCACGGGGGCGGGGGGAGGGGGGCGTTAAATCCTGCCATGCCTTACATCCATTGTGCTGCCATTTCTCGATTAGCCGCTAAATATGTGTACAAAAAAGGAAATACTGCGCCAGTGTTACTTTTTCTTGTGCTCGCACGCGCACGGTGTCATTTTATAGCGCCCGAACTGTCGACAAGAGGGTATCGTGGCGCTGTGGGTCCAGGAAGACAGGTCAGGAGGCCACTGCAGCCTGCACCACCCGTCGCCAGAGCTGCCAATGATAGTAACAACACAGCCAATAACCGTCACACACCTACAAGTGTGACGATTCGACTGTTTGTTATGTAGACTGTATTCATTAATTATTAACTCTTCTTGTGGTCATCTCTAAATTAGCCGTATAGCGCCATCTTGTGGCAGAGTGTCACAAGCGCCGGTGTTGACAGTTAAGTGCCGGTTCCGAGCACCAGAAACCAGGGACTCAAATTAAGCACTGGTAAACGTGCATGGAGGAGAGGCAAACCCCTCACCTTAGAACAGCTTAACGTGCATGGAGGAGAGGCAAACCCCTCACCCTAGAACAGCTTGACGTGCATGGAGGAGAGGCAAACCCCTCACCCTAGAACAGCTTAACGTGCATGGAGGAGAGGCAAGCCCCTCACCCTAGAACAGCTTAACGTGCATGGAGGAGAGGCAAACCCCTCACCCTAGAACAGCTTAACGTGCATGGAGGAGAGGCAAACCTCTCACCCTAGAACGGCTTAGCGTGCATGGAGGAGAGGCAAACCCCTCACCCTAGAACAGCTTAACGTGCATGGAGGAGAGGCTAACCCCTCACCCTAGAACAGCCTAACATGCATGTAGGAGAGGCAAACCCCTCACCCTAGAACAGCTTAGCGTGCATGGAGGAGAGGCACACCCGTCACCCTAGAACGGCTTAACGTGCATGGAGGAGAGGTAAACCCCTCACCCTAAAACAGCTTAACGTGCATGGAGGAGAGGCACACCCCTCACCCTAGAACAGCTTGACGTGCATGGAGGAGAGGCACAGCCCTCACCCTAGAACAGCTTAACGTGCATGGAGGAGAGGAAAACCACTCACCCTAGAACAGCTTAACGTACATGGAGGAGAGGCAAACCCCTCACCCTAGAACAGCTTAACGTGCATGGAGGAGAGGCAAACCCCTCACCCTAGAACAGCTTAGCGTGCATGGAGGAGAGGCAAACCCCTCACCCTAGAACAGCTTAACGTGCATGGAGGAGAGGCAAACCCCTCACCCTAGAACAGCTTAACGTGCATGGAGGAGAGGCAAACCCCTCACCCTAGAACAGCTTAACGTGCATGGAGGAGAGGCAAACCCCTCACCATAGAACAGCTTAGCGTGCATGGAGAAGAGGCACACCCCTCACCCTAGAACAGATTAACGTGCATGGAGGAGAGGCACACCCCTCACCATAGAACAGCTTAACGTGCATGGAGGAGAGGCAAACCCCTCACCCTAGAACAGCTTAACGTGCATGGAGGAGAGGCACACCCCTCACCCTAGAACAGCTTAACGTGCATGGAGGAGAGGCAAACCCCTCACCCTAGAACAGCTTAGCGTGCATGGAGGAGAGGCAAACCCCTCACCCTAGAACAGCTTAAGGTGCATGGAGGAGAGGCAAACCCCTCACCCTAGAACAGCTTAAACTGCATGGAGGAGAGGCAAACCCCTCACCCTAGAACAGCTTGACGTGCATGGAGGAGAGGCACACCCCTCACCCAAGAACAGCTTAACGTGCATGGAGGAGAGGCAAACCCCTCACCATAGAACAGCTTAACGTGCATGGAGGAGAGGAGAGGCAAACCCCTCACCCTAGAACAGCTTAACGTGCATGGAGGAGAGGAGAGGAGAGGCAAACCCCTCACCCTAGAACAGCCTAACGTGCATGGAGGAGAGGCAAACCCCTCACCCTAGAACAGCTTAACGTGCATGGAGGAGAGGCAAACCCCTCACCATAGAACAGCTTAACGTGCATGGAGGAGAGGAGAGGAGAGGCAAACCCCTCACCCTAGAACAGCTTAACGTGCATGGAGGAGAGGCAAACCCCTCACCCTAGAACAGCTTAACGTGCATGGAGGAGAGGCAAACCCCTCACCCTAGAACAGCTTAACGTGCATGGAGGAGAGGCAAACCCCTTACCCTAGAACAGCTTAACGTGCATGGAGGAGAGGCACACCCTTCACCCTAGAACAGCTTAACGTGCATGGAGGAGAGGCAAACCCCTCACCCTAGAACAGCTTAACGTGCATGGAGGAGAGGCAAACCCCTCACTCACCCTAGAACAGCTTAACGTGCATGGAGGAGAGGCAAACTCCTCACCATAGAACAGCTTAACGTGCATGGAGGAGAGGTAAACCCCTCACCCTAGAACAGCTTAACGTGCATGGAGGAGAGGGAAACCCCTCACCCTAGAACAGCTTAACGTGCATGGAGGAGAGGCAAACCCCTCACCATAGAACAGCTTAACGTGCATGGAGGAGAGGCAAACCCTCACCTTAGAACAGCTTAATGTGCATGGAGGAGGGGCAAACCCTCACCTTAGAACAGCTTAACGTGCATGGAGGAGGGGCAAACCCTCACCTTAGAACAGCTTAATGTGCATGGAGGAGAGGCAAACCCCTCACCCCAGAACAGCTTAACGTGCATGGAGGAGAGGCACACTCCTCACCCTGGAACAGCTTAACGTGCATGGAGGAGAGGCAAACCCCTCACCATAGAACAGCTTAACGTGCATGGAGGAGTGGCAAACCCCTCACCCTAGAACAGCTTAACGTGCATGGAGGAGAGGCAAGCCCCTCACCCTAGAACAGCTTAAAGTGCATGGAGGAGAGGCAAACCCCTCACCCTAGAACAGCTTAACGTGCATGGAGGAGTGGCAAACCCCTCACCCTAGAACAGCTTAACGTGCATGGAGGAGTGGCAAACCCCTCACCCTAGAACAGCTTAACGTGCATGGAGGAGAGGCACACCCCTCACCCTAGAACAGCTTAACGTGCATGGAGGAGAGGCAAACCCCTCACTCACCCTAGAACAGCTTAACGTGCATGGAGGAGAGGCAAACTCCTCACCATAGAACAGCTTAACGTGCATGGAGGAGAGGCAAACCCCTCACCCTAGAACAGCTTAAACTGCATGGAGGAGAGGCAAACCCCTCACCCTAGAACAGCTTAACGTGCATGGAGGAGAGGCACACCCGTCACCCTTGAAACAGCTTTCTAGAAGGAATTCTTGACCTGGGACGGTTGGTTTCTGACTATTGATGGTACAACAGTTTAAAGGAATGAGGCTGGAAGAGTCCACAACAGCTGAGTTGAGCCAATAACAGCACCGGTCAGTGTCTGGTGACCTACAGAACGGACAGGGTAGGAGCCGGGGTGGTTGCAGGAAAACCCTGTTATTCATCGTCATTGCTTTGTAATCAAGCATTCCCCAGGTGCACATAAAAGGGTGGGGAACCCAGACTGAGACAGTCTCATCAGACACCAGCACTTACCATTCTGTGTGATCACACTTTCATTTTTGGCCTTGAGCACTTTGGAAACTGTCACTTACCTTTTTCGACCAATCGGACGCTGACATAGGCACGACAGTGGTATCGGAGTTGGATGGTTTATGCACTGAATAATACCTTTTTTCACTGGCTTGTTTGGATGAGACTTTTGTCCAGGACCAGGAGTAGTTGTGCCAGAAACGGGAGCTTTGGTTTTAAGGCACCGGGGACAGACCAGGGATGTAGGTTGCCTTCCTCTCATCAACTGAAATGGAGACCCCGACCAGGGATGTAGGTTGCCTTCCTCTCATCAACTGAAATGGAGACCCCCGGTGGCTGGAATGGGGGTGGTCCTCTAAGCCCACAGCCTTTCTCTGGTATCCAGTGCAGTGGGAATATTACCAACCATGGCCAGGTGAGTGCTTCCCTTCAAATATGTGTTAAGTTGTTGCATTGAGAATTGTACAATGCAGTACTGACATGTCGGACATTAAGCATTGGCAAGAATCCAGACATCTCTGCTGGTGTAAATTGGGCGCCATTGCCGGTGACTTTGGCATCAGAAAACCCATCACCACTGAAAACCTTCATTGGAAAATCAAGAACTACAAATGCTGCTACTCTCCCGAAGCCGTTACTTCTGGCCAATTTGAATGGTAATCCATGAAGACGGCATATTGCTTGTGGCCGGGGGATTCTTAAAGAGACCCGCCTAACCCTACTTCCTAATTGCACAGGTGTGGAGACTGTTCTGCACTTCTTATCATAGGCAAAAAGAACAGTTGATGGACAGAATGCAGAACAATGTCATACATTCACTCCAGGACAGAGATCTGGGCCTAAATCCATCGTTTTTAGGTCTCGCCTCTTCGAGACATTTAGTGAGTGGCTTTTAAAAGTGCCACCAGAGGATTTTGCTGGCCTCAAGCTTGAGGTTACGTGCGCGAGCGCGTGTGCAGCTGCCAGCTTTCAGCGCTTGATCGTGATCACGATTAGTTTCACTTTCGCATGCACACAACTCCCGCTTCTCCCCCTCCCCCACCACATATCATGTCTTGTGGCCGCTCGTGCGTGCGCGCGGCCAATGCTTGTTTTTTTAATGTTCTGTCTCACCTAAGCCCCTGCAATTGTAGTGGACGTTATATTTCAGTCTGGCATCTCCAAATAATCCTGTAACGTGTTCCGGTAGAGATTCTAACATCAAACTTGCACTTGAGCACACAAATCTCGTTGCAGGTGAAAATGCCACCCCGAGTGTGAAACACTGTTTTTAACAGACTAAGGGGCATATTAACAAGGGCTTCATCTCCGCTTTTTTGGCTTTAAAAGCCAAAGAAGCGGAGATGAAAATATTGCCCTATCAACAACAGGGTGCTAACATGCAAAATCGCATGTTAGCACCCTTTTTCACTACACTTCCCTTTGCATCTCTAATGAGATGCAAAGTGGGCGTTCCAGAGCAAAATAATAGGAGAAATGTCGCTAAGCGACATTTCTCCTATTATCAAGCTTCAGGCTAACCCTGTCTGGCCAATTTGAATGCTAATCCATGAAGGCGACATATTGCTTGTGTCCGGGGGATTCTTAAAGGGACCCGCCTAATCCTACCTCCTAATTGCACAGGTGTGGAGAGTGTTCTGCAGCAGCGGTCCGTGGAGGGAGTTCTGTGGGGCGGAAAGGCGGGGCGGGGAGGGGCAGGGTGGGGGGTACTAAACACCGCAATATGGATAATTGGAGGTAAGTAAACAGTTAAATAAACAAAACGAATTTCGTAGCGCGCGCTGCACCGCATTTTGTGATGCAGGGCGCGCTACGAAATTCGTTTTATTTATTTAATTGTTTACTTACCTCCAATTATCCATGTTCCAGTGTTTAGTACCCCCACCCTGCCCCTCCCCCGCCCCGCCTTTCTGCCCCACGGAACTCCCTCCACGGACCGCTGCTGGTGTTCTGCACTTCTTATCATGAGCAAAAAGAACAGTTGATGGACAGAATGTAGAACAATGTCATACATTCACCCCAGTACAGAGATCTGGGCCTAAATCCATCGTTTTTAGGTCTCGCCTCTTCAAGATATTTAGTGAGTGGCTTTTAAAAGTGCCACCAGAGGCTTTTGCTGGCCTCAAGCTTGTGGTTATGTGCGCGAGCGCACGCGCAGCCGCCAGCTTTCAGCGCTTGATCGTGATCGCGATTAGTTTCACTTTCGCATGCACACAACTCCCGCTCCTCCCCCTCCCCCACCACATATCGCGTCTCGTGGCCGCTTGCGCGCGCGCGGCCAATGCTTGTTTTTTTAATGTCCTGTTTCACGTAAGTCCCTTCGATTGTAGAGGACGTTATATTTCAGTCTGGCATCTCCAAATAATCCTGTAACATGTTCCGGTAGAGATTCTAACACCAAACTTGCACTTGAGCACACAAATCTCGTTGCAGGCGAAAATGCCACCCCGAGTGTGAAACACTGTTTTTAACAGACTAATTATTTCTGATCTGTGCCATATATCCAGCGTTTAGATGCTTGCTCTACTTTACATTTAGTTCTTATCTGCTGTGGTTCCTGTTAAACTCCTTGAAGTGGTGCTGGAAAGCAATCACAGGTATGCGTTGTGAAACTGATGACATACGGCATGGCTACATAATGACAAGACGGTTACGCCCAGCCTCGCTCAGTCTTGGCAGCTGCTCATCGTGTTTCACGCACACCGTGTCCTTGTGTGTTTGAATGGGTTTTCAGCTGGTGCCATTAAATCGCACCAACACGAATCGTCGCAGGGCAACTTGACAAGGAGGTAGAGTGAGCCGTGAGCGCAGTCCGCTCGTGCACTACCGGGCTTGGAACATGAGGAGGAAGAGCGGAGCCATCAAGAAGCATGCGGTCAGCACACAGGTTCAGAGCTAGCGTCCATCAGGCTCTCAAAGAACAGTTCAGATTGGTAGCAGACCGTTAAAGAGCGATTCCTCAGCGGTGGTTATTTGTTTCAACTAGTAGGTTTAACATCTACGCAGCCTCGCAAAATGCATTTGTTTCATGAAAAATAGTTTATTACTCCGAGTCTTTTGCTGTCACTTGGTTAACTGTATTTTCTGTTGAAGAATCATCCCATGTTTAGATTTTCATGCCATACGATACGGCAATCCCAGTGACAAACATAAGCATGTCATAACGAACTGTTTTTCGCATAGCTTCCTCCTGCCCCTCTCTGGTCATTTTCCTACATGTTTGCGGTACATATCCTTCAAATAAAGGTATTTTCAGGGGCGTAGCCAGCGATCGTAGTGAATTTTAGTTTGAATGTGTGCTGAAGGGATATATTACCTCCCGGTCCCACTTTTGAATGCTAGTGAGATGGATGCAGCCCACCAGGCTGCCAGTCTCTTCTTTTGTGCTTAAACCATGCTTATGTGTTGTTGTTAGAGGCCAGCGAACATAGGGGCATATTATCCAGCACGGCGTTAAAATTATAACCGCTTTAGCGGCAGAAAACTGCCGCTAAAGTGGCGATAATGGGCTTGATAATATGCCGCAGAGAACTCCAATAGAAGCCCATGTTGATACCAGAACATGGGCTTCTATTGGAATTCTCAAGGACATATTATCAAGCCCATTATCGCCGCTTTAGCTGCAGTTTTCTGCCGCTAAAGCGGCTATAATTTTAACGCCGTTTCTTGATAATATGCCCCTTAAATCAAAGGTTCAGGAGAGCGCTGACGACTGACATTTGTCAGGTGGAGCATCGCAACTTTAAAGTTCGGCTTCTGTATCTATATTGTGTGTTCGGAGTCCGTTTAAAACTAGATGACAAGAAACAGAATCATAAGTCTGTGGGGCGGAGCCTGTTTGTGTTGTGGCCAGGCAGCACAGTTGAAGGCTTCTTTGCCATTCCACATATTTCATTTATCATTTGTGGCATGTGAAGAATCCAAAATGTTTCTGTAATCAAACAGTTTCTAGTCCTTTATCAGAAATGGGATTAGAACACCTTCCAGGAAGTTTACTAGGTCAAAACTATTACGTGTGTGAGTGGCAATAATATATTCTTTTTCTGAAGTTAGAAGGAAGGTCGGCAGCGGCTGTGTGCAATTCACACCTTATCTGTCCCATTGCTCCGCCCCTTTCTCTCTCCAGAAACAAAAAGTGAAAAAGTGCATTCTGCGGTCTGCAGAAAAAATAAAATACATTCACATTTTCCAACTATCTAATAACGTGCATTTGATTTAGAAGTCCAGCTAAAACTGAGAAATGCTGGGCTCTTGGTACATGTAAGTTAGGGGCATATTAACAACGGCCAGCGATAATTACCACTGGCCGTGTTTAGCGATAATTATATTATCGCAGGCTATCTCTGTTATTTATCTGGTAGCGCATTATTAACAACGCGTTACTCCAGGGTGATACAAATTCCAGAGATAGTGAGGTTATCGCCCTTTTGCAGGGAACATCGCTGGTTTTCCAGCGATGTTCCCTGCAAAACGGCGATAACCTTGCTGATACGACCCACAGGGTCGTATCAACATAATCCACCCCCTATATTAGGGAGGGCTAAGTCAGGATTTTAGCAGACGTTAGGTTTTGGCGAAAATGGCCGTTTTCGACTAAATGTAATGTGTGCTAAAATCATGTGGGCTGCCTTGTAAATATCGCGATGTAAACATCAGCAATATTTGCAAGGTAGTCCATCTTGGGTACGCCCAGTAACGGCCACTTTGCATCTCATTGGAGATGCAAAGTGAGGCGTTGGGAAAAAGGGTGCTCACATGCGATTATGCATGTTAGCACCCTCTTGTAAATAGGGTGCTGGTTTTATCTCCGCTGTTTTGGCTTTGTAAGCCAAGAAAGTGGCTGAGATAAAGCCCTTGTAAATATGCCTCATAATCTGAGATGTCGATACCTTTGTCCTCCTAATCCCCCGCCACTCTCCAAACAAAACTTGCTGAACATTGAAGCTTTGATATTTGCCCAGTCTCTGTCTCTTGACAAGTTCCCTGTTCAAGATCGACACGTAGCAAACAGTATTCTCTTAGCAAGAGGCTTTGCGTGAAATGTGCGGCTGCCCGTGCTGCCGATCTCACACAGCTTCTGCTATTCCTGCATGTCAATAAGAGCCTTTATCTTCACTTGTCCCGTGTGTAGGAATTAGAGGGTCTGTTGGTCATTTCGCGGGACTCCCTTCTTCCTGTTGGTAATCCCACTGATGAATAGCCTTAATATTTGTGACACCCTGGCCCCCACCCCAGAGTGCTGCTTAACCCCTGACTCACCGGCATTCTTTTTGCATTGGACTAGACCGCAAACTGCTGCCGACCTCTTTGCCGTAAGTGCTTTTTAAAATTATTTTTATTTTTATTTTTTCCCCATCCACCTCGGGACTGTAAATAAAAATTTAAAAAATTGCCTGCCTCATTTTGTAGCTGAGCATGCAAATGCTTACAAAATGACGCTGCTGCGTCACTGAGCCTTTTTTTCACCCCTGACCTTTTCACAGTGGTCTCTGTGATGCTGTACACAGCATGGCTATAAGGCACTGGCGAAGCCGGGTGGACACAAAGAGGAGACCTATTGATTCTACCAATGCTTGTCTCTGCTGTGGCATAGAAAGCAACGATCCATCCATTAATGGATGAAGTATTATTTTACTGCATGTCTGCAGTACTGATCGCCATGAATCGGAGACTCCGTCGCACTCTCGGCCACACGGGCACCCGACTGACCATTGCATCCGTGCACATTCCTCGCTAACTCATCGGTTGTCTGAGTGATAGATTTCCAAATCTGACCCTCCCATCCGACTCGGCTGCATTCTTCCTCAGTTACTTGTCTTGTGAATTCCGTCAGGAGGATCCGTGAGCTTGTGAAGTGTTTCCTGCCTTGGCCCTCTCTCCTCGATGGAGCAAGGTATCCGCCTTTTAAGCCTCCCTCATCTCATACTAGGGTTGGCCATTAGGGTTGGGTTTGGCTCGTTCAGTACAAACTACTGGGCCATAAGCCAGCCGTTTTTTTGGAATACGTGCATACACACACGTCTAAGTTAAGTTTCTTTACATGCTGCCATTCAAACAAAGCTTTCTCACCCGAGCCTTTCAATTGAGGAAGAGAAACCGCTCCTACATTCAATATGAAAGTATTTGAACCATCGAGCCCCAGGCTCATAAGGTGCATAACTAGTTGCATCTGACTGTTCTAGCCCACGTTGACATTGTGGGCATTTGAGTCCCAGATACAAACTAATATCTGCAGATTGGTGGCCATGAGCAGTGCTCGATAAGCCACTAACAAAACCTGCTTTGAATTCAGCCAGTGGGAGGATCAATGAAAGCTTTGGAACCTAAAGCCGTGGGGACTGGCGGAGAAAAGTTGTCTCTGTCGCTTGCTGTGGGGAATTATTGTATTGGGATTATACCGGTCTGGTTCTCCCTTTCAATTAGAGATGAGAAGGAGAGGTAAACAAGCATTAGTTTAGCTAATAGGTCTCGCCTTTGGGACCTTATAAGTGTGTAGCCATGCAACGGTTGATGTTGTTGCACCAAGGATATTGTGCTGCATAACTAAATACTTAGAAGGTCTCAAAAGCGAGACCTATTGGCTATGCCAATGCTTGTTTCTTCTTATCATGGGCAGCAAAAGGGCTACAATGCCTTAATAAACCATCCGGTTCCGCATCCATCCTGACCAGCGTAAATGGCTCCACAACGGATTCTTCAAAGCAGACATACCCATGTGTCCTGAATTACACATTTAGCAGCAATTCACAAATCCCTTCTGGGAGTACACATTTGTCATTATGAAAAACACTGAGGCCACCTGAACAAGCAAATGAAGTGAACGTTTTGGTCCCTTACTATGGGGGCACCCATCACGTGTATTATTTGACTAGTTTTGAGTTCAGCATCTTTCGAATCTTCTAATCAAAAATCTTCAACATGATTCTCTTCTTCGACCGCACAGACATCTCTCACAGAGGCAACAATGCCAGAATCATCCTTATCAAATGGGTCACTAGTGCCAGGTAGCCTAGACAAGCAGGCCTCTGGTTGTTTTTTGGGACCTGTAACAAAGGCTCCATCGAAGTTATACTCTTGACGTGTTGAGCTCAATCTTGCAATGTGACCAGTGGGATTCCTTCCAATCCCTAAAGGTAAGATTTGAACTAGAGGCTGAGGGTCTGAATGCATGGGGAAATTTATTTCCCAGAATATAGTTCCAGAAATGGTTTGTGGCCCAGACACAGGCGAGTAGCTTGTGCTCTGCGGCTGGGTACTTTCTATCCGTTTCGTTTAAAGTTTACCCATTCAGAACTTCCAGATTTCTGTAAAAGTACAGCACCCAACCCACACACACTTCTATCAACCAATCCTCTTAAGATCATTTGCAATATCCCCTACACACTGAGCTGCGCAGTCCTCAATGTGATGCTTAATGGCTTTAGATGCTTCTTTGATGTGAATCCTGTGCTTAAACTTGTGTGTCTTTCATAACTTGTTTTCGAAAGTCTATTCCTACATCTTATGAAGATTACATTTTTCTTGGCTGTCTTGCTCCACCACCAAGTTAATGTGTTCCTTTGATGCTGTCAATCAGAATATTCATTGATACCCAAGAATATGGAACAATCTCTTTGCAAATAAGCTCCCTTGAATGGTTCAGTCTTTGAAGCTCAACACACCTTAAAAAACCCCCAGCAATTCAATGCTCTGTCTTTAGTTGGATATTGAACACCTATATCGGGGGTGTAGTCCTCTCTCATCCTAACATTCTTTAAACAAGCCCTCAGTATTCATTGAAATTTTCTCACCCGAATCAAACAAAAAGTTAAAAACTTTTTTGTCTACAGTTATGTTTGTGTATGCGCAATACATTAATCCGGACTTCCCTTGACTACCAAAACCAGATCTTTACTTCTCCCTGCTTAGACCTCAGTGCCCTATTCTTCTTCGTCTAATTCCACAATCCTGCTTAATTTCATCCGATTGCTCTGATAAATTCTTTCCTAATTTTCTACAGTTCTTGCATGTAGCATTCCTAACAAGACAAAGAAAACAGCCCACAGCATGTGATGGATATCCACATCTGAAGCATATGGGCTTTTGTGTGAAATAATTCCCCTTTTTAGGTCTCGCTACAGTCAGCGCATGCGCTGCTCTTGCGAGAAATTTAGTAGGTGGTTTAAAAGTGCTAACCAGGCCGGCTACCAGCTTGCTATTATGCGCACAAGCGCGCGCGACGTGCACAGCACTTTTTCCCGTTGCGCGCGTGCGCACAACTTGCGTCACCACCCGCGTTTTACATTTTTTTTATATTTCATTTCGAGGCCGCGCTGCGTTACTTTTACGGCCAATGCTTGTTTGTCATGTAATGTGTATTACTGCACTGGGCCCCGTTTATAAGACTACCAGACCCCTGTTTGGGTTACATTGCTATATGAATGATGGCTATTCTGAGAACAATAGAAACAAAAGTTTATTTCTGCTGTATCAACCCTCTTAAGAAACGCATAATACGTTCAGATGCAAGTCTTGTAGCCATTGTATTTGTCGCAGTGATGGCTCATGGTACAGTCACTTCAGTAAAAACTACCAATCCTATGATCCTCTAGTAGCACCCAGAACTGCATCAGCAGTTGCATCACTCACCCGCACGTCTCACGGACCAATCCCTGCTTCCCAGTCTTGTTCTTAAAACCCTCACACCAAAACACTAGTTATTCAGCAGCCATAAGCGGGCACTGATTCCTTGAAGACGTATCTGGGGACGATAATGCATATATGCCCCATCCCCTTGGGGTGTTCCTTTCACTCACCATGAGCTATTTTTTCTACCTGGAAACTATTTTGATGCTGTTCATTATGGGCAGGAACCTGGGGGACGGGCTCAATTACTACTGTATATAAGAGGCTTCCGTCTCATGGAGCAACATTTAGGTTGGCCATATACCGTGATTTTAGCATTATGGCCTTTTATGGCTAACATGACTACTGGGTGATTGTGAAAAATCCCTTCCCGGGATTATTATGGATTATGCACAGCGCCCTAACTTTAATAAGAGATTTCAACACCCCACTCTCCTCCATCACTGGTTTATACCCACATCCAGCGTATTATGTTCTCATACATGAGGGGAGGCCTATGCGTCCACTCACTCACGCAAACCCTCTGGACCATCTCCTTAAACAATATACCATGGGTTGCTGTAAAGGCTCCAGACCAGGAACTTGTGTTTTCAATGCCTAGTAATGTAGCTCCAAGAAGTGGTCAGTCCCATTAATCATGGTATGCTTCTGCCATAAGTGTATGACTACAGTAACGTGCCCCATGTCTGATGCGTATAATTCCCGAACCACTCGCAATTAGGGTAAGATGTGTCACTGTACCCGCATGGTTTTTGGAGTGTTGTAATGTGCACGCTCACAGGTGCAGTGCACTCTTGCAATGGTTTGCCATGCTTACACTTTATAGCAACATTTTATATCACACCATATGAAAAAGCTTTTAACTATACACTAATCTGATGTAGACAGGTGGTTGATGCTGGACTCACTCTCAAAGACACTCACAGACACTCACACAGACACTCTCTCAGACACTCTCTCACAGACTCTCTCTCACAGAGTCTCTCTCACAGACACTCTCACAGACACTCTCTCACAGACTCTCACACTCTCACAGACACTCTCTCACAGACACTCTCTCATAGACTCTCACAGACTCTCAACAAAGGAAAGTTTTGCTCTACCTGTCTACATGACAATGGATCAAATAGATCTCACTGATAAATATCGCAAAAGGGTCGCTTACGGCCACACCATTTGGAAGGGAACACACAAAAAACTATATATTGTGATAAAGGATTGTATTTTTATTCAGTTTTTTTGTGGTTCAATACTTCACTTGATATGTATACACAAATAAAACATATACTCAAAACATGAATACAATGGATTTTTGAAAGGATATGTGCAAAAAACCAAGCTGGGCCCCCTCAGAGGGGTAAAGAAAGTAGATAAACAGTTAAATCACATTCATACTAATCAAGCAAACCATGCGCTCTTACTCAGTCAACCAATACACTGGATATGCATTTTCTCTACATTTAAAATACTTTTATATACACAAGAAAAATCTCCTCAAAGTCTTGGTGTATCTGGTTAGATGGACACCAACAGATCATACAAAAAGACACGCCGACGCGCGTTTCGGTGCAATCACCCAACAGTAAGGGTGCCACCTTCTTCAGGGCGTACTTTATAAACGTTTCTGTAATCCAGGGGGCCTGTAGGAGATTACTATTGAAAGAAAAGAATTTTTGTCTCATTTGAATTAATAAAATCATTTTTCAATAATGATAATCGTATACATCAATAATAAGTTCAAGAAAATCAATAAATGACAAGTATTCATTCACAGCTAAATTTTAGAACAGAATGGTGTGGCGAGCAGGCGCCACACCATTCTGTTCGCTGACTCTTTTCACTGACTGACACTCTCTCTCACTGACTGACTGACTCTCGCTAAAAGACTGACTCTCGCTAAAAGACTGACTCTCGCTTAAAGATTGACTCTCGATTAAAAACTGACTCACTCTCACTGACTGACTATCTCACTGACTCACTCTAACTCACTGATTGACTCACTCTCTCACTCTCATTCACTCTCACTGACTGACTCTCACTCTCACTTACTCACTCTCACTGACTCTCACTAACTGACTAACTCTCTCACTCTGACTGACTGACTCACTCTCACTCACTCTCACTGACTGACTGACTGACCTTCACCCTCCTGTTATTTATGCCCCCATAACAAACAAAAAAACACAACAATCAGCCATTGGAACAGGCAGATACAAGTTGCCAGCATTAAAAGGACAAAAAAACCTCAAGACATTATTTTTAATACTTTTTTAATATGGTCGTTTAGTTGTACATAATGCTTTTTTGTTCATATCTAAGGTAACAAAAATGCTTCTGACACTTCTTTATTATAACTTTTCAGCATGCTGCAAACTTCTGTACAGCACAGCTTAAAGACATAGATAAAGTCAATATCTCTGGCTAAACACTTATAAGTTCCCAAAGGCGAGACCTATTGGCTATGCCAATGCTTGTTATCCTTGGTAGCATTCTTTCTCTCATACAAATGTTATCTTCTGTTATATTTATCTTGAACACTACTGGCGTTGCTCTCTTTAACTTTACCAGTGCTCATGTTTTAGCTTCTGATCTGTTTCTTAGGTGATGACTAAGCGTTTCTATACATTCGAGTGTTGATAATTTTAACGAAAACTGGGCTTTTCACAGTTTAACAAGTTTTCTTGGACCATAATGTCCCTGCTGTAGGAAAGTGGATTATTATGCGGTGCGGTTGTGAGTCCTCACCATGTAATAATGTCACACTCACTGCCAGGTCTAGTTTGAAAACCCTAAGCTCAGTCCCGGGTTGCTGTGACTTTCAAGGGTACAGGCTTCAGCCAGCTTTTGTATCCCTGATGCTGAACATTGGTTCAGTCAACTTGCCCTTGAAGTCACTTCTTCTGTCCTGGTACCAGTGAAGCTCCTTTCCACAGGTGGGCACAGCAGGCATTGTCTTCTCTACAAGTCTCTTGGGATCAACAGGTGCAGTCCGGTGTTTGGCGCAGCCTCTCTTTGCAGGGTCCCGGGGTCAGCAGGCAGTCCTTCTTCTGTCTTCTTTCCAGTCCAGAGGTGATCTGAGGATCATGGACCTAGATTGGCATGTCAATGACATCTTCTTGCTTGTGGGAGGGGAGGAGTCACTAGCCAAAGGGCAATAGTGCCCACGAGGCAACCCTGGGGGGTTGGCCATCAAACAATCCCAGGATACCCCTATCTACCCTAAAGCAAGCTGGTGGAAGCCTTTTTCCCCTATGGAAGCCCTGGGCACCCCTCTGGTGTACCCACCATAATTAGCCATTCCTCCTGGAAAAGGGGTTCTGCAACAGGTTTTCTCTGGAGGAGATGCTAGCCTACACAAAAGAGTCTCTCAGGGAAATGTGTGATCACCCTTTGCTTCACACTTCTTATTGGGGGTTGGGGGTATTGGGGAAGCTCGTTGGCTCAGCCGACAACTATTGCAGATAGTCAGGAAAGGCTACCAGAGGTTTGGGCAAAAAAAGTAGTGACTTTTTAAAGTCACCTTTCTGTCAAAGGTTACCTTGTATCCAATCTCAGCAATGAGTGGGGTTTAATGTAACAAATCATTTGTAGGTACATGCATCAATGTTGTCTTTTGCGATTCCCTAATTGCGATTATTAAGGAATCGCAATTAAGGAATTGCAAAAGCCTATGCATGTAGGAATCGCTATAAAATTGGCGATTCCCAAACATTCCTTAATTGAGACTCTCAAATTGCGAGTTGCAAATAAGGAATGCCGTCCCATTCATTCTTAAGGGGCTTTTGCGGCCGTTTTCGGCCGAAAAGCGGCGATAATTTTATCGCCTAATTAGCCAGGTCACGCTAACGCGTGAAACCTTGCTTTAGCGCACGAAATCTTAACGGCCAGCTTTGCATCTCTAATGAGATGCAAAGTGGGCGTTCCTGACCTGACATGACAGGAGAAATGTCGCTACGCGACATTTCTCCTATCATCAAGCCCCACGCTATGAAGCATAGCGGCAGGAAAAGTAGCGATAACCCCTGTTATCGCTACTTTCCTTACGCCTGCTTCAGGACTGACTTACCCATGATATCCTATGGAAGGAGGGTATCATGGCTAAATTTGTGAGTCCCTATCAACAAGCTAACGCCACATTTCGTGACATTATCGCTGGGTTTCCAGCGATAATCTCACGTTAGCGCTAGGATTTGTATCTCTTTTGAGATAAGCGTAGCTAATAGCGCGCTATCTCAGCGATAAAAATCCACGCTAGCCGGTGATAATTATCCTTGCGCTATGTGCGCTTAGCGATAATTATCGCCGGTTATTGTTGATGTGCCCCCTAGTCTTTTGGTTAAGGACCCTATTCCAATGCCTTGGTCGGACCACTCTCTAATTCCATTCATATGGACAGCGCAGGATGTCTCTATTCCGGCTGCGAGAAGCATTAGACAAAAACGCGTTTGGTCGAAACTGCCAACAAAATCGTGGATGGCTATTTTGGAAGACGCCATTCCCACCTTTGATACTAATCCAGTCACTGCAAATGATAAACTCAATAGTTGGCTCGAGTCGTCACTCGATACTATTCTCCCAAAGAAATGGACTCACAACAAAGCTAACCAAGATCCTGACGTGCTGGCAAACGACCGCCCTATCTCACTACTAACACGGATCGGTAAAATAGTAATCGTCTTCATTCCTCACAGACCGGCTCAGACCACAGCAAGGCACAGAGACTGCGCTCTTGACAGCGGTGGAAGAACTAAGAAAAATTCTAGCTAGAGGGGGCTGCGCTGCTCTTATCTTATTAGATCTCAATGCAGCCTTCGACACGGTGAAACATCATCTGTTAATTCAAAGACTGAAGAATGTAGGAGTGGCCGGAGCAGCTTTAAAGTGGCTACAGTCCTTTTTAGAGGACAGATCCTTTGTAGTCTTCGAAGAAGAATCCACCTCAAAGCAAATGCCTCTTAGATGTGGGGTTCCTCAGGGACCTTCCCTGAGCCCCACTCTATTTAATGTCTACATGACGTCTTTGGCGGAAGTAGTAACACCTTTTGGCATCAGATCGTTACCTACGCTGATGATGCTCAGTTGGTAGTCTCACTCAATCAACTGGATAACTCAGGCTCGGGATTGGCCTTATGCCTTGAAAAGGTTTCGAGTTGGATGGACAGCTCTTGTTTAAATCTTAATGGAGCTAAGACAGAGCTGATGCGCTTGGGTAATCCCACCTCATTGAGCATAAACTCATTTTGGCCTAGCTGCTCGGGGCTACGACCCTCCCCAAAAGAACAAATTAAGAGTCTCGGTGTTTGGCTGGACCACAATCTTGATTTTAAGGAGCAAGCACGCAAGGTTGCAGTTTGTTGTTATTGGATTTTAAGAATGTTAAGAAAGATCCTCCCCTTGCTACCTTTCTCTGCAAGAAGAGTGCTGGTCCAAGCCCTGAACTTGTCACGCCTTGATTATGCTAACGCCCTATATCTGGGAACCCCACTTACTACCATAAAAAAATTGCAGATTGTGCAAAATTGCGCAGCAAGTCTGCTCACGAATACCTCTAAATGCCTCTCAGCTAAACCGGCACTCGCATCTATACACTGGCTCCCGATTCAAGAGAGAATCCAGTTCAAGGCTCTCTGTATTACACACAAAACACTCTCAGGCAATGGCCGCCTATCATTAGGTCTATTATTCGACCTTATCGCTCAAATAGGTCTTTAAGGTCAGATAGCAAGCAATTGGGGGCAGTCCCAAAAATAAGAAAAACACGAAGCGGAGGGTGTCGCTTCACGTATAATGCCCCTAAATTGTGAACCCTCTTGCCCCTCTGTATCTGCCTTGAACTGAATTATCCAACCTTTCGTAAACAGTTAAACAGTTGAACCTTATTGTTTCCCCAAACTCTGTTCGTGGTCGAAGTTGCACCGCTATTAGCGCTGGGATGCCCCCGGGTGACCATGCGCTCTATCAATGTCTTTCATTTCATTAGGCCAAGTCATCCCCAGAAAAATAAGCTCCCGGGCTCTAGTCAGGAGGCAGTTTGCACCAGCACATTTCTCCTCTTAGCTCTGCCGCCTGAGGAGAGCCCCGGCACTATTTATTTTACAAATTAACCACTGGTTTAGATCTGTCGAAAGGGTTTGTTTTGACAGGTCGAATCACAGTTTTTACACTTCTACAGGCAGTCTGCACTGGTAGGTTTGCAGCAATGTTTGCGCTACAAGTGAATCGGATGGCACAATAGGTGCAGCAGTCCCAACGAGTGACATCTAACATACAGACGCTGGGTACATTTTGTACCATATATAAGGGACTTGTAGGCACGTTAAATATACCAATTAGGACTATGTCAGTTCAACCATGTTTTAAGGCGTAGCAGAGGCATTTTACTGCTGGTGTAGAGCAGCAGAACAGCTCACGGAGTGATACCGGCAGCAAAAATAAGGTTCAGCAAAAGAGGACAAAAATCAGAGTGACCATACAGAAACGGGAAATTTCGGAAAAGCACACATTTGAGTTGATATTTGGATCCATGGAACCCCAGCTTTATTGAACAAGGGGTCCATCAAACACCAGTTCTGCTGGTTGTACCATGCAAGGGGTCCATTGAACTCCAGTTCTGCTGGGTGTACCATGCAAGGGGTCCATCGAACACCAGTTCTGCTGGTTGTACTATACAAGGGGTCCATCGAACACCTGTTCTGCGTGTTGTACTATACAATGGGTCCATCGAACACCAGTTCTGCTTGGTGTAGCATACAAGGGGTCCATCAAACACCAGTTCTGCTGGTTGTACCATGCAAGGGGTCCATTGAACTCCAGTTCTGCGTGTTGTACTATACAAGGGGTCCATCGAACACCTGTTCTGCATGTTGTACTATACAAGGGGTCCATCGAACACCTGTTCTGCGTGTTGTACTATACAAGGGGTCCATCGAACACCTGTTCTGCATGTTGTACTATACAAGGGGTGCGTCGAAGACCTGTTCTGCGTGTTGTACTATACAAGGGGTGCATCGAACACCTGTTCTGCGTGTTGTACTATACAAGGGGTCCATCGAACACCTGTTCTGCGTGTTGTACTATACAAGGGGTCCATCGAACACCTGTTCTGCGTGTTGTACTATACAAGGGGTCCATCGAACACCTGTTCTGCATGTTGTACTATACAAGGGGTCCATCGAACACCTGTTCTGCGTGTTGTACTATACAAGGGGTCCATCGAACACCTGTTCTGGATGTTGTACTATACAAGGGGTGCATCGAACACCTGTTCTGCTGGTTGTACTATACAAGGGGTGCATCGAACACCAGTTCTGCTTGGTGTAGCATACAAGGGGTCCATCGAACACCAGTTCTGCTGGTTGTACTATACAAGGGGTTCATCGAACACCAGTTCTGCTGGGTGTACCATACAAGGGTTCCATCGAACACCAGTTCTGCTGGTTATGCCATACAGGGGTCCATAGAGAACACGTTCTGCTGGTTGTACCATACAAGGGGTCCATCAAACACCAGTTCTGCTAGTTGTACCATACTAGAGGTCCATAGAGAACAGGTTCTGCTGGTTGTATCATACAAGGAGTCCTTCGAACACCAGTTTTGCTGGTTGTACCATGCAAGGGTTCCATCAAACACCAAACACCAGTTCTGCTGGTTACTATACAAGGGGTCCATCAAACACCAGTTCTGCTGAGTGTACCATACAAGGGGTCCATCGAACACCAGTTCTGCTGGTTGTACCACACAAGGGGTTCATCGAACACTGAACACTAGATCTGCTGGTTGTACTATACAAGGGGTCCATCAAACATCAGTTCTGCAGGTTGTACCAAACAAGCAGTCCATAGAGAACAGGTTCCGCTGGTTGTACCATACAAGGGGTCCTTTGAACACCAGTGCCTCTTGTTGTACCATATAAAGGGTCAGTCGAACACTGAACACCAGTTCTGCTGGTTGTACCATAAAAGGGGTCCATCGAACACCAGTTCTGCTGGTTGTACCACACAAGGGGTCTATTGAATACCAGCTCTGCTAGTTGTAGCATACAAGGGGTCCATCGAACACCAGTTCTGCTGCCTGTACCATACAAGGGGTCCATTGAACACCACTTCTGCTGGTTGAACCATACAAGGGTTCCATCGAACACCAAACACCAGTCAGTTCTGCTGGTTGTATCACACAAGATGTCCATCAAATTCTAGTTCTCCTGGTTGTGCCATACAAGGGGTCCATCAAACACCAGTTCTGCTGGTTGTACCATACAAGGGGTCCATCGAACACCAGTTCTGCTTGTTGTACCATACAAGGGGTCCATCGAACTCCGAACACCAGCTCTTCTGTTGTAGCATACAAGGGGTCTGTCAAACAGCTGTTTTGCTGGTTGTACCATACAAGGGGTCCATAGGACACCAAACTCAAGTTCTGCTGGTTGTACCAAACACAGGGTCCATAGAACACTGAACTCTAGTTCTGCTGGTTGTACCATACAAGGGGTCCATTGAAATCAGTTCTGCTGGTTGTGCCAGCAGCAGAACTAGTGCCTTGCATGGTAGAGCTTGTGTTCATGGAAAAGCAGCACCAGTCCTACCATACAAGGCGTTAATGGAATGACAACTCTCTGGCTTGCGCTATACAAGGGATTGATAGAATTCCATCTATGCTGATTGTACCATGCTGGGGTCCAATGAGCATCATACCTGGTAGGGGTGACATACAAGTTGTTCATGAAACTTCAGCCCTGCTGGTTGTGCCATGGAAGGGGCTTTGGAGCACCAGAGCTGCTACTGGGAGGATAACAGGCTTTCCTGATACACTGGGGCTGCTGGCCGTGGCATACTTGGGCTTCATGAGACACCAGGCCGTCTGCTTGCACCCTACAAGGGTTTGAGGAGTACCAGCTCAACACGGAGCTTGCTCCATGAACAAGGAGTTCATGGAGCAGCACGCCTGCTGTTTGGGCCTTAAAAGGGGTCCATGAAACACAGGGTGTGTTTATTGTGCTCCACACGCACTTTATGGAGCATCATGTCTGTTGCATGTGCCATACCTGGGCTTCATGAGACACCAGGCATTCTGTTTGCACCCTACAAGGGTTTAAGGAGTACCAGCTGTGCTGCAAGTACCCAAGGAGTTCATGGAGCAGCAGGCCTGCTGGTTCTGCCATACAAGGGGTTCTTTAGGCTAGTATCACTCAAGGGGTGCAAAGAACTCTGCTAATTAAACCACACAAGGGGTTCATGTAGCACCAGGTCTTCTGGTTATAGCACACAAGGTGTTCATGTTAACAGGAGCCTTGGTGGTTTAACCATACAAGGGGTTCAAGGAACACACGCTCTGTTGGCTGTACATACAAAGTGGCTCACGCTGGGCCAGATCTTCTGATTGTAGCATACAAGAGGTTCAGTAGCATCATTATTGCTGGTTGCACCATAGAAGGGGTTAATGGGGCACAAGGTTTGCGGCTGGTACCAAACAAGGAGTTCAATAACCACCGGCTGCACTGGTGGTGCCGTACTTCCAAAAAAGATAGCACAGGACACGTGGATCCTTAGAACATGCCATGCTGTAGCCACTGCACACAAAACAGAGGATTATGGCACGCCCCACCTAACATGGAACCTTACTCATAGCACTGGGTGTAACTCTACTTAACACATTGCTTATTGCACAAACTCCAGCCTCTTCTTCCTTCATATGGCCCTTGATGATTTTACAACATTCACTCTATTGAGGAACATAATTGCAGTCCAGGGTGAATTGACTCTTTGTTTTCTTGCGAGTGGAGCCAGATAAGAGTATCGCTTATCAGAGATGAATATTGCTAATCCTTGCTCAGCAATAGATAAATGCTGCAGTAACGTGATTGTGTTTCGGTTTAAAGTAAACTGCCAAGTGTTTCGGCCCCTCCCGGGCATTTGTCAATGTGGATGGTACTGTAGGGTAAAGCCAGAAGACCTGGTGCTGTATGAACCCCTTGTAGGGTACAGCCAGAAGACCTGGTGCCGCATGAACTCTTTGTAGGGTACAGCTAGAAGACCTGGTGCTGTATGAACCCCTTGTAGGGTACTACCAGAAGACCTGGGGCTGTATGAACCCCTTGTAGGGTACAGCCAGAAGACCTGGTGCTGCATGAACCCTTTGTAATGTACCACCAGTAGACCTGGTGCTGTATGACCCCTTTGTAGGGTACCACCAGCAGAGACAATGTTATTTTCACCACTCGCATGGGACAACCAGAAGACCTGGTGCTGTATAAACCCATTGTATGGTACAACCAGAAGACCTGGTGCTGCATAGAACCTTTGTATGGTGCAACCAGAAGACCAGGTGCTGTATGAACCACTTGTAGGGTACAACCAGTAAAACTGTATGGGCCCTTTGTAGGGTAAGACCAGAAGATCTGGTGCTGTATGAACCCATCGTAGAGTACAACCAGAAGGCCTGATGCTGTATGAAACCCTTGTATGGTACAACCAGAATACCTGGTGCTGTATGAACCCCTTCCATGGTACAACTAGTAGACCTGGTTCGGTATAAACCCCTTGTAGGGTACAACCAGAAGACCTGGTGCAGTATGAACCCCTTCCATGGTACAACTAGTAGACCTGGTTCTGTATGAACCCCTTGTAGGGTATAACCAGAAGACCTGGTGCAGTATGAACCCCTTCCATGGTACAACCAGAAGACCTGGTGCTGTATAAACCCATTGTATGGTACAACCAGAAGACTGCGTGCTGTATAGAACCTTTGTATGGTGCAACCAGAAGACCAGGTGCTGTATGAACCACTTGTAGGGTACAACCAGTAGAACTGTATGGGCCCTTTGTAGGGTAAGACCAGAAGATCTGGTGCTGTATGAACCAATTGTAAAGTACAAGCGGGAGACCTTGTGCTGTATGAACCCCTTGTAGGGTACAACTAGAAGACCTGTTGCTGCGTGAACCCTTTTGTATGGTTTAACCAGAAGATCTGGTGCTGTATGAACCCATTGTAGAGTAAGACCAGAAGATCTGGTGCTGTATGAACCAATCGTAGAGTGCAAGCAGGAGACCTGGTGCTGTATGAACCACTTCTAGGGTAAGACCAGAAGATCTGGTGCTGTATGAACCCATCGTAGAGTACAACCAGAAGGCCTGATGCTGTATGAAACCCTTGTATGGTACAACCAGAATACCTGGTGCTGTATGAACCCCTTCCATGGTACAACTAGTAGACCTGGATCTGTATAAACCCCTTGTAGGGTAAAACCAGAAGACCTGGTGCAGTATGAACCCCTTCCATGGTACAACTAGTAGACCTGGTTCTGTATGAACCCCTTGTAGGGTATAACCAGAAGACCTGGTGCAGTATGAACCCCTTCCATGGTACAACCAGAAGACCTGGTGCTGTATAAACCCATTGTATGGTACAACCAGAAGACTGCGTGCTGTATAGAACCTTTGTATGGTGCAACCAGAAGACCAGGTGCTGTATGAACCACTTGTAGGGTACAACCAGTAGAACTGTATGGGCCCTTTGTAGGGTAAGACCAGAAGATCTGGTGCTGTATGAACCAATTGTAAAGTACAAGCAGGAGACCTTGTGCTGTATGAACCCCTTGTAGGGTACAACTAGAAGACCTGTTGCTGCGTGAACCCTTTTGTATGGTTTAACCAGAAGATCTGGTGCTGTATGAACCCATTGTAGAGTAAGACCAGAAGATCTGGTGCTGTATGAACCAATCGTAGAGTACAAGCAGGAGGCCTGGTGCTGTAGAACCTCTTGTAGGGTAACACCAAAAGAGCTGGTGCTGTATGAACCCATCGTAGAGTGCAAGAAGGAGACCTGGTGCTGTATGAACCACTTGTAGGGTAAGACCAGAAGATCTGGTGCTGTATGAACCCATCGTAGAGTACAACCAGAAGGCCTGATGCTGTATGAAACCCTTGTATGGTACAACCAGAATACCTGGTGCTGTATGAACCCCTTCCATGGTACAACTAGTAGACCTGGTTCTGTATGAACCCCTTGTAGGGTACAACCAGAAGACCTGGTGCTGTATGAACCCCTTGTAAGGTACAACCAGAAGACCTGGTGCTGTATGAACCCCTTCCATGGTACAACTAGTAGACCTGGTTCTGTATGAACCCCTTGTAGGGTACAACCAGAAGACCTGGTGCAGTATGAACCCCTTCCATGGTACAACTAGTAGACCTGGTTCTGTATGAACCCCTTGTAGGGTATAACCAGAAGACCTGGTGCAGTATGAACCCCTTCCATGGTACAATTAGTAGACCTGGTTCTGTATTAGCCCCTTCAAGCAGCACACTCGGATCTGCCAGGCCAGGCTGGATGCAGGGTCTGCCCATGGTGCCCTCCCTGGGAGGCGCATCAGTTCCTCTTTTCTTCTGGATTAAACACTTACCAGTCAATGCCTACTAGTGATTTGTTTTAGTTAAGCAGGGCGTTGTTTTTCTGACAATACACCCTAATACTTTACGAACCCCAGCCCATGGGCACTATGGATACCTTGTAACGCCAACAGAGGGCGCTGCCAGTCCACTGGTTGGTGAGATAGAGGGCCATCTTACTCTCTTTAATTGTTGCCCTCTGCCCATCCTGGCATGTCAAACCCTAGAGAGGTGTGTTCTGGGACATGTTGTGAGCATTGACTGAAAACTCCCAGCATGCAAAGTGCTGTTAGCTCTTAAGCCAGTGATGCCAGGAGTTGTCACACATCGTGTGTGGGGCTTCTTAGCAGCTAGGCTTTTCCCTCCCAAGCACTCCCCTTAGCAGTGCTCTCAGCAAGCAGGGCAGCCGGCGATAGCAGCCTTGTTGGAGCCAGCTGCTACAAGTCGTGTCAGAACAGCTGTGCGCACACTCCCTGTCACACAAATGCAATCAGGGCTCTGCTGATTCTCATAACAGCCCTGGCAGCCTTTCGGGCCCTCAGACACCCCTATCCCAGCAGCCCCCCGCACTTCTCACTCTGGGGCCTCTTGTTATTCAGTGGCTATTATTTATTTTATTTATTGGGTTCGTATAGCACCTGAATCACCCCGAAGGGGTATCTCTGCGCTTGCGAACATACAGGAGAAGGCTGGCGTGGCCGTGATTCTAAACTAGAGCAGTTTTCAGGGACTTTCTGAACTGACTGTGGTCCGGGCCTTGCCTCATCGAGATGGTAAGCTGATTCCAATAGCGGGGAGCAAGATGCGAAAAAGCTTTCCCACCAGCCCTTGACTTCTTGACCCGCGGAACCACCAGCAGTGATTTGGATCCAGAGCGGAGATCCCTAGATGAAATGTAGCTATTAAGGGGCATATCAACAAGGGCTTTATCTCTGCTTTTTTGGCTTTAAAAGCCAAAAAAGCAGGGATAAAACTAGCGCCCTATCAGCAACAGGGTGCTAACACACAAATTCGCACGTTAGCGCCCTTTTACTCTACGCTTTCCCTAGCATCTCTAATAAGATGCAAACGGGGTGTTCCAGAGTAAAATAATAGGAGAAATGTTGACATTTCTCCTATTATCAAGGATATCGCTAACCCTGTTAACCGCGGTTAATGTTGCTTTTTTACGTCTGGTATTTTTCTGACTTAGCCATGATATCCTATGTAAGGTGGATATCATGGCTAAGTATGTCTATCCCTATCAGCAAGCTATCGCCAAACCTTGTGGGATTATCGCTGTAGTTCCAGCGATAATCTCACAATTGGCGCTCTGAATTTTATCGCTTTGGAGATAAGCGTTGCTGATAGCACGCTATCTCCGTGATAAAGTTGTCCGGCAATAATTATCCTCACGCTAAGAGTGCTGAGCGATAATTATCGCCGGCCCTTGCGGATATGCCCCTAAATTTCTCCATGAGGTAAACTGGACCGTTACCATATACTGCCTTATGAACGATGCAGCAAAACTTAAATCTGATACGTTTCTGCACCGGTAGCCAGTGGAGCTGTTGAAGAAGCGGGCGAGAGGCCTTTCTGTAAGGGGCATTTAGTACCAGTCGTGCCGCAGGATTCTGGACCACATGTAGACGGTCCAGTGATGACTCATTAGCTGAAACCAGCAGGGCATTACAGTAGTCCAGTCTGCTCAACACCAGGGCCTGAACAAGAGTTTTACGTGTGGAGTATGAGAGAAAAGGGAAGACTCGACTCAGCAGACTAAGCACATGAAAGCAGGATCCGACAGTTTGGGTTACGTGTTCTTTTATGTTCAAAGCCTGCCCGATGCGAACCCCTAGATTTTATAGTAGTGTCTTAGGCGTGAGGGAGCAACCCAGCTCTCCTGGCCACCATTCTGGTGACCACAGCATTGCAGCCTCTCCGAAGAGCATAATTTCGGTCTTTCCAGTGTTTAGTTGTAAAAAATTATTACGCATCTATTGGGAAATTGCTAACATGCCGGAGGAGAAGGTAGACTGAGTGGAGAGGGAGGTTTTCCTAAATGAGAAGGTAAGCTGGGTGTGATCCGCGTACCATAAGTTCTCAGGAGATCGGCCAAGGGAGCGACATAGATATTAAACAGCGTGGGGCTCCCTTGGTCAGTTCCCTAGTTTCATATCAAAAAGGTCCCAGGGTGACTGTCCGAGAGCGATTGGAAAGGAAGCTTGTCATCCATCGCAAGGCCTTTCCCCCAATTCCAGATTCCTCCAGTCTCCTGAGCAAGATCAGCATCGGGGGGGACTTTATGCCATCGTCTATAGTGGCGCTTGGGGCCTCGGCCAGGTGTCATCAGTCTCCTAGGACCCTGGACTTGGAATTCAATGAGTGCATGGTCTGACCAACTAAGTGGTCGTGGGGCTTTACATGTAATGTAGGACGATTTAGAGAAAATAATGTCCAGTGTATGCCCAGCTTCATGCGTAGGACCGTCATTAGAAGAGACGCCGCCTCTGCATTGTCCAGGCACTCGCTGTGTACATTAAAATCTCCTAATAATAATAAAACTCTTGGCAGAGATGAGATATGGTGCAATCAATTCTACATGTTGAAGGGCAAAATCGGCCAGGGGACCCGGGGGCCGATAAACTAAAGCACCCTTCCAGCTATAATGAGGGAGTAGATCTATCCAGAAGACTAAAATTTCCATCTTGTCATTACATCTTTCCTCCAATATGGTGACTTTAGCATTATCATTGTAGACTATGGCTATACCGCCACCCAATTTAGGCTGTCTCTCTGCTCTTTGAATCCTATAGCCCTCTGGGAGGGCGATAGTAATTGAAGGGGTGAAGCTAGGCTTCAGCCATGTTTATGTCAAAAAGCCCAGGTCCGGTTTCTCCGAGATAAACAAGTCCCATATCTCTGTTGCGTGTTTTGGTAGGGATCTAACATTGCCAAGGAAACCTTTCTAATCCTGGCTGAAATCGGTTTGTGCTAGCCCCATATTGTGTCCTATGCCTTCATGAGAGGGTGTGGCTTGCATTGCGTTGTGGGGTTGACCGAATAAAAGAGAGCCACCAGCGTTCATCAGCTCTTGGTCAGACCCTATGCTCTGGTACCTACACACTTTACATGAAAAAGGGCCTTCCAGAGAGCTGAGTCACTGCGCCCAGTCCTGGGGGTGAGAATCGCACCAAGGTTGTAAGTTCCCCCTTAAATTCAATAGTTCTCCTCCCGAGTAGGTTAACCTAGAGAATGGTACTTGGTCCGGCATGAAACTGGTAGGGGTTCTGGTGCCTGGCGACGGAAGGGCGTGGACGGGCGCAGACGGGCTTACCTTTGGCGCGCCTGCTCGCTTCGCTCGGCATCCGGTTTTATGGGGTTGGCTGGTGCCTAGACCGCCAACCTCCAACCAACTGGAAGTTGCCTAACTCCCTCCACACAATCGGGAGAATCCCGCGATGGACCGGGGAGGGCAGCACAGTAGGTAAGCGAAGAAATGCGGCGGAAAGTATTGAGACACAGTTAATGAGTGAGGCACAGTTAATGAGTGAGGCACAGTTAATGAGTGAGGCCCAGTTAATGAGTGAGGCACAGTTAATGAGTGAGGCACAGTCAATGAGTGAGGCACAGTTCATGAGTGAGGCACAGTTAATGAGTGAGGCACAGTTAATGAGTGAGGCACAGTCAATGAGTGAGGCACAGTTCATGAGTGAGGCACAGTTAATGAGTGAGGCCCAGTTAATGAGTGAGGCCCAGTTAATGAGTGAGGCACAGTTAATGAGTGAGGCACAGTTAATGAGTGAGGCACAGTTAATGAGTGAGGCACAGTCAATGAGTGAGGCACAGTTCATGATCGAGGCACAGTTAATGAGTGAGGCACAGTTAATGAGTGAGGCACAGTTAATGAGTGAGGCACAGTTCATGAGTGAGGCACAGTTAATGAGTGAGGCACAGTTACATTACATTAAGATCGGGCACTAAAAACAATCAGTGCAACCGAGGGCAACATAACAGATAAAAGAAGAGATGCAGCGGAAGGATTGATTCTGAGGCACAATATCTTAAAATTAGATCAAGCGTTTTAAACAGTCAGTGCAATTAAGGATTAGAATGCTCTGAGGCTCCTAAATTGAATCGCTACACAGCAGCAGCAGCAGCAGCAGTAGCAGCAGCTTACTCACAAGCGGCCGGCAAAGTGGGGCTGAGGGTGCAGCACACAAGGGGGACATTTAGCAGCTGCAGAGGGGACAACTTTTCAGCAGCTGTGAATGTGAATGGAGATCTGAGCCCCCAGCAGCAGCTCTTCACTGATCTGAGCCACCAGCAGCAGCTCTTCACTGATATGAGCCCCCAGCAGCAGCTCTTCACAGGTCTGAGCCCCCAGTAGCAGCTCTTCACAGATCTGAGCCCCCAGCAGCAGCTCTTCACAGATCTGAGCCCCCAGCAGCAGCTCTTCACAGGTCTGAGCCCCCAGCAGCAGCTCTTCACAGATCTGAGCCCCCAGCAGCAGCTCTTCACAGATCTGAGCAGCAGCTCTTCACAGATCTGAGCCCTGAGCAGCAGCTCTTCACAGGTCTGAGCCCCCAGCAGCAGCTCTTCACAGATCTGAGCCCCCAGCAGCAGCTCTTCACAGATCTGAGCCCCCAGCAGCAGCTCTTCATTGATCTGAGCCCCCAGCAGCAACTCTTCACAGGTCTGAGCCCCCAGCAGCAGTGCCTCACTCTAAGCCCCCAGCAGCAGCGCTTCACTGATCTGAGCCCCCATCAACAGCTCTTCACAGATCTTAGTCCCCAGCAGCAGCTCTTCACAGATCTGAGCCCCCAGCAGCATGTCTTCACTGATCTGAGCCCCCAGCAGCAGCTCTTCACACGTCTGAGCCCCCAGCAGCAGCTCTTCACAGAACTGAGCCCCCAGCAGCCGCTCTTCACAGATCTGAGCCCCCAGCAGCAGCTCTTCACTGATCTGAGCCCCCAGCAGCAGCTATTCAAGGATCTGAACCCCCATCAACAGCTTTTCATGGATAAGACCTCAGCAACATCGTTTCACAGATCTGAGCCCCCAGCAGCAGCGCTTCACTGATCTGAGCCCCCAGCAGCAGCGCTTCACTCTGGGCCCCCTGCAGCAGCTCTTCGCAGATCTGAGCCCCCAGCAGCAGCGCTTCACTGATCTGAGCCCCCAGCAGCAGCTCTTCACAGGTCTGAGCCCCCAGCAGCAGCTCTTCACAGATCTGAGCCCCCAGCAGCAGCTCTTCACAGATCTTAGCCCCCAGCAGCAGCGCTTCACTGATCTGAGCCCCCAGCAGCAGCGCTTCACTCTAAGCCCCCAGCAGCAGCTCTTCACTGATCTGAGCCCCCAGCAGCAGCTCTTCACAGGTCTGAGCCCCCAGCAGCAGCTCTTCACAGATCTGAGCCCCCAGCAGCAGCTCTTCACAGGTCTGAGCCCCCAGCAGCAGCTCTTCACTGATCTGAGCCCCCAGCAGCAGCTCTTCACTGATCTGAGCCCCCAGCAGCAGCTCTTCACAGGTCTGAGCCCCCAGCAGCAGTCTTCACAGGTCTGAGCCCCCAGCAGCAGCTCTTCACTAATCTGAGCCCCCAGCAGCAGCTCTTCACAGGTCTGAGCCCCCAGCTGCAGCTCTTCACTGATCTGAGCCCCCAGCAGCAGCTCTTCACTGATCTGAGCCCCCAGCAGCAGCTCTTCACAGGTCTGAGCCCCCAGCAGCAGTCTTCACAGGTCTGAGCCCCCAGCAGCAGCTCTTCACTAATCTGAGCCCCCAGCAGCAGCTCTTCACAGGTCTGAGCCCCCAGCAGCAGCTCTTCACAGGTCTGAGCCCCCAGCAGCAGCTCTTCACCGGTCTGAGCCCCCAGCAGCAGCTCTCCACCGGTCTGAGCCCCCAGCAGCAGCTCTTCGCAGATCTGAGCCCCCAGCAGCAGCTCTTCACAGATCTGAGCCCCCAGCAGCAGCTCTTGCCTTGTGCTATCACAGCCTCCAAGCTGGGGAGGAGAGCAGCGTCATTTCCGCATCACCCTTATACGTCACAGAAACATGTTACGCTTATGTGCATATATCATTCATTATGTTCAGTGCTCCCTAAGGACATTAATGGAAGTGGAGTGCTCACTCGACAGTACGTTTGAAACGCCTCATTTCAGAGTTTTAGAGATTTATAAACATGTGCATAGTAATGTTTAAGTTAATAAGGAAAATGTTGTTCTTATGTATAGTAACACGTATTGTTCAACATCTATTCGAGATGTCATCACATATGTAATCTGGCTCCTTACCTCGGCCGCCTTTATACCACTCCATGGATTTGGGACTCTTTGTGCATACGTCTACTTAAATGTCGGGGGCACATTTTGTTTTGCTAAAGTTCGCTCGACCAAAGGCCTCGACCTTTTGGGCTTCAATGTTCAAGCTTCAAGGTGAAGGATTTCCTCTCTTTGCATGTTCTCTCCTCTGCAGCTGCAGTCTCGAGGCTTAGTTCGTTAGTGAAGATGGTGAGGGACGAGAGGACTCTTTGGCAAGGAGAAGACACGTTAACGAAGCAAAGAGAAAACTCCAAAGGCTGAAAGGACACTCAAGCTCGCCCCGATGATCCAACTGGAAGGTGGGAGAAGTGAAGGATGCATCAATTCCCGCCGTGTGAAGGTGGAACCAGTGAAGGATGCATCCATTCCTGCCGTGTGAAGGTGGGACCAGTGAAGGATGCATCCATTCCTGCCGTGTGAAGGTGGGAGAAGTGAAGGATGCATCAATTCCTGCTGTGTGAAGGTGGGAGAAATGAAGGATGCATCAATTCCTGCCGTGTGAAGGTGGGACCAGTGAAGGATGCATCAATTCCTGCCGTGTGAAGGTGGAACCAGTGAAGTATGCATCAATTCCTGCTGTGTGAAGGTGGTAGAAGTGAAGGATGCATCAATTTCTGCCGTGTGAAGGTGGGAGAAGTGAAGGATGCATCAATTCCTGCCGTGTGAAGGTGGGAGAAGTGAAGGATGCATCAATTCCTGTCGTGTGAAGGTGGGAGAAGTAAAGGATGCATCAATCCCTGCCATGTGAAGGTGGGAGGAGTGAAGGATGCATCAATTCCTGCCGTGTGAAGGTGGGAGGAGTGAAGGATGCATCAATTCCTGCCGTGTGAAGGTGGGAGAAGTGAAGGATGCATCAATTCCTGCCGTGTGAAGGTGGGAGAAGTGAAGGATGCATCAATTCCTGCCGTGTGAAGGTGGAAGAAGTGAAGGATTCATCAATTCCTGTCGTGTGAAGGTGGGAGAAGTAAAGGATGCATCAATCCCTGCCGTGTGAAGGTGGGACCCGTGAAGGATGCATCAATTACTGCCGTGTGAAGGTGGGACCAGTGAAGGATGCATCAATTCCTGCTGTGTGAAGGTAGGAGAAGTGAAGGATGCATCAATTCCTGCCGTGTGAAGGTGGCACCAGTGAAGGATGCATCAATTCCTGCCGTGTGAAGGTGGGAGAAGTGAAGGATGCATCAATTCCTGCCCTGTGAAGGTGGGAGAAGTGAAGGATGCATCAATTCCTGCTGTGTGAAGGTGGAGCAGTGAAGGATGCATCAATTCCTGCCGTTTGAAGGTGGGAGAAGTGAATGATGCATCAATTCCTGCCGTGTGAAGGTGGGAAAAATGAAAGATGCATCAATTCCTGCCATGTGAAGGTGGGAGAAATGAAGGATGCATCAATTCCTGCTCTGTGAAGGTGGGACCAGTGAAGGATGCATCAATTCCTGCCGTGTGAAGGTGGGACCAGTGAAGGATGCATCAATTCCTGCTGTGTGAAGGTGGAACCAGTGAAGGATATATCAATTCCTGACGTGTGAAGGTGGAACCAGTGAAGGATGCATCAATTCCTGCCGTGTGAAGGTGGGAGAAGTGAAAGATGCATCAATTCCTGCCGTGTGAAGGTGGGAGAAGTGAAAGATGCATCAATTCCTGCCGTGTGAAGGTGGGAGAAGTGAAGGATGCATCAGTTCCTGCCCTGTGAAGGTGGGAGAAGTGAAGGATGCATCAGTTCCTGCCCTGTGAAGGTGGGAGAAGTGAAAGATGCATCAATTCCTGCCCTGTGAAGGTGGGAGAAGTGAAGGATGCATCAATCCCTTCCGTGTGAAGGTGGGAGACGTGAAGGATGCATCAATTCCTGTCGTGTGAAAGTGGGAGAAATGAAAGATGCATCAATTCCTACCGTGTGAAGGTGGGAGAAGTGAAGGATGTATCAATTCCTGCCGTGTGAAGGTGGGAGAAGTGAAGGATGCATCAATTCCTGCCGTGTGAAGGTGGTAGAAGTGAAGGATGCATCAATTCCTGCCGTGTGAATGTGGGAGAAGTGAAAGATGCCTCAATTCCTGCCGTGTGAAGGTGGGAGAAGTGAAAGATGCATCAATTCCTGCCTTGTGAAGGTGGGAGAAGTGAAGGATGCATCAATTCCTGCCCTGTGAAGGTGGGAGAAGAGAAAGATGCATCAATCCCTGCCCTGTGAAGGTGGGAGAAGTGCAGGATGCATCAATCCCTTCCGTGTGAAGGTGGGAGAAGTGAAGGATGCATCAATCCCTGCCGTGTGAAGGTGGGAGAAGTGAAGGATGCATCAATTCCTGCCGTGTGAAGGTGGGTGAAGTGAAGGATGCATCAATTCCTGCCGTGTGAAGGTGGAACCAGTGAAGGATGCATCAATTCCTGCCGTGTAAAGGTGGTAGAAGTGAAGGATGCATCAATTCCTTCCGTGTGAAGGTGGGAGAATTGAAAGATGCATCAATTCCTGCCGTGTGAAGGTGGGAGAAGTGAAAGATACATCAATTCCTGCCGTGTGAAGGTGGGAGAAGTGAAGGATGCATCAATTCCTGCCCTGTGAAGGTGGGAGAAGTGAAAGATGCATCAATTCCTGCCCTGTGAAGGTGGGAGACGTGAAGGATGCATCAATCCCTTCCGTGTGAAGGTGGGAGAAATGAAGGATGCATCAATTCCTGCCGTGTGAAGGTGGGAGAAGTGAAGGATGCATCAATTCCTGCCGTGTGAAGGTGGGAGAAGTGAAGAATGCATCAATTCCTGCCCTGTGAAGGTGGGAGAAGTGAAAGATGCATCAATTCCTGCCCTGTGAAGGTGGGAGACGTGAAGGATGCATCAATCCCTTCCGTGTGAAGGTGGGAGAAATGAAGGATGCATCAATTCCTGCCGTGTGAAGGTGGTAGAAGTGAAAGATGCATCAATTCCTGCCGTGTGAAGGTGGGAGAAGTGAAGGATGCATCAATCCCTTCCGTGTGAAGGTGGGAGAAATGAAGGATGCATCAATTCCTGCCCTGTGAAGGTGGGAGAAGTGAAAGATGCATCAATTCCTGCCCTGTGAAGGTGGGAGAAGTGAAGGATGCATCAATCCCTTCCGTGTGAAGGTGGGAGAAATGAAGGATGCATCAATTCCTGCCGTGTGAAGGTGGTAGAAGTGAAAGATGCATCAATTCCTGCCCTGTGAAGGTGGGAGAAGGGAAGGATGCATCAATTCCTGCCGTGTGAAGGTGGGAGAAGTGAAGGATGCATCAATTCCTGCCGTGTGAAGGTGGAAGAAGTGAAGGATTCATCAATTCCTGTCGTGTGAAGGTGGGAGAAGTAAAGGATGCATCAATCCCTGCCGTGTGAAGGTGGGACCAGTGAAGGATGCATCAATTACTGCCGTGTGAAGGTGGGACCAGTGAAGGATGCATCAATTCCTGCTGTGTGAAGGTAGGAGAAGTGAAGGATGCATCAATTCCTGCCGTGTGAAGGTGGCACCAGTGAAGGATGCATCAATTCCTGCCGTGTGAAGGTGGGAGAAGTGAAGGATGCATCAATTCCTGCCCTGTGAAGGTGGGAGAAGTGAAGGATGCATCAATTCCTGCTGTGTGAAGGTGGAGCAGTGAAGGATGCATCAATTCCTGCCGTTTGAAGGTGGGAGAAGTGAATGATGCATCAATTCCTGCCGTGTGAAGGTGGGAGAAATGAAAGATGCATCAATTCCTGCCATGTGAAGGTGGGAGAAATGAAGGATGCATCAATTCCTGCTCTGTGAAGGTGGGACCAGTGAAGGATGCATCAATTCCTGCCGTGTGAAGGTGGGACCAGTGAAGGATGCATCAATTCCTGCTGTGTGAAGGTGGAACCAGTGAAGGATACATCAATTCCTGACGTGTGAAGGTGGAACCAGTGAAGGATGCATCAATTCCTGCCGTGTGAAGGTGGGAGAAGTGAAAGATGCATCAATTCCTGCCGTGTGAAGGTGGGAGAAGTGAAGGATGCATCAGTTCCTGCCCTGTGAAGGTGGGAGAAGTGAAGGATGCATCAGTTCCTGCCCTGTGAAGGTGGGAGAAGTGAAAGATGCATCAATTCCTGCCCTGTAAAGGTGGGAGAAGTGAAGGATGCATCAATCCCTTCCGTGTGAAGGTGGGAGACGTGAAGGATGCATCAATTCCTGTCGTGTGAAAGTGGGAGAAATGAAGGATGCATCAATTCCTACCGTGTGAAGGTGGGAGAAGTGAAGGATGTATCAATTCCTGCCGTGTGAAGGTGGGAGAAGTGAAGGATGCATCAATTCCTGTCGTGTGAAGGTGGTAGAAGTGAAGGATGCATCAATTCCTGCCGTGTGAAGGTGGGAGAAGTGAAAGATGCATCAATTCCTGCCGTGTGAAGGTGGGAGAAGTGAAAGATGCATCAATTCCTGCTTTGTGAAGGTGGGAGAAGTGAAGGATGCATCAATTCCTGCCCTGTGAAGGTGGGAGAAGAGAAAGATGCATCAATCCCTGCCCTGTGAAGGTGGGAGAAGTGCAGGATGCATCAATCCCTTCCGTGTGAAGGTGGGAGAAGTGAAGGATGCATCAATCCCTGCCGTGTGAAGGTGAGAGAAGTGAAGGATGCATCAATTCCTGCCGTGTGAAGGTGGGTGAAGTGAAGGATGCATCAATTCCTGCCGTGTGAAGGTGGAACCAGTGAAGGATGCATCAATTCCTGCCGTGTAAAGGTGGTAGAAGTGAAGGATGCATCAATTCCTTCCGTGTGAAGGTGGGAGAATTGAAAGATGCATCAATTCCTGCCATGTGAAGGTGGGAGAAGTGAAAGATGCATCAATTCCTGCCGTGTGAAGGTGGGAGAAGTGAAGGATGCATCAATTCCTGCCCTGTGAAGGTGGAACCAGTGAAGGATGCATCAATTCCTGCCGTGTGAAGGTGGGACCAGTGAAGGATGCATCAATTCCTGCGCTGTGAAGGTGGAACCAGTGAAGGATGCATCAATTCCTGCCGTGTGAAGGTGGGAGAAGTGAAGGATGCATCAATTCCTGCCATATGAAGATGGGAGAAGTGAAGGATGCATCAATTCCTGCCGTGTGAAGGTGGGACCAGTGAAGGATGCATCAATTCCTGCCGTGTGAAGGTGGGAGAAGTGAAGGATGCATCAATCCCTTCCGTGTGAAGGTGGGAGAAATGAAGGATGCATCAATTCCTGCCCTGTGAAGGTGGGAGAAGTGAAAGATGCATCAATTCCTGCCCTGTGAAGGTGGGAGAAGTGAAGGATGCATCAATCCCTTCCGTGTGAAGGTGGGAGAAATGAAGGATGCATCAATTCCTGCCGTGTGAAGGTGGTAGAAGTGAAAGATGCATCAATTCCTGCCCTGTGAAGGTGGGAGAAGGGAAAGATGCATCAATTCCTGCCATGTGAAGGTGGGAGAAGTGAAGGATGCATCAATTCCTGCCGTGTGAAGGTGGAAGAAGTGAAGGATTCATCAATTCCTGTCGTGTGAAGGTGGGAGAAGTAAAGGATGCATCAATCCCTGCCGTGTGAAGGTGGGAGAAGTGAATGATGCATCAATTCCTGCCGTGTGAAGGTGGGAGAAATGAAAGATGCATCAATTCCTGCCATGTGAAGGTGGGAGAAATGAAGGATGCATCAATTCCTGCTCTGTGAAGGTGGGACCAGTGAAGGATGCATCAATTCCTGCCGTGTGAAGGTGGGACCAGTGAAGGATGCATCAATTCCTGCTGTGTGAAGGTGGAACCAGTGAAGGATACATCAATTCCTGACGTGTGAAGGTGGAACCAGTGAAGGATGCATCAATTCCTGCCGTGTGAAGGTGGGAGAAGTGAAAGATGCATCAATTCCTGCCGTGTGAAGGTGGGAGAAGTGAAAGATGCATCAATTCCTGCCGTGTGAAGGTGGGAGAAGTGAAGGATGCATCAGTTCCTGCCCTGTGAAGGTGGGAGAAGTGAAGGATGCATCAATTCCTTCCGTGTGAAGGTGGGAGAATTGAAAGATGCATCAATTCCTGCCATGTGAAGGTGGGAGAAGTGAAAGATGCATCAATTCCTGCCGTGTGAAGGTGGGAGAAGTGAAGGATGCATCAATTCCTGCCCTGTGAAGGTGGAACCAGTGAAGGATGCATCAATTCCTGCCGTGTGAAGGTGGGACCAGTGAAGGATGCATCAATTCCTGCGCTGTGAAGGTGGGAGAAGTAAAGGATGCATCAATTCCTGCCGTGTAAAGGTGGGACCAGTGAAGGATGCATCCATTCCTTCCGTGTGAAGGTGGAACCAGTGAAGGATGCATCAATTCCTGCCGTGTGAAGGTGGGAGAAGTGAAGGATGCATCAATTCCTGCCATATGAAGATGGGAGAAGTGAAGGATGCATCAATTCCTGCCGTGTGAAGGTGGGACCAGTGAAGGATGCATCAATTCCTGCCGTGTGAAGGTGGGAGAAGTGAAGGATGCATCAATCCCTTCCGTGTGAAGGTGGGAGAAATGAAGGATGCATCAATTCCTGCCCTGTGAAGGTGGGAGAAGTGAAAGATGCATCAATTCCTGCCCTGTGAAGGTGGGAGAAGTGAAGGATGCATCAATCCCTTCCGTGTGAAGGTGGGAGAAATGAAGGATGCATCAATTCCTGCCGTGTGAAGGTGGTAGAAGTGAAAGATGCATCAATTCCTGCCCTGTGAAGGTGGGAGAAGGGAAAGATGCATCAATTCCTGCCATGTGAAGGTGGGAGAAGTGAAGGATGCATCAATTCCTGCCGTGTGAAGGTGGAAGAAGTGAAGGATTCATCAATTCCTGTCGTGTGAAGGTGGGAGAAGTAAAGGATGCATCAATCCCTGCCGTGTGAAGGTGGGACCAGTGAAGGATGCATCAATTACTGCCGTGTGAAGGTGGCACCAGTGAAGGATGCATCAATTCCTGCCGTGTGAAGGTGGGAGAAGTGAAGGATGCATCAATTCCTGCCCTGTGAAGGTGGGAGAAGTGAAGGATGCATCAATTCCTGCTGTGTGAAGGTGGAGCAGTGAAGGATGCATCAATTCCTGCCGTTTGAAGGTGGGAGAAGTGAATGATGCATCAATTCCTGCCGTGTGAAGGTGGGAGAAATGAAAGATGCATCAATTCCTGCCATGTGAAGGTGGGAGAAATGAAGGATGCATCAATTCCTGCTCTGTGAAGGTGGGACCAGTGAAGGATGCATCAATTCCTGCCGTGTGAAGGTGGGACCAGTGAAGGATGCATCAATTCCTGCTGTGTGAAGGTGGAACCAGTGAAGGATACATCAATTCCTGACGTGTGAAGGTGGAACCAGTGAAGGATGCATCAATTCCTGCCGTGTGAAGGTGGGAGAAGTGAAAGATGCATCAATTCCTGCCGTGTGAAGGTGGGAGAAGTGAAAGATGCATCAATTCCTGCCGTGTGAAGGTGGGAGAAGTGAAGGATGCATCAGTTCCTGCCCTGTGAAGGTGGGAGAAGTGAAGGATGCATCAGTTCCTGCCCTGTGAAGGTGGGAGAAGTGAAAGATGCATCAATTCCTGCCCTGTAAAGGTGGGAGAAGTGAAGGATGCATCAATCCCTTCCGTGTGAAGGTGGGAGACGTGAAGGATGCATCAATTCCTGTCGTGTGAAAGTGGGAGAAATGAAGGATGCATCAATTCCTACCGTGTGAAGGTGGGAGAAGTGAAGGATGTATCAATTCCTGCCGTGTGAAGGTGGGAGAAGTGAAGGATGCATCAATTCCTGCCGTGTGAAGGTGGTAGAAGTGAAGGATGCATCAATTCCTGCCGTGTGAAGGTGGGAGAAGTGAAAGATGCATCAATTCCTGCCGTGTGAAGGTGGGAGAAGTGAAAGATGCATCAATTCCTGCCTTGTGAAGGTGGGAGAAGTGAAGGATGCATCAATTCCTGCCCTGTGAAGGTGGGAGAAGAGAAAGATGCATCAATCCCTGCCCTGTGAAGGTGGGAGAAGTGCAGGATGCATCAATCCCTTCCGTGTGAAGGTGGGAGAAGTGAAGGATGCATCAATCCCTGCCGTGTGAAGGTGAGAGAAGTGAAGGATGCATCAATTCCTGCCGTGTGAAGGTGGGTGAAGTGAAGGATGCATCAATTCCTGCCGTGTGAAGGTGGAACCAGTGAAGGATGCATCAATTCCTGCCGTGTAAAGGTGGTAGAAGTGAAGGATGCATCAATTCCTTCCGTGTGAAGGTGGGAGAATTGAAAGATGCATCAATTCCTGCCATGTGAAGGTGGGAGAAGTGAAAGATGCATCAATTCCTGCCGTGTGAAGGTGGGAGAAGTGAAGGATGCATCAATTCCTGCCCTGTGAAGGTGGAACCAGTGAAGGATGCATCAATTCCTGCCGTGTGAAGGTGGGACCAGTGAAGGATGCATCAATTCCTGCGCTGTGAAGGTGGGAGAAGTAAAGGATGCATCAATTCCTGCCGTGTAAAGGTGGGACCAGTGAAGGATGCATCAATTCCTTCCGTGTGAAGGTGGAACCAGTGAAGGATGCATCAATTCCTGCCGTGTGAAAGTGGGAGAAGTGAAGGATGCATCAATTCCTGCCATATGAAGATGGGAGAAGTGAAGGATGCATCAATTCCTGCCGTGTGAAGGTGGGACCAGTGAAGGATGCATCAATTCCTGCCGTGTGAAGGTGGAATTTGACTGGAGACAATGACGCAGATTTTGAATGTGTTAATTGGTGTTCTCATTGTTAGTTGGGCAGCAGATACCCCTTAGACTCTGAGGGGTACAGACCTCTTGCTATATCACTCATTGTGCAGCTTTATGCTAAGCTTTCCCTTTGCTTTGGAGGACATTTATGAAGTCTCCACTATGCTGACACCTTTTTTGCTCCCTTGATTAAATGAGGGCTTCTCTGATCCCTAGCATTAGGATACGCGTAATTAGATCACTTTACATCATGGGCGCTCACAAACATTTTCCCAGGGGCCTCAAAGTATGGCCTGTAGTGTGCCCGAAGGCTGAATTGATGCCACCATGGTGGGAGCGGGGTTTTGTGTGTGGGGTGGGGAGGGTGGACCAGGTTCTAGGTAGTCGTGGGGGAAGGAAATGATGTTGTGGTCAGTGAGTCATTGGGTCATGTTGAGTGCTGCATTCAACACTGTCCTCGAAATGATGCCGTTAATCTCTAGTAAGCCATAGATTTGACAATACAGTGTTCTGCGGTCTCTGAATTGCTACCCTTTTATCGCCCCTTGGGGTAAGCCTTGAGAGAGCCAAGTGTAAAAAAGAAGTAACATGAACATCTGGGCAAGAAGGATCGCCCCATGTGCAGAACAATTGGTTCACAGTGACCAAAATGGTTTTATTCCAGGGCGCTCGATGGCATCTAATACATATTTTTCAGCTCAAGCTATTGATTATTTTTCTATTAATAAATCTTATGCCGTAATTATGATAATGGATGCCGAGAAGGCATTTGATTTGGTAGATTGGAGGGCTTGTTTTTTTATTTTGGAAAAATGTGGTTTTCCGTCGCAATTTTTACAAATGCTAAAAGAAATATATTCTCATGCAGACACTAAAATCATTATTAATGGTTTAGAAGCCGGTAAAATTAACATTAAGCGTGGAACACGTCAGAGATGTCCATTATGCCCTCTTTTGTTTTCATTGTTTATCGAGCTATTGCCTCCCCTAGAGGGGATGGCCAAAATCAATCTCTATGCAGACGATATTATTTCATATCCGAAAGCAGGGGCAACTAATATACAGAATGCTTTAAATGAAATTCAGAGGTTCACACAGGTGGGTGGATATAAGGTTAATCAAGCGAAAACGGAAATTTTAACTTTCAATGTGATTCCCTCAGATATTCCATCTTCTATTCAGTTAAAACCATCGCATCCAGTTAGATACTTGGGGATACAAGTTACAAGTGATTTTGGACAACTATGTTCCTTGAATTATAATGGTATGCTCACGAAAGTGAAAAAATATTAGATAAGTGGTCATTGCTTCAATTATCTTTAATAGTGAGGATATCGATGGTCAAATGGTCGGTACTCCCATTGTTTTTGTTTCTTTTTATTAATCTTCCTCTGAAGGTTCCGAAGCATTATTTTAAGGAGCTAGATCAAATAATTAGGAAGTTTGTTTGGAATAATAAACACCCCGGGGTCAAAATGGCAGCATTACAACTGGATGTTGCATCAGGCGGATTGGCACGTCCACGTTTTATAACACACTATCAGGCTTCTTTTGCCCACCTACTCTCCCAATTAGATGAGGAAAAATCAGTTTATGACAATTGTTTGTTAATAAAAATGTTGAAGGAGAGTGCTATAAGACTACCTGTTTTTGTACGTCAGGCGAAACTCCCTAAGAAATCAAGATATAAGGTAATATTGAGTCTTGTCGAAAGAATACAGCTATTTTTTTAACGTACGAGGCATTCCGGTCTTTCATGCATATACCCCTATACAGTATACTGAGGTTGGTGGCCTGATATTGTCTAGAGGGCTCCTCCGGACCTAGAAAGAATTAGGTTTTGTACAGCACGGGATTTTTATAATTATGAAACATTATTTACTTAGGAAACGGTCCAAATGCGAACCATTACGATGACCACCGCCCTTTCTCTGAGTTTTTTACAGCTAGCCAATTTTCTTAAAATTAATTATTTAACGATGGACGAAATCACATGTCAAATTGCTAAACATTGGGCAAATAAAATGATGAGGGTTGGCTGTTGGTACCGCCTACTCCACCAAAAGGCCCACTCTGATGAGATTATGATGAAAAAGCTTCAAAGAATTTATTCTGCAACAGGTTCGGGTTTAATGTTAAAGAATGGCAGCAGCCCAGTGAGTTAGCAAGTTGTAACGCCCTGAACGTCTCAGGATCGTTTAACAGACACGATAATGAGAACGCAACCACTTGTGAAGGTTTAGTTATTTTAATGAAGGCAAAAATAATACAAGGAATAAACAAAGGTTATAGTCACTGGAATCCTCCAGGCTAAGTACGTTACCAGCCCACAGCACGGATGGTCCTAACCGTCCTCTGCATATACGCCGATCCCGGCGTATGCCAACAGAGGGCAGAAATGAAATGGCCGACAATGCCAATCGGTAGGCTGTGAGGGGCACGAAGAGTGTTGGGGAGAATCGAGGAGTCAGGGAAACACCCAGCCGGGGTCTCTACCTGAAGGGAGCAGCCGCTCAACCTCTTCCTCAGACTGCACCGGGACGCGGAGTCACCTCCTGGTGATGCGTCACCGATACCCCAATCACAAGCAAAGAAGACTGAACCGAGAGCAGCCGCTCGATCGATCCTGTGGACTTCCGAGTCTGTAACGCGGCAAACACCTCCTGGTGTGCGTTACAGCTGGCAGTCCCTGTATCTCTGGTCGGGCTGGGAGTTACGACTCCAACCAGCAAAAGCGCCACTGCGCTTTGACTCAGCCGAGTCAAAAAGCGAAGCTCAATGGTTATCCGGTAGAGCTTCCGGGTCCTTCACAGGTGACGATGGGGCAAGACACGGCCCAGGGAGTAACGACTCGACCTACCTCCGTTCTTGCCTTACTGGAGCACCACTCCGGAACACTGCTCTTCACTAAGCAGGTACGTCGGTTGTGAACACAATATCCGACAGCGTTGTACCTCCCGGTTCCTCCCTTTATAGGGCGTTGTTTTCCTTGAGTTATGTAACAGCTCTCCTGTTTACATAAGGGCGTGTTTTCCTTGAGTTATGTAACAGCTCTCCTGTTTACATAAGGGCGTGTTTTCCTTGAGTTATGTAACAGCTCTCCTGTTTACATAAGGGCGTGTTTTCCTTGAGTTATGTAACAGCTCTCCTGTTTTACATAAGGGCGTGTTTTCCTTGAGTTATGTAACAGCTCTCCTGTTTACATAACCTCTCAACCGCTAAGCATCCTGGGAGATGTAGTCCGTTTTCGCTGGTTACCGTTTTCCTCCCCTCGCATGACAGGAATTCTTGACACAAGTAAAGCACTCAGAGGGGCTAATTTTAAGAGGATCCACTTTCTGTCAAGATGGGTGCTGTATGATACACCTCGGAAATTGTCCACTATGTTTCAAACGTGTTCTAATCAATGTTTTAGATGTAACTAACAGGGCGAGGGTGGTTGGGTACATATATTTTATGAATGTAACAATCTACGACAGTTCCGGCAAGGGGTATTTGCTGAGATTTCTTTGATTCTATCTGTAAGAATTGAGCCCTCAGTCATGCTGGTGTTATTTGGTTCCTCAGGCGAGGTAAAAAGTTTAACCAAAAACCAGTAGTATTTTATATTAATTTCCATTGCTGTTGCCAGGTCATTGGTTCTCCAAAACTGGAGAACCAATAAACAATCTAGTATTGAGCATTGGTTCAATAAAATGGTTCGGACCTGCAGATCTGAAGAGGCCTATGCCAAACGTGTTGGAGCTATCGTGAAATTTACGGGTATTTGGAAAAAAAAATCCTAATCTTTCCTAATTCTATTCTGCACAAAGCACTTTGGGTAATATTCGATTTTTTCTTTGTTTTATCTACGATGGTTTTGAATAAAGTACTCAAGGTGATTGGAGGTATTTATTGCTGCTAGACTTATAGGCACTTTATATCAGAATTTTTTTTATTATGATTGGGTTGATTTAGAAAATTGATATTATTAATTAAAATAATGTAAAAGATTTAAAGGGAATTTTTTTAAAGAGTAAGTGGAAATATTTGAGAATGATGTTTTATATTTGATCGACTGTATTCATTATCAATTAACTGTGAATGTTTCTCAACTCCATAAAATTCCTTGCTGATAAAAAAAAATAAGTAACTTGATTATTGCATTGAAATAAAATAGAATAGCACAATGTGAAACCAACAAGCTAGTCTAAATCCTGACTTCCCCACTTGACTAAATTGTGTGATCTGGGCAATTGTCTCATTTCATTTTGCCTCCTTTTTTTTCATGATGACATATAAGAGCACCTTGAAATACACAAGTTCAGGATATACGCTGTACAAAACCTTCTTTTGCATTTGATTTAATAAACTATAATTTTGTACATTTGTCATAACAACGCAGGCCACCCTGAGTGTTACATGTGACAAATGATTTGCGTCTTAATTCACTATTGGCATTGTTATCCGGGTGGGTGGATGCATGAATGTTTCTACATTCATTTTTGAAAACTATCAGTTAAAAACAAAAAAAACATTCTGAATGCATTGATATAATCTGATGTACTGAGGTGAAACATTCCTACATGTTAATGAAATACAGTTTTCTGAAGTATGAAGAAATGGCATCATATTATTGCTGATAGGCGCAAGGACAGCAGCATGTGTGTTGCTGCTCGGGCTGAGTGATATAGAAAGCCCTGTCCTATAACTAGACACTAAATGGGCTCTCGCGATTGGGGCCTGGCCTCTCTGTGCTGCGTTGTGGACTCTCCTGAAGGGGGCAGTGGAGTGTAAGTGGAGTCCACCGGGAGGAGGGAGGCGGTGACCCTGGAGACACAGAGCGAGGGTCCAGGCTGCTTTGCTGATTTGTCCCGACCCTCCACATCGGAGTGGCGTGGCACACAGCCTGAGCGGTTGGTGCCGGACTGTGGGAGGATACGGTGGTGGCGGAGGACGGGTGGTGGCTCCGCAGTGCCCCTGCCCATACTGTGCCATTATCCCCGAGGTAATGAGACAAACCTGGCCAGTTGCTCACGGGCAGGAGCCCCGTGATAATGGTCAGGCCCATACATTGAGTGGCCCAGGGTCTTGCACGCGAGGATCCAACGACACAGGGAAATCGAGGTGGTGCTTGTCATCGCGGGGCAGTAGATAGCAGATATTACAAGCAGCTGGCATATTAAAGACGAATCCTGAACAACAACACGCATCAGTGAACCTGAATGGTAATCTGGTTAGTGGACCCCCCTCCACCCCCCGAGTGAACAATTTCAAGTGACGTAACACAGGCGCCCACCTGTGTGGAATGCATCATGGGCAAGGACAAGGCGGCCCGTGCTGCATCCACGAACACAATTATCCAACACAAAATGCTACGAGACCTCACTCAGAGGATCATGAGACAAACAGGACTCAATGACGAAGGAGAGGTGGACGGACATGTGGGGCCCTCCCGTAAGGGCCTAGTGGCGGCAATACAAGGTGCCAGAACAGCGTTACAGCATCAAATGTAGACAGTGTTGAGAGATGTCAATTTGTTGCAAGCTGATTCGTGGAAAGTAGTGGAGAAAGCAACGAGGCGGAGGGCAACATTGCGGAACTACAGGGAGAGGTGGCCACCCTGAAGCAGTAAATGGCCGTGATGACAACGACCACGAAAGCCCTGGAGCAGCGAGCGGAGGACACGTAGGGCAGGTCATGACACAGCAATATCGGTGTCCTGGGGTTCCCTGAACAGGTGGAGAAAAGATCATCTGAAAGGTTCCTAGAGAGCTGGATCCGTACTGAATATCGCCCTCAGGGCGTATCTGGACTCTTTGTCATGGAGAGAGCGCATAGGGCACTTGTGCCGCCCCCGGGGGCCCCGCCGAGGGTCATAATTGCCAGAATCCTCAATTATCGTGAAAGGGACTGTACAGTATGTGCAGCACGAGTGCAACCAGCCCTTAATTATGGTAACCCCAGAATCATCATATATCTGGACTACACCAAGCAGGTGCAGAACCTCCGTAAATCCTTCCTTGGGGTAAAGCAGAAGCCGTGGGCTCTACAACTCCAGTATATGCTCCTGTACCCTACAAAACTGAGAGTACTGGCACAGGAGAAAGCACACTTCTTTGAATCACCAGAGAAAGTGTGAGAATGGCTAGAAATACGAGGAGACGCACTGCCCCTGCACACGCCACACGGCCAACAAGAATATGGGGTTCTTGTGCTAGAAGGGTGTGACAGCGTCATAGTTTGTCTGGTCATGGTCTCAATACTGTCCCGCTGGGGGAGCAGAGGGTCACAGTCAGTAAAGATGGCACAATGCAACTCGGCGAAGAGGTGATGCAGGCCCTGGATAGGGAGGCCACTATGACGCTTAGTCACACTTCAGACTTTGTAACAGACACATTAGGAGCTCTGGAATTGAGAGGTGATGATATATGAGTGTTTGGAGACTGTGGCAAGAACATCTGGGTTACCCTGGAGTGCCTGAGTCTAATGGGGAGACTGAGCCGGTGAGCGTGGAAAGATAGTTGAATGTGTGACCGATGGATGTGTACCTAGTGTACAAGTTATCAATGTGTGATTGGGGAGAATTGGCTTCATAGGGTGCACAACTGTCCAATGTACGATATCACTATACAGGTAAAATGGACTTAATTAGTCTATGCGGAAGAATGTGACTGGCCGAGAAGCTAGTTGTTGAAGGGAGTTTTTTGGTCCCTGTTGAACCAATTGGGAAGCAGTGCACGTCCTGGCACAAGTTCGAGGTGGGCATTGATAGCCATGCAGTTGCACTATGTATGTCCATGGGTGGGGGGAGGGACGAATTATGGTTAATAGTTCTGTGTTTATGTTATGTAATTTGCAGTAGGCAGACGATGCGGGCACAGGATGGGCGACAAGTGTCGCATACTCAAGCTCAGGATGGGGACGGCCCTCAAAGTCCTGACCTGGAACATCAGGGGGCTGGGTACGTACACTAAGAGGTATAGAGTAATCATCTTTCTAATGCAGCATAAAGTCCCCATAGCATGCTTGCAGGAAACGCATTTGGATGGCACTGACGCCACACGATTGACCAGAAAATGGCACGGGCAGGTGTACCATTCCTCCTATTCTACTTATGCTAGGGGCCCATTGATTTGGGTGGCATCTGGAATCCCCATCTCCCTCACATATCTGGATGCCAATGTGGGTGGCTGCTTTGTCTTACTGAGGGGTACGTTAGATGGTCTGGACTTAACTATAATAAATATATATGCCCGAACACAGATGATCCTATGTTCTACCAAAACATGCAAGACTTAATAGTGCATGACCTAGATGTGCCCCTTCTGTGGGTGGGTGATTTTAATTGCATACTGAATCCAAAGCTGGATAGGTCACCTCCTAGATTGGGCACAAAACCTCAGATGACAAAAGTGCTACAAGGGGTGATGTGATCCCTGGATATTCATGATGTCTGGAGACTAGACTACCCTACTCAACGGGGATACACTTGCCATTCACCTACGTACAACACACACAGTAGCCTGGACAGGATACTTATGGCAAGATTTCCTAGAATGGGAGATATTGTAGTGGTGCACATGGCGTGTTCCTTGTCTGATCATACTCCGGTCTGTGGTATTGTGTGGTGAGGTCTACTGGCGCAAGAGACTCGATCCCGGAGGTTGTCTGCTGGCGCCCTGGAGGACCCAACTGAGAGGGAGGCGCTATTGCATGCACTGTCGGAATACATGACCCTCAATTGTGGCACCACGACTAGCAGGGCCAAGGAGTGGGAGGCTTTGAAAGAAGTGATGAGGGATTCATGTATGGCGTTGACATGTGGCATCCGCAGACAGCTTCAGAGAGTGCGCTACGAGGAGGAGACAGAGGTGGCCATGCTGCAGGCCGGCGGGGCTCTCACATCTGGATGCCTACTGCCAGGAGCAAACATTTCGCAAACAGATGAGTGATATCTGGGACCGGCTTGAAAAACATACACAGAAGCAGTACAGACAGTACTTACATGGAGAAGGGGCTCAACCAGGCCACCTTTCGGCTTGGATACTATGGGGGGACCACTCCCCACCTCTGACCACATCTTTGGTTTCCGTAGATGGGACAGTGTCAGTACGAGGTCAGGTATAGTGGATGTGTTTCAGCAACGTTTGCAGCGAGTATATACGTTTCCTCAAACCTGGTGAAGAAATCAGACACTGTTTCATCTTTCTTCTGCTTACACGCGGACAATTTATCCCAATTCACACGCATCGCAGGCATTAAAGTCTTCATGTAAGTGATGATCCTAGCAGGAAGTTCTGCTACCAAAGGCTCAGGCTTGGCACCACCAACTTGTCTATCATTTGCAGTACTAATATTAGCCCATGTGTCACCTAACTCTTGCGCATGATCTGTATGGCGAATCAATCTCCACAAAGGCTGTGGAACAACATTCCCAAATAACATGTCTATGTCGGCTAAATTCATAATGTATGAGTCTGCAGTCTGTGATAATTCCTTATAATATCCTGCAGGGTTTTTACGGGGGTCAGGCAAAGTCTGCTTAAGGGCTAAAACTTCAGCTCGCTTCCAAGGAACATGTACCCAAACACGCTGAAAATGAGCTGGAGCAGCAACGATGTTATTAGCGGCTTCCTTCCATACTGGAGGGACTTCTCTCATTGGGTACTGTCGCACTTTTTTCCTAACAGAGGAGTCATGTTCAAACAGCGACTGGGAAGGATCCTCATTCCTAAAGGACAACAACGTCGCAACTGCTTTCTCAACATCGGAACCCACAATCATGCCCTTTGAAAACTCAAACCGTACACGGCATAATTCAGGCGGATTTGTTTCCAAATCATTTTCCTCCAATTCCTCACAAAGGAAAGCAAACATTTTCTCAAAAACTTATCTTTGTTTTGGTGCTTCCCATTGACGGAAGACATCCATAACAGACTCCACATCATATCTTGAAGGGTAAGTAACCCATTTACGCGCCATATGGTCAAATGCTTCTCTCTCTTGAGAATCAGGCAGTTGACTACGCGACTGTTTACGCTCCGATTCAAGGGTCATACCAGATGACCCAAAGAGAGGTAGTATAAAGCTAGCAATTGTACCAGTCATTCTCTGTCGGGCAGAAGGAGAAGTTGACGAAAGGATAGGAGGAAAAACAGAGGGAGGCAAGGCAGACGCAGATGCAGACGCAGAGGCAGTATCAGGAAGAACACCAGAAGAGGCAGTCGATGTAGTAGACAAAATCGTAGGAAGTACAGATGGAGCAGGTAGCGAAGTCGGCGGCCCTTGAGGGGGATGCGCCACAGGAGTAGGAGCCAACTGAAGAGGAGCTGGCGGCTGTGGAAGAACCTGAGGCACAATAACTGGGGGTTGCCCAACTAAAGGTTGCGGAGGTGCTGTAGCACTCTGCGCATAAGGGGGTGGCGAACTCAACAAGTGTGACATTAAAGGATCTTTCTCAAGTTCTTTTGCTGCATCTTGCTGAAGAAGCGGCAAAACTGGATAACATTTATCAATCACCATTTTACGTTGCCTGTGCAACTGCTCACTCATCTGTTCTTCTTCATTATCTTTAAACTGCATAGCAGCTTGCATTATTGACATACCCTTTTCTCTCTTATTTCTCTTTGCTACTTTAATTTCCTTCTGTTTGGCTTCCTTATGCCATAGGCGGAAAGAGTCAAACATCGCCGACCGGGCTTTCTTCTTGAAAAGTTTAACCTCCAGATTATGCAGAATCTCTGTGTCAAAACTACCATATTGGGGCCATTTTAAATCACCATCTTTCCTGGTGTATCGGATCCATACTTCATTGTATGTGATGGGGCCTACGCCATGTTTCACATATAGTTCATAGGTTGGAGTTCCAATCGGAGGAACCGGACACGAGTCCTCCAATCGGGAATCCCTATTACAACCAAGACAAAACAAATTTCCAAGTCTGCTAAGACCAGGCATCTTCGCTCTCTAGTCTAGCTTCAAACTTCAAAGGATTATCGAATACGATAGTTTCGTGAATACACGAATCCCTCGGCTTTGGTACTTGCAAGTTCCAAATCAAAGATCCCAAGGGGATACCAAACTAAGAACCAAACTAAGGACTGGGAGACGCTCCACTTATACTTAACTGAGGTATCGATGATGTCACCAGAAGACTCGGTTATCGTTTCGCTCTGCCAATCATCTAAGGTCCAAAACAGGGCGATAGTCAGGGCAGCAGTCCTTCGTAGCCGTCGGGAAGCGGGAAACCTCGCAGCAAAGACTTTCGGACCACGTCGACATACAGGGGTCGATGAAGTGGCGGCCTTCCTCCAGAATTTTCACACGAAGCTCCTCACGAACCTCTGGCTTGGACGGGTACCGCTGAAATCGCCCTACATTGGGCGCCAACTGAAGTACTGGGTTTTTTAGAACCCAGCGGTGCCAGGGAACACACCCGAAGACTTTGAGTCCTTCCTGTTTCAGACTACAGAAACACAGAGTCTTCTTGGTGAAGTCAAAGATCGTTTATTGGCTGCAACCTGTAACAGGTATCCTAGAAGTACAACACGGTGTATATTCTCAGGAGACTGCTCAACCTTACAAAGCCAGCCTTCTCTTTTTATACAAAATAATATGCTTTAGGCAAACATTCCTTATTTTACAGTTGACCGTTCACATATTTTCACTACAAAGAAAAGGCAGAGTCATGATGACAAGCCCATATTTCAGTTTGTCCAGCCCACAATCAATTACCCGGCAAGGCTTAGTACTTTCATCAGATATCGACGGACCCCCAATAAAAACTGGCACCTCCTCCTCGTAAAGCAAGCCATAAAGAAAGAAACAGGGACAGGTGTGTGTAAGATTGGGCATGGTTCGTGTGTGATGAAAGGTTTTATGATATGTTGTGCCTTGATACTAATCTCATTCGGCCACTGGGAAAGGAACTGGAAGAACAGGTTTGGCTTCAGGCTGTGGAGTCAGCTTGCCCAGGTCACAGAGGAGTCAGCAAAGGTGTACGTTTCCTTCAGACTCGTTTTTGGCCTTAGTCACTGGCCTATGTGAGGGCAACCACAAAATGGCTGCCGTTTGAAATGGAACCAGAGGTTTCAGGACGGGAACTTTGATTTAAAGGGTGATTTCGTCACCAGAATATGACGAAAATACTTGTGCATAGTATTCTAATCATTCTCGGTCTGCTGATACCAAAATCGTTATGATACGACGATGTTTATAACACGATTCCAGAATTTTCAGTACCACAGACCCTCCTTTTGCCCTTACATAGGCAATAACCTATACTCACGTTAATCTGAGTCCAGGTCTATATCCATAAAGTCATTGAGATGTTGCTGTAGCATCATCCTATTACTTAGCTCATCTCTTTATACAGGTTTCCTTACACACGATGTAGCACAGAGACCACATATTGCAGGAGCACACTGTACACACAGACAGAACAGGAAAATAATGGCTAAGATCATCCCAATGACTATCAGAATCTTCCATCCCCAGGCGGATATCAGTTCCCAGAACCACCCCATCAATGACCAATCTCCTTTATCCACGTGGATAGATTCGGAGATCTTGTGCAGTTTGGAAATGGCCTGGTAGACTGTCGGAGCGTTATCTGGAATGAAAACACAGCAACTTGATTGGATCACTTTACATACCCCACCTCGGTCTGCAAGTATGACGTCTAATGCAACCCTGTTCTGAAGAGTCATAAGGCGATCCGACTGGAGCTCAGCAGTCAAATTACCAAGGGCACCGGCGGTTTCATCTACCGTGGATTCAACCACCCTTGTCAATTGCCTTATGTTCCTGCTGTTCACCATAGGACCCCAAAACGGCAGAAAACCCTTTACGAAATCTCCAAGTTCTTGTCCTGTAGTGTCTTCTTCACTGATGACACCTCTAACTATCCTTGTCTTATGGTAATCTGCAGCGGCCGTGTAGGTGGGAGGCAACAGGAACAAAACAAAACATGTGCCTGAGAAGTCAGGGGGCAACCATGTATAGGCTCTATTATGGCAGATGAAATAGGTACCCTTAGCTGCTAAGAACGAAGGGGAAGTCTGAGACGCAAAAACATATGTTTCGGTACAGATACTTCTCCCTAACTGAGCTCTGGGATTCTTGCCATTACCTTGCAGACATAGGTGGCCCTGATGGGGTACAATCCAAATCGGGGAGGATCTCTTTGCTCGCTGTTTCTCACTCAGAGTAACTCCATATCCTGTTATGTTCCATCCAATATATGCTAGTGTCTCATCTCTCGGGATAGTCTCATAGGAAATATCTTCCTTAATCATATCTACTATACCCTTAACTAGAGCACTATTCTTAGGATTATCTTTCACAGAACGTAGGGGGTTGGCTTCATGAGCGTATATGAATACCGTTCTATATGCCCACACAGAACCATTATGGCTGAAAGGCAGGACCAGATAAGGGATACCTTTATCAGTAGTATGAGGCATAAGACCACACACCCAACAGTTAGTTGTGTTAACTACTAATTGGTGTTGGTGTAGAAGCTGAATGAATGAATGAATTATTGACAAATTCTAATCTTCTAGCAGACTCGTGTTCAGGCAGAGGGTGAAAAGAATGCGAGGAAACAGTAGAAGGAGGTATAGGCTGTGTAGTGGGTGCAAATGTCACTTGAAAAGAGAATAAAATTTATCCTATTAAAAATGGCTGCCGTTCGAAATGGAACCCGAGGTTTCAGGACGGGAACTCTGATTTAAAGGGTGATTTCGTCACCCGAATATGACGAAAATACTTGTGCATAGTATTCTAATCATTCTCAGTCTGTTGATACCAAAATCGTTATGATACGACAATGTTTATAACACGATTCCAGAATTTTCAGTACCACAGGGATGCATGTTATGGCGCCCCCTGAACATGGAAAGCTCGTAAGATATTAATCATAAGAAGTTGTTGCACCGTGTACTAAACCTGCTCACCCTCAGGTTGTCATTGTAGCGCTGCTACTGTTTATTGAAAATGAAAAATGAAGGTTTTTAAAAACAGTAGCTGAGCGCGCAAACGTGATAGAAGGGCTGCACCTGGTACCTGCTCCAAACAGAACTCAAACCCTGGAGAAGCAGAGAGGGGGGAGGAGGTGGGGGGTTACCAACCCCCAGTACAGTTGGCCCACACCAGCAAATCATCGATGTCTGTCACCTGTAGAGTGTAGTGTTGAGTTTGACGTGTATATTAAAGTACTTTCTTAAACAACTCGCCAAGAAACCGTACAGTGTATGTGCGCTCTGCAAATAATGTAACTTAACATAACATAATGAAAGAAAGCCCTGTGCTGGTCAATCCATAGCTGCGCTGCTGGGTGAACTGCTGAATTCTGAGCTTGAAGCATGAAGCAAGCACACACTTGCTTTCCTGAGAAGCCTACCTATGAACTGACATACATGGAGAGCAGGGAAGAGAATTTGGGGCCAATAAGCACTGAATCCCTGGTGTCACACACAGAGACATGATCACCGGTACAGGAGGGCACACAGGTTGGCTCAAAACACAAACCTTTTTCAAACAAAATCTGATGAAAAATATTCAAGGCCTCATTTACAATATTGTGACACGCGTCAGCGCAGCAAGCCTTCCCGCAAAAGAAAAGGGCAGGAATGCGCTGTATCTAAAAGATCCGGCTCATTCCTGTCCTTCTCCCCTGCACCGGCGGACAATGGGCTGCCATGCGCCAACGCAGGCACCCATGCGCCATGGTGCGTGTTTCTGCGTTGTAGGGGTGATTGTTTTTTGCAGCAAGGGACACCTTCTTGCACAAAAACAACCCCAAGAGACATTTTCCTTTTTCTATGTGTGCTGCAGAAAGGTATTTGTCCTCGTAATGGCTCTCCTGGAGAGGCGTAGGAATCGGACACATTCCCATGTTTAGGTAAGCTTGTAAATCTGGGAAGACGTCAGATTCATGGATGTTGCGTAGGAACACCGACAGCAACACCCATGGAGCTCCCCTGTCAAGTAGAGTAATGAGTAAAAAGGGCCATATGTACAAGACCATGAAACGTCGTGCAGTGTGGCTTTACGTGGCCCTGTAAATATGGGCAGGCACACTACGCCGCCGGTGCGTCCACAAAAGTGGTGCTCTGGCGGCGCAAAGGGCTTGTAGAAAAGCCCTTCAGTTTATAGTAGGTTAAGAGACATTGCTGATGCTTTGCCAAATCCAGGAGGAGATACGGCCCACTTCACTCTACCTCATACCTACCCTGCTACGTCAAAGGGGGAGCACACAATTTCTTCCCCATGGCTATTGGCGCTGTATAGCAATCAGATAAATAAATGACAAAATAAAGAAATATGACATACGTGTGTTCTGGGATTAGTGTGCTGCAAGTGTTTGTAAGGCTGGACACTTGTCAGGAAATTCACACGATATAAACAAGGTATTCTAAATTATTTGTCGCGACAAGAAAGAAGAGAGGGCTGTTTATCAGCTGCTTGCAGTGGTCTGCGGGATTTGAGCGGTAGCAGTATTGAACCTTCAACTTATATTTCGGGTTGAACCAGTGAGGACACCTCTTGATGTCATCTACCCAGTAGATATTTCATGACCTGGTTGAGTATGAGACGATTTCTCTCCAGCAAACTCTGTCATGAAGTATTGAAATAGGACCAGCGAACAAGTTAATGTACCACACTTGCTGTGCTGGGAACAGTAAAAATACCGGACACAGGTCCTGAAGAAGTCTAGAATAATCAGAATCCACCGAAACTTGTGTTGACTGAGGTTAATCGGAGACCCCAGGCCAAGACACAATGGAGGATTGAAATGAGTGGTCTCCCTGTTGGGTGGATTAGGAATTGGGAAATGTTTGTTTTGAGTGTGTCTGACTGAGGTGGTCAGGGATGAATGACAGACAGTAAACAGCAAGTGGGGGAGTGTGTGATTTACTTGTGCTGTTTAAATGATGCAATTCTTGTTGATACATAGAAGTTCAAATTGAAATTTTTATTACAAAAAGAAAAACAAGTTGTGAAAGTTGTTTATAAAAATATTATGCATGTTATTGAAAGTAATTTGCATCGAGCAGACAGGTTAAGCTGGAATGTTTATTTATATTGCTGATCAGTGTGCTCAGTCCTGTATTGGGTGTTGTGTTTGTGTGCCTAGTTATGTGTGTTATGTGTGTGCAGTGTACTGGCTGAGTGAAGGGTGCCATGCTCTGTTGAGCTGTTCCCTCTGTAAGCCTGCAGGCTTGGTGACCTTGAGTAGTATCCCAAGGACAGTGGATGCCTTAAGTTATGTGTATTCAGGGAAAACACAGTGGGGGATATTCTCAAGAACGTGCTATAATCATCGTCAAAATAGGTTAATGCAATTTTTCATATCGCCGTCTATCCCTGGAAAAAAAACTCTGTGTTAACGTTGTATTCTCAACACGGCGGTAACATGCAATAGTTTACCAATAACACATCAAATGTCCGCGATAAAAGTACCAGGACGGCGATAAAAATCTCAAGCCAAATGTGAAAAAAGTGGCGATGGGCCCAACCGCGATAAAAAAATCAGCGATAAGCTGCGCCAGGCATGCAATTCACAGACGTCAGGCGGGAAAAATCACTATCAAAGCAGAAGAAAAAAAACACAAACAAAACCAAAACAACTGTGTTAGAAGCCGGGGTCTCTGGTTGGCACAGGTATGCACCTGCGACAAGCAGGGACCCTTTTCATCTAAGTCAGGGCGTAGGATCACCTCTTTAAAAATAACCCTTGCTCACCCTCTAGGTAACGTGGCGCGAGCAGTCAGGCTAGATTCCAGAGGGCATAAGGTTAAGCATTCCAGATGTCCCACACAACATTCACCAACCCACCACACAGAGACACAAGGCTGTATTTATGTAAAAATAAAGTTCTTTATATAAAAGATTTATTTAAGCAGGCTTTCCAAAATACAGGTCTTCACTTAAATAAGGTTCCAGTTACTTGTATTGCTTTTAGGCAGTCCACAGTTCTCAAAATGGCAATTTTCTGGTCAAAATATGCTTCCTTGGGGGTCTGTGCGCTTAGTAGCGCCTCCGGTACGCTTCGTACAGCTGTTTGGATGCATCGTGCCGTTTCCCACGCTTCTCGCGTGAGCACCCGTACGCTGGACTGAAGCCGTACGGACCGTACCCTCGTAGGTACGTGTCGTACAAGTCCGGTGCGCCTCTTGCCGAACCTCACGCTTCTCACGTGAGCACCGTCTATGTATTTAATGCTGTACGGGCCGTACCTTCGTCGGGACGCCCCGTACAGCTGGTTTGCACGGTTCCAAAACTCACGCTTCACGCGTATGAAGCGTAGCGGGACGATGGCGCCGTACACAGCGAAGGAAGCTGCGTACAGGGGCGCTGTAGCTGACAGTACCTTATTCTTCGGGGGCAATGTTCGTGGCGGCCTCAGGAGTCCACAGAGGAGTGTCCCACGTCGCGTTGTCGTCCCTCGTGGTCAGTGGCCGGCGATGCTTCGTGGGGCGCTTCAGGACGTTCCCAGGCACACAACGAGGTTGGAAGCAGGAGGGGCAGCTCGGGGGTGATTTCTAGCGCGTTGCAGCGCGGTCGGCTTTACTCAGATGGCGAACAGTGCGTCGCAGGTCCTTACAGGGATCTCCACGGCCAGGGGTCGCAGAGGCTCGGCGCTTGGAGCCTTGTCAGTCTCTTCCTTACTTTGCGAGCTACGGCTGGGGGGGCAGTTGCTTGCTGTGCTCGGGCCAGGCAGGCAGGCCTTTGCTGTGCTCACAGCAGCCCCGGTGGCAGAAGTCGCAGTGCTCAGTGAGATGAGGGGCACAAGGTTCTCTGGGGTCAGCGTTTGCGGAATCACCTCCAGCAGATTCTCTTCTTCCAGGGGAAAGGTAGCGCCCACTGTTCCTGGGGCACAGTTCAGGGGGCAAGTTCACACGCAAGCCCTTGGAGATTGTTTGTAAAGCACAAGTTGAATAAAAGTTTCTTCTTCAGTCTTTTCCTCTCCTTCCGGCAGCAAGGCACCCACCACAGGCCAGTCTCTCAGGCTTAGAGACAGTTCTCCTCCATGCAGCTTTTCCAGGTCCTTCTCTTCAGGCAGAGTTTCTTCTTGGCGCAAACAGGATCTGATTTCTTAGGAGCAGGGCTCCTTCTTTTATAGCACAATTCTTTTGTTCTTTGTCGCCAGGGGGCCTGGGCCTGGCTCAGTCCAGTTTTGGAGCACTTTGTCGTGGTGACTCTGCTCTTTCCTTTCAGCAGCAGGGCAGAGACATCAGCCGCTCCACAGGGGGGGGAGCCGGCATTGTGGTGGTAGAGCACAGGTCTATTCAGAGTCAAGGTGTACTCCTCCCACCCATCCTGGTGTAATCTCTCTACCCACCACCTGGCAGCCAGCCTGTCTCCTGGAATTCCCCAGCCCTGCTCCCCACTGAAACTAGGCAGCACACACACACAGCAGAGGCGGACTGAAATGGCCAGGTCAGTAAATACTAACTTTCTAAAAGTAGTATTTACAAACACAGGACATTAAAATGAACTTTACTAAAAGAAGTATTTTATTATTCTGAGTTCAGGCATACTAAACTTGACTTTCTACCATGCTCTGTGAGTCCACTGGGATTACAGCGTGTAGTAATTCCAGCAGCCCATTCTGGCCTATGGAGAGCAGGTAGCCTTCAATAGTGAAAAACGAAAATGGCTGTAATTCACTATTAGGACATGCCACACACATCAGGGCATGTCCTACCTTATGCCTACAATGCACCCTGCCCTTGGGCCTACCAGAGGGGTGACTAATATGTAGTTAAGGGAAGGTTTAGGAACTGGCAAGTAGGTGCACTTGCGCAGTCAGCGCGACAGTACCAGACTGCACGCAGGTTCTGCAGTGGCAGACCTTAGACACATTTTACTAGGCCGCTTCTGTGGGTGGCACAACCAGTGCTGCAAGCCCACCAGCAGCATTTGTATTTACAAGCCCTGGCACTCCTGGTGCACTTTACTAGGGGCTGACAGTAAACCAAATAAACCAATCATGGAATCCAATGAACATCAACATTTTACCATAGGGAGAGCATATGCACCTTAGCACTGATCAGCAGTGGTAAAGTGCCCAGAGTCATAAAACAGCCAACAACAGGTCAGAAAAAATACAGGAGGAAGGCAAAAAGTTTAGGGATGACCCTGCAAAATGGGCCAAGTCCAACAAACTGCGAAGCACAATTGAGGTTGCCAGAGCAAGTACAGAGGATAACCAGAACCCCACAAGCCTCACAGAGGACCAGCCTGGGACCTCTCGGTCAGGGAAGGGCAAGGAGAAGAAGAAGAGGAAGACGCGGCTCAGTTCACAGGAACACAGGTTCCTGATAACGGAGGTGATAGAACACCACCAACAACTGTTCATCACCTCCACTGTGTCATTGGCAAAAAAAATGGAATATGGCAGACCATCGTGGACAAGGTGAATGCAGTCGGAGTGCGGAGGAGGACAACGGAAGAAGTCAAGAGGCGCTGGAATGATCTGAAGCGCAAAACCAAGCAGAAACTCGGCAACAACAGGAAGGCAGCAATGCAGACTGGAGGTGGCAGTCCAGCGCCACAGGAGGAGCTGGACGAGATGGAGGAAATGGTGTCCACAGTCATCAGTGTGGAGACGGTGGCAGGAGTTGGGGGTCCGGACACTGCTCAACAAGACCGGACACAATAGCAACAGGGAGAGTAACGACCAGGGAGTGGGGTGCGGGGGGAGATGGGCACAATGACACACATGCACAATTACGTTTAGCACAGTGCACACCCACAATGACTCTGGATCACATCTAGGAACACAGCAGGTAGCCCCCGTGAACTATGTGCCCAGAGGGGGCCCTTCCCACACATCACCAATCTCACAACCAACCCATGCACATGTGCCAAACCCAGCAAAGCGACGTGTCTGTGAGCCACACTGACAATGCAAGTGACACTGCATGACGAATAGCATGGCCGCAGTCAATATATCATGACATGTTGCACGCCACGACACTGAGGTGGCTGAGTGTGGACCACATCCGTAAAGGAGCAGGTCACACTCTGACACATCCACGTGCACAAACAACTCCCTGATGTCAACAACACATCTGCGGACAAACCATGCCCAAGAGACCCAACAAGAACCCAATTTACCCAAGTATGCAACATCTCAGCACAGTATAAGCAAAGAAGAGAAAGGCACACCACCTGAAAGAGATAAGGGCCAGCAAAATCAGAGCTGCAGGGGTGACTCTCCCACAATGCAGCAAACACACACATAACATTCAGAGCACATCAACATTGACAACAATGTGGTACAAACTGCAACACGTTCACAACAGAACAGAGGACACAACTGGTGCAGCTTGTGTGCAGACACTGGCCAATCACATTTGGCATAGCAGGGAAATGTGAGATGATGATGTACAAGTAGAAACACACATCTGTGATGTTGTCGAAATGTCCACTGTTCCGCATCAAATAGGCAGCTCATCCCAAACAGTCACAATGTACATTGTCATGCAGTCTGTATGTGAACTTGTACAATGCGTCAACATACATGTGAACACAATGTTAAACTGCATCTCCCCTTCACATTGCAGAGAGAGAATCGACACCTCCTCCAGAGCTGACCGAACATCTCTTCTCTGATGATGAAGAGGACCACCACAGCTTCGACCACGACACCCTCCAAGAGCTCATGGACACCCTCAGCACCCCACCCCCAGGAGCAGGGCAGCCCAGCCGCATCGAGGAGACCCCACCCCCTGTACAGACCACACAGCATGAAGCACCCACATCTACGGCTGTCTGCCAGGCCCCCCATGAACAACATATGGCATTCCAACACCGTGTGTTAGGGTGCCCGGAGAAGATGGCTGAGCGGGTGGGGTTCGACCTCATGGCAGCCAAACTAGATGGCATACGTGGGTGTCTAAGTCCCAACAGGGACCACTTACAGTCCCTAACGGACACCCACAGTCCGCTCCATGCTCTCCAACGATCCATGGCTGACTTCACTGTAGTCCTGACTCTGAGACAAGAACAACTATCTAGTCAGAGTTGTGGAAATGTGCCTTTTAATAAGCCCCCGGGTGCAGGGGTCACCCTTATCTTGTCCACGGGTCCACAGACCAACAAAATAGAGATTGGCACTGAAGCTGGAATTCAAATAACAAGTTTATTAATCACCCATGAGTGGAACCACGTCCATACACCACCCTCAAGTGTTGCAGGAGGTAGTACATTGAATACACAGATCATGGTGCTTTTATACACACTTTGTTGCAGAGTAAGCATGTAGATACACATAGAAGGTACAGGCCTACACAGAAATAGTTACCGACAAACATGGGCAGATGGGTGATCACTTAGTCAGCAAAGTGGGAGAGGGAACAGAACTGTTTGCAACAGCAGAAAATAGTTGACAGTTACATCTTTAACCAGGTGCATTGTAGCAGCTACAGGCCTTTTCTCAGCACATACATTGCTTTGGCTCAGTACAGAAGGAGTTAACTAAAGCTAATGACTTAAGCAGAATAGAAGGGCAAGCAACAGTGAAGACGGAAGAATTACATAGCTAACAAAATGGATGCCACAACCAAAATGGCTTCAGCTAATGCTAACGGGAACTATTTTAGATTTCCACAGACGACACTTTTAGCATATGCTGAAGACATTTTCTTATGCTTTTGAAGGAATACGAAAAATATCATGGACATCGATCTGCATCATTTCATTAATTTCTTGATCACTTGCTAGTCGGGCATTTACATTCTTAACATTCTGTTTAGTCGGTATACACAAGGTGCAAGTAGAAACACATAGGGAACAAAGCATTGGGCCACATTGAATACATAGGCAACAAGTGAAAAGAATAACAAGAAATATACATAGGGCTGACAATAGTTTCCAGCCCTATACAGTAAACATGTTCCATAGCCATCCAGTCAAGGTCCATGTTCCTGAATCCTGATGGATTTCAGTGGCTATTTTGTGCATTGTGAAAATTGCATCAAAAACAGAAGGGGCGTGGTCAGGGATGTAAATGTAGCAGCACTCCCGATGATGTGACATGCTCCACCTCGTCAGCCAAGATGACGTCAAGGACCATTCTATTTTGGAGCGTCACAATTCTTGCAATTTGTAGTTCTTCAGTGATATTTCCAAGCGTCATTGCTGTCTGATTGGTTACAGCCTCTACAACACGTGTCAAGCGCCTGATCTTTCTACTGTTTAAGGCCGCACCAACAAAAAAGAATAGTAACAAATTAAAGTCAATATACTGCTGTAGTGCAGTATCAGTTTGATCCACTTCATCATTGTTTATTGCCCTCCATTGTTTTATAGACTTTATGATAGGATGCAGGTGCCAAAAACACAGGTGGAAGCAAAAAGGACACTTAGCAACTTCCAGACCACCCAATAGGTAGGTGGTAATAACCTTTACTTCCACAAATGAAATAGGTGTTGTGTGAGGACAAAAAAACGCTATTGTTCATTCCAGTAATATTTAACACTTTAGTACAGTCACTTTTTCCCACAGGGATATTGCCAATACTGCTCACACAGAGATCCGCTCGAGCTCTAGTAACAGCAATAACAGGAAGCCCATTTCCCTTGGTTGTTCGGGTGTTAGGGAAAACATAGTGCGTGGAGGAATTTCCTCGACGATACTCCTCCATTTCCCATACAGTTCCTTTAGCCTGTGGATCTCCTTCCTCATCAGGGTAACAAACTTTATTCAAATGAGCATTTAGTCCTTCTACATCAGCATAAGTAATATTAGCAACTTCAGAGGTACACAACAATGCAAACCAGGCTCTGCAGGAGCCATTATGTGAAAACGGCAAGGGAATGAAAGGCGTTCCTCCCTTTTTCTGATGAGTTGGCATCATTCCACATACCCAGCAGTTGGTATCGTTCGTAGCATTGTGTGTATGGTGCAACATCTGAATGAAAGTGTTATTGAGGTAGGACATTCTGTGCTTCTGCTCATGATAAGGAAGAGTAAAGTAATGATGTTCAATGGGGACAGGAGTAGTAGCAGTCAGTAGATTTCGGACAGGAGCTACTTCCTCTGCAATCCATGTTATTATGGCAACAATAACAACAGTCAAAGTGAGTCCAGTAACAATCATTGTTCTTTTGCTACAAACTCTTGCAGCAGTCGGTTTCTTTTTCTTAGGCATATTCATTTTGTTGGCAAAAAACAAAACAGATGGTGCCCTAAGGTCCTGGGCAGGCGTTGATTTCTTCACTAACATTGAGACAAATAGTCACAAAAAGGCTATTCCCCTTTGAAGTTAGTCTTTAACCACCCAGGACAGTGGCTCAAACAGTCTTTTTCAGCAACGAAGTGTGTTTCTTCCTAGGTTGCAACTGATATCGAGATGTACCAGGAATCGTGTGGTCCGGGAAGACTTCCTCAGGTCCTTCAGGTGACATGGCTTGTTTTTTCTCTGTGAACAGGATATCGCGATGATCTGCCAACACAGCTGGGTTCACTAGGTCTTGCAACACTATTCGACAGTGTGTCGCATGGACCCAGATTTTCCGGTTCGTCACTCGAACTGCAGTCCTGGTAGCCAGCAGCACTTGCTCAGGGCCTCGCCATCTCAGTGCTAGGGAGCTGGTTCTCCGGAAGGATTTAATCACCACGAAGTCACCAGGGCACAAGCAATGGCCCTTACCTTGCGAGCTGTCTAGAAGAGTCTCCCGAACCTGTTCATAAATAGAAGACAAACTGTCAGTCAACTTAGACAAATAGTCGTTCATCAATACATAGGGTACATCATGTATAGGGCGTGGCTTAGGAATCCCCCAAAGATTCATTGGCCTTCCAAAAACCACCTCATATGGTGTGAGGCCAGATCGTGTATCTGGTATCGATCTAATGGATAGCTTTGCTAGAGGCAGTGCATCAGGCCATTTCAAAGATGTGGAAGCCTGTATCTTAGCCAATTTCAGTTTCAGGGTAGAGTTGTAACGTTCCACTAGTCCTGCTGATTGTGGGTGAAAAGCAGCATGAAACTTCTGCTTAATTCCCAACCCTTACATGAGATACTCAACAACTTGCCCAGTAAAATGGAGTCAGTTGTCACTCCACAAAACTCGACAAATACCGAATCGGGGAAAAAACTCCTTTAGGAGCACTTTTGCTGTAGTAAGAGCTGTATTATCTTTCATAGCGTATGCCCCCACCCATTTAATAACGGCACAAACCACTACCAAGACATACTTTAGGTTGTTACAGTGCTCAAGCTGGATCTAATCCATTTGCAGGACCTCAAAAGGTGCAGTAGGTATTGCAAATCCTCCTGTTGGAGTTTCTGTCCCTTTTCCAGGATAATACTGGAGACAGATCAGACAGGACTATTTTCTTAGCCATACCGACAATATCTGGATGATGCCAAACTTGCATAAGTTGCTTTGCTATTGAGGATGCTCCAACATGTGCCGGCCCATGTGCCATGTGAATCATAGGATGTAAATAGGCTGTGGGTAACTTCCATTTTGTCATTTCTTTATTCCTCCAACAGCCCTCATCATCCAATGCTCCCTCCTTGGACCATTGGTCTAATTCATCAACAGACGCAGATTGTTGCATGTCCAGCACCTCTTGCCTGGCATCATGCCAACGTTCAGCTTGTGATTTAACTACATACATAGATGTGGTACTTCGCTGCATTGCGGTCCCCCGAGCTGTGTAATCCGCAAAGGCATTGCCTGCTCCTATTTTATCGGTCACTTTCTTGTGTGCGCTACATTTAACAAATGCCACTTTCTTAGGATAGGTCAAGGGAGTAAGGAGATTATGTACTAATTCCCCATGCACTATTTGTGTCCCATGTAAAATGAGAAAGCCTCTTTCTTTCCGAAGCTGTCCAAAGTTATGAGCCACGCCAAAGGCGTATTGGCTATCAGTGTAAATGTTAGCAAGCAAATCTGTACTAAGCTCACATGCTCTTGTCAGTGCTATCAATTCGGCTGCTTGAGCTGACTTCTGTGGGATACGAGCTGTCTCAACTACTGTCTGAAGTGTTGGAATTGAATAAGCAGCAGATGTCATACCATCAGGCAACTTCAGGCAAGAACCATCAACCCACAATTCCCCATCAACACTAGAAAGAGGTGTATCTTGTAGGTCAACACGACCCTTTATGTGTTCTTCAGTAAGGGAAATACAGTCATGTAGCTCTTGTGGCTGAGACTGGGTAGCTGGAAGTGGCAATAATGTAGCAGGATTCAGAGTCAAACATCTTTTCAACGTGATATGAGGGGCCAAAAGTGTCAGTTCATATCCTGTCAAGCGAGCACTAGTCAGATGCTGTGTCTTTGTTTGATTTAGCAAGGCATCGACTGAATGAGGCTCTAACACAAACAATCGATGTGACAAGACTATTCCCTCACTCTGACGTATGGACACAGCCGCTGCTGCTACCGCTCGGAAACAACCAGGCAGCGCGCGGGCAACTGGATCAAGGACAGCTGAGAAATATGCACAAGGATGTTGTTTATCACTGTGTGTCTGTCTTAAAACCGAGAGGACACAAATTGTGTAAAGAAATCAGAAACTGACTCATCCGCTTTCTGTTTACAAGATGCTAACCTTGTCAAATCTATTTTATTAGGGGTATGAGAGTTTTTAACTTAGTCACAATAGCTTTGGGAAGATCGAATATCTCCTGTTGTGGTTTCTGCGCAGGCTTTCTGGCCGCTTCTATTTCTTCTAAATGCACCCAAGTATCACCATAGGCTACATTATCATCTATTTTATGAATTGTTCTCCACATATCAGGGGGCAAAATAAGTCCAAAAAACATATCGATATCTGGCAAGGTCATAGGGCAGGAGCTGATGGCTCCTTCCACTTCCTCATAGAAAGCGGCTGGATTTTTCAGTGGATTGGGCAAAGCAGCTATAAGAGCCATAACGTCTGCTCTACTCCAAGGAGTATAGACCCAATTGTAGACAAAATATCCCTTTGCATCAGCTGAATCTTTATCAGCACTTGTTCCCGCACCCTTCGTAGGAACATACAAAGGTGCAGCTTCACGCGTCGGTTTTACAGTAACCACAGTTTCAATTCAATTCAATTCAATTGTTCTTTATTTCGGTCTTTTGGACCAGAAAAGAATTACAGCATAAAAGAAATTCATAACATTGGAATACAGTTACAATTTACAATTAATATAACAATTTGTAAAACCATCATTCGTTCAATAACTTAATACACTGAGTGCGTCTGCGCCACATTGAAGTTAAAAATGTTGCCACCGCGAATACAATTGGGGCAGACAGATCACTTTTCAGGATCCTATAAGCAAGATGATAGCGCCTAAAGCCCAGATTTCTTAGTATTGGGACAAGCCAGTAATTTCTTGCTTTTCTGTATGCTGGACAGAAAAATATTATATGCAAGTCGCACTCCCTCCAGTAATCACAAGCTGGGCAATGGAGTGAGCTCTCAGCATTTGTCCATCGTGCAGTGTGCGCTTTGAGAGGAAGGGTGCCATACCGCCATTGCAAAAAAAGTTTCCTGGTAAGTGGGGGGCCAATATTATCATAAACATCCTCCTGGAGATATAAGTCTTTTACCCTCAAGAATTTGCCCGTCAGGGACCTCAACTCTGCGTTGTTTATGTTAATGCGCAGTTGGTGTTCGTAATAGGCTTTTGAGAGAGACTTTCGTGAAGTTCTAGGGCAGATGTTTTCTGGGTCGGACCATAGATTTTGCCTGCCTAATACCTCGCATATTTGTTTGATGTGTCTGAGCCAAGGAAACCGTGCAGGATTGCGCAGTCTCATTATTTCCTGAAGCTCAGCTCTAAAATTAGACAGTTCTGGTACCGACCATAGTTTCCGCCAATACAATAGCGGTTTCAGACTCAGTTCTTCTAGAATTGGTCTTAGACCTAGGTCCAATCTCAGTGGTAAAAGAGGGGTGCTAGACGGGAGCCCTGCTAGTTGTCTAATAAAATTATTCTCAGAGACCTGAAGAGTCTGGGTGGCAGAATGCCCCCATAATTCAGCACCGTAAGTCACTGCCCCTTTTGCTTGCATCCTATAGATCTGTAGCCGAGAGGAAAGTGGCTGGTAAGTCAAACCACGGGACATCCTTGCCAGTCCTCCTGTCATTTGGGTTAGTTTGGGTCTAGCCTTGGTACAATGTGAGTCCCAAGTCATGGACTCGTTTAATGTTATCCCCAAGTATTCAAATTTGGAGACCCTCTCCAACCTAATAGGTCCTAGAGTGGGGTTGGGACGTAATTTCTGGGGGGGGTTGAAGATCATATACTTGGTCTTCGAAGCATTGATCTCCAACCCCCGAATCGCACAGAAATTTGAGAATCCATCAAGGATCCGCTGGATACCCATTGGAGACTTTGAGAGCAACAGGGTGTCATCTGCAAAAAGAATGGCAGGTACCCCTGTGCCTCCAAGTCTAGGAGCATCAATATTTTCCAGCGCGTTCAAATGACCGATCACCCCATTGACAAAGAGGCAGAACAGAGTCGGCGCCAGCACACACCCCTGTCTAACCCCCTGTCAACGGGGAATCGGTCAGTCAAGGTGCCCCCCCTTCCAAACCTCACCCTTGCATAGTTCCCCGAGTGGAGTCTTTTTAAGATGACTAATATATCCTTGGGGACACCCATGTCGTCCAGGACGACCCAAAGTTTGTCCCGTGGGACTAAGTCAAATGCGGCACGTAAGTCAACGAAAATAGTATACAAAGTGCCACCTTCTATTAAAACAGTTTTCCAATGAATACAATTTAATCTAAAAATCTGATCAATGGTGGAGACTTTCCTCCCGAAGCCAGCCTGGTATGTACTCATGGCGTTTGATTCATCTATCCACTCTTGTAAGTGGTTAAGAATAAGTCTTCCAAATAATTTTTGGGAGACGTCAATGAGACTGATTGGTCTATAGTTGGCTGGGAGCAGAGGCGAACCCTTTTTAAAAATTGGGACGATCTCTGCTCCCAGCCAAGTATCAGGAAGCTCCATACCCTTTGAAATAGAATTAAATAAAAGCACGAAATATGGTGCCCAGACTTCAGGTTCCTGTTTAAATAGGTCTCCCGGAAGGCCATCCAGACCCGGTGCCTTTCCTGACGCCAAACCCATAATAGCTACTTTGACTTCTTTGAGTGAAAGGGAGAGGGACGAACCCAAGGGTGTGCTTATTTGTGCCTGGACAGGATCCACCACGGTCTCCTCAGATGGCATATATAGGGACTGGAAATGGTCCTGCCAGGTCTTAGCTGAAATATTGGGTTCGACCGCAGAGACCAGCTCTTCTGAGCCTGTGTTTGCACAGCACCAAAATTTCCTTGAGTCTCTGCATGCCAGATATTTCGTTAATTTCTCCCACTTTTCCTGTTCCCATTCTAGCTTTGCATTCTTAGTTAAGAATTTATATGCCTTTCTTTGTTCGCTAATTTCGTCCCGGTCGTGTCCATTCTTTATTAAAAATAGGAGGTCGCTTTTGGCCTTCCTACAGGCGGAATTATACCAGAGGGGACCAGTAATAGTTCCACGAGCCCTATGGGATTTACTAGTTAAAACTTCTGACACAGATGTAGTAAGATCTGCATGTAGCTCACCCAGCTCCGTAAATAGACCCATCATACTAGAATCAGCATTTAAAACTTGAGCCTTCTCTAACAAGGGGGTGACTAAGGCGTATAACTTGGGTAACAACCCTTGTTTCGTTAATATAGTCTCCCATTTTATTCTTCGCCTATTGTTGGAAAGGAGTAACCCAACATCTGGAGACTCTCTGTTCTTTTCCAAGGGTTCAAGTCCAGCGCAATGAAACTCAAGCTCCAGAGCATTATGGTCACTATCCTCTCTTAGCAATATGCGAAAGTCACTTAATTTTGCCCATAATGCCAGTGGGACCAAAATGTAATCAAGGTTTGATGTTGTATTTCCCCTATGAAAGGTACATTTTGGAGGTATATCTGATGGTAACCTTCCATTGCAGGCCCTAAGTCCGTGTTTGAGAGTAAGTGATGAGATTTGCACCACCAGAGGAGACCAGGCTCTTGGGGCGGGCAGCTGGGAGGGAGGTATAGACCAGGCAAGGTCCTCCTCCTTGGTCAAGCCATCCGATGAGCCCATAAGGGGCTCATAATGGCAGTTGAGATCTCCTCCTATTATGTAGGGGACGCCTTCAGGGATTGTGTTGAGGGCAAGATCAAGCTCATCAATAGTACTTGATTCTTTCGAAAAACTAACTGGCCTTGAATAAACATTTATTACCAAGAGGCGGTACGAGCCCGGCCACTCTAAAAGTACGGCCAAAATGTCCTCCGAATTTATTGTCAACGGGGCAGCCCTGCAGCCTAATTCTGTGGCTATCCAAATTGCAAGACCGCCAGAAGGGCGGCCCTTGCCACACCATTTGGCATTCTTCGAAAAAACGGCGAAGCCAGTGCAGGTAAAATCTTCCCTCAGCCAGGTTTCTTGGAACAGACAAATGTTCCTATTCTCTATGAAGGTATTCCAAGCCGGGCAATTTAATTTATTAGACAAACCTGCCACATTCCAGGACAGAATATTTAGAAGGGGAACTTGGGTCCTCCCTGGGTTGGGAAATATCGATATGGTGTCCATGGAATTTACATTCGAATTGACATGGAGTTGATCTTGTGCAAGGGTCTCCTGTGCCGCGCCACTAGATTCAGTAGGAGACACTTCACAGGATTGCAGATTGGTTTGCGTCTGCTGGAGTCCAATAGTCTGTATAAGAATGTCTGGCGGGGCATCGTGTAGTGGAGGGCTATTGCGCTTCTCTGCCTCCCCTGAATTTTGCCTATCCAGTCAATCCACTCTGTCTAAATAACTAAACCTATTGTATGTTGGAAAATAGTCATCCATCATATTTCTAGGAATAGGGTGAATTTTGTGTGCATTAGATCTCCGCCTCCAATTCCTTCTGCTGGGCACAAGTTCCCATCCCTCTCCCTCTCCCTCCCCATCGTGTCCCACTGAGGGATAAAAGAAAGACAGGGGGAGGGTTTGAATGGGCGACCCCTTCGTGTTCCGGGGCCAACTACCAATGTACTTAACAGTAGCAGGGTCCCTGAAATTTATCACAACACAATCTCCCTGGATAGACTTCCTAGTCGAGCCTATCCAGGGGGTTCTTCTCACCATAAGAACCTTGCTGTGTGTGCCCTCAGGCAAGGGTCTGTTAATGGACAGCCAGTGAATAATTTTGTTTTTTAGTGCGCCCACTGATTCTCCGAAAGGGGTGGTTAATTCCGGAATACCTGCCAGAATCACCACGTATGGAATAGCCTGAGGTGGAAGATTAACTGTCCTGTGCTGTGGGGCCATCGTTGGTGTCTCTGGAGGGGGTGGAACCGAGGCTTCTTGTCGATTTGTGTTAGCACTAGTTGGATTGGATGGTAATGGTTTCTCTGATGTGCATGCAGAAAGTTGTTGCGTTGGAATAGGCAGAGATAAAAGTAGGCCTCTTCTGGGTGGGTGTTCAGAATTATTATCCCTCTCCTTGCTAATCTTACCATTGGATGGCTCGTTCCCCTCTACTACGGATAGTAGACCCGTGTGAATTTGCACTAAAAGTGATTCTATCTTGGAGATGCGAGCCTCCAGGGGATTAAGGATTTCCCTTAGGAGGGTTCGGATATCCAAGAGAGTAGGTAGCTCGTTCCCTGCTGTGCAATTTGGAATGGGAGGTGACACAGACATATTTGTAGCAGATGGTACCCCTTTTTGCCCAGGTTGGCTTGATGACTTGGGTTTGGGGATCTTATGGGACGAGTCGTTTTTGGTGTTACACTTGGGAGCGTTCACCTTGCGTCCGCCAAAAGAGCCAACCTTTTTTGGGGTTTTCTTTTTCGGTATTGCCCCTTCCCTCGTCCTCCGTATTAAGTCTAGGGTGGTGATGGGATTGTCGGTGATTATATCACCGGTAGGGAGCGTTGAAGTAGCATTCGAGGGAAGTGATGGCGCTCTGGCAGAAGGGAGAGGCAAGATGCTTAGTTCCGTGATAGCGGACATCTCGCAGTCATTGGTAGTTGAAGTAGGACTGCACTGGTCAGCTGGATCAGGGATAACATTTGACCCTCTTAGATCTGCCATATTTAGGGTGACAGATTGTTCAGGCGTGGTAGCAAGTGCCAGGGGCCCTAGTGAAGATCTTCTAACCCAGTCTATTTCTTGGGATATTCGCCGTTCAAGAATAGATATTTCATCAATGATTAGTGAACCAGCTTTGGCAAAGTACGTGTCTAGGGGACCTTTAGGCGCTCCTACAGCCCAAGTAGCTCTGCTTCTGGTTTCCCTGGCCGACATTTCTCATGCAAATCTTCCAATACTAAATGCTGGGATTGGCAACATGGTGGGGCCTTGGCCGTGCCTCGGCCGTCCTCAAACGGCCTCAAACGGCCCGCTCTTTGCCCGGTCTTCGCTCCGCTCTTCGTTCCGCACGCGTTCCGCTAGCGCGGATATTGGTGTGGTATATGTAGAGCTGGGTGACCAAGGGGAGGGGCTTGGAAGAGGACCCAGCTGTGCCGCTGCTTCTCCAGGCGCTGTGGGAGCTGGTTCTCGCAGTCCCGCCCTCCTCGATGTACTGGTCGCAATCCGGCGTGGAGCAAGGTATGGGGTGAGTCAGGGCACACAGGAATCAAGTGTCCACACAAATTTATAGGCACGAGCGGCTCCCGCGAAGCGGGGGCCGCGAGCCGCTGCTGCGTTAGTAAGGGGAGGGGCTTGGAAGAGGACCCAGCTGCGCCGCTGCTTCTCCAGGCGCTGTGGGAGCTGGTCCTCGCAGTCCCGCCCTCTTCGATGTACTGGTCGCAATCCGGCGTGGAGCAAGGTATGGGGTGAGTCAGGGCACACAGGAATCAAGTGTCCACACAAATTTATAGGCACGAGCGGCTCCCGCGAAGCGGGGGCCGCGCGCCGCTGCTGCGTTAGTAAGGGGAGGGGCTTGGAAGAGGACCCAGCTGCGCCGCTGCTTCTCCAGGCTCTGTGGGAGCTGGTCCTCGCAGTCCCGCCCTCCTCGATGTACTGGTCGCAATCTGGCGTGGAGCAAGGTATGGGGTGAGTCAGGGCACACAGGAATCAAGTGTCCACACAAATTTATAGGCACGAGCGGCACCCGCGAAGCGGGGGCCGCGAGCCGCTGCTGCGTTAGTAAGGGAAGGGGCTTGGAAGAGGACCCAGCTGCGCCGCTGCTTCTCCAGGCGCTGTGGGAGCTGGTCCTCGCAGTCCCGCCCTCCTCGATGTACTGGTCGCAATCCGGCGTGGAGCAAGGTATGGGGTGAGTCAGGGCACTAGGGTCATTGTCTGTCCCCAAAACTTCTTTTTGCACTGAGGTCTGAACTGTTTGTGCAGTTTTAACTTTACCAGCTGATTTTTGCTCCGCTTTTAAACGTAGTGTATCATGTCTTAATTTAACCACTCGCCTAATTAGGTCAGGTATATTTGGAAAAGGGAAAGTTCCATCACTTAATTGTTTATAATCAGAATTGATATCAGTGGGCTCTAAGTTTTTAGAAATATTTCTAAAACCAAGTACTACTTCCCAGGTGAAATTTTCTGCAAAATATAACTGCTCTAAATCCTTCCACTGCTGAACCATCGCTACAAGATCTGGAGTAGAAGTAGTCCCACGAGCTTCTTTGCGAGCAGTGGATCTGATTGTGGCCTTTTCGTCAACAGTCGAAGTAGAGCGAGTCTGCCGCCCATCTTGCATATCTAAGTCTTTATCATCTGAAGAAAAATGTTCTTCTTCAGAAAGATCATGCTCAGGAGCAGAGGCAAACTTATACGGGGCGGAGGTCGATCTAACAAGATGGAATCATCCTGAGGTTTATTAAGTATGGGATAAATGGGGCGCCTAATAGGGTACTGGCCAGTTACCTCTAAACGCCGCTCCCTTTCCTCTTTTTCTGTTATTGCCTTCATCTCTTTATTTTGTAATTCCAACGCTTTTTGATATATCGTTTTTCGCTGTTCTTTTTCTGCTATGGCATCTTCTTTCCTCACTCTCTCTTGTACTTCTTTCTCCCACATTCGTACACAATCAAACATATCATGTCGACTTTTTCTTTTAAACAATCAGGTTCATCCTGGTCAAAGATTTCACCTTCTGATGTTAGTTCTTTAAGTCCCAATCCACCAAAGGTGGGCACTTCTAAAGCCCCCAGGATCCCCGAGGATGCATTAGAGACTCACAAGGTGTCAGGCAGAGGCCAAACAGAAGGGTTCAGTCCAAGCCCAGCTGCCACTGGTCAGCTGGGTAGCTGCAGGAAAAGTCCTCTTGTAGCTTGTTGTGTCCCTGTAGCTTTGGTGAGGTCATCCTTATGGCCCTTGGAGTCCACCACATTGTCCTTGGTACAAGTGGGACAGAATTTCCAGTCTGCTAGGCTCTTCTCAGGTCTCAGGCAGCAGGTTGAGTCCTCTTAAGATATTCCACAGGCCCAGGAGTGTTCGGAAGTGGGTGCCTGGAGGTGCCACGTTTATGCCTGGAACGAGCTAGCGGGTGGGAATCACTCCTAGGCATGTACTAACTGATGGGATAAAGGTTTCTGGGGGCCAACCCTATCCATTTTGGGCGTTTTCAAAATGGAACACTGAATGTGGGCTCTGAGGGCTGTTTGTGGGGGGGTGTACTATGGTAATCCTAGCCCACCCCACCCCCTACCCCACGTCTAACACAAAAATCCATTTTGAGGCTGTCAATGTATTGCCAAAAAACCTGAAGACAAAGTTTGGTACAATAAATCAGGGTTTTCTAGCAATGAGGCAGTGCATATGCAATAATTCTTTTGGCATTTTGCTTTTCTGCCTTTCAAGTGTGCCCCTAGTATTCAATGTAATCCCCAGCAGAGCTGGTCAGCAGGGTGTGACACTTCAGCAGGAATGAACACTCTAACACTGGCAAAGACAGGCCCGCTGTAATTGAAGCCTGCCTGGATGAGGAACAAAGGAAGGACCATTCCTGGGGGTCAGCTAACATCTGCCCATGACAGGGAAGCCCTCTTTGAAGTTAATCAGAACCCACTGGCCATCCTGTCCAGGGAACAACAACCCCTCCCTGCACCAAGGGTAGCAGGTTTCTCACTTATTAAAATATTATCTACTGGTTGGCAGAAGTGTGAGGACAAATGCAAATGGATGTGCAAGGGCTTTAGGCAGGGAGGGGAACAACCTTTACAACGCACTACACTTACAACGCATTTTTTACAACGCAACATCCACTACAACGCATTCCATTACATAGCATGACACTACAACGCATTTTTAAAAACTACCTTTACAACGCATTCCATTACATCGCATGCTACCTTTACAACGCATACCATTACAACGCATAATATTACACTACACTATCCAACACTTACCCTACTGTTGCACCCCCTGGAGTTAGAATAGTAATTTTTACCCCTATACTATCCAACACTTACCCTACTGTTGCACCCCCTGGAGTTAGAATAGTAATTTTTACCCCTATACTATCCAACACTTACCCTACTGTTGCACCCCCTGGAGTTAGAATAGTAATTTTTACCCCTATACTATGTTATGTTATGTTATGTTATTTACTTTTATTACGCGCACAGATACTCGAAGAGTGTCCCGGCGCGGTTCAAGGAGGACAGAATTAAAGCTCAACCCTACGAGAAGAGGTAAGTTTTTAGAAGTTTCTTAAAAACCCCAGAGTCTTCAACCAATCGGAGAGAGAGGGGGGAGGGCATTCCAGGCGCGGGCAGCATACACAACCAGGGAAGCGCCACCTAGTCTATGGCGCTGGAAGCGAGGTACCTTCATGAGCCTGAGAGAGGAAGACCTCAGGTGTCACCCCGGCACGTAGAACGAGAACCGTTTCTGAAGGTATCCCGGCCCCCGTCTATACAGGGCGCGATGAGCAAGGGTAAGAGATTTGAAAGCTATCCGGGCCCTGACCGGAAGCCAATGGAGGGAACGGCGGTAGTCATTAACACTCTGCCTGGGAACCAGCCCCCCCAACATGCGGACAGCCGCATTCTGGGTAACTTGAAGCTTATTGAGGACAAAAGCTGGGAGCCCAGCATAGAGGGCATTAGCATAATCCAAGCGGGACAAGATAAGTGCACGCACCACCGATTCCCTAGCCGCTTGAGGGAGCAATGGAAGAAATTTCCTCAAAATTTTGAGAAGACCGAAACAGCAGCCTGTCAAACGAGTAACCTGGCTAGAAAAGGAAAGGTTACTGTCAAAATAAATGCCCAGGTTCTTAACGGTCTTGCTGTTTGAAACCGGCGGTGGGAACTCAGGCGGCCAGATAGACTCTCTAAATCCAGAGGGGAAGTCACCAAACATCAAGACCTCGGATTTATCCTCATTGCATTTTAAATGTGCCGACGCCATCCATTTGAAGACCGAGGAAAGACACCTCTGCACATGGGCCACCGATGACCCCTGTTTGTCCCAAGTGAACAAAAGTTGCGTATCGTCGGCATATGCAATGACCTTAGCTCCCAGCCTCTCTGCTAAAAAGACCAGAGGAGTGAGATAGATATTAAATAGGAGGGGGCTAAGGGAGGAACCCTGGGGAACACCCGTGTCAACGAGAAGAGGTGATGAAGCCGCCGGGGGTATCCAGACTTGTTGGTAGCGGCCATCCAGAAAAGATTTGATCCAGCCCCAAACAGCGCCCGACACACCAATCTCCGAGAGTCTGTCAAGCAACAGAGAGTGGGGGACAGTATCAAAGGCTGCCGACAGGTCGAGCAGCACAAGGGCAGCCTTCCCGCCGGCGTCTAGACAGTCCCGAATGGCTTCAGAGATTTCCAGAAGAGCACCTTCCGTACTGAAGGAAGGCCGGAAACCCGATTGGGCAGGATGAAGAAGATCAGCACTCTCGACATACTCAGACAGCTGTCTGTTCACTATCTTCTCACAGACTTTAGATATGCTGGGGAGAAGAGAAATAGGTCTGTAGTTTCCCGGCGCTGAAGGATCGAGAGTCGATTTCTTCAGTAGGGGGAGGATTTTGGCCTGCTTCCAACAGTTAGGGACCCTGCCCTCCTGCAAGGATAGATTAATGATGCAGTTAACTTCCTCATTGACTGTTTCTGCCACCGAAGCCAGAAGTCTTGCTGAGCAAGGATCGTCCGGAGAACCGGACTTCAGACCCTGAAGAATTCTCAAGGTACCCGCCAGATCCACCGGGGAGAAATAAGACATGGAATGAATGGTAGGCAGCACCGCAGAAGTAATGGGAGAGGAGACACAGGGAATCAAGGGCCCCGTAGAGACAGGCGGGGCAGAGAAGCTGCCTTGTATCTTTAAAATCTTGTCCCGAAAAAATGTAGAGAGTGTCTCGCACCAAGCCGTGGTTGCTGGTAGGACGCAGCTCTGCGCCACAGGAGACAGAAAACTTTGAACGATAGAAAAGATTTCTTTCGAATTATTCTTGGCTCGATCAATCCGAGTGGCGAAGAAAGCCCTTTTAGCAGAAGAGATCGCTTTATAGTAGGTTTTTTGACCCAGCCTAAGCCGCTTCTTTGCTAACGAGCAGTAGTTGCTAAGACGCCAGGCGCGCTCCAATTTCTTACAGCTCTGCTTGAGGAGACACAGATCCTCCGTAAACCAGGGTTTGGAGGGAGAAGCCCTTGACTGTCTAGCCGAGGTGGGAATGGCAATGGCCGCCCAAGAGCCTGAAAGCCAGTTAGAAAAGGCACCAAGACACTGATCAAGGTCTTGTGACAGAGACGGCCTATTGGCCGCCAACGCCTTGGCAAACAATAGGGGGTCAACCTTCTTGAATGCTGGCTTATGACTGACCATTGGACTGACACCGGGCGGGGTCACCACCCATGAGAAGGGAATTAGATAGTGATCAGACCAGGGGACAGGGAGTGGAGTTTTGACAGAGATAGGGAAGTTGGAAAAAATAGGATCAAGAATATGGCCACCAATATGAGTAGCCTGATCGACCCATTGAGAGAGCTGCGCAGATTGGCAAGTATCAAGAAGATCACGTGTGTCTTTCGAATTATTATGGTCAAGATGAATATTGACATCGCCAAGAATCACATAATGAGAGAACTGTAAAGCTCTCATGGATACCGCCTCCACACAGGCCTGAAGGAAAGCATGGGCTACTCCCGGCGGACGATAGATCAGGGACTCTCCAAGAGAAAAGTGGGCCGAGCAGCGAAGGTTAAAATCCAGAACTTCGCAGCCATCCCACGTGCTGAGAGAGCACCTATCCAACGCCCACATCTCTTTAAATATCACAGCCAAACCCCCACCTCTCCCAGTGGTACGATCTAATCTGCTGATTTTGTACCCCGAGGGAATGGCCAAGGTAACAATAGGGTCGGAGGAGTTATCAAGCTACGTCTCCGTAAGAAATAAAAAGTCCAGAGCTTTATCGTCCAGGAGCTCAAACACTTCTGCATGGTGCTTTTTCAGCGAGCGCACATTGAGTAGCGCCGCCGTAATGACCGAGGAGTTAGGTATTTTAGAGCCAGAACCAACACCCAACTTGAGGCAGAAGCCACATGCCTCACACGCAAAGTCACTGGTTCCAAACAGGTTAGGGAACAACTTCGGGTTGCAAGACGACCCCCGCAGCCGATTAAGACACTCACGTGAGTAGGACCGGTGGCGAGAGACATCCCCCCTGAAATGGGCAGCATAACTGGCCCCGGCTCCCGTCGGGCTGCTGACGGGCGCAGACGGGCTTGCCTTAGGCGCGCCCGCTGCGCTCGTCCGCTGCGCGAACGTGCAGCGTGCATTTAAATAGTGCCGGTGGTGGGGAGACTAGAGCGCGTTCAGGATCAAAATGGCGCTTAGTACAGTCCCGCCGGATGTGAGGAAAGCTCTACTATCCAACACTTACCCTACTGTTGCACCCCCTGGAGTTAGAATAGTAATTTTTACCCCTATACTATCCAACACTTTCCCTACTGTTGCACCCCCTGGAGTTAGAATAGTAATTTTTACCCCTATACTATCCAACACTTACCCTACTGTTGCACCCCCTGGAGTTAGAATAGCAATTTTTACCCCTATACTATCCAACACTTACCCTACTGTTGCACCCCCTGGAGTTAGAATAGTAATTTTTACCCCTATACTATCCAACACTTACCCTACTGTTGCACCCCCTGGAGTTAGAATAGTAATTTTTACCCCTATACTATCCAACACTTACCCTACTGTTGCACCCCCTGGAGTTAGAATAGTAATTTTTACCCCTATACTATCCAATACTTACCTTAAATGCAATTTAATATTATGCGTTGTAATGGTATGCGTTGTAAAGGTAGTATGCGATGTAATGGAATGCGTTGTAAAGGTAGTTTTTAAAAATGCGTTGTAGTGTCATGCTATGTAATGGAATCCGTTGTAGTGGATGTTGCGTTGTAAAAAATGCGTTGTAAGTGCATGCGTTGTAAAAGTGTGCGTTGTAACGACATACATCCGGCAGGGAAAAAGGTAACTTTCTAAAAGTACCTTTTTTTGTGATATTTATAAAAAAAAGTTATATTGCCTCTGAGTTGAATTTTAATATATCAACCAGGGAGAGGAAGTAAAAACGGGTGGGCTATATTTAATGAGGTCCAGCATACATGCCCTGGAATGATTAAGAAAGAAAGAGTATGCTGTTCCTCCTGGTCAGGGGAGGTTGTGTGAAGTGTACACTCTACCCCAGGGTGAAGACAAAGTGAAAGATGATATCTAGACGGCCTGAGGACTCAATGCACGTGGTGGGTGGGGGACCCACAAGGGTGGAACTAAAACCCTCACACACCCAGCAAGCTAGGTGTCATGCTTCATCATCTGGGTTTTGCTCCTCGTCGGGTCGGCGCTGCAATTCCCAACGGGCACCCAAAGAAGGGGCTCTTTGTCGGAGATCTTTTGTTCCTTGCCGAAAGTTGAGTGCAAGTGAGGGCCAGGTAGGTGTAGACGTTGGTGAGTGTATTTAAAACAGGGTTGGTTAGTCTGAATAACAAGTTTATTGGGTCAGTAAACCACCCTATTTAAAAACGATATGAGTGGCGGTAGTCTGGACACAGTGGGTCAAAGACTCGCTCCGCTCAACTCAGATGGTCAACATGTTTCTCGCCTAATGGTCAGGAGGATCCAACGGCAATTCATCAGGACCAATGTGGTGTAAACTATCTACAAACGTGAGGGTGTATGACAGGATATCACATTTATGTGTATGTGCCTGGTCAAATCTGCCCTATGAAAGTGTGGAAAAATCTAACACTTCCGCAAAGGAGTGGCCTAAAGGAAAGGGAGAGATAAACATAACAGGCCAACACGAAACATTAAAAACACTTTGTCGTATATATACATGGTAATATGGAGCAGAAGACTCCTCGTATGCATGCCCTATACATGAAGCAATTACGCTCGAATATAGTGATCATGCATAAGTGGATGCAGTGTGAGACACCGTGTGAAGTGATCTAAAAGGCTTAAATTCAGGGCAACCCGAATTATAGTAACGAGGTCTAAAACGCTCACCTAAAGATTGAGCTAGTACCGCTCCAGTCGGTGCGTGGCGAGCCTCTTGGGATGCTGTAATGTACATTAAAACAAGAGACTCAACTGGGTAGGTATATTAACACAATACACCTACTGAGTGCTAGGTGCGGTCAAGGGAACAGGTAGGCTATGATCCCCCAGACCCCCGGCAACAGGGAACCACCGCTCGAGGAGCGACCCACCCCTAAGCCTAATGCGTCGCCCACGGGAGTCGGCAGCCCATGTCAGCGTTAGGGTCGGTTAGCCACACGAACAGCGGTCACCCGTCTACCCAGCGTCTAGGGATCCCAGTCCGTTCGATCATTGCTACGCGATCCAAGCAGTTGTTTACTTACGATTCTGTTGCCCAAGGGTGATTTATGAACCTACCCCGCTCCGCCGAAACCGGGAAGTGGTGTTCACTATCCAGTGCTCCAATAAGAACCGGTTGGGACAAGTGTGGGTGTAAACTGATTGGGCGTCTAGTGTCATGTGACTCGTGTAAGAAGTCCCACCCAAGTGTTGTGTGACTATGAGCGCCATCTTGGAACGGGGTACTGAATCAGTATCAGGTCGAGTCAAGATAGTTAAGGTATCTTGTAAGGCACAAGGAACTGCCTGGATAAAGTCTAGTCCCTCTCTTGAGAGGTAGGATGTGTATGGCACCGTGTTGGGTGGTTCCTAGTGTGTGGCTTAGATCAACCTGTTAAGTCTGACTGTGGGCGCTATCTTGGGACGGGGCAGTGGATCCGCACCAGAAAAGTATAGTCGCAGTCGGTATCTTTCAGGGGCTCAAAGAACCCCAGCAGGAGTCTTATTACTCACTTCAGTAAGGTCCTGTGTAGTTTAGTTTATAGAGTATGGGTCAACTCGACAGTGTGAGTAGTGTTGGTTGTATGCACCGTAGAAAAGAGTACGTGATGTGAGATGGACCAAGGTATCTCCGGAGTCGCTGTTACACTGTTCACGCACCAGGGGAGTCCAGTTATTGGTGTGGGACATTCGGAGGTAACTTTCGCGACAGTAAATAACTCGGTCCACCCATTATCTATCAGGGGCGGTGCAAGACTGTAGGGTCATTGACAATACTGTAGAAGGGTGTTGATATATCAGTGTGTCAGTGCACCCCACGGTATATCGTCATTCAAACCTCTCCTATCAGATGAAAGTCTGTGAACCCATCTTTGTTCGAGTTTGAACAGTGCTTGTGCTGTAATTCTCGGATGTGACTCCAAAACGACCCATCTAAGGGAGTCCGGTGTATGGTGTAAACTCTTAAAGTGGGTATACAGTTTTGTGGTCTCCTTCAAGCATCTTATATTACTCTTATGCTCGGTGATGCGTGTCTTAATAGCTCGTGTCGTCATCCCTATGTAAATCAGTGCACAGGGGCATTGCAATAAGTAAATGCAGTTGGTGGAATTACAATTCGTGTGGCGTGTCAGTGACCAAGTGAGGGTATCAGACAAGGTAACCTCCTTAGTGGTAATCGTCTGTTTACAGGACGTACAATTGCCACAGGGGAAGTGTCCAACGACTGGTGGAAGCCCCCATAAAGTGCCCTGGGGGTTCTGTATTTCTTTTCTGGCAGGTCTTGTATGGATCAGCATGTCTTTCAGATTCTGGGTCCTCTTAAAAGCGAATCTGGGTTGAGGTAAAGAAAGTTCACCAGAAGATAAGATACCCCAGTGTTTTTTGATTACCTTTTTCATTTTATTGGAAGATGGGGTAAACGAGGTAACGCAGGTCAGGATGTCAGTTTGTTCCCTAGTCCTGGTCTCTAGCAGTGCCTCTCTGGGATTATTCCTAGCGCGTTTCATAGCTCTTGTAACTGTGTTAGTTGGATAACCTCTTTCTTTTAGATTAATCGCTAGGATATCCGCCTCTTTTTTGTAGTCCACTAATGAGCTACAGTTTCTCCTCAAACGGAGAAACTGACCGAAAGGTAAGTTGTCCCTCAGTGCCTTGGGATGGTGACTGCTGTAAAGCAAAAGGCTATTCCTATCGGTAGGTTTTTTGTAAAGGCTGGTTGATAGTACCCCAGAAGCCAATCTGATGTCTAGGTCCAGAAATGCTATGTGGGTCGTAGAGATGTGATTAGTAAATTTCAAATAAGGGTTCTGCACATTAATCCATTGACAGAAATCATCACATAGTGTACACGGCCCATTCCAAAAAATGAGGATATCATCTATAAAGCGTCTCCACATGATCAAGTTGTCACCAAAAGGATTGGTGGGGCTCCGGATGATCTCCTCTTCGAATGCGGCCATGTATAGGCAGGCCAGGCTAGGGGCAAAGGTACTACCCATTGAAGTGCCCTGGCATTGGTGGAATAGCTCATTCCGGAATTCAAAGAAGTTCTCCGTCAATGCCAGGGAAGCAAGGTCCATTATGAATGACACAGGTGTGGGTGATGACCATTCCTCATTGCGAAGGGCCGCTTCAATCACTGTGAGGGTTGCCTGTTGTGGGATATTAGTGTACAAGGCCTCCACATCTAAAGTAACCAGGAGGCTAATCTCCCCATTCGGTTCAAACCCTTCAATAGTTCTGAGGATGTCACTGGTGTCTTTGATGTATGACAGTATTTTTTGGACCAGTGGTTGTAGGAAGTGGTCTAAAAATCTGGACAGAGGCTCAAGAACAGAGCCTATCCCGGACACAATAGGTCTGCCCGGGACCGGTGAGGTACCTTTATGGACCTTAGGCAACGTGTAGAAGTATGGTGTTACAGGATCACGAACATTGAGGTAATCTGCTTCTTTCTTGGTGATCCATCCATTAGTCTCTGCCTCAAGAGTTAGACTAGTGATGGCATTCTTCAATCTTGTCGTAGGATCTATTGTGATTGGTGTATAATACTTGCGATCACATAGTTGACGTCGACATTCTGTCTCGTAGTCAGAGGTGGACTGGATGACTGTAGCACCACCTTTATCTGCCTGTTTAATCGTGATCGATTGGTCGTCAGCCAGGGCCCTGGCTGCATCCATTTCCTGTTTAGAAAGGTTGTGAAAAGTCGACCTGCCTTGCCCCATTGCTAGATCTTTAAGAATGGCTTTTTCGAAAGTCAAGACTTCCGGGGGGACCATGCCCGCACTGGGGGTGAAGGTGGATGGTCTATGTAGACCAGTGTCTGTATTGTCTGAGTCTATAGGGGATTCGTTATGGAAGAAGGCCTTCAGGCGAATCTTTCTAAAGAAACTGTGAAGTTCGCATGCTTCTTTGAATTTGTCAACCCTGGGGGTGGGTACGAAGCCCAGTCCCTTGCGAATCACTCGTAGCTCGAAACTATTAAGTGGTCTATCCGATAAATTGATAACTAAGTCCTTTTGCCCCTGCGTTGGCTCCGGGTCTCCATCGGGGGCTGAGGTTGGTCCTGCCACTGTACATGCTGTGTTCCTCGCTTTCGCCCTCTTCCTCTGCCCCAGCCTCTGCCTAAAAAAGGTTGGGGGTTAACCCCTGGGTAGAATTGGGGAGGGCACGGAGGGAACATAGGATATTGCCAAAATTGGGGTTGTGGTGGACCAGGGAACATTGTTTCCCCTTGATTTTGGAATGTCCGGTTGTTCTTTCTTCTCTGGTTTGGGGTGTCCCAACTCCCAGAGCTCGAGTTACTGTTATTGGAACCCCTCCTGCTGTTGTTGCTTAACTCCTCATCACTTGAGTAGCGATTCCTAATAGGTGTGAAATCAGGTTTCAGGTAGGGGAAGATCTTTTCTTTATCGAACCTCGAATATAGCCTTATAGCCCGCTGTAGCGGGCTATACAGGCTATTAAAGGCCCGCTCCAGCGTTAAAGGCCCGAGCCGAAGGCAAGGGCCTTTAACAAGGGAGCGGGATTTTAATAGCCAGTATAGCCCAGCGAAGAAGGGCTATAAGGCTATAAGAACATTCTGCCACTAGAGGGCAGAATATTCTAACAAATTAAACGAAGGCCTCTCGGAGTTCGTGGGGTTTTAAATCCCCTCTGGCTCCGAGAGGCCTTTGTGAATACAAAATTGGAATGTTGCTTTGCGGGCCTTTACCGGCCCGTAGAAGCACGGAGCACTCCATTGTCTTCCATGGATTGCTGCACATTCCAATATTCTAATAACTATTAAAGATAGTTGTTTAAATATTTTTCTAGCTGTTGTCTAACCAAAATTAGCATTGTTTAATGTTATAATGTAACCCAGTGATTTTCTATAGAACAACTAGCCTTGCTGCAGTGAAAAGAGGGGCTTTTTTTTTTACAGCATGGACTTGTTTAATCCAACATTGTTATATGGCTTACTTTTAAATGCCATGCATCAGGCCTTATGGGCAATAAGGTCTATAGAGAAGAGACTTTCAAAAATTTTAAAGGAGGGTTTTGACCTGTCAAAAGTGGTTATTTTTATAAAAAAAGACAAAAGCACTTCCCTCACACTAATACATCAACTGAAGACTATTAGTCCATTAAATTAAATATACCCACAGACCAAGAGTAAGTTTTATAAAATATTTTTTTGTTTCATTTATTTATCAAAAATATATTTACATATCCATTTTTTGTTCATTTTCATTCATAAAACACAAAATATAACACAAACATTTAAAGAAAAACATGTCGTAAGCCCAACAAGCAGATTGTTAAGGGAGCCAGTCAAGAAATGTAATTACTCATCCAAATCAATGCATGAGACAAGCCACATGAATAGTTAACAAAAGAAGACTCAACAGAACAATGAATGACACAATACGGTAAAAAGCAAACACAATAAACAAAAAAGAAAAAAGAAAAAGCGCCAACGCGTGTTTCGGAGATCCCATGTAGTTCTGAAAGCTCCTTCTTCAGGGCGCAATTAATATTTCTGTTTGTAGATACAACAAGATTTTACTTAAGGCCATAATTTAATCAACAATGACGGTCTTCATTCAGATTAAAACTGTTGGTCTGTGGGGAAGAAACATGTAATAAATAATTTGTACCGATATACGGAACAAAGTTGAGAAGAAAAGGGGGAGCAGAAGACCATTCCAAAAATAAAAAGAGGAAAGAAAAGCGAACTCAAGTATGCCATCACCAACTAATGAAGCAAATAGTGTATGCCTAATGACAAAATACAGGGTGGGAGTGAAGGACCAAGTTAGAAGGACTAATCAAATGTGAAAAGTTAGAAAAATTAGATAAGAAAATAGGAAAGAGACAAGACGCCACCTCTCAAAGCTCTATGTGGAGAACTATAGGATTGTATGGGGATGGTGCACATACTTAAAAAGAAAATTTAAATATTAGGGAATATGGAAAAAGAGACCTGATATACATGATCTAAAGCATAAGAGAATAACATAAAATACATTACCTAAAGCCAGAATATGGTAAACAGCCAGCAGTCTATTGCTAATAAGTCAAGTTCACAGGGGAAGAACTAAAACTAAAAAAGGGAATACACAAGGATAGAAAAAGAAAAAGGTAAGATTCTGAAAGAATTATCGCGGTGACAGCCTAAATAGGTCGAGCCAATCCCCAAAGCATAACTTACTTAGGTATGTAGTGCTTGTATGAAGAAAACGAGTTCCAATGGTAACTGTTAAAATGATGCGGGCAAAAAGCGGTTAGATGTCAATCAATAAACGCGTGGCTGCACATAAATGACCTGGAGGCAGGGAAATACTCAATGAGGAAAAGTAATCTAAAAGGGAGCAGCAATCTAGCAAAGTCAACCATTAGCGAGAAGAGAGTATTAAACTTACTAATCAAAATAGTGGTTAGCAGATGGTGCCCGCTAATCGGGAAAAAATATATGCACCAAAGACCGCGGGGCATAGCTCCATGCAAATAGGCGGTCTGTAAAGATAAAACAATGCCATAAAATAGGTAAGGACAAACTATTAGCTACATGCAGAGAAGTAAAGATGGAAAACAAAGGGAAAATCGCTATAGGAGCTTACCAGGCCGCCACCATCGTGAAACCTCCAGCCGGGAAACAACGGAGCGCAAAACGGACAGGTGGCCAGTGAGACTGGAAAAGCGCTACTTATAGCCAAACTTAAGCTAGCATAAAGTGGCTGCACCTGAAGATGGAAGGCACTAGTCCCCAACATAGTAAACAGACTAAGGGGAATGAGCGCCAGCATTAGTGAAAAGCTCGCGCGCTCAGGCATAAACCTAGAAAGCGGACTAAGAACGTAAAAACGTCCGCCATAGTAGAAAGATGAGGCAGAAGTTCAGAAAGTAAAATCAAGATAGGAATACTAGAGGTGCAAGAGAGAACTAAATAAATAAGACTACCACAAAAATAAAGTAATGTAGGGGCAAAGGAAGACATAAAAGTAACCATAAGATAACATAGATAAAAGAAATGTCACATAAGCCGGAAAAATTAAAAACCAATAAAGAATTAGTAATAACACATAGGTAAACCGATAAGCAATAAAGAATAATAATGACACATAGGTAAACCCAAGAGAAAACGCTAAAAGGAAAAAACAATACACCGTCCAAATATAAGGATAAAGATATACAGAATGAAAAAAGAAACTAAACTTAAAGAGTAAAGAAGCCACTGAGAATGGAACTTACAGAAGTAACGAAGAACAAGAGTCATGAAGGAAAGAAAGAGTCATGCCACTGGGGCACTAGTGATGCTGAGTTCATATAATAGCATTCTCCCAGGGGAGGGACTTGTTAAGTCTTTTGCCATATGTCTGGAGGGTGTAAATCCAGAATACCTCCCTCTTATGTCTCAGGGCATCGATATTACTATCCTTAGGGGGGGATATATGTTCAAGTATTATCCACCAAAGGTCTTTAACAGAATGACCACAATCTACCCAATGTGTGACCATCGGGGCTCCAAAACGTTTGTTATGTATAGCTGATTTGTGTTCACTAAATCTAACTCTGAACTCCCTGCTTGTCTCACCAATGTAGCCTTTGCTGCAAGGACACAGAATGAGGTACACTACATTACTTGTGCGACAATTAGTCATGTTTTTAAAAAAGAAGGTCCTCTTCCCCCAGACAAGTTTATTCGCTACAATAGCGAAATCACAGGCATGGCAATGTCCACATTTGTGAGTGCCCATGACAGGAGTGGTGCCTGAGATGGATTTCTGTATGAATCTGTTACTCTTGGGTTCCCTCGCCTTAACCAAGGCATTCCTCAAGTTATTATTGTGATGGAACGCAAAGATCGGTTTGGGAAGAATGCTTTTATGCGAATCAGAGTTGAGGATATGCCATTGAGTATTGATTATCTGGCGTACCTTGTGATTAATGTTAGAGTGTGTAGTGACACAGACCAGCTTGTTGTCTGATTTAACCTCCTTAGTCTGTAATAGGGCCATTCTGTCATAATATTTTGCCCTTTTGTAAGAGTCTTTAACCAGTCTGTGAGGGTAACCTCTATCCAAAAGTTTAACCTTCAATTCATCCGCATGCAGTTCGAAATTCTGCATAGTAATACAATTCCTGCGCAAGCGCAGGAATTGACTGAATGGGATACTGTCCTTTTGACTACGAGGGTGGTAACTAGTATATTGAAGCAGAGTGTTCCGTGCTGTGGGCTTAGTATAGAGGGAGACCTCTATTTTCTGGTTAATAACTTGGATCCAGATGTCCAAGAACTCAATTTTTTCTTTACTGATGTTAGGACTACATTTAAGATGATGGTCACAAAGGTTAATCCAAAGGGTAAATTCTTCCAGCTGTTCTTCTGGACCTCTCCAGATGAAAAAGATATTGTCAATAAAACGATGCCAAAGGAGTATATTCTCACTAAAGGGAGCAACTTCGTTAAAGATGTTTATTGTTTCGAAGGTTCCTGTTGGACAGGCCACACGAAGGGCTTGCTCCCTCCCCGCACGACAGGGCCCGAGCTCCGGCCCACCAGGCATAACCCACGAAAAGCACCTGTACCCCGTCTCCCGACGGATCTTCTGCCCTCGGACCTCTACTCATCACGGGGCCCAGCCCCACCGGCTCCCCCGGCCGGTTCAAGCCGCCATCTTGGGCCCTGCACCACGAGGCCGCGTGGCCTCGCCCCGACCCTAACCCCGGGCCTGGCCGGCCCCGACATCCCGGCACCACCATCCACCCGGGAGGTGAGCGGACCACTTGGCAGGTCAATGGGAGGACGAAGTGTCAAGAGCTCTTCCCCCGCCAGGTGCCGATCGCCTCCAGCTCCCCCAGGCGCTGGCTCCACCCCCTGCTGGGTGTCTGGACACCTTCATCCCGGGCCCTCCGACCTCCAAGTGCGAGGGTCCGGACATCAAAGGGCGCCTGCCCTATAACTGGGGCAACTCCGGAGCAGGAAGGCAGTTGTATCCTGGAGTCGAGAGACACCGAGAGAACTCAGCCTTGACGGACTACTGGCGCTGCCATAGCCCGCTCTTGTGAACCATCGTCCTGCCTGCTGGCGCTGCCGCGGCCTTCTACAACCTCCATCCTCGTCGGGACCTGCTGGCGCTGCCGCGGCCCGTTGTAACGACCATCCTCACCGGGACCTGCTGGCGCTGCCGCGGACCGTACATCGACCATCTTTCCGGGACCTGCTGGCGCTGCCGCAGCCCGTTGTAACGACCATCCTCACCGGGACCTGCTGGCGCTGCCGCGGACCGTACATCGACCATCTTTCCGGGACCTGCTGGCGCTGCCGCGGCCCGTACCCACTAAGCTCGAGGATTGTGAGCTAATCATCATCTCATCCAAACTACCTGACTGGTAGACAGACTGTCCCGCTACCCCTTACCCTGCTTTGAGAGACTTGAATCGAGGGGACCCCTGAGTCCAGACCTCCTTGTACCATTCAACCGTACCTTAAGAAGTGCTTATAAAGAACACTGAACCTTATCCGTGTGTGGTATCTGTCTGTGGGGGGGAAGTTACTTGTCTGTACGATCGCTGGAGACGGCTCTCCCCGGAGACCTCTCCTCCTGACCCCGGCCGACCCTCCCGGTCCGTCTATCCTTTCTAACATTGGTGGCCAGCGGCGCGATCCGAATCAACGCGTAATCGTACAGAGAGTAGCTCACCCCACGACAACAACACGATGTCAGCCAAAGATAGCAACTCCACCGAGAACTTCCAAATGGATAAATTAGAAGAATACAACCACCGCGAACTGAGACAATTCTGCATAGAACTTGGCATTGCTACCACCGGCCTGAGTACCAAAGATGATCTAAAGCACGCCCTAGAGTCGTGGACGGAAACTGGGGTCGCCGGACCCTCCGACCAAAGCAGCATCACACCAGAGGGGAACGCCACGGCTCCCGAGGAGCGGGGAACGGGCCTCTCGCAGGAGGAGATCCGAGAAAGAGAAAGAACCAGATTGCACGAGTTGGAAATGGCACGACTCAAGATGGATGGGGAACTCAAGTTAGCTGAACAGAAACTCAACCTCGAGCACATGCGGCTCCGAGATGAACGAGAAGAGAAGCAGAGACAGAGAGAGCTGGAGGAGAAAAAAATAACGCTCGAGCACGAGCGCAAACTGGCGGAAATAGAACTTCGGAAACAGAATAAAGAACTGGGGGTGCCTGAGCGACCACACACCCGGGGCCAATCGAGAAAAAAGTCCACATCCCCAAGGATGTTGTCCGCGAGTATGTCCGAGAAGACGACATACAACAGTGGTTTAAAGCCTACGAGATCGCCATGACCTCCCACCGGATCGACCGGAGTGATTGGGGAGCCGGACTCTGGGGGAGGTTTATCAACGAGGGGCGCGATGCCCTACTGCAGCTCCCAGATCACCAAATGTCGTCCTACGACCACATGAAGGCTGCCCTCCTCACCCGCTACGGCCTCACACCCGAGATGTACCGCCAGAGGTTCAGAGATTGCACCCGGATCCCAGGTACAACTTGGGTAGAATACGTGAACTATTTCAGCCGTGCCTTCGAGGGTTGGATAAAGGGGAGCCAGGTCACCACCTACGAACAACTCTTTAACCTGATGGTATGGGAGCACCTGTCGAACAACTGCTTCGTCGAGCTCAGGCAGCACCTCCTCGACAGTAAGCTGACTGACCCCCGGCAGCTCGCCGCCGAAGCTGACCGATGGGAAAGCACCCGAGTGGGCCGGAGGGGGCCACACGAACAGAACAGAAACAACCAAGGCCAGCACCGTCCTCGGGGAGGAGGAGGGGGCCAGGGGCGAGGGAGAGACGCCTTGCCCGCAACACCCGTGGCCAGCACCCCGGCTCCGGCCGGTCGGGGCAACCCCCCGTGGCGTCCTGGGGTCCGAGCCAACGTCACGTGCCACCGATGCCAGCGAGTCGGCCACTACGCCAATGACCCGAGCTGCCCGCAGAACCAAACACCCAAGCCCCGCCAGGTAGCTGCCGCCGCCCTGGGGGAAGAGCGATCATTGGAGGAACCAGAGGAGTATGAGCCGGCCCAGCAAGAGTGGGAACCGGCCGCCATGGTCCTGGCGTGCTTAGGGGGAAGAGACATGGTCCCGCGGGCTCCCCTACCCGCTAACACCAGGAAATACGGTCAGTGGGTGACCATTAATGGACAGCGAGCCGAGGCCTTGCGTGACACAGGCGCCAGTGTGACGGCCGTCCGCTGTCACCTGGTGAAGCCCGAGCAGATCCTGCCGAACATTCTCTGCCCCGTCCGCTCGGCAGACAACTCTGAAAGTATGTGTCAAATGGCCTGCGTTCCATTCGAATGGGGAGGGGTCTCCGGCCTGTTGAAGGTGACGGTCCGGGACGATGCCCCCGTGGACTGCCTCCTGGGGAATGACCTCGAGAGTTCCCCGTGGGCCACCGTTGAGAGAAGAGAGCACCTGGGGATGCTGGGCCTCCCGGACTGGGCCTGCATAACCACCCGGTCCATGGCCGCCCGTGCCGTCCCTCGATCAGAAGAACCAGAATGGCCAGCACCTCCGCCCCCAGTCGCCCCAGTAGAAGACAACGACGAGGCCAGCCTCCCAGACCCGACGGCCGAAGGGGACGCGCAACCCCAGGACCTTCCTGACCTGGCTCAGTGGCGTCAAGAGGGGGGGCCCACCCAAGCCCAGTTCCGCCAGGAACAAAAGACCTGCCCCTCCCTCGAGGGACTCCGCCAACAAGCCAGCGCCCAGAACGCAGGGGACTCCACCGGAACTCACTGGGTCTACTGGGATAACGACCTGCTATACAGCGAGCAAAGAATCGCCGAGCTGGGGGCCGGTCGAGTACTGGTGGTACCTCTCCGCTTCAGAGACTTTCTGCTCAACCTGGCCCACGATGTCCCCCTGGCTGGACACCTGGGCCAAGATAAAACGTACAGCCGCCTAGTGACCCACTTTTTCTGGCCGAAGATGAGGAACGACGTCCTGAACCACTGCCGATCTTGCCCCACATGCCAAGCCAGCGGGAAGAGTGGTCGGAAACTGAAAGCCCCTCTGCAACCCTTCCCTGTGGTCACCACCCCGTTCGAGAGGGTGGGGATAGACATCGTGGGGCCTCTGGACCCCCGCACGGCACAAGGACACAGGTTCATCTTAGTACTGGTGGACCATGCCACCCGCTACCCCGAGGCGGTGCCCCTACGGACCGTGACAGCTCCGGTGGTTGGCCGGGCCCTAATGGGGATCTTCTCCCGGGTAGGCTTCCCCCGAGAAGTCGTCAGCGACCGAGGCACGAACTTTATATCCAAATACATGAAGTCCCTCTGGCAACAATGCGGGGTCACCTACAGATTCACGACCCCCTATCACCCCCAAGGAAACGGACTAGTGGAGCGTTTTAACCGCACCCTCAAGGGGATGATTGGGGGATTGGAAGAGCCCCTCCGTCGCCAGTGGGATGTACTACTCCCGTGCCTCCTCTTCGCCTACCGCGAAGTTCCCCAGAAGTCCCTCGGTTTTAGCCCTTTCAAACTCCTGTACGGGCACCCTGTGCGAGGGCCCCTCAGCCTAGTAAAAGAAGGTTGGGAGATGGCCCCCCTAAAGACCTCTCCAGACGTCTTCAAATACCTCCTGGCCCTACGCAATCAGACCCGGCGCTTCAGAGAGATGGCCAAGGCGAACCTCGAGGCCAGCCAGGAGGACATGAGGAAGTGGTATGATCACAATGCCTCCTCCGTTGAGTTCGAGCCTGGACAACAAGTATGGGTGATGTCCCCCACCGAACCATGTGCCTTGCAAGATAAGTGGAAGGGGCCCTTCAAAGTGGTCGAGCGCAAAAGCCCCGTCACTTACCTCATCGACCTGGGGACCTCCCGGAACCCCCTTCGGGTCCTCCACACCAACCGACTCAAACCACACTTTGTGCGCTCAGAACTCAGCCTCCTGATGGCTACGGACAGTGGGGCAGAGGAAGACTCCGAACCCCTCCCGGATCTTCTGAAGACTCAGGAGAATGACGGCTCCGTGGACGGGGTCCGGCTCTCTGACGCCCTCACTTCGGAGCAACGCCAGGGCTGCCGGAACCTCCTGCTGCAGTTCGCTACCCTGTTCTCCCTCACCCCCGGGGTCACCCCTTGGTGTTTGCACGACGTGGACACCGGGGACAGTCCCCCTGTCCGACACCGGGCCTACCGCGTACCAGATCGGGTACGGGCCTGCATACAGGAGGAGGTGGCCAAGATGCTCACAATCGGGGTCATCGAGCCCTCGGACAGTCCCTGGGCCAGTCCGGTTGTATTGGTCCCCAAAGCCGCTGCCCCCGGCACCGCACCTGAACTGAGATTCTGCGTCGACTACCGGGGCTTGAACGCTGTCACCCGGACCGACGCTCATCCGATCCCCCGAGCAGACGAGCTGATCGACCGGCTGGGGGCCGCCCGCTACCTCAGTATCTTCGACCTAACAGCGGGCTACTGGCAGATCGGCCTCACACCCAGGGCTCAGGAACGGTCAGCCTTCTCTACCCCCGATGGCCACTACCAATTCAAGGTCATGCCCTTCGGCATGAAGAATGCCCCCGCCACGTTTCAACGCCTCGTGAACCAGGTCTTGGCGGGGCTCGAAGAGTTCAGCGCTGCCTACCTGGACGATATCGCTGTATACAGCCGCCACTGGCCCGACCACCTCCGTCACCTCCAAGAGGTCCTACAGGCCCTCCAGCGGGCCGGCCTCACAATTAAGGCCGGCAAGTGCCAAATTGGCCAAGGGTCTGTGACCTACCTTGGGCACCAAGTGGGAAGCGGGCTGGTGGCCCCGCTACAACTTAAGATTGCTGCCATCCAGTCCTGGCAGCCCCCCGTCACCCAGACCGAGGTCCGAGCCTTCTTGGGGCTCACCGGCTACTACCGGCGGTTCGTGAAGGACTACGGCAGCATCGTGGGGCCCCTCACGGGTCTCACGTCCAAGAACCAACCGAAGCGGATTAACTGGACCCCCGATTGTCATGCGGCCTTCGAGAAGCTGAAGGCCGCCCTGTGCACCGCCCCGGTGCTCCAGGCCCCCGATTACGGTCGGGAATTCGTGGTACAGACCGACGCCTCCGACCACGGCATCGGAGCCGTCCTTTCTCAGTTAAACCCCGAAGGTCATGACCAGCCGGTGGCCTTCATCAGTCGACGTCTCCTGGCCCGAGAACAGCGCTGGAGCACCATCGAGAGGGAGGCCTTCGCAGTGGTGTGGGCCCTCAAAAAGCTCCGGCCCTATCTCTTCGGTACCCACTTCCGGGTACAAACCGACCATCGACCCCTGCAGTGGCTGATGCAGATGCGGGGGGAGAACCCAAAACTCTTGCGCTGGTCCATTTCCCTGCAGGGAATGGACTTCACTGTGGAGCACCGACCAGGCCAAGACCACGCCAACGCGGATGGCCTGTCCCGCTTTTTCCGCCTCGACGAAGAGAGTCCCCAAGGAGATGGGTGACTCTCCCCGCCTTCAGCTGGGGGGGACGCATGTTGGACAGGCCACACGAAGGGCTTGCTCCCTCCCCGCACGACAGGGCCCGAGCTCCGGCCCACCAGGCATAACCCACGAAAAGCACCTGTACCCCGTCTCCCGACGGATCTTCTGCCCTCGGACCTCTACTCATCACGGGGCCCAGCCCCACCGGCTCCCCCGGCCGGTTCAAGCCGCCATCTTGGGCCCTGCACCACGAGGCCGCGTGGCCTCGCCCCGACCCTAACCCCGGGCCTGGCCGGCCCCGACATCCCGGCACCACCATCCACCCGGGAGGTGAGCGGACCACTTGGCAGGTCAATGGGAGGACGAAGTGTCAAGAGCTCTTCCCCCGCCAGGTGCCGATCGCCTCCAGCTCCCCCAGGCGCTGGCTCCACCCCCTGCTGGGTGTCTGGACACCTTCATCCCGGGCCCTCCGACCTCCAAGTGCGAGGGTCCGGACATCAAAGGGCGCCTGCCCTATAACTGGGGCAACTCCGGAGCAGGAAGGCAGTTGTATCCTGGAGTCGAGAGACACCGAGAGAACTCAGCCTTGACGGACTACTGGCGCTGCCATAGCCCGCTCTTGTGAACCATCGTCCTGCCTGCTGGCGCTGCCGCGGCCTTCTACAACCTCCATCCTCGTCGGGACCTGCTGGCGCTGCCGCGGCCCGATGTAACGACCATCCTCACCGGGACCTGCTGGCGCTGCCGCGGACCGTACATCGACCATCTTTCCGGGACCTGCTGGCGCTGCCGCGGCCCGTTGTAACGACCATCCTCACCGGGACCTGCTGGCGCTGCCGCGGACCGTACATCGACCATCTTTCCGGGACCTGCTGGCGCTGCCGCGGCCCGTACCCACTAAGCTCGAGGATTGTGAGCTAATCATCATCTCATCCAAACTACCTGACTGGTAGACAGACTGTCCCGCTACCCCTTACCCTGCTTTGAGAGACTTGAATCGAGGGGACCCCTGAGTCCAGACCTCCTTGTACCATTCAACCGTACCTTAAGAAGTGCTTATAAAGAACACTGAACCTTATCCGTGTGTGGTATCTGTCTGTGGGGGGGAAGTTACTTGTCTGTACGATCGCTGGAGACGGCTCTCCCCGGAGACCTCTCCTCCTGACCCCGGCCGACCCTCCCGGTCCGTCTATCCTTTCTAACAGTTCCCATAAAGATATTTGCCATATTGGTGGCACAGGCAGCAGCCATGCTAACTCCTTCTATCTGTTTGTAAAAGCTCCCATCAAATTCAAAATAATTTTCCTTAAGGACAATAGCCAAGCATTCCAGAACAAAAAGACGATCCCAGACACTATCTCCAGTGTCTAAAGCACCTTTCACAGCTACCAATGCCTCATACTGAGGAATATTGGTATAGAGGGCCTCGATGTCCATCGAGACCAAGAAATCAGTGTACGAATTAAATGGGATGCCCTCAATTTTACTGATAACATGACCAGTGTCCTTAATATACCCAGGGAGCTTAGATGCCAAAGGTTGAAAATAGACATCAACGTACTTGGAGAGAGGTTCAGTGAGAAACCCAAGAGTAAAAACAATGGGTCTGAAGGGAGGTGCAGTAGAATTCTTATGACTCTTAGGAACCCCATATAAAATGGGGATATTGTGGAACGAGACATTAAGATATTCAAACTCTTGTTCACATATAGAGCCTCTATCAAGGGCTCGCTGTGTAACTTCCAAGATATCAATTTTGATTCTTTGTTCGGGGTCACTCATACGTTTGACATAATGTTCAGGAACCCTAAGCATTGTCTCAATTTGGTTCTTGTAGGTGGCACTATCCAGTGCTACAATACCTCCCCCTTTGTCCGAAGGTTTAATGGTAACCTCAGTATTGAGAGCAAGGAGTTTAAGGGCCTGGTGTTCAGCATAGTCCAGATTGAAGGAGGGTTGGGAACATAAGCCAAAAGCTGTTGTATTTTAGTGTTAACCACTTTTTCAAATAAACCAACTTCGGCGCCCACCTGGTCTAGAGAAGGAGTGAAGACAGATCTGGGCCGAAGCCCTGTTTTGTTATCAATAATAGCTATAGGTCTCTCTTCAAAGTGTCTCTTTAATCTGATCTTACGGAAGAAAGCTTGAATATCTGTGTTCATTTAAAAGTGATCAAGATACGTACAAAGGTGAGGCCTCGAGAAAGGAGTTGCAGAGAGGATTCATCTAACTCGACGTGCATTATGAGTGGGATCAGTATAGGGGAGCCCTCCTACTCTCTCCAATATTGTTTCCACCTTGTCTGAAGAAACTGAGGGGAGTTCTCTGATTGTTCGTAACCGCTCCTCTCCTGGTTTCTGAATCTCACTCTTGCTGGTCCCTGTCTGTTGCCTAAAAAACGGCTATTTCTCGTGGGGCCTTCAAAGTTAGCCCTTCTGTATCCATAGCTCCCGTAGGAGTTAGAGCTTCCTTCATTATCAGATCCAGATGTATCTGAAAATGTAAGGATTTTTTTAGTGGACCAGTATTGTCGTTGTCCTTGTTGTGTTATAATATCCAGCTCCCAGGTAGGGATACACCCTCTCTTCAGAGAAGTACCTAATGTCCTTTTTAAGTTTTTAAGTTTTTTTCTTTATAAGATAGTCACAAAAGGAATTCATTTCGATATTAATCTCTTCGAGTTTCTTTTTGGCATCTTCAACTGGGTTGTTTTTCTTAAGCGTGTCCTCAATTTCAAGAGAGTCTCTACCACTTCTCTAGCTGTCTCGATAATCAGCATCATGAGGTCCCTGGAGCACCCGTTAGCTATGAGTGACCATCTCTCCAGGAACTTTCTTACTTCAACAAAAAGACCTGGTATGTTTCTCACGCGGAGTCCATTAGGAATAACTCTGGCTCTTAAATACTCTAACATAAACTCCGTCAAAAGTGGTTATTTTACCAGGGAGGCCGAGTTTGCAGTTTCATAGTTGAACACAAGGGGTCGGCATGCAGTGGTGTTTGCACTTTCACTCTACTGTTAGTACAATGGAAGCGTCACAGCTAAAACGATGCAGAAACCGCCCTCTCCTGCACAGACTGCAGGGTATCACCTCTAGAATCTCCCGCTGCCTGCTTGCCAGATACGGATAACATCAGCCGATGAAGACTCCCCGTGCTAACGATGCCGCTGCCGTCCACGCCCAGGAGGTAATTACAGATTGCCACACGCTTTAATGTGTCTGAACAGTGATAGGGCCCACCCTCTACCCTGAACACTCTATTGATCTCTTATTAACTTGTCAGCTCATTTTCAGACTGCCTTAGGGGGTCATCTGGTCCAATCACAGGGTGTCTTGTTTACTCAAGCCTCTCCGTCTAAAAACACCTGGACCACAACAGGCCCAACGAGCCCGTCCATGGCCATGGCTGGTCCTCAGCAGCCGCCTCCATCGTCGGATCTGCAGCTCTCTCCCCTCGGACGGACAGTGTTTGCACCAGTACTGAGGGCCCGGATACTCACCTTGTCGGCTCCTTCCTGCACGCCTCATCGGGCGGTGTCCTCCACACCCTTGTGTACAGCACCAATAAAGACAGTATATAACCTCGATGGCCCAGCCCTCGGTAAAACTCTATCATGCAAACACAAAAACAAGGCCAGCGCCACCTATCATTAAATTCTGCAATGAACCACTGCCTCTGTTCTGGTGCCAGTTGGATGGATCCCAACTCCATCAAGCTGAGTTCATGCAAGACAAAGGTCACTGCCTTTATAGATCCTTCACCCTAACCTCGCAACTGATGGCCAGAGACACTCAGTCCCTCAGCGAGTGAGCTCTGTACCATCTTTGATCAGCACCTGTGCTTCGAAGCCCCTATGACCAAACGCGCGCCCCCCTGCGGCCTGATGATGGAAGCCACCACCCCTCTCTCAGCCAGTACCACCAGGACCGCACCCATGACCCCCAGTCTGATGGTTGTAAAGGGCTGTTTGATGGTCTACCTGGTTAATTAATGAGTGCATGCATTAATGGCATACTCTCTGTACGCGCCAACTCCTGTTTGCTGCACCAGGGACCCACCGGGTGTGCTGCTCCCGGAAAGAGTCAAAGACCCTCCCCTGAGTCACGTGGCTCAGTAGCGGAATCTCCAAGACTTCAGAGGAAAACTCAACAGTAAGACCTTTCCCCTGACTCCGCCATCAGAGGGAACGCACGGCCTCAAGGGGAGGACGAGATCAAAAGGCTTCCTGGGGAAGTACCTTGGGGTCACAGGTCCACCTGTGCCCATCCCTCTGGCAGAGGGCACCTGTTCCTTCAGTCTGCCACCATTGCCTGGTATGAGAGAAACAGGAAGAAGTCACGTGAGTGACAAGTCCACCTGTGCCCATCCCTGTGGCAGAGGGCACCGGTTCCTTAATCCTGCCACCATTGCCTGGTATGAGAGAAGCAGGAAGAAGTCACGTGATTGACAAGTCCACCTGTGCCCATCCCTGTGGCAGAGGGCACCTGTTCCTTCAGTCTGCCACCATTGCCTGGTATGAGAGAAACAGGAAGAAGTCACGTGAGTGACAAGTCCGCCTGTGCCCATCCCTGTGGCAGAGGGCACCTGTTCCTTCAGTCTGCCACCATTGCCTGGTATGAGAGAAGCAGGAAGAAGTCACGTGATTGACAAGTCCACCTGTGCCCATCCCTGTGGCAGAGGGCACCTGTTCCTTCAGTCTGCCACCATTGCCTGGTATGAGAGAAGCAGGAAGAAGTCACGTGAGTGACAAGTCCACCTGTGCCCATCCCTCTAGCAGAGGGCACCTGCGCCCTAATCCTGCCACCATTGCCTGGTGTGAGAGAAACAGGAAGAAGTCACGTGAGTGACAAGTCCACCTGTGCCCATCCCTCTAGCAGAGGGCACCTGCGCCCTAATCCTGCCACCATTGCCTGGTATGAGAGAAGCAGGAAGAAGTCACGTGAATGACAAGTCCACCTGTGCGGCTGTGCCCATCCCTCTGGCAGAGGGCACGTGTGTCGTAAATTCAACCACCACTGCATGGTGTGAGAGAAACAGGAAGGAGTCACGTGAACAGCTCAGGAACCCTTGTGTGGATGCCACGGCCCACCGATGCCCAGAGCCCCCAGATTAGACCCACTCGGCCTCTCCCTAGTCCGGAGTACCCAAATCAGAGATCAGACGAGGTGAAAAGTCCCCGCAATAGGTGGGACCGCCGAGTCGCCAGCTTCACACCCATTACACCCGAAAAACCCGGCCACAACTGACCGGCTGCAAGCAGTGACGTCGACAACTGGGCCTGCGTTCCACTGAGTGTACCTGCCGCCCTACAGGGGGGCTCCGCCAGTAAAAGATGTGGTTCCCTTGCAAGAATTTGTAACTTCAAAAAAGCTCTTCCACCCGAGTGAACAAGTTGTTCTTTTTCTATCTCTCCCGGAAAGGCCACACTCTGACGTCAGCAGGCTGTGACCCGGATGGTTGGCCACGTGTTGCTGAGATAGGAGAGGGGGCATCTGTCCACCATGGTCTTACAGTTGGATATGTTATGGATTTTCTGGAGTACACTGCTGGTTGTCATGCTGAGGACGGTGCATGGGGGGTCTCTCCGCCGTCTCCCTCACACAGTATCTGCAGCCCGAGTCACGTGACGTGGCGTGAGCATCACTGCTCATCCACAGCTCGGTGACACTGGCTGGGAAACAGGTTCTTGGGGGCGATGGCCCGCCTTCCCTGCACTTCCTTGAGTACCAGCGCTGTTCTGACAGTTGCCCTCGCAGGTCTGTGGGGTCTACAAGCAGCCAGGCGGCCCCTGGGCGAGCTGGGCACCGGTGCTGTAGTGGGCAATAAAGGTCTAATCTCGGCGTGGGCGTCTACAAAGAGGCGAAGAGGTGTTTGGTTCTCATCCCTGCAGACACCACAGACCCCTTTATAGCCATCCATCAACAGCCCGCCCGAGTGGTGGAGTGTCACTCCGTGTGCGCCCTGTGAGTGAGCTCCACGGACTGACAGCTCCCGGGCCCCCGGTGAGGACACCTCCGGGGCCCCGGTGAGGACACCTCCGGGACCAACAGCCCCGGGACCCCAGTGAGGACACCTCCGGGACCCCGGTGAGGACACCTCCGGGCCCCCGGTGAGGACACCTCCGGGACCCCGGTGAGGACACATCGGGGCCCCCAGTGAGGACACCTCCGGGACCCCGGTGAGGACACATCGGGGCCCCCAGTGAGGACACCTCCGGGACCCCGGTGAGGACACCTCCGGGACCCCGATGAGGACACCTCCGGGCCCCCGGTGAGGACACCTCCGGGACCAACACCTCCGGGACCCCGGTGAGGACACCTCCGGGGCCCCGGTGAGGACACCTCCGGGGCCCCGGTGAGGACACCTCCGGGACCCCGGTGAGGACACCTCCGGGACCCCAGTGAGGACACCTCCGGGACCAACACCTCCGGGACCCCAGTGAGGACACCTCCGGGACCAACACCTCCGGCCCCCAGTGAGGACACCTCCGGGCCCCCGGTGAGGACACCTCCGGGACCAACACCTCCGGCCCCCAGTGAGGACACCTCCGGGCCCCCGGTGAGGACACCTCCGGGCCCCCGGTGAGGACACCTCCGGGACCCCAGTGAGGACACCTCCGGGACCAACACCTCCGGGACCCCAGTGAGGACACCTCCGGGACCCCGATGAGGACACCTCCGGGACCCCAGTGAGGACACCTCCGGGACCCCGATGAGGACACCTCCGGGACCCCGGTGAGGACACCTCCGGGACCCCAGTGAGGACACCTCCGGGACCAACAGCTCCGGGACCCCAGTGAGGACACCTCCGGGACCAACACCTCCGGGACCCCAGTGAGGACACCTCCGGGCCCCCGGTGAGGACACCTCCGGGACCCCGATGAGGACACCTCCGGGACCAACAGCTCCGGGACCCCAGTGAGGACACTTCCGGGACCCCGGTGAGGACACCTGCGGGACCAACACCTCCGGGCCCCCAGTGAGGACACCTCTGGGACAACACCTCTGGGCCCCCAGTGAGGACACCTCCGGGCCCCCGGTGAGGACACCTCCGGGACCCCAGTGAGGACACCTCCGGGACCCCGATGAGGACACCTCCGGGACCCCAGTGAGGACACCTCCGGGACCCCGGTGAGGACACCTCCGGGCCCCCGGTGAGGACACCTCCGGGACCCCAGTGAGGACACCTCCGGTACCCCGGTGAGGACACCTCCGGGACCCCAGTGAGGACACCTCCGGGACCAACACCTCCGGGCCCCCGTGAGGACACCTCCGGGACCCCGATGAGGACACCTCCGGGACCAACAGCTCCGGGACCCCAGTGAGGACACCTCCGGGTCCCCAGTGAGGACACCTCCGGGACCCCAGTGAGGACACCTCCGGGCCCCCGGTGAGGACACCTCCGGGACCCCAGTGAGGACACCTCCGGGACCAACACCTCCGGGACCCCGGTGAGGACACCTCCGGGACCCCAGTGAGGACACCTCTGGGACCCCAGTGAGGACACCACCGGGACCCCAGTGAGGACACCTCCGGGCCCCCGGTGAGGACGCGCAGACCTCCACGTCGACGTCCCTCGATTCATCTGTTTTCTTGCCCGGACCGTGAGCGGTCGCCATGAGCTGCACCTCAGCAGCCCGCTCACTCTCCGGAATCTGTAGAGTTCTTTTCTGCACACATTGGCAGAAACAACTCCAGTGAAAAGCGCTTGTGGCACCGAATCCCGGCAGATTTGGGGTTTCACATTATGTCCTGCTGGCTTATATTCAATAGATGTATTTTCTTAAAAGAAGCCCTGCAGCAGGCGCAGGCCGCGTGCCTCTGGACGTTTGATGAGCGCCACAGGTCCAGACTGGACACAGGGGGGGGGGGGCGTCATCCCAGCAGGAGATGCAGAGTGGATTGGACAGGATACTTTTATATGTCAGCGCATGCTTCAAATGCGGTGCTATTATGGCATTTCCACACTAATCAGTTCACACAAATATTTTTGCTAAAACCATCTCATCTATTTCCTAGCAGGCCTCACCCTGGGTGTAAGAGATCCGCCTTTTCTATACGGTCACCCCAGATTGTGTGCCTTTTTCTGGACCCGATATTTTTGCTGGCTTTAAACCTGTGTGCACTTCACTCATGCCTCAGGGCCTGGGAATTTAAGTGCCAGGAGTGGACCGCCGGACCTACTGTGCCATTCCCGACAGTGGCCGGCCAAACATGTCTTCAGGCTGCCACTGTTACCTGACTAGCAGTGTACAGATGACATTCAACCCATTAAAACAAACCCTTTTGAAAAGTCAAATCTCTCTCTCAAATATTAATACGTTACCCCTATGTAGGGGTGTCCTCGGAGGCAGTCCTGTGGGGGGCTTACAAACCCATACTACGAGACAAGGCACAAAACACGTCATAGCACACAGAAGGAGGAAAGAGGTTTGGGAGATTGAAGCACTGGAGGGCAAACTTCTGGACTTGGAGGGGGACATGGGCCCGGGTGTCGACCCGCTCACATCACAGCAGATTGCAGTTACCCAAAGGGAGTACCAGGCACTGGCTCGCCAGTAGGCACAGTCCCTCCTCCTGGCAGCACAACATCGCATGTATGCGGCAGGGGTCAGAGTGGAGGCTTCTAGCCTGGCTGGGCAGGAAAGAGAGAACAAGCATTTACAATGCAATGGTCTCGGCATTTGTAAAGTTAGAGCTATTGGCATTGCTCATGACATTATTTTTGTTTATGTTTTTGTTTTTAAAACATTGAAAGAAACAGCATTGTTATTTACAATGTCAATAGCTTAATCATTCTCAAATGCGAGACCTATTGCATTTGCACCCACACACAGAGCCACACACACAAAGCCACCCACACACACCGAGCCACCCACACACACAGAGCCACTCACATAGAGCAACCCACACAGAAATAGAGCCACCTACACACACACACACACACACACACACAGAGTTACCCACACACAGACAGAGCCACCATGCATAGAGCCACCTACAAAAAAAGCCACACACAGAGCCACCCACACACACACAGAGCCACCCACACACACATGCGGAGTGCTTACTAAATCGCGTCAATGCAAAAGGCGCGGTATAATCAAAATGTTAGGTCATGCAACTCTAGGAAGCTAGAATTCACCAAGTCAAAAGCCAGGTCGCATTAGGACGTACGAGTCTATAAAAGACCACAATACAACGTGTCAATGAAGAGTGATATACCGAACAAACAGTGCCGAACATATGTATATTCATGCAAGTCTAACCTGGAGGCAATCTAAAGCCGAACCTCGTGTCTGGCCATTGACCAGATTTACCAGCGTTCTGACCGGACCTGAACAGTCCCAAAATCAAAGAGAGGGGTGACTCGCATACAAAAAAACATTAAAACCATGTAAACAAGAAATAGATCTTGTACATTGCAGAAACGAGAACAAATTACTGGACTACATCACACCCTTTATCACTGTCATAATAACCGTGGTTTAGTGTGTGAAAGACTGGCGAGCGTGCATTTTATTTGGCACGAAGCACACTTGCACCAGCACTCTTTAATGCCTAACCAAACAACTTCGGTTTAATTGAAAAAATATAAATACTCGTTTAGCCCTTCTTTGATCTAGGGCTCTGTCGTGATTGCACGACCTACATACAGCAAGACCTCTTCCCATTGTCCATGTAGGTTTGTGTAACAACTTTTCCAGGTGGGGTTAGTACGACTATTATCATAATGGAGAAAGTAAAACTTCAAGTCCCAGAATCCAAAGTGCTATTAGCTAAACAGTACGAACTGCCTAAACGGCAAGCACGACACTGAATCAAAGGAAAGCAATTCCATTGTGGCATCAAAGTCTGTTATGACTACACTCCACGCCAGCCGTTAGGGACAGGTGATTTGCTGGTCATGCAGACAAAAACCACGCCTTAAGTACAACGGCTGCAGAAGGTAAAGGTGTGCATGTACAGAATCATGGGTGCCGGTTGATGGATCCAGTAGCTGAGGTACATAGGCACAGGTGCATATGTACGCAAGCACATGTATACATGAGCTGACAGAGAGGGCCTTTGCTGGACTAGAGCTCCCTGGGCGGAAAAGTATTCCGGCTCCCTCGCGGCGGCTGGTGAAGCAGCGGGGGGGGGGGGCGGGGCGCAGCTTTTCTTGTTCCCAAGTCAGTCCCTGGCTCATTATGCCAGAGGAGTGACTGAATTCTTACGAAAATATATTCACTCCTCCGACCAACTCACCGGGATCGTGCAGGGTAGCCCAGTCGCGATGGAGCGGGGGTGTTGTTGCTGTGTGACAGCGAGGGGTTAGACGGAGTTGAGGGGGTAAGAAGAGGGCTGGTGGGGTGTTAAAAACGCTGCCTGCGGCACGTTCAAATGATTAAAAACACTTTAAAATTAGTAATTGGAGCCAACTGAACAGGACGCTGCTGTTTACAGGCATCTAAAGCACAGAGTGCCATGCGCCCATATAAAGGTTGGCGCCCTGGGCCTGCGCCCAGCTCGCCCATTTAAAACACGGGCATAAGACGTGCCCGTGTCCCTTCCTACATATGTTCATATGCGCATGCACATTGCACAGGATACATATGTAGTGATTCACAGGCAAAGAGCTGGACATATCTCTGTGCCCAGACCACAGAAAACAAAGGTGTCACCGCCCTTACAAATGAGGGGGGAGGAGTTACGTCTGAAAGATGAAATAACGATAACCTGCAGGCTAAAATTACCCGGTGCCTGCACTGATTGTTCCACCCACTGAGCTTCTTGGGAATGAAGTAGCAAACTGCTAGAGACAATGAGTATCTAATATAATATTTATGTAAAGCATGTCTCACACACACACATCAGTGACAATCTGGGGATAGCCGAGGCGCCCTTCGGCAACTTTACCGACTCGTGTTTTCCACTCCAGGGAGGCTGCGTCGTGGTTCCGTCCCCTGTCCCTGGACGCGCTCGGAAGCAGAGGCTGGTAGGCGCTCTTGTAGGCTCGCTGTCTGGGACAGGGCGCGCTTCCAAGGGCAGGCTGGGGGCTCGGGGACACTTTCACATTAAAAGCCTTTCGATTAATCGAGCAGCCGCGCAGCTCTCCCGGATCTCTGTAATCGTACAGTGAGTCGGTTGGAGCTGGTAAAACGTAAATACCTTCACAGTGGCGCCTCTGCGTACTGAGGTCACCAACCTGTAGTGTAATGCACGATCTCCAAGCAGCAGTTGATAGCGGGGCATTGGCGGCCAGTTTAAGGATGAACAAGGAGATCAGGTGAGGGAGCAACGCCGGGACACCACCGCCTTTCTCCGAGGCACAGCAGAAAATGCCTCGGAGAAAGGGAGTGTCCTTTTCGGATTGGGGGGCGTGTTTTGCTGTTGTCTCCTCCCTGAGACTTCTTGCAAAAAACACGCCCCCGATCCGAAAAGGATGGGGCTTCAACGGAGTGACTGGACCTCTTCTCCAGTGGCTGGCCAGCATTTAAGAGGCCAGCCAATGGAGAACAGGAGAGAAGAGGGGCGGGTGCAAGCCCCTCTTCTCAAAGTCATTAAATCTCGCGAGCGAGACTGCGCAAGCGCAGCCTTCGCTAGCCGAGACCTAAAAACAAGGTGGGCGGACTCCATCCAAGGAGAAGGAGTCACGTATATGGCAGCCCAGAGTATCGCAGACGCCTTCCTGAGATATTATGCAGGGATCTATAAGTCTAGGAAAGTAGCAGACGACTCCCAAATTCACAACCACTTATGTACTGTTAATACCCCCACCTTATCCTTAGATAATCGAGAACCCCTAGAAAAAGAGCGTACCCTGGATGAAGTCACAACAGCAAAATCAGGTGAAACCCCGGGCCCCAGTGGAATGCTGGCAGTGTGTGTTTTAAAGCAAACACCAGACTGCTGAGTCCTTCTCTATTGAAGATGTACCTGGCAGCTCAGGCAGAGGGGACATTAGATTTCCGTAATGCCACCGTGGTGGTTATTCACAAATCAGGGAAGCCCGCTACGGACTGTGGTTCCGACCGGCCGATTTTGCTACTAAATGTGGAAATGAAAATATTGGCCACTACCCTGGGCACAGGGCTGCTGCCGGCTACCGCCCTCATCCATCACGACCAGTCCGCATTTATGCCGGAAAGGTCGACGAGATTTAACCTTTGTCGGCTAGCTAATTGGCTAGACACTGTGAAAGGCAGCCGACCCACATATGTTTCTATCCCTTGATGCCAAGGCATTTGATGTGTCCACTGGCTGTTTATGAGACAAGCCAGTGCCCTCCACCGGAACCTCACTGTTGCCATGCGATGCCCTCCACCTGAACCTCACTGTTGTCATGCGATGCCCTCCACCGGAACCTCACTGTTGCCATGCGATGCCCTCCACCGGAACCTCACTGTTGCCATGCGATGCCCTCCACCTGAACCTCACTGTTGTCATGCGATGCCCTCCACCGGAACCTCACTGTTGCCATGCGATGCCCTCCACCGGAACCTCACTGTTGTCATGCGATGCCCTCCACCGGAACCTCACTGTTGCCATGCGATGCCCTCCACCGGAACCTCACTGTTGTCATGCGATGCCCTCCACCGGAACCTCACTGTTGTCATCCGATGCCCTCCACCTGAACCTCACTGTTGTCATGCGATGCCCTCCACCTGAACCTCACTGTTGTCATGCGATGCCCTCCACCTGAACCTCACTGTTGTCATGCGATGCCCTCCACCAGAACCTCACTGTTGTCATGCGATGCCCTCTACCTGAACCTCACTGTTGTCATGCGATGCCCTCCACCTGAACCTCACTGTTGTCATGCGATGCCCTCCACCGGAACCTCACTGTTGTCATGCGATGCCCTCCACCTGAACCTCACTGTTGTCATGCGATGCCCTCCACCTGAACCTCACTGTTGACATGCGATGCCCTCCACCTGAACCTCACTGTTGTCATGCGATGCCCTCCACCGGAACCTCACTGTTGTCATGCGATGCCCTCCACCTGAACCTCACTGTTGTCATGCGATGCCCTCCACCTGAACCTCACTGTTGTCATGCGATGCCCTCCACCTGAACCTCACTGTTGTCATGCGATGCCCTCCACCTGAACCTCACTGTTGTCATGCGATGCCCTCCACCGGAACCTCACTGTTGTCATGCGATGCCCTCCACCTGAACCTCACTGTTGTCATGCGATGCCCTCCACCGGAACCTCACTGTTGTCATGCGATGCCCTCCACCTGAACCTCACTGTTGTCATGCGATGCCCTCCACCTGTACCTCACTGTTGTCATGCGATGCCCTCCACCGGAACCTCACTGTTGTCATGCGATGCCCTCCACCTGAACCTCACTGTTGTCATGCGAAGCCCTCCTCCGGAACCTCACTGTTGTCATGCGATGCCCTCCACCTGAACCTCACTGTTGTCATGCGATGCCCTCCACCGGAACCTCACTGTTGTCATGCGATGCCCTCCACCTGAACCTCACTGTTGTCATGCGATGCGAGCCTCACTGTTGTCATGCGATGCCCTCCACCTGAACCTCACTGTTGTCATGCGATGCCCTCCACCGGAACCTCACTGTTGTCATGCAATGCGAACCTCACTGTTGTCATGCGATGGCCTCCACCGGAACCTCACTGTTGTCATGCGATGCCCTCCACCGGAACCTCACTGTTGTCATGCGATGCGAACCTCACTGTTGTCATGCGATGGCCTCCACCGGAACCTCACTGTTGTCATGCGATGCCCTCCACCGGAACCTCACTGTTGTCATGCGATGCCCTCCACCTGAACCTCACTGTTGTAATGCGATGCGAACCTCACTGTTGTCATGCGATGCCCTCCACCTGAACCTCACTGTTGTCATGCGATGCGAACCTCACTGTTGTCATGCGATGCCCTCCACCTGAACCTCACTGTTGTCATGCGATGCCCTCCGCCTGAACCTCACTGTTGTCATGCGATGCCCTCCACCGGAACCTCACTGTTGTCATGCGATGCGAACCTCACTGTTGTCATGCGATGGCCTCCACCGGAACCTCACTGTTGTCATGCGATGCCCTCCACCGGAACCTCACTGTTGTCATGCGATGCGAACCTCACTGTTGTCATGCGATGGCCTCCACCGGAACCTCACTGTTGTCATGCGATGCCCTCCACCGGAACCTCACTGTTGTCATGCGATGCCCTCCACCTGAACCTCACTGTTGTCATGCGATGCGAACCTCACTGTTGTCATGCGATGCCCTCCACCGGAACCTCACTGTTGTCATGCGATGCAAACCTCACTGTTGTCATGCGATGCCCTCCACCTGAACCTCACTGTTGTCATGCGATGCCCTCCACCTGAACCTCACTGTTGTCATGCGATGCCCTCCACCGGAACCTCACTGTTGTCATGCAATGCGAACCTCACTGTTGTCATGCGATGGCCTCCACCGGAACCTCACTGTTGTCATGCGATGCCCTCCACCGGAACCTCACTGTTGTCATGCGATGCGAACCTCACTGTTGTCATGCAATGGCCTCCACCGGAACCTCACTGTTGTCATGCGATGCCCTCCACCGGAACCTCACTGTTGTCATGCGATGCCCTCCACCTGAACCTCACTGTTGTCATGCGATGCGAACCTCACTGTTGTCATGCGATGGCCTCCACCGGAACCTCACTGTTGTCATGCGATGCCCTCCACCGGAACCTCACTGTTGTCATGCGATGCGAACCTCACTGTTGTCATGCGATGGCCTCCACCGGAACCTCACTGTTGTCATGCGATGCCCTCCACCGGAACCTCACTGTTGTCATGCGATGCCCTCCACCTGAACCTCACTGTTGTAATGCGATGCGAACCTCACTGTTGTCATGCGATGCCCTCCACCTGAACCTCACTGTTGTCATGCGATGCGAACCTCACTGTTGTCATGCGATGCCCTCCACCTGAACCTCACTGTTGTCATGCGATGCCCTCCGCCTGAACCTCACTGTTGTCATGCGATGCCCTCCACCGGAACCTCACTTTTGTCATGCGATGCGAACCTCACTGTTGTCATGCGATGGCCTCCACCGGAACCTCACTGTTGTCATGCGATGCCCTCCACCGGAACCTCACTGTTGTCATGCGATGCGAACCTCACTGTTGTCATGCGATGGCCTCCACCGGAACCTCACTGTTGTTATGCGATGCCCTCCACCGGAACCTCACTGTTGTCATGCGATGCCCTCCACCTGAACCTCACTGTTGTCATGCGATGCGAACCTCACTGTTGTCATGCGATGCTCTCCACCTGAACCTCACTGTTGTCATGCGATGCGAACCTCACTGTTGTCATGCGATGCCCTCCACCTGAACCTCACTGTTGTCATGCGATGCCCTCCACCTGAACCTCACTGTTGTCATGCGATGCCCTCCACCGGAACCTCACTGTTGTCATGCAATGCGAACCTCACTGTTGTCATGCGATGGCCTCCACCGGAACCTCACTGTTGTCATGCGATGCCCTCCACCGGAACCTCACTGTTGTCATGCGATGCGAACCTCACTGTTGTCATGCAATGGCCTCCACCGGAACCTCACTGTTGTCATGCGATGCCCTCCACCGGAACCTCACTGTTGTCATGCGATGCCCTCCACCTGAACCTCACTGTTGTCATGCGATGCAAACCTCACTGTTGTCATGCGATGCCCTCCACCTGAACCTCACTGTTGTCATGCGATGCGAACCTCACTGTTGTCATGCGATGCCCTCCACCTGAACCTCACTGTTGTCATGCAATGCGAACCTCACTGTTGTCATGCGATGCCCTCCACCTGAACCTCACTGTTGTCATGCGATGCCCTCCACCTGAACCTCACTGTTGTCATGTGATGCCCTCCACCGGAACCTCACTGTTGTCATACGATGCGAACCTCACTGTTGTCATGCAATGGCCTCCACCGGAGCCTCACTGTTGTCATGCGATGCCCTCCACCGGAACCTCACTGTTGTCATGCGATGCGAACCTCACTGTTGTCATGCGATGGCCTCCACCGGAACCTCACTGTTGTCATGCGATGCCCTCCACCGGAACCTCACTGTTGTCATGCGATGCCCTCCACCTGAACCTCACTGTTGTCATGCGATGCAAACCTCACTGTTGTCATGCGATGCCCTCCACCTGAAGCTCACTGTTGTCATGCGATGCGAACCTCACTGTTGTCATGCGATGCCCTCCACCTGAACCTCACTGTTGTCATGCGATGCCCTCCACCTGAACCTCACTGTTGTCATGCGATGCCCTCCACCGGAACCTCACTGTTGTCATGCGATGCCCTCCACCTGAACCTCACTGTTGTCATGCGATGCCCTCCACCTGAACCTCACTGTTGTCATGCGATGCCCTCCACCGGAACCTCATTGTTGTCATGCGATGCCCTCCACCTGAACCTCACTGTTGTCATGCGATGCCCTCCACCGGAACCTCACTGTTGTCATGCGATGCCCTCCACCGGAACCTCACTGTTGTCATGCGATGCCCTCCACCTGAACCTCACTGTTGTCATGCGATGCCCTCCACCAGAACCTCACTGTTGTCATGCGATGCCCTCCACCGGAACCTCACTGTTGTCATGCGATGCCCTCCACCTGAACCTCACTGTTGTCATGCGATGCCCTCCACCGGAACCACACTGTTGTCATGCGATGCCCTCCACCTGAACCTCACTGTTGTCATGCGATGCCCTCCACCGGAACCTCACTGTTGTCATGCGATGCCCTCCACCTGAACCTCACTGTTGTCATGCGATGCCCTCCACCGGAACCTCACTGTTGTCATGCGATGCCCTCCACCGGAACCTCACTGTTGTCATGCGATGCCCTCCACCTAAACCTCAATGTTGTCATGCGATGCGAACCTCACTGTTGTCATGCGATGCCCTCCACCTGAACCTCACTGTTGTCATGCGATGCGAACCTCAGTGTTGTCATGCGATGCCCTCCACCTGAACCTCACTGTTGTCATGCGATGCCCTCCACCTGAACCTCACTGTTGTCATGCGATGCCCTCCACCTGAACCTCACTGTTGTCATGCGATGCCCTCCACCGGAACCTCACTGTTGTCATGCGATGCGAACCTCACTGTTGTCATGCGATGGCCTCCACCGGAACCTCACTGTTGTCATGCGATGCCCTCCACCGGAACCTCACTGTTGTCATGCGATGCCCTCCACCTGAACCTCACTGTTGTCATGCGATGCCCTCCACCTGAACCTCACTGTTGTCATGCGATGCCCTCCACCGGAACCTCACTGTTGTCATGCGATGCGAACCTCACTGTTGTCATGCGATGGCCTCCACCGGAACCTCACTGTTGTCATGCGATGCCCTCCACCGGAACCTCACTGTTGTCATGCGATGCCCTCCACCTGAACCTCACTGTTGTAATGCGATGCGAACCTCACTGTTGTCATGCGATGCCCTCCACCTGAACCTCACTGTTGTCATGCGATGCGAACCTCACTGTTGTCATGCGATGCCCTCCACCTGAACCTCACTGTTGTCATGCGATGCCCTCCACCTGAACCTCACTGTTGTCATGCGATGCCCTCCACCGGAACCTCACTGTTGTCATGCGATGCGAACCTCACTGTTGTCATGCGATGGCCTCCACCGGAACCTCACTGTTGTCATGCGATGCCCTCCACCGGAACCTCACTGTTGTCATGCGATGCGAACCTCACTGTTGTCATGCGATGGCCTCCACCGGAACCTCACTGTTGTCATGCGATGCCCTCCACCGGAACCTCACTGTTGTCATGCGATGCCCTCCACCTGAACCTCACTGTTGTCATGCGATGCGAACCTCACTGTTGTCATGCGATGCCCTCCACCTGAACCTCACTGTTGTCATGCGATGCGAACCTCACTGTTGTCATGCGATGCCCTCCACCTGAACCTCACTGTTGTCATGCGATGCCCTCCACCTGAACCTCACTGTTGTCATGCGATGCCCTCCACCGGAACCTCACTGTTGTCATGCAATGCGAACCTCACTGTTGTCATGCGATGGCCTCCACCGGAACCTCACTGTTGTCATGCGATGCCCTCCACCGGAACCTCACTGTTGTCATGCGATGCGAACCTCACTGTTGTCATGCAATGGCCTCCACCGGAACCTCACTGTTGTCATGCGATGCCCTCCACCGGAACCTCACTGTTGTCATGCGATGCCCTCCACCTGAACCTCACTGTTGTCATGCGATGCAAACCTCACTGTTGTCATGCGATGCCCTCCACCTGAACCTCACTGTTGTCATGCGATGCGAACCTCACTGTTGTCATGCGATGCCCTCCACCTGAACCTCACTGTTGTCATGCAATGCGAACCTCACTGTTGTCATGCGATGCCCTCCACCTGAACCTCACTGTTGTCATGCGATGCCCTCCACCTGAACCTCACTGTTGTCATGTGATGCCCTCCACCGGAACCTCACTGTTGTCATACGATGCGAACCTCACTGTTGTCATGCAATGGCCTCCACCGGAGCCTCACTGTTGTCATGCGATGCCCTCCACCGGAACCTCACTGTTGTCATGCGATGCGAACCTCACTGTTGTCATGCGATGGCCTCCACCGGAACCTCACTGTTGTCATGCGATGCCCTCCACCGGAACCTCACTGTTGTCATGCGATGCCCTCCACCTGAACCTCACTGTTGTCATGCGATGCAAACCTCACTGTTGTCATGCGATGCCCTCCACCTGAAGCTCACTGTTGTCATGCGATGCGAACCTCACTGTTGTCATGCGATGCCCTCCACCTGAACCTCACTGTTGTCATGCGATGCCCTCCACCGGAACCTCACTGTTGTCATGCGATGCCCTCCACCTGAACCTCACTGTTGTCATGCGATGCCCTCCACCTGAACCTCACTGTTGTGATGCGATGCCCTTCACCGGAACCTCATTGTTGTCATGCGATGCCCTCCACCTGAACCTCACTGTTGTCATGCGATGCCCTCCACCGGAACCTCACTGTTGTCATGCGATGCCCTCCACCGGAACCTCACTGTTGTCATGCGATGCCCTCCACCTGAACCTCACTGTTGTCATGCGATGCCCTCCACCAGAACCTCACTGTTGTCATGCGATGCCCTCCACCGGAACCTCACTGTTGTCATGCGATGCCCTCCACCTCAACCTCACTGTTGTCATGCGATGCCCTCCACCGGAACCACACTGTTGTCATGCGATGCCCTCCACCTGAACCTCACTGTTGTCATGCGATGCCCTCCACCGGAACCTCACTGTTGTCATGCGATGCCCTCCACCTGAACCTCACTGTTGTCATGCGATGCCCTCCACCGGAACCTCACTGTTGTCATGCGATGCCCTCCACCGGAACCTCACTGTTGTCATGCGATGCCCTCCACCTAAACCTCACTGTTGTCATGCGATGCGAACCTCACTGTTGTCATGCGATGCCCTCCACCTGAACCTCACTGTTGTCATGCGATGCGAACCTCAGTGTTGTCATGCGATGCCCTCCACCTGAACCTCACTGTTGTCATGCGATGCCCTCCACCTGAACCTCACTGTTGTCATGCGATGCCCTCCACCTGAACCTCACTGTTGTCATGCGATGCCCTCCACCGGAACCTCACTGTTGTCATGCGATGCGAACCTCACTGTTGTCATGCGATGGCCTCCACCGGAACCTCACTGTTGTCATGCGATGCCCTCCACCGGAACCTCACTGTTGTCATGCGATGCCCTCCACCTGAACCTCACTGTTGTCATGCGATGCCCTCCACCTGAACCTCACTGTTGTCATGCGATGCCCTCCACCGGAACCTCACTGTTGTCATGCGATGCCCTCCACCTGAACCGCACTGTTGTCATGCGATGCCCTCCACCGGAACCTCACTGTTGTCATGCGATGCCCTCCACCTGAACCTCACTGTTGTCATGCGATGCCTTCCACCGGAACCTCACTGTTGTCATGCGATGCCCTCCACCTGAACCTTACTGTTGTCATGCGATGCCCTCCACCGGAACCTCACTGTTGTCATGCGATGCCCTCCACCGGAACCTCACTGTTGTCATGCGATGCCCTCCACCAGAACCTCACTGTTGTCATGCGATGCCCTCCACCTGAACCTCACTGTTGTCATGCGATGCCCTCCACCTGAACCTCACTGTTGTCATGCGATGCCCTCCACCGGAACCTCACTGTTGTCATGCGATGCCCTCCACCTGAACCTCACTGTTGTCATGCGATGCCCTCCACCAGAACCTCACTGTTGTCATGCGATGACCTCCACCTGAACCTCACTGTTGTCATGCGATGCCCTCCACCTGAACCTCACTGTTGTCATGCGATGCCCTCCACCGGAACCTCACTGTTGTCATGCGATGCCCTCCACCTGAACCTCACTGTTGTCATGCGATGCCCTCCACAGGAACCTCACTGTTGTCATGCGATGCCCTCCACCTGAACCTCACTGTTGTCATGCAATGCCCTCCACCTGAACCTCACTGTTGTCATGCGATGCCCTCCACCTGAACCTCACTGTTGTCATGCGATGCCCTCCACCGGAACCTCACTGTTGTCATGCGATGCCCTCCACCTGAACCTCACTGTTGTCATGCGATGCCCTCCACCTGAACCTCACTGTTGTCATGCGATGCCCTCCACCGGAACCTCACTGTTGTCATGCGATGCCCCCCACCTGAACCTCACTGTTGTCATGCGATGCCCTCCACCGGAACCTCACTGTTGTCATGCGATGCCCTCCACCGGAACCTCACTGTTGTCATGCGATGCCCTCCACCTGAACCTCACTGTTGTCATGCGATGCCCTCCACCAGAACCTCACTGTTGTCATGCGATGCCCTCCACCGGAACATCACTGTTGTCATGCGATGCCCTCCACCTGAACCTCACTGTTGTCATGCGATGCCCTCCACCGGAACCTCACTGTTGTCATGCGATGCCCTCCACCTAAACCTCACTGTTGTCATGCGATGCGAACCTCACTGTTGCCATGCGATGCCCTCCACCTGAACCTCACTGTTGTCATGCGATGCGAACCTCACTGTTGTCATGCGATGCCCTCCACCTGAACCTCACTGTTGTCATGCGATGCCCTCCACCTGAACCTCACTGTTGTCATGCGATGCCCTCCACCGGAACCTCACTGTTGTCATGCGATGCCCTCCACCTGAACCTCACTGTTGTCATGCGATGCCCTCCACCTGAACCTCACTGTTGTCATGCGATGCCCTCCACCGGAACCTCACTGTTGTCATGCGATGCCCTCCACCTGAACCTCACTGTTGTCATGCGATGCCCTCCACCTGAACCTCACTGTTGTCATGCGATGCCCTCCACCGGAACCTCACTGTTGTCATGCGATGCCCTCCACCTGAACCTCACTGTTGTCATGCGATGCCCTCCACCGGAACCTCACTGTTGTCATGCGATGCCCTCCACCGGAACCTCACTGTTGTCATGCGATGCCCTCCACCTGAACCTCACTGTTGTCATGCGATGCCCTCCACCTGAACCTCACTGTTGTCATGCGATGCCCTCCACCGGAACCTCACTGTTGTCATGCGTTGCCCTCCACGGAACCTCACTGTTGTCATGCGATGCCCTCCACCGGAACCTCACTGTTGTCATGTGATGCCCTCCACCTGAACCTCACTGTTGTCATGCGATGCAAACCTCACTGTTGTCATGCGATGGCCTCCACCGGAACCTCACTGTTGCCATGCGATGCCTTCCACCTGAACCTCACTGTTGCCATGCGATGCCCTCCACCGGAACCTCACTGTTGTCATGCGATGCCCTCCACCGGAACCTCACTGTTGCCATGCGATGCCCTCCACCGGAACCTCACTGTTGTCATGCGATGCCCTCCACCGGAACCTCACTGTTGTCATGCGATGCGAACCTCACTGTTGTCATGCGATGGCCTCCACCGGAACCTCACTGTTGTCATGCGATGCCCTCCACCGGAACCTCACTGTTGTCATGCGATGCCCTCCACCTGAACCTCACTGTTGTAATGCGATGCGAACCTCACTGTTGTCATGCGATGCCCTCCACCTGAACCTCACTGTTGTCATGCGATGCGAACCTCACTGTTGTCATGCGATGCCCTCCACCTGAACCTCACTGTTGTCATGCGATGCCCTCCGCCTGAACCTCACTGTTGTCATGCGATGCCCTCCACCGGAACCTCACTGTTGTCATGCGATGCGAACCTCACTGTTGTCATGCGATGGCCTCCACCGGAACCTCACTGTTGTCATGCGATGCCCTCCACCGGAACCTCACTGTTGTCATGCGATGCGAACCTCACTGTTGTCATGCGATGGCCTCCACCGGAACCTCACTGTTGTCATGCGATGCCCTCCACCGGAACCTCACTGTTGTCATGCGATGCCCTCCACCTGAACCTCACTGTTGTCATGCGATGCGAACCTCACTGTTGTCATGCGATGCCCTCCACCTGAACCTCACTGTTGTCATGCGATGCGAACCTCACTGTTGTCATGCGATGCCCTCCACCTGAACCTCACTGTTGTCATGCGATGCCCTCCACCTGAACCTCACTGTTGTCATGCGATGCCCTCCACCGGAACCTCACTGTTGTCATGCAATGCGAACCTCACTGTTGTCATGCGATGGCCTCCACCGGAACCTCACTGTTGTCATGCGATGCCCTCCACCGGAACCTCACTGTTGTCATGCGATGCGAACCTCACTGTTGTCATGCAATGGCCTCCACCGGAACCTCACTGTTCTCATGCGATGCCCTCCACCGGAACCTCACTGTTGTCATGCGATGCCCTCCACCTGAACCTCACTGTTGTCATGCGATGCAAACCTCACTGTTGTCATGCGATGCCCTCCACCTGAACCTCACTGTTGTCATGCGATGCGAACCTCACTGTTGTCATGCGATGCCCTCCACCTGAACCTCACTGTTGTCATGCAATGCGAACCTCACTGTTGTCATGCGATGCCCTCCACCTGAACCTCACTGTTGTCATGCGATGCCCTCCACCTGAACCTCACTGTTGTCATGTGATGCCCTCCACCGGAACCTCACTGTTGTCATACGATGCGAACCTCACTGTTGTCATGCAATGGCCTCCACCGGAGCCTCACTGTTGTCATGCGATGCCCTCCACCGGAACCTCACTGTTGTCATGCGATGCGAACCTCACTGTTGTCATGCGATGGCCTCCACCGGAACCTCACTGTTGTCATGCGATGCCCTCCACCGGAACCTCACTGTTGTCATGCGATGCCCTCCACCTGAACCTCACTGTTGTCATGCGATGCAAACCTCACTGTTGTCATGCGATGCCCTCCACCTGAAGCTCACTGTTGTCATGCGATGCGAACCTCACTGTTGTCATGCGATGCCCTCCACCTGAACCTCACTGTTGTCATGCGATGCCCTCCACCTGAACCTCACTGTTGTCATGCGATGCAAACCTCACTGTTGTCATGCGATGCCCTCCACCTGAAGCTCACTGTTGTCATGCGATGCGAACCTCACTGTTGTCATGCGATACCCTCCACCTGAACCTCACTGTTGTCATGCGATGCCCTCCACCGGAACCTCACTGTTGTCATGCGATGCCCTCCACCGGAACCTCACTGTTGTCATGCGATGCCCTCCACCTAAACCTCACTGTTGTCATGCGATGCGAACCTCACTGTTGTCATGCGATGCCCTCCACCTGAACCTCACTGTTGTCATGCGATGCGAACCTCAGTGTTGTCATGCGATGCCCTCCACCTGAACCTCACTGTTGTCATGCGATGCCCTCCACCTGAACCTCACTGTTGTCATGCGATGCCCTCCACCTGAACCTCACTGTTGTCATGCGATGCCCTCCACCGGAACCTCACTGTTGTCATGCGATGCGAACCTCACTGTTGTCATGCGATGGCCTCCACCGGAACCTCACTGTTGTCATGCGATGCCCTCCACCGGAACCTCACTGTTGTCATGCGATGCCCTCCACCTGAACCTCACTGTTGTCACGCGATGCCCTCCACCTGAACCTCACTGTTGTCATGCGATGCCCTCCACCGGAACCTCACTGTTGTCATGCGATGCCCTCCACCGGAACCTCACTGTTGTCATGCGATGCGAACCTCACTGTTGTCATGCGATGGCCTCCACCGGAACCTCACTGTTGTCATGCGATGCCCTCCACCGGAACCTCACTGTTGTCATGCGATGCCCTCCACCTGAACCTCACTGTTGTAATGCGATGCGAACCTCACTGTTGTCATGCGATGCCCTCCACCTGAACCTCACTGTTGTCATGCGATGCGAACCTCACTGTTGTCATGCGATGCCCTCCACCTGAACCTCACTGTTGTCATGCGATGCCCTCCACCTGAACCTCACTGTTGTCATGCGATGCCCTCCACCGGAACCTCACTGTTGTCATGCGATGCGAACCTCACTGTTGTCATGCGATGGCCTCCACCGGAACCTCACTGTTGTCATGCGATGCCCTCCACCAAAACCTCACTGTTGTCATGCGATGCGAACCTCACTGTTGTCATGCGATGGCCTCCACCGGAACCTCACTGTTGTCATGCGATGCCCTCCACCGGAACCTCACTGTTGTCATGCGATGCCCTCCACCTGAACCTCACTGTTGTCATGCGATGCGAACGTCACTGTTGTCATGCGATGCCCTCCACCTGAACCTCACTGTTGTCATGCGATGCGAACCTCACTGTTGTCATGCGATGCCCTCCACCTGAACCTCACTGTTGTCATGCGATGCCCTCCACCTGAACCTCACTGTTGTCATGCGATGCCCTCCACCGGAACCTCACTGTTGTCATGCAATGCGAACCTCACTGTTGTCATGCGATGGCCTCCACCGGAACCTCACTGTTGTCATGCGATGCCCTCCACCGGAACGTCACTGTTGTCATGCGATGCGAACCTCACTGTTGTCATGCAATGGCCTCCACCGGAACCTCACTGTTGTCATGCGATGCCCTCCACCGGAACCTCACTGTTGTCATGCGATGCCCTCCACCTGAACCTCACTGTTGTCATGCAATGCAAACCTCACTGTTGTCATGCGATGCCCTCCACCTGAACCTCACTGTTGTCATGCGATGCGAACCTCACTGTTGTCATGCGATGCCCTCCACCTGAACCTCACTGTTGTCATGCAATGCGAACCTCACTGTTGTCATGCGATGCCCTCCACCTGAACCTCACTGTTGTCATGCGATGCCCTCCACCTGAACCTCACTGTTGTCATGTGATGCCCTCCACCGGAACCTCACTGTTGTCATACGATGCGAACCTCACTGTTGTCATGCAATGGCCTCCACCGGAGCCTCACTGTTGTCATGCGATGCCCTCCACCGGAACCTCACTGTTGTCATGCGATGCGAACCTCACTGTTGTCATGCGATGGCCTCCACCGGAACCTCACTGTTGTCATGCGATGCCCTCCACCGGAACCTCACTGTTGTCATGCGATGCCCTCCACCTGAACCTCACTGTTGTCATGCGATGCAAACCTCACTGTTGTCATGCGATGCCCTCCACCTGAAGCTCACTGTTGTCATGCGATGCGAACCTCACTGTTGTCATGCGATGCCCTCCACCTGAACCTCACTGTTGTCATGCGATGCCCTCCACCTGAACCTCACTGTTGTCATGCGATGCCCTCCACCGGAACCTCACTGTTGTCATGCGATGCCCTCCACCTGAACCTCACTGTTGTCATGCGATGCCCTCCACCTGAACCTCACTGTTGTCATGCGATGCCCTCCACCGGAACCTCATTGTTGTCATGCGATGCCCTCCACCTGAACCTCACTGTTGTCATGCGATGCCCTCCACCGGAACCTCACTGTTGTCATGCGATGCCCTCCACCGGAACCTCACTGTTGTCATGCGATGCCCTCCACCTGAACCTCACTGTTGTCATGCGATGCCCTCCACCAGAACCTCACTGTTGTCATGCGATGCCCTCCACCGGAACCACACTGTTGTCATGCGATGCCCTCCACCTGAACCTCACTGTTGTCATGCGATGCCCTCCACCGGAACCACACTGTTGTCATGCGATGCCCTCCACCTGAACCTCACTGTTGTCATGCGATGCCCTCCACCGGAACCTCACTGTTGTCATGCGATGCCCTCCCCCTGAACCTCACTGTTGTCATGCGATGCCCTCCACCGGAACCTCACTGTTGTCATGCGATGCCCTCCACCGGAACCTCACTGTTGTCATGCGATGCCCTCCACCTAAACCTCACTGTTGTCATGCGATGCGAACCTCACTGTTGTCATGCGATGCCCTCCACCTGAACCTCACTGTTGTCATGCGATGCGAACCTCAGTGTTGTCATGCGATGCCCTCCACCTGAACCTCACTGTTGTCATGCGATGCCCTCCACCTGAACCTCACTGTTGTCATGCGATGCCCTCCACCTGAACCTCACTGTTGTCATGCGATGCCCTCCACCGGAACCTCACTGTTGTCATGCGATGTGAACCTCACTGTTGTCATGCGATGGCCTCCACCGGAACCTCACTGTTGTCATGCGATGCCCTCCACCGGAACCTCACTGTTGTCATGCGATGCCCTCCACCTGAACCTCACTGTTGTCATGCGTTGCCCTCCACCTGAACCTCACTGTTGTCATGCGATGCCCTCCACCGGAACCTCACTGTTGTCATGCGATGCCCTCCACCTGAACCGCACTGTTGTCATGCGATGCCCTCCACCGGAACCTCACTGTTGTCATGCGATGCCCTCCACCTGAACCTCACTGTTGTCATGCGATGCCTTCCACCGGAACCTCACTGTTGTCATGCGATGCCCTCCACCTGAACCTTACTGTTGTCATGCGATGCCCTCCACCGGAACCTCACTGTTGTCATGCGATGCCCTCCACCGGAACCTCACTGTTGTCATGCGATGCCCTCCACCAGAACCTCACTGTTGTCATGCGATGCCCTCCACCTGAACCTCACTGTTGTCATGCGATGCCCTCCACCTGAACCTCACTGTTGTCATGCGATGCCCTCCACCGGAACCTCACTGTTGTCATGCGATGCCCTCCACCTGAACCTCACTGTTGTCATGCGATGCCCTCCACCGGAACCTCACTGTTGTCATGCGATGACCTCCACCTGAACCTCACTGTTGTCATGCGATGCCCTCCACCTGAACCTCACTGTTGTCATGCGATGCCCTCCACCGGAACCTCACTGTTGTCATGCGATGCCCTCCACCTGAACCTCACTGTTGTCATGCGATGCCCTCCACAGGAACCTCACTGTTGTCATGCGATGCCCTCCACCTGAACCTCACTGTTGTCATGCAATGCCCTCCACCTGAACCTCACTGTTGTCATGCGATGCCCTCCACCTGAACCTCACTGTTGTCATGCGATGCCCTCCACCGGAACCTCACTGTTGTCATGCGATGCCCTCCACCTGAACCTCACTGTTGTCATGCGATGCCCTCCACCTGAACCTCACTGTTGTCATGCGATGCCCTCCACCGGAACCTCACTGTTGTCATGCGATGCCCTCCACCGGAACCTCACTGTTGTCATGCGATGCCCTCCACCTGAACCTCACTGTTGTCATGCGATGCCCTCCACCAGAACCTCACTGTTGTCATGCGATGCCCTCCACCGGAACATCACTGTTGTCATGCGATGCCCTCCACCTGAACCTCACTGTTGTCATGCGATGCCCTCCACCGGAACCTCACTGTTGTCATGCGATGCCCTCCACCTAAACCTCACTGTTGTTATGCGATGCGAACCTCACTGTTGCCATGCGATGCCCTCCACCTGAACCTCACTGTTGTCATGCGATGCGAACCTCACTGTTGTCATGCGATGCCCTCCACCTGAACCTCACTGTTGTCATGCGATGCCCTCCACCTGAACCTCACTGTTGTCATGCGATGCCCTCCACCGGAACCTCACTGTTGTCATGCGATGCCCTCCACCTGAACCTCACTGTTGTCATGCGATGCCCTCCACCTGAACCTCACTGTTGTCATGCGATGCCCTCCACCGGAACCTCACTGTTGTCATGCGATGGCCTCCACCGGAACCTCACTGTTGTCATGCGATGCCCTCCACCAGAACCTCACTGTTGTCATGCGATGCGAACCTCACTGTTGTCATGCGATGGCCTCCACCGGAACCTCACTGTTGTCATGCGATGCCCTCCACCGGAACCTCACTGTTGTCATGCGATGCCCTCCACCTGAACCTCACTGTTGTCATGCGATGCGAACCTCACTGTTGTCATGCGATGCCCTCCACCTGAACCTCACTGTTGTCATGCGATGCGAACCTCACTGTTGTCATGCGATGCCCTCCACCTGAACCTCACTGTTGTCATGCGATGCCCTCCACCTGAACCTCACTGTTGTCATGCGATGCCCTCCACCGGAACCTCACTGTTGTCATGCAATGCGAACCTCACTGTTGTCATGCGATGGCCTCCACCGGAACCTCACTGTTGTCATGCGATGCCCTCCACCGGAACCTCACTGTTGTCATGCGATGCGAACCTCACTGTTGTCATGCAATGGCCTCCACCGGAACCTCACTGTTGTCATGCGATGCCCTCCACCGGAACCTCACTGTTGTCATGCGATGCCCTCCACCTGAACCTCACTGTTGTCATGCGATGCAAACCTCACTGTTGTCATGCGATGCCCTCCACCTGAACCTCACTGTTGTCATGCAATGCGAACCTCACTGTTGTCATGCGATGCCCTCCACCTGAACCTCACTGTTGTCATGCAATGCGAACCTCACTGTTGTCATGCGATGCCCTCCACCTGAACCTCACTGTTGTCATGCGATGCCCTCCACCTGAACCTCACTGTTGTCATGTGATGCCCTCCACCGGAACCTCACTGTTGTCATACGATGCGAACCTCACTGTTGTCATGCAATGGCCTCCACCGGAGCCTCACTGTTGTCATGCGATGCCCTCCACCGGAACCTCACTGTTGTCATGCGATGCGAACCTCACTGTTGTCATGCGATGGCCTCCACCGGAACCTCACTGTTGTCATGCGATGCCCTCCACCGGAACCTCACTGTTGTCATGCGATGCCCTCCACCTGAACCTCACTGTTGTCATGCGATGCAAACCTCACTGTTGTCATGCGATGCCCTCCACCTGAAGCTCACTGTTGTCATGCGATGCGAACCTCACTGTTGTCATGCGATGCCCTCCACCTGAACCTCACTGTTGTCATGCGATGCCCTCCACCTGAACCTCACTGTTGTCATGCGATGCCCTCCACCGGAACCTCACTGTTGTCATGCGATGCCCTCCACCTGAACCTCACTGTTGTCATGCGATGCCCTCCACCTGAACCTCACTGTTGTCATGCGATGCCCTCCACCGGAACCTCATTGTTGTCATGCGATGCCCTCCACCTGAACCTCACTGTTGTCATGCGATGCCCTCCACCGGAACCTCACTGTTGTCATGCGATGCCCTCCACCGGAACCTCACTGTTGTCATGCGATGCCCTCCACCTGAACCTCACTGTTGTCATGCGATGCCCTCCACCAGAACCTCACTGTTGTCATGCGATGCCCTCCACCGGAACCTCACTGTTGTCATGCGATGCCCTCCACCTGAACCTCACTGTTGTCATGCGATGCCCTCCACCGGAACCACACTGTTGTCATGCGATGCCCTCCACCTGAACCTCACTGTTGTCATGCGATGCCCTCCACCGGAACCTCACTGTTGTCATGCGATGCCCTCCACCTGAACCTCACTGTTGTCATGCGATGCCCTCCACCGGAACCTCACTGTTGTCATGCGATGCCCTCCACCGGAACCTCACTGTTGTCATGCGATGCCCTCCACCTAAACCTCACTGTTGTCATGCGATGCGAACCTCACTGTTGTCATGCGATGCCCTCCACCTGAACCTCACTGTTGTCATGCGATGCGAACCTCAGTGTTGTCATGCGATGCCCTCCACCTGAACCTCACTGTTGTCATGCGATGCCCTCCGCCTGAACCTCACTGTTGTCATGCGATGCCCTCCACCTGAACCTCACTGTTGTCATGCGATGCCCTCCACCGGAACCTCACTGTTGTCATGCGATGTGAACCTCACTGTTGTCATGCGATGGCCTCCACCGGAACCTCACTGTTGTCATGCGATGCCCTCCACCGGAACCTCACTGTTGTCATGCGATGCCCTCCACCTGAACCTCACTGTTGTCATGCGTTGCCCTCCACCTGAACCTCACTGTTGTCATGCGATGCCCTCCACCGGAACCTCACTGTTGTCATGCGATGCCCTCCACCTGAACCGCACTGTTGTCATGCGATGCCCTCCACCGGAACCTCACTGTTGTCATGCGATGCCCTCCACCTGAACCTCACTGTTGTCATGCGATGCCTTCCACCGGAACCTCACTGTTGTCATGCGATGCCCTCCACCTGAACCTTACTGTTGTCATGCGATGCCCTCCACCGGAACCTCACTGTTGTCATGCGATGCCCTCCACCGGAACCTCACTGTTGTCATGCGATGCCCTCCACCAGAACCTCACTGTTGTCATGCGATGCCCTCCACCTGAACCTCACTGTTGTCATGCGATGCCCTCCACCTGAACCTCACTGTTGTCATGCGATGCCCTCCACCGGAACCTCACTGTTGTCATGCGATGCCCTCCACCTGAACCTCACTGTTGTCATGCGATGCCCTCCACCGGAACCTCACTGTTGTCATGCGATGACCTCCACCTGAACCTCACTGTTGTCATGCGATGCCCTCCACCTGAACCTCACTGTTGTCATGCGATGCCCTCCACCGGAACCTCACTGTTGTCATGCGATGCCCTCCACCTGAACCTCACTGTTGTCATGCGATGCCCTCCACAGGAACCTCACTGTTGTCATGCGATGCCCTCCACCTGAACCTCACTGTTGTCATGCAATGCCCTCCACCTGAACCTCACTGTTGTCATGCGATGCCCTCCACCTGAACCTCACTGTTGTCATGCGATGCCCTCCACTGGAACCTCACTGTTGTCATGCGATGCCCTCCACCTGAACCTCACTGTTGTCATGCGATGCCCTCCACCTGAACCTCACTGTTGTCATGCGATGCCCTCCACCGGAACCTCACTGTTGTCATGCGATGCCCCCCACCTGAACCTCACTGTTGTCATGCGATGCCCTCCACCGGAACCTCACTGTTGTCATGCGATGCCCTCCACCGGAACCTCACTGTTGTCATGCGATGCCCTCCACCTGAACCTCACTGTTGTCATGCGATGCCCTCCACCAGAACCTCACTGTTGTCATGCGATGCCCTCCACCGGAACATCACTGTTGTCATGCGATGCCCTCCACCTGAACCTCACTGTTGTCATGCGATGCCCTCCACCGGAACCTCACTGTTGTCATGCGATGCCCTCCACCTAAACCTCACTGTTGTCATGCCATGCGAACCTCACTGTTGCCATGCGATGCCCTCCACCTGAACCTCACTGTTGTCATGCGATGCGAACCTCACTGTTGTCATGCGATGCCCTCCACCTGAACCTCACTGTTGTCATGCGATGCCCTCCACCTGAACCTCACTGTTGTCATGCGATGCCCTCCACCGGAACCTCACTGTTGTCATGCGATGCCCTCCACCTGAACCTCACTGTTGTCATGCGATGCCCTCCACCTGAACCTCACTGTTGTCATGCGATGCCCTCCACCGGAACCTCACTGTTGTCATGCGATGCCCTCCACCTGAACCTCACTGTTGTCATGCGATGCCCTCCACCGGAACCTCACTGTTGTCATGCGATGCCCTCCACCGGAACCTCACTGTTGTCATGCGATGCCCTCCACCTGAACCTCACTGTTGTCATGCGATGCCCTCCACCTGAACCTCACTGTTGTCATGCGATGCCCTCCACCGGAACCTCACTGTTGTCATGCGTTGCCCTCCACGGAACCTCACTGTTGTCATGCGATGCCCTCCACCGGAACCTCACTGTTGTCATGTGATGCCCTCCACCTGAACCTCACTGTTGTCATGCGATGCAAACCTCACTGTTGTCATGCGATGGCCTCCACCGGAACCTCACTGTTGCCATGCGATGCCCTCCACCTGAACCTCACTGTTGCCATGCGATGCCCTCCACCGGAACCTCACTGTTGTCATGCGATGCCCTCCACCGGAACCTCACTGTTGCCATGCGATGCCCTCCACCGGAACCTCACTGTTGTCATGCGATGCCCTCCACCGGAACCTCACTGTTGTCATCCGATGCCCTCCACCTGAACCTCACTGTTGTCATGCGATGCCCTCCACCTGAACCTCACTGTTGTCATGCGATGCCCTCCACCTGAACCTCACTGTTGTCATGCGATGCCCTCCACCAGAACCTCACTGTTGTCATGCGATGCCCTCCACCTGAACCTCACTGTTGTCATGCGATGCCCTCCACCGGAACCTCACTGTTGTCATGTGATGCCCTCCACCTGAACCTCACTGTTGTCATGCGATGCCCTCCACCTGAACCTCACTGTTGACATGCGATGCCCTCCACCTGAACCTCACTGTTGTCATGCGATGCCCTCCACCGGAACCTCACTGTTGTCATGCGATGCCCTCCACCTGAACCTCACTGTTGTCATGCGATGCCCTCCACCTGAACCTCACTGTTGTCATGCGATGCCCTCCACCGGAACCTCACTGTTGTCATGCGATGCCCTCCACCTGAACCTCACTGTTGTCATGCGATGCCCTCCACCTGAACCTCACTGTTGTCATGCGATGCCCTCCACCGGAACCTCACTGTTGTCATGCGATGCCCTCCACCTGAACCTCACTGTTGTCATGCGATGCCCTCCACCGGAACCTCACTGTTGTCATGCGATGCCCTCCACCGGAACCTCACTGTTGTCATGCGATGCCCTCCACCTGAACCTCACTGTTGTCATGCGATGCCCTCCACCTGAACCTCACTGTTGTCATGCGATGCCCTCCACCGGAACCTCACTGTTGTCATGCGTTGCCCTCCACGGAACCTCACTGTTGTCATGCGATGCCCTCCACCGGAACCTCACTGTTGTCATGTGATGCCCTCCACCTGAACCTCACTGTTGTCATGCGATGCAAACCTCACTGTTGTCATGCGATGGCCTCCACCGGAACCTCACTGTTGCCATGCGATGCCCTCCACCTGAACCTCACTGTTGCCATGCGATGCCCTCCACCGGAACCTCACTGTTGTCATGCGATGCCCTCCACCGGAACCTCACTGGTTGCCATGCGATGCCCTCCACCGGAACCTCACTGTTGTCATGCGATGCCCTCCACCGGAACCTCACTGTTGTCATGCGATGCGAACCTCACTGTTGTCATGCGATGGCCTCCACCGGAACCTCACTGTTGTCATGCGATGCCCTCCACCGGAACCTCACTGTTGTCATGCGATGCCCTCCACCTGAACCTCACTGTTGTAATGCGATGCGAACCTCACTGTTGTCATGCGATGCCCTCCACCTGAACCTCACTGTTGTCATGCGATGCAAACCTCACTGTTGTCATGCGATGCCCTCCACCTGAACCTCACTGTTGTCATGCGATGCCCTGCGCCTGAACCTCACTGTTGTCATGCGATGCCCTCCACCGGAACCTCACTGTTGTCATGCGATGCGAACCTCACTGTTGTCATGCGATGGCCTCCACCGGAACCTCACTGTTGTCATGCGATGCCCTCCACCGGAACCTCACTGTTGTCATGCGATGCGAACCTCACTGTTGTCATGCGATGGCCTCCACCGGAACCTCACTGTTGTCATGCGATGCCCTCCACCGGAACCTCACTGTTGTCATGCGATGCCCTCCACCTGAACCTCACTGTTGTCATGCGATGCGAACCTCACTGTTGTCATGCGATGCCCTCCACCTGAACCTCACTGTTGTCATGCGATGCGAACCTCACTGTTGTCATGCGATGCCCTCCACCTGAACCTCACTGTTGTCATGCGATGCCCTCCACCTGAACCTCACTGTTGTCATGCGATGCCCTCCACCGGAACCTCACTGTTGTCATGCAATGCGAACCTCACTGTTGTCATGCGATGGCCTCCACCGGAACCTCACTGTTGTCATGCGATGCCCTCCACCGGAACCTCACTGTTGTCATGCGATGCGAACCTCACTGTTGTCATGCAATGGCCTCCACCGGAACCTCACTGTTGTCATGCGATGCCCTCCACCGGAACCTCACTGTTGTCATGCGATGCCCTCCACCTGAACCTCACTGTTGTCATGCGATGCAAACCTCACTGTTGTCATGCGATGCCCTCCACCTGAACCTCACTGTTGTCATGCGATGCGAACCTCACTGTTGTCATGCGATGCCCTCCACCTGAACCTCACTGTTGTCATGCAATGCGAACCTCACTGTTGTCATGCGATGCCCTCCACCTGAACCTCACTGTTGTCATGCGATGCCCTCCACCTGAACCTCACTGTTGTCATGTGATGCCCTCCACCGGAACCTCACTGTTGTCATACGATGCGAACCTCACTGTTGTCATGCAATGGCCTCCACCGGAGCCTCACTGTTGTCATGCGATGCCCTCCACCGGAACCTCACTGTTGTCATGCGATGCGAACCTCACTGTTGTCATGCAATGGCCTCCACCGGAACCTCACTGTTGTCATGCGATGCCCTCCACCGGAACCTCACTGTTGTCATGCGATGCCCTCCACCTGAACCTCACTGTTGTCATGCGATGCCCTCCACCTGAACCTCACTGTTGTCATGCGATGCCCTCCACCGGAACCTCACTGTTGTCATGCGATGGCCTCCACCGGAACCTCACTGTTGTCATGCGATGCCCTCCACCAGAACCTCACTGTTGTCATGCGATGCGAACCTCACTGTTGTCATGCGATGGCCTCCACCGGAACCTCACTGTTGTCATGCGATGCCCTCCACCGGAACCTCACTGTTGTCATGCGATGCCCTCCACCTGAACCTCACTGTTGTCATGCGATGCGAACCTCACTGTTGTCATGCGATGCCCTCCACCTGAACCTCACTGTTGTCATGCGATGCGAACCTCACTGTTGTCATGCGATGCCCTCCACCTGAACCTCACTGTTGTCATGCGATGCCCTCCACCTGAACCTCACTGTTGTCATGCGATGCCCTCCACCGGAACCTCACTGTTGTCATGCAATGCGAACCTCACTGTTGTCATGCGATGGCCTCCACCGGAACCTCACTGTTGTCATGCGATGCACTCCACCGGAACCTCACTGTTGTCATGCGATGCGAACCTCACTGTTGTCATGCAATGGCCTCCACCGGAACCTCACTGTTGTCATGCGATGCCCTCCACCGGAACCTCACTGTTGTCATGCGATGCCCTCCACCTGAACCTCACTGTTGTCATGCGATGCAAACCTCACTGTTGTCATGCGATGCCCTCCACCTGAACCTCACTGTTGTCATGCAATGCGAACCTCACTGTTGTCATGCGATGCCCTCCACCTGAACCTCACTGTTGTCATGCAATGCGAACCTCACTGTTGTCATGCGATGCCCTCCACCTGAACCTCACTGTTGTCATGCGATGCCCTCCACCTGAACCTCACTGTTGTCATGTGATGCCCTCCACCGGAACCTCACTGTTGTCATACGATGCGAACCTCACTGTTGTCATGCAATGGCCTCCACCGGAGCCTCACTGTTGTCATGCGATGCCCTCCACCGGAACCTCACTGTTGTCATGCGATGCGAACCTCACTGTTGTCATGCGATGGCCTCCACCGGAACCTCACTGTTGTCATGCGATGCCCTCCACCGGAACCTCACTGTTGTCATGCGATGCCCTCCACCTGAACCTCACTGTTGTCATGCGATGCAAACCTCACTGTTGTCATGCGATGCCCTCCACCTGAAGCTCACTGTTGTCATGCGATGCGAACCTCACTGTTGTCATGCGATGCCCTCCACCTGAACCTCACTGTTGTCATGCGATGCCCTCCACCTGAACCTCACTGTTGTCATGCGATGCCCTCCACCGGAACCTCACTGTTGTCATGCGATGCCCTCCACCTGAACCTCACTGTTGTCATGCGATGCCCTCCACCTGAACCTCACTGTTGTCATGCGATGCCCTCCACCGGAACCTCATTGTTGTCATGCGATGCCCTCCACCTGAACCTCACTGTTGTCATGCGATGCCCTCCACCGGAACCTCACTGTTGTCATGCGATGCCCTCCACCGGAACCTCACTGTTGTCATGCGATGCCCTCCACCTGAACCTCACTGTTGTCATGCGATGCCCTCCACCAGAACCTCACTGTTGTCATGCGATGCCCTCCACCGGAACCTCACTGTTGTCATGCGATGCCCTCCACCTGAACCTCACTGTTGTCATGCGATGCCCTCCACCGGAACCACACTGTTGTCATGCGATGCCCTCCACCTGAACCTCACTGTTGTCATGCGATGCCCTCCACCGGAACCTCACTGTTGTCATGCGATGCCCTCCACCTGAACCTCACTGTTGTCATGCGATGCCCTCCACCGGAACCTCACTGTTGTCATGCGATGCCCTCCACCGGAACCTCACTGTTGTCATGCGATGCCCTCCACCTAAACCTCACTGTTGTCATGCGATGCGAACCTCACTGTTGTCATGCGATGCCCTCCACCTGAACCTCACTGTTGTCATGCGATGCGAACCTCAGTGTTGTCATGCGATGCCCTCCACCTGAACCTCACTGTTGTCATGCGATGCCCTCCGCCTGAACCTCACTGTTGTCATGCGATGCCCTCCACCTGAACCTCACTGTTGTCATGCGATGCCCTCCACCGGAACCTCACTGTTGTCATGCGATGTGAACCTCACTGTTGTCATGCGATGGCCTCCACCGGAACCTCACTGTTGTCATGCGATGCCCTCCACCGGAACCTCACTGTTGTCATGCGATGCCCTCCACCTGAACCTCACTGTTGTCATGCGTTGCCCTCCACCTGAACCTCACTGTTGTCATGCGATGCCCTCCACCGGAACCTCACTGTTGTCATGCGATGCCCTCCACCTGAACCGCACTGTTGTCATGCGATGCCCTCCACCGGAACCTCACTGTTGTCATGCGATGCCCTCCACCTGAACCTCACTGTTGTCATGCGATGCCTTCCACCGGAACCTCACTGTTGTCATGCGATGCCCTCCACCTGAACCTTACTGTTGTCATGCGATGCCCTCCACCGGAACCTCACTGTTGTCATGCGATGCCCTCCACCGGAACCTCACTGTTGTCATGCGATGCCCTCCACCAGAACCTCACTGTTGTCATGCGATGCCCTCCACCTGAACCTCACTGTTGTCATGCGATGCCCTCCACCTGAACCTCACTGTTGTCATGCGATGCCCTCCACCGGAACCTCACTGTTGTCATGCGATGCCCTCCACCTGAACCTCACTGTTGTCATGCGATGCCCTCCACCGGAACCTCACTGTTGTCATGCGATGACCTCCACCTGAACCTCACTGTTGTCATGCGATGCCCTCCACCTGAACCTCACTGTTGTCATGCGATGCCCTCCACCGGAACCTCACTGTTGTCATGCGATGCCCTCCACCTGAACCTCACTGTTGTCATGCGATGCCCTCCACAGGAACCTCACTGTTGTCATGCGATGCCCTCCACCTGAACCTCACTGTTGTCATGCAATGCCCTCCACCTGAACCTCACTGTTGTCATGCGATGCCCTCCACCTGAACCTCACTGTTGTCATGCGATGCCCTCCACCGGAACCTCACTGTTGTCATGCGATGCCCTCCACCTGAACCTCACTGTTGTCATGCGATGCCCTCCACCTGAACCTCACTGTTGTCATGCGATGCCCTCCACCGGAACCTCACTGTTGTCATGCGATGCCCCCCACCTGAACCTCACTGTTGTCATGCGATGCCCTCCACCGGAACCTCACTGTTGTCATGCGATGCCCTCCACCGGAACCTCACTGTTGTCATGCGATGCCCTCCACCTGAACCTCACTGTTGTCATGCGATGCCCTCCACCAGAACCTCACTGTTGTCATGCGATGCCCTCCACCGGAACATCACTGTTGTCATGCGATGCCCTCCACCTGAACCTCACTGTTGTCATGCGATGCCCTCCACCGGAACCTCACTGTTGTCATGCGATGCCCTCCACCTAAACCTCACTGTTGTCATGCCATGCGAACCTCACTGTTGCCATGCGATGCCCTCCACCTGAACCTCACTGTTGTCATGCGATGCGAACCTCACTGTTGTCATGCGATGCCCTCCACCTGAACCTCACTGTTGTCATGCGATGCCCTCCACCTGAACCTCACTGTTGTCATGCGATGCCCTCCACCGGAACCTCACTGTTGTCATGCGATGCCCTCCACCTGAACCTCACTGTTGTCATGCGATGCCCTCCACCTGAACCTCACTGTTGTCATGCGATGCCCTCCACCGGAACCTCACTGTTGTCATGCGATGCCCTCCACCTGAACCTCACTGTTGTCATGCGATGCCCTCCACCGGAACCTCACTGTTGTCATGCGATGCCCTCCACCGGAACCTCACTGTTGTCATGCGATGCCCTCCACCTGAACCTCACTGTTGTCATGCGATGCCCTCCACCTGAACCTCACTGTTGTCATGCGATGCCCTCCACCGGAACCTCACTGTTGTCATGCGTTGCCCTCCACGGAACCTCACTGTTGTCATGCGATGCCCTCCACCGGAACCTCACTGTTGTCATGTGATGCCCTCCACCTGAACCTCACTGTTGTCATGCGATGCAAACCTCACTGTTGTCATGCGATGGCCTCCACCGGAACCTCACTGTTGCCATGCGATGCCCTCCACCTGAACCTCACTGTTGCCATGCGATGCCCTCCACCGGAACCTCACTGTTGTCATGCGATGCCCTCCACCGGAACCTCACTGTTGCCATGCGATGCCCTCCACCGGAACCTCACTGTTGTCATGCGATGCCCTCCACCGGAACCTCACTGTTGTCATCCGATGCCCTCCACCTGAACCTCACTGTTGTCATGCGATGCCCTCCACCTGAACCTCACTGTTGTCATGCGATGCCCTCCACCTGAACCTCACTGTTGTCATGCGATGCCCTCCACCAGAACCTCACTGTTGTCATGCGATGCCCTCCACCTGAACCTCACTGTTGTCATGCGATGCCCTCCACCGGAACCTCACTGTTGTCATGCGATGCCCTCCACCTGAACCTCACTGTTGTCATGCGATGCCCTCCACCTGAACCTCACTGTTGACATGCGATGCCCTCCACCTGAACCTCACTGTTGTCATGCGATGCCCTCCACCTGAACCTCACTGTTGTCATGCGATGCCCTCCACCTGAACCTCACTGTTGTCATGCGATGCCCTCCACCGGAACCTCACTGTTGTCATGCGATGCCCTCCACCTGAACCTCACTGTTGTCATGCGATGCCCTCCACCTGAACCTCACTGTTGTCATGCGATGCCCTCCACCGGAACCTCACTGTTGTCATGCGATGCCCTCCACCTGAACCTCACTGTTGTCATGCGATGCCCTCCACCGGAACCTCACTGTTGTCATGCGATGCCCTCCACCGGAACCTCACTGTTGTCATGCGATGCCCTCCACCTGAACCTCACTGTTGTCATGCGATGCCCTCCACCTGAACCTCACTGTTGTCATGCGATGCCCTCCACCGGAACCTCACTGTTGTCATGCGTTGCCCTCCACGGAACCTCACTGTTGTCATGCGATGCCCTCCACCGGAACCTCACTGTTGTCATGTGATGCCCTCCACCTGAACCTCACTGTTGTCATGCGATACAAACCTCACTGTTGTCATGCGATGGCCTCCACCGGAACCTCACTGTTGCCATGCGATGCCCTCCACCTGAACCTCACTGTTGCCATGCGATGCCCTCCACCGGAACCTCACTGTTGTCATGCGATGCCCTCCACCGGAACCTCACTGGTTGCCATGCGATGCCCTCCACCGGAACCTCACTGTTGTCATGCGATGCCCTCCACCGGAACCTCACTGTTGTCATGCGATGCGAACCTCACTGTTGTCATGCGATGGCCTCCACCGGAACCTCACTGTTGTCATGCGATGCCCTCCACCGGAACCTCACTGTTGTCATGCGATGCCCTCCACCTGAACCTCACTGTTGTAATGCGATGCGAACCTCACTGTTGTCATGCGATGCCCTCCACCTGAACCTCACTGTTGTCATGCGATGCAAACCTCACTGTTGTCATGCGATGCCCTCCACCTGAACCTCACTGTTGTCATGCGATGCCCTGCGCCTGAACCTCACTGTTGTCATGCGATGCCCTCCACCGGAACCTCACTGTTGTCATGCGATGCGAACCTCACTGTTGTCATGCGATGGCCTCCACCGGAACCTCACTGTTGTCATGCGATGCCCTCCACCGGAACCTCACTGTTGTCATGCGATGCGAACCTCACTGTTGTCATGCGATGGCCTCCACCGGAACCTCACTGTTGTCATGCGATGCCCTCCACCGGAACCTCACTGTTGTCATGCGATGCCCTCCACCTGAACCTCACTGTTGTCATGCGATGCGAACCTCACTGTTGTCATGCGATGCCCTCCACCTGAACCTCACTGTTGTCATGCGATGCGAACCTCACTGTTGTCATGCGATGCCCTCCACCTGAACCTCACTGTTGTCATGCGATGCCCTCCACCTGAACCTCACTGTTGTCATGCGATGCCCTCCACCGGAACCTCACTGTTGTCATGCAATGCGAACCTCACTGTTGTCATGCGATGGCCTCCACCGGAACCTCACTGTTGTCATGCGATGCCCTCCACCGGAACCTCACTGTTGTCATGCGATGCGAACCTCACTGTTGTCATGCAATGGCCTCCACCGGAACCTCACTGTTGTCATGCGATGCCCTCCACCGGAACCTCACTGTTGTCATGCGATGCCCTCCACCTGAACCTCACTGTTGTCATGCGATGCAAACCTCACTGTTGTCATGCGATGCCCTCCACCTGAACCTCACTGTTGTCATGCGATGCGAACCTCACTGTTGTCATGCGATGCCCTCCACCTGAACCTCACTGTTGTCATGCAATGCGAACCTCACTGTTGTCATGCGATGCCCTCCACCTGAACCTCACTGTTGTCATGCGATGCCCTCCACCTGAACCTCACTGTTGTCATGTGATGCCCTCCACCGGAACCTCACTGTTGTCATACGATGCGAACCTCACTGTTGTCATGCAATGGCCTCCACCGGAGCCTCACTGTTGTCATGCGATGCCCTCCACCGGAACCTCACTGTTGTCATGCGATGCGAACCTCACTGTTGTCATGCGATGGCCTCCACCGGAACCTCACTGTTGTCATGCGATGCCCTCCACCGGAACCTCACTGTTGTCATGCGATGCCCTCCACCTGAACCTCACTGTTGTCATGCGATGCAAACCTCACTGTTGTCATGCGATGCCCTCCACCTGAAGCTCACTGTTGTCATGCGATGCGAACCTCACTGTTGTCATGCGATGCCCTCCACCTGAACCTCACTGTTGTCATGCGATGCCCTCCACCTGAACCTCACTGTTGTCATGCGATGCAAACCTCACTGTTGTCATGCGATGCCCTCCACCTGAAGCTCACTGTTGTCATGCGATGCGAACCTCACTGTTGTCATGCGATGCCCTCCACCTGAACCTCACTGTTGTCATGCGATGCCCTCCACCGGAACCTCACTGTTGTCATGCGATGCCCTCCACCGGAACCTCACTGTTGTCATGCGATGCCCTCCACCTAAACCTCACTGTTGTCATGCGATGCGAACCTCACTGTTGTCATGCGATGCCCTCCACCTGAACCTCACTGTTGTCATGCGATGCGAACCTCAGTGTTGTCATGCGATGCCCTCCACCTGAACCTCACTGTTGTCATGCGATGCCCTCCACCTGAACCTCACTGTTGTCATGCGATGCCCTCCACCTGAACCTCACTGTTGTCATGCGATGCCCTCCACCGGAACCTCACTGTTGTCATGCGATGCGAACCTCACTGTTGTCATGCGATGGCCTCCACCGGAACCTCACTGTTGTCATGCGATGCCCTCCACCGGAACCTCACTGTTGTCATGCGATGCCCTCCACCTGAACCTCACTGTTGTCATGCGATGCCCTCCACCTGAACCTCACTGTTGTCATGCGATGCCCTCCACCGGAACCTCACTGTTGTCATGCGATGCCCTCCACCGGAACCTCACTGTTGTCATGCGATGCGAACCTCACTGTTGTCATGCGATGGCCTCCACCGGAACCTCACTGTTGTCATGCGATGCCCTCCACCGGAACCTCACTGTTGTCATGCGATGCCCTCCACCTGAACCTCACTGTTGTAATGCGATGCGAACCTCACTGTTGTCATGCGATGCCCTCCACCTGAACCTCACTGTTGTCATGCGATGCGAACCTCACTGTTGTCATGCGATGCCCTCCACCTGAACCTCACTGTTGTCATGCGATGCCCTCCACCTGAACCTCACTGTTGTCATGCGATGCCCTCCACCGGAACCTCACTGTTGTCATGCGATGCGAACCTCACTGTTGTCATGCGATGGCCTCCACCGGAACCTCACTGTTGTCATGCGATGCCCTCCACCAGAACCTCACTGTTGTCATGCGATGCGAACCTCACTGTTGTCATGCGATGGCCTCCACCGGAACCTCACTGTTGTCATGCGATGCCCTCCACCGGAACCTCACTGTTGTCATGCGATGCCCTCCACCTGAACCTCACTGTTGTCATGCGATGCGAACCTCACTGTTGTCATGCGATGCCCTCCACCTGAACCTCACTGTTGTCATGCGATGCGAACCTCACTGTTGTCATGCGATGCCCTCCACCTGAACCTCACTGTTGTCATGCGATGCCCTCCACCTGAACCTCACTGTTGTCATGCGATGCCCTCCACCGGAACCTCACTGTTGTCATGCAATGCGAACCTCACTGTTGTCATGCGATGGCCTCCACCGGAACCTCACTGTTGTCATGCGATGCCCTCCACCGGAACCTCACTGTTGTCATGCGATGCGAACCTCACTGTTGTCATGCAATGGCCTCCACCGGAACCTCACTGTTGTCATGCGATGCCCTCCACCGGAACCTCACTGTTGTCATGCGATGCCCTCCACCTGAACCTCACTGTTGTCATGCGATGCAAACCTCACTGTTGTCATGCGATGCCCTCCACCTGAACCTCACTGTTGTCATGCGATGCGAACCTCACTGTTGTCATGCGATGCCCTCCACCTGAACCTCACTGTTGTCATGCAATGCGAACCTCACTGTTGTCATGCGATGCCCTCCACCTGAACCTCACTGTTGTCATGCGATGCCCTCCACCTGAACCTCACTGTTGTCATGTGATGCCCTCCACCGGAACCTCACTGTTGTCATACGATGCGAACCTCACTGTTGTCATGCAATGGCCTCCACCGGAGCCTCACTGTTGTCATGCGATGCCCTCCACCGGAACGTCACTGTTGTCATGCGATGCGAACCTCACTGTTGTCATGCGATGGCCTCCACCGGAACCTCACTGTTGTCATGCGATGCCCTCCACCGGAACCTCACTGTTGTCATGCGATGCCCTCCACCTGAACCTCACTGTTGTCATGCGATGCAAACCTCACTGTTGTCATGCGATGCCCTCCACCTGAAGCTCACTGTTGTCATGCGATGCGAACCTCACTGTTGTCATGCGATGACCTCCACCTGAACCTCACTGTTGTCATGCGATGCCCTCCACCTGAACCTCACTGTTGTCATGCGATGCCCTCCACCGGAACCTCACTGTTGTCATGCGATGCCCTCCACCTGAACCTCACTGTTGTCATGCGATGCCCTCCACCTGAACCTCACTGTTGTCATGCGATGCCCTCCACCGGAACCTCATTGTTGTCATGCGATGCCCTCCACCTGAACCTCACTGTTGTCATGCGATGCCCTCCACCGGAACCTCACTGTTGTCATGCGATGCCCTCCACCGGAACCTCACTGTTGTCATGCGATGCCCTCCACCTGAACCTCACTGTTGTCATGCGATGCCCTCCACCAGAACCTCACTGTTGTCATGCGATGCCCTCCACCGGAACCTCATTGTTGTCATGCGATGCCCTCCACCTGAACCTCACTGTTGTCATGCGATGCCCTCCACCGGAACCACACTGTTGTCATGCGATGCCCTCCACCTGAACCTCACTGTTGTCATGCGATGCCCTCCACCGGAACCTCACTGTTGTCATGCGATGCCCTCCACCTGAACCTCACTGTTGTCATGCGATGCCCTCCACCGGAACCTCACTGTTGTCATGCGATGCCCTCCACCGGAACCTCACTGTTGTCATGCGATGCCCTCCACCTAAACCTCACTGTTGTCATGCGATGCGAACCTCACTGTTGTCATGCGATGCCCTCCACCTGAACCTCACTGTTGTCATGCGATGCGAACCTCAGTGTTGTCATGCGATGCCCTCCACCTGAACCTCACTGTTGTCATGCGATGCCCTCCACCTGAACCTCACTGTTGTCATGCGATGCCCTCCACCTGAACCTCACTGTTGTCATGCGATGCCCTCCACCGGAACCTCACTGTTGTCATGCGATGTGAACCTCACTGTTGTCATGCGATGGCCTCCACCGGAACCTCACTGTTGTCATGCGATGCCCTCCACCGGAACCTCACTGTTGTCATGCGATGCCCTCCACCTGAACCTCACTGTTGTCATGCGTTGCCCTCCACCTGAACCTCACTGTTGTCATGCGATGCCCTCCACCGGAACCTCACTGTTGTCATGCGATGCCCTCCACCTGAACCGCACTGTTGTCATGCGATGCCCTCCACCGGAACCTCACTGTTGTCATGCGATGCCCTCCACCTGAACCTCACTGTTGTCATGCGATGCCTTCCACCGGAACCTCACTGTTGTCATGCGATGCCCTCCACCTGAACCTTACTGTTGTCATGCGATGCCCTCCACCGGAACCTCACTGTTGTCATGCGATGCCCTCCACCGGAACCTCACTGTTGTCATGCGATGCCCTCCACCAGAACCTCACTGTTGTCATGCGATGCCCTCCACCTGAACCTCACTGTTGTCATGCGATGCCCTCCACCTGAACCTCACTGTTGTCATGCGATGCCCTCCACCGGAACCTCACTGTTGTCATGCGATGCCCTCCACCTGAACCTCACTGTTGTCATGCGATGCCCTCCACCGGAACCTCACTGTTGTCATGCGATGACCTCCACCTGAACCTCACTGTTGTCATGCGATGCCCTCCACCTGAACCTCACTGTTGTCATGCGATGCCCTCCACCGGAACCTCACTGTTGTCATGCGATGCCCTCCACCTGAACCTCACTGTTGTCATGGGATGCCCTCCACAGGAACCTCACTGTTGTCATGCGATGCCCTCCACCTGAACCTCACTGTTGTCATGCAATGCCCTCCACCTGAACCTCACTGTTGTCATGCGATGCCCTCCACCTGAACCTCACTGTTGTCATGCGATGCCCTCCACCGGAACCTCACTGTTGTCATGCGATGCCCTCCACCTGAACCTCACTGTTGTCATGCGATGCCCTCCACCTGAACCTCACTGTTGTCATGCGATGCCCTCCACCGGAACCTCACTGTTGTCATGCGATGCCCCCCACCTGAACCTCACTGTTGTCATGCGATGCCCTCCACCGGAACCTCACTGTTGTCATGCGATGCCCTCCACCGGAACCTCACTGTTGTCATGCGATGCCCTCCACCTGAACCTCACTGTTGTCATGCGATGCCCTCCACCAGAACCTCACTGTTGTCATGCAATGCCCTCCACCGGAACATCACTGTTGTCATGCGATGCCCTCCACCTGAACCTCACTGTTGTCATGCGATGCCCTCCACCGGAACCTCACTGTTGTCATGCGATGCCCTCCACCTAAACCTCACTGTTGTCATGCGATGCGAACCTCACTGTTGCCATGCGATGCCCTCCACCTGAACCTCACTGTTGTCATGCGATGCGAACCTCACTGTTGTCATGCGATGCCCTCCACCTGAACCTCACTGTTGTCATGCGATGCCCTCCACCTGAACCTCACTGTTGTCATGCGATGCCCTCCACCGGAACCTCACTGTTGTCATGCGATGCCCTCCACCTGAACCTCACTGTTGTCATGCGATGCCCTCCACCTGAACCTCACTGTTGTCATGCGATGCCCTCCACCGGAACCTCACTGTTGTCATGCGATGCCCTCCACCTGAACCTCACTGTTGTCATGCGATGGCCTCCACCGGAACCTCACTGTTGTCATGCGATGCCCTCCACCGGAACCTCACTGTTGTCATGCGATGCCCTCCACCTGAACCTCACTGTTGTCATGCGATGCCCTCCACCTGAACCTCACTGTTGTCATGCGATGCCCTCCACCGGAACCTCACTGTTGTCATGCGTTGCCCTCCACGGAACCTCACTGTTGTCATGCGATGCCCTCCACCGGAACCTCACTGTTGTCATGTGATGCCCTCCACCTGAACCTCACTGTTGTCATGCGATGCCCTCCACCGGAACCTCACTGTTGTCATGCGTTGCCCTCCACGGAACCTCACTGTTGTCATGCGATGCCCTCCACCGGAACCTCACTGTTGTCATGTGATGCCCTCCACCTGAACCTCACTGTTGTCATGCGATGCAAACCTCACTGTTGTCATGCGATGACCTCCACCGGAACCTCACTGTTGCCATGCGATGCCCTCCACCGGAACCTCACTGTTGTCATGCGATGCCCTCCACCGGAACCTCACTGTTGCCATGCGATGCCCTCCACCGGAACCTCACTGTTGTCATGCGATGCCCTCCACCGGAACCTCACTGTTGTCATGCGATGCGAACCTCACTGTTGTCATGCGATGGCCTCCACCGGAACCTCACTGTTGTCATGCGATGCCCTCCACCGGAACCTCACTGTTGTCATGCGATGCCCTCCACCTGAACCTCACTGTTGTAATGCGATGCGAACCTCACTGTTGTCATGGGATGCCCTCCACCTGAACCTCACTGTTGTCATGCGATGCGAACCTCACTGTTGTCATGCGATGCCCTCCACCTGAACCTCACTGTTGTCATGCGATGCCCTCCGCCTGAACCTCACTGTTGTCATGCGATGCCCTCCACCGGAACCTCACTGTTGTCATGCGATGCGAACCTCACTGTTGTCATGCGATGGCCTCCACCGGAACCTCACTGTTGTCATGCGATGCCCTCCACCGGAACCTCACTGTTGTCATGCGATGCGAACCTCACTGTTGTCATGCGATGGCCTCCACCGGAACCTCACTGTTGTCATGCGATGCCCTCCACCGGAACCTCACTGTTGTCCTGCGATGCCCTCCACCTGAACCTCACTGTTGTCATGCGATGCGAACCTCACTGTTGTCATGCGATGCCCTCCACCTGAACCTCACTGTTGTCATGCGATGCGAACCTCACTGTTGTCATGCGATGCCCTCCACCTGAACCTCACTGTTGTCATGCGATGCCCTCCACCTGAACCTCACTGTTGTCATGCGATGCCCTCCACCGGAACCTCACTGTTGTCATGCAATGCGAACCTCACTGTTGTCATGCGATGGCCTCCACCGGAACCTCACTGTTGTCATGCGATGCCCTCCACCGGAACCTCACTGTTGTCATGCGATGCGAACCTCACTGTTGTCATGCAATGGCCTCCACCGGAACCTCACTGTTGTCATGCGATGCCCTCCACCGGAACCTCACTGTTGTCATGCGATGCAAACCTCACTGTTGTCATGCGATGCCCTCCACCTGAACCTCACTGTTGTCATGCGATGCGAACCTCACTGTTGTCATGCGATGCCCTCCACCTGAACCTCACTGTTGTCATGCAATGCGAACCTCACTGTTGTCATGCGATGCCCTCCACCTGAACCTCACTGTTGTCATGCGATGCCCTCCACCTGAACCTCACTGTTGTCATGTGATGCCCTCCACCGGAACCTCACTGTTGTCATACGATGCGAACCTCACTGTTGTCATGCAATGGCCTCCACCGGAGCCTCACTGTTGTCATGCGATGCCCTCCACCGGAACCTCACTGTTGTCATGCGATGCGAACCTCACTGTTGTCATGCGATGGCCTCCACCGGAACCTCACTGTTGTCATGCGATGCCCTCCACCGGAACCTCACTGTTGTCATGCGATGCCCTCCACCTGAACCTCACTGTTGTCATGCGATGCAAACCTCACTGTTGTCATGCGATGCCCTCCACCTGAAGCTCACTGTTGTCATGCGATGCGAACCTCACTGTTGTCATGCGATGCCCTCCACCTGAACCTCACTGTTGTCATGCGATGCCCTCCACCTGAACCTCACTGTTGTCATGCGATGCAAACCTCACTGTTGTCATGCGATGCCCTCCACCTGAAGCTCACTGTTGTCATGCGATGCGAACCTCACTGTTGTCATGCGATGCCCTCCACCTGAACCTCACTGTTGTCATGCGATGCCCTCCACCGGAACCTCACTGTTGTCATGCGATGCCCTCCACCGGAACCTCACTGTTGTCATGCGATGCCCTCCACCTAAACCTCACTGTTGTCATGCGATGCGAACCTCACTGTTGTCATGCGATGCCCTCCACCTGAACCTCACTGTTGTCATGCGATGCGAACCTCAGTGTTGTCATGCGATGCCCTCCACCTGAACCTCACTGTTGACATGCGATGCCCTCCACCTGAACCTCACTGTTGTCATGCGATGCCCTCCACCGGAACCTCACTGTTGTCATGCGATGCCCTCCACCTGAACCTCACTGTTGTCATGCGATGCCCTCCACCTGAACCTCACTGTTGTCATGCGATGCCCTCCACCGGAACCTCACTGTTGTCATGCGATGCCCTCCACCTGAACCTCACTGTTGTCATGCGATGCCCTCCACCTGAACCTCACTGTTGTCATGTGATGCCCTCCACCGGAACCTCACTGTTGTCATGCGATGCCCTCCACCTGAACCTCACTGTTGTCATGCGATGCCCTCCACCGGAACCTCACTGTTGTCATGCGATGCCCTCCACCGGAACCTCACTGTTGTCATGCGATGCCCTCCACCTGAACCTCACTGTTGTCATGCGATGCCCTCCACCTGAACCTCACTGTTGTCATGCGATGCCCTCCACCGGAACCTCACTGTTGTCATGCGTTGCCCTCCACGGAACCTCACTGTTGTCATGCGATGCCCTCCACCGGAACCACACTGTTGTCATGTGATGCCCTCCACCTGAACCTCACTGTTGTCATGCGATGCAAACCTCACTGTTGTCATGCGATGGCCTCCACCGGAACCTCACTGTTGCCATGCGATGCCCTCCACCTGAACCTCACTGTTGCCATGCGATGCCCTCCACCGGAACCTCACTGTTGTCATGCGATGCCCTCCACCGGAACCTCACTGTTGCCATGCGATGCCCTCCACCGGAACCTCACTGTTGTCATGCGATGCCCTCCACCGGAACCTCACTGTTGTCATGCGATGCGAACCTCACTGTTGTCATGCGATGGCCTCCACCGGAACCTCACTGTTGTCATGCGATGCCCTCCACCGGAACCTCACTGTTGTCATGCGATGCCCTCCACCTGAACCTCACTGTTGTAATGCGATGCGAACCTCACTGTTGTCATGCGATGCCCTCCACCTGAACCTCACTGTTGTCATGCGATGCGAACCTCACTGTTGTCATGCGATGCCCTCCACCTGAACCTCACTGTTGTCATGCGATGCCCTCTGCCTGAACCTCACTGTTGTCATGCGATGCCCTCCACCGGAACCTCACTGTTGTCATGCGATGCGAACCTCACTGTTGTCATGCGATGGCCTCCACCGGAACCTCACTGTTGTCATGCGATGCCCTCCACCGGAACCTCACTGTTGTCATGCGATGCGAACCTCACTGTTGTCATGCGATGGCCTCCACCGGAACCTCACTGTTGTCATGCGATGCCCTCCACCGGAACCTCACTGTTGTCATGCGATGCCCTCCACCTGAACCTCACTGTTGTCATGCGATGCGAACCTCACTGTTGTCATGCGATGCCCTCCACCTGAACCTCACTGTTGTCATGCGATGCGAACCTCACTGTTGTCATGCGATGCCCTCCACCTGAACCTCACTGTTGTCATGCGATGCCCTCCACCTGAACCTCACTGTTGTCATGCGATGCCCTCCACCGGAACCTCACTGTTGTCATGCAATGCGAACCTCACTGTTGTCATGCGATGGCCTCCACCGGATCCTCACTGTTGTCATGCGATGCCCTCCACCGGAACCTCACTGTTGTCATGCGATGCGAACCTCACTGTTGTCATGCAATGGCCTCCACCGGAACCTCACTGTTGTCATGCGATGCCCTCCACCGGAACCTCACTGTTGTCATGCGATGCCCTCCACCTGAACCTCACTGTTGTCATGCGATGCAAACCTCACTGTTGTCATGCGATGCCCTCCACCTGAACCTCACTGTTGTCATGCGATGCGAACCTCACTGTTGTCATGCGATGCCCTCCACCTGAACCTCACTGTTGTCATGCAATGCGAACCTCACTGTTGTCATGCGATGCCCTCCACCTGAACCTCACTGTTGTCATGCGATGCCCTCCACCTGAACCTCACTGTTGTCATGTGATGCCCTCCACCGGAACCTCACTGTTGTCATACGATGCGAACCTCACTGTTGTCATGCAATGGCCTCCACCGGAGCCTCACTGTTGTCATGCGATGCCCTCCACCGGAACCTCACTGTTGTCATGCGATGCGAACCTCACTGTTGTCATGCGATGCCCTCCACCTGAACCTCACTGTTGTCATGCGATGCCCTGCGCCTGAACCTCACTGTTGTCATGCGATGCCCTCCACCGGAACCTCACTGTTGTCATGCGATGCGAACCTCACTGTTGTCATGCGATGGCCTCCACCGGAACCTCACTGTTGTCATGCGATGCCCTCCACCGGAACCTCACTGTTGTCATGCGATGCGAACCTCACTGTTGTCATGCGATGGCCTCCACCGGAACCTCACTGTTGTCATGCGATGCCCTCCACCGGAACCTCACTGTTGTCATGCGATGCCCTCCACCTGAACCTCACTGTTGTCATGCGATGCGAACCTCACTGTTGTCATGCGATGCCCTCCACCTGAACCTCACTGTTGTCATGCGATGCGAACCTCACTGTTGTCATGCGATGCCCTCCACCTGAACCTCACTGTTGTCATGCGATGCCCTCCACCTGAACCTCACTGTTGTCATGCGATGCCCTCCACCGGAACCTCACTGTTGTCATGCAATGCGAACCTCACTGTTGTCATGCGATGCCCTCCACCGGAACCTCACTGTTGTCATGCGATGCGAACCTCACTGTTGTCATGCAATGGCCTCCACCGGAACCTCACTGTTGTCATGCGATGCCCTCCACCGGAACCTCACTGTTGTCATGCGATGCCCTCCACCTGAACCTCACTGTTGTCATGCGATGCAAACCTCACTGTTGTCATGCGATGCCCTCCACCTGAACCTCACTGTTGTCATGCGATGCGAACCTCACTGTTGTCATGCGATGCCCTCCACCTGAACCTCACTGTTGTCATGCAATGCGAACCTCACTGTTGTCATGCGATGCCCTCCACCTGAACCTCACTGTTGTCATGCGATGCCCTCCACCTGAACCTCACTGTTGTCATGTGATGCCCTCCACCGGAACCTCACTGTTGTCATACGATGCGAACCTCACTGTTGTCATGCAATGGCCTCCACCGGAGCCTCACTGTTGTCATGCGATGCCCTCCACCGGAACCTCACTGTTGTCATGCGATGCGAACCTCACTGTTGTCATGCGATGGCCTCCACCGGAACCTCACTGTTGTCATGCGATGCCCTCCACCGGAACCTCACTGTTGTCATGCGATGCCCTCCACCTGAACCTCACTGTTGTCATGCGATGCAAACCTCACTGTTGTCATGCGATGCCCTCCACCTGAAGCTCACTGTTGTCATGCGATGCGAACCTCACTGTTGTCATGCGATGCCCTCCACCTGAACCTCACTGTTGTCATGCGATGCCCTCCACCTGAACCTCACTGTTGTCATGCGATGCAAACCTCACTGTTGTCATGCGATGCCCTCCACCTGAAGCTCACTGTTGTCATGCGATGCGAACCTCACTGTTGTCATGCGATGCCCTCCACCTGAACCTCACTGTTGTCATGCGATGCCCTCCACCTAAACCTCACTGTTGTCATGCGATGCGAACCTCACTGTTGTCATGCGATGCCCTCCACCTGAACCTCACTGTTGTCATGCGATGCGAACCTCAGTGTTGTCATGCGATGCCCTCCACCTGAACCTCACTGTTGTCATGCGATGCCCTCCACCTGAACCTCACTGTTGTCATGCGATGCCCTCCACCTGAACCTCACTGTTGTCATGCGATGCCCTCCACCGGAACCTCACTGTTGTCATGCGATGCGAACCTCACTGTTGTCATGCGATGGCCTCCACCGGAACCTCACTGTTGTCATGCGATGCCCTCCACCGGAACCTCACTGTTGTCATGCGATGCCCTCCACCTGAACCTCACTGTTGTCATGCGATGCCCTCCACCTGAACCTCACTGTTGTCATGCGATGCCCTCCACCGGAACCTCACTGTTGTCATGCGATGCCCTCCACCGGAACCTCACTGTTGTCATGCGATGCGAACCTCACTGTTGTCATGCGATGGCCTCCACCGGAACCTCACTGTTGTCATGCGATGCCCTCCACCGGAACCTCACTGTTGTCATGCGATGCCCTCCACCTGAACCTCACTGTTGTAATGCGATGCGAACCTCACTGTTGTCATGCGATGCCCTCCACCTGAACCTCACTGTTGTCATGCGATGCGAACCTCACTGTTGTCATGCGATGCCCTCCACCTGAACCTCACTGTTGTCATGCGATGCCCTCCACCTGAACCTCACTGTTGTCACGCGATGCCCTCCACCGGAACCTCACTGTTGTCATGCGATGCGAACCTCACTGTTGTCATGCGATGGCCTCCACCGGAACCTCACTGTTGTCATGCGATGCCCTCCACCAGAACCTCACTGTTGTCATGCGATGCGAACCTCACTGTTGTCATGCGATGGCCTCCACCGGAACCTCACTGTTGTCATGCGATGCCCTCCACCGGAACCTCACTGTTGTCATGCGATGCCCTCCACCTGAACCTCACTGTTGTCATGCGATGCGAACCTCACTGTTGTCATGCGATGCCCTCCACCTGAACCTCACTGTTGTCATGCGATGCGAACCTCACTGTTGTCATGCGATGCCCTCCACCTGAACCTCACTGTTGTCATGCGATGCCCTCCACCTGAACCTCACTGTTGTCATGCGATGCCCTCCACCGGAACCTCACTGTTGTCATGCAATGCGAACCTCACTGTTGTCATGCGATGGCCTCCACCGGAACCTCACTGTTGTCATGCGATGCCCTCCACCGGAACCTCACTGTTGTCATGCGATGCGAACCTCACTGTTGTCATGCAATGGCCTCCACCGGAACCTCACTGTTGTCATGCGATGCCCTCCACCGGAAGCTCACTGTTGTCATGCGATGCCCTCCACCTGAACCTCACTGTTGTCATGCGATGCAAACCTCACTGTTGTCATGCGATGCCCTCCACCTGAACCTCACTGTTGTCATGCGATGCGAACCTCACTGTTGTCATGCGATGCCCTCCACCTGAACCTCACTGTTGTCATGCAATGCGAACCTCACTGTTGTCATGCGATGCCCTCCACCTGAACCTCACTGTTGTCATGCGATGCCCTCCACCTGAACCTCACTGTTGTCATGTGATGCCCTCCACCGGAACCTCACTGTTGTCATACGATGCGAACCTCACTGTTGTCATGCAATGGCCTCCACCGGAGCCTCACTGTTGTCATGCGATGCCCTCCACCGGAACGTCACTGTTGTCATGCGATGCGAACCTCACTGTTGTCATGCGATGGCCTCCACCGGAACCTCACTGTTGTCATGCGATGCCCTCCACCGGAACCTCACTGTTGTCATGCGATGCCCTCCACCTGAACCTCACTGTTGTCATGCGATGCAAACCTCACTGTTGTCATGCGATGCCCTCCACCTGAAGCTCACTGTTGTCATGCGATGCGAACCTCACTGTTGTCATGCGATGACCTCCACCTGAACCTCACTGTTGTCATGCGATGCCCTCCACCTGAACCTCACTGTTGTCATGCGATGCCCTCCACCGGAACCTCACTGTTGTCATGCGATGCCCTCCACCTGAACCTCACTGTTGTCATGCGATGCCCTCCACCTGAACCTCACTGTTGTCATGCGATGCCCTCCACCGGAACCTCATTGTTGTCATGCGATGCCCTCCACCTGAACCTCACTGTTGTCATGCGATGCCCTCCACCGGAACCTCACTGTTGTCATGCGATGCCCTCCACCGGAACCTCACTGTTGTCATGCGATGCCCTCCACCTGAACCTCACTGTTGTCATGCGATGCCCTCCACCAGAACCTCACTGTTGTCATGCGATGCCCTCCACCGGAACCTCATTGTTGTCATGCGATGCCCTCCACCTGAACCTCACTGTTGTCATGCGATGCCCTCCACCGGAACCACACTGTTGTCATGCGATGCCCTCCACCTGAACCTCACTGTTGTCATGCGATGCCCTCCACCGGAACCTCACTGTTGTCATGCGATGCCCTCCACCTGAACCTCACTGTTGTCATGCGATGCCCTCCACCGGAACCTCACTGTTGTCATGCGATGCCCTCCACCGGAACCTCACTGTTGTCATGCGATGCCCTCCACCTAAACCTCACTGTTGTCATGCGATGCGAACCTCACTGTTGTCATGCGATGCCCTCCACCTGAACCTCACTGTTGTCATGCGATGCGAACCTCAGTGTTGTCATGCGATGCCCTCCACCTGAACCTCACTGTTGTCATGCGATGCCCTCCACCTGAACCTCACTGTTGTCATGCGATGCCCTCCACCTGAACCTCACTGTTGTCATGCGATGCCCTCCACCGGAACCTCACTGTTGTCATGCGATGTGAACCTCACTGTTGTCATGCGATGGCCTCCACCGGAACCTCACTGTTGTCATGCGATGCCCTCCACCGGAACCTCACTGTTGTCATGCGATGCCCTCCACCTGAACCTCACTGTTGTCATGCGTTGCCCTCCACCTGAACCTCACTGTTGTCATGCGATGCCCTCCACCGGAACCTCACTGTTGTCATGCGATGCCCTCCACCTGAACCGCACTGTTGTCATGCGATGCCCTCCACCGGAACCTCACTGTTGTCATGCGATGCCCTCCACCTGAACCTCACTGTTGTCATGCGATGCCTTCCACCGGAACCTCACTGTTGTCATGCGATGCCCTCCACCTGAACCTTACTGTTGTCATGCGATGCCCTCCACCGGAACCTCACTGTTGTCATGCGATGCCCTCCACCGGAACCTCACTGTTGTCATGCGATGCCCTCCACCAGAACCTCACTGTTGTCATGCGATGCCCTCCACCTGAACCTCACTGTTGTCATGCGATGCCCTCCACCTGAACCTCACTGTTGTCATGCGATGCCCTCCACCGGAACCTCACTGTTGTCATGCGATGCCCTCCACCTGAACCTCACTGTTGTCATGCGATGCCCTCCACCGGAACCTCACTGTTGTCATGCGATGACCTCCACCTGAACCTCACTGTTGTCATGCGATGCCCTCCACCTGAACCTCACTGTTGTCATGCGATGCCCTCCACCGGAACCTCACTGTTGTCATGCGATGCCCTCCACCTGAACCTCACTGTTGTCATGGGATGCCCTCCACAGGAACCTCACTGTTGTCATGCGATGCCCTCCACCTGAACCTCACTGTTGTCATGCAATGCCCTCCACCTGAACCTCACTGTTGTCATGCGATGCCCTCCACCTGAACCTCACTGTTGACATGCGATGCCCTCCACCTGAACCTCACTGTTGTCATGCGATGCGAACCTCACTGTTGTCATGCGATGGCCTCCACCGGAACCTCACTGTTGTCATGCGATGCCCTCCACCGGAACCTCACTGTTGTCCTGCGATGCCCTCCACCTGAACCTCACTGTTGTCATGCGATGCGAACCTCACTGTTGTCATGCGATGCCCTCCACCTGAACCTCACTGTTGTCATGCGATGCGAACCTCACTGTTGTCATGCGATGCCCTCCACCTGAACCTCACTGTTGTCATGCGATGCCCTCCACCTGAACCTCACTGTTGTCATGCGATGCCCTCCACCGGAACCTCACTGTTGTCATGCAATGCGAACCTCACTGTTGTCATGCGATGGCCTCCACCGGAACCTCACTGTTGTCATGCGATGCCCTCCACCGGAACCTCACTGTTGTCATGCGATGCGAACCTCACTGTTGTCATGCAATGGCCTCCACCGGAACCTCACTGTTGTCATGCGATGCCCTCCACCGGAACCTCACTGTTGTCATGCGATGCAAACCTCACTGTTGTCATGCGATGCCCTCCACCTGAACCTCACTGTTGTCATGCGATGCGAACCTCACTGTTGTCATGCGATGCCCTCCACCTGAACCTCACTGTTGTCATGCAATGCGAACCTCACTGTTGTCATGCGATGCCCTCCACCTGAACCTCACTGTTGTCATGCGATGCCCTCCACCTGAACCTCACTGTTGTCATGTGATGCCCTCCACCGGAACCTCACTGTTGTCATACGATGCGAACCTCACTGTTGTCATGCAATGGCCTCCACCGGAGCCTCACTGTTGTCATGCGATGCCCTCCACCGGAACCTCACTGTTGTCATGCGATGCGAACCTCACTGTTGTCATGCGATGGCCTCCACCGGAACCTCACTGTTGTCATGCGATGCCCTCCACCGGAACCTCACTGTTGTCATGCGATGCCCTCCACCTGAACCTCACTGTTGTCATGCGATGCAAACCTCACTGTTGTCATGCGATGCCCTCCACCTGAAGCTCACTGTTGTCATGCGATGCGAACCTCACTGTTGTCATGCGATGCCCTCCACCTGAACCTCACTGTTGTCATGCGATGCCCTCCACCTGAACCTCACTGTTGTCATGCGATGCAAACCTCACTGTTGTCATGCGATGCCCTCCACCTGAAGCTCACTGTTGTCATGCGATGCGAACCTCACTGTTGTCATGCGATGCCCTCCACCTGAACCTCACTGTTGTCATGCGATGCCCTCCACCGGAACCTCACTGTTGTCATGCGATGCCCTCCACCGGAACCTCACTGTTGTCATGCGATGCCCTCCACCTAAACCTCACTGTTGTCATGCGATGCGAACCTCACTGTTGTCATGCGATGCCCTCCACCTGAACCTCACTGTTGTCATGCGATGCGAACCTCAGTGTTGTCATGCGATGCCCTCCACCTGAACCTCACTGTTGACATGCGATGCCCTCCACCTGAACCTCACTGTTGTCATGCGATGCCCTCCACCGGAACCTCACTGTTGTCATGCGATGCCCTCCACCTGAACCTCACTGTTGTCATGCGATGCCCTCCACCTGAACCTCACTGTTGTCATGCGATGCCCTCCACCGGAACCTCACTGTTGTCATGCGATGCCCTCCACCTGAACCTCACTGTTGTCATGCGATGCCCTCCACCTGAACCTCACTGTTGTCATGTGATGCCCTCCACCGGAACCTCACTGTTGTCATGCGATGCCCTCCACCTGAACCTCACTGTTGTCATGCGATGCCCTCCACCGGAACCTCACTGTTGTCATGCGATGCCCTCCACCGGAACCTCACTGTTGTCATGCGATGCCCTCCACCTGAACCTCACTGTTGTCATGCGATGCCCTCCACCTGAACCTCACTGTTGTCATGCGATGCCCTCCACCGGAACCTCACTGTTGTCATGCGTTGCCCTCCACGGAACCTCACTGTTGTCATGCGATGCCCTCCACCGGAACCACACTGTTGTCATGTGATGCCCTCCACCTGAACCTCACTGTTGTCATGCGATGCAAACCTCACTGTTGTCATGCGATGGCCTCCACCGGAACCTCACTGTTGCCATGCGATGCCCTCCACCTGAACCTCACTGTTGCCATGCGATGCCCTCCACCGGAACCTCACTGTTGTCATGCGATGCCCTCCACCGGAACCTCACTGTTGCCATGCGATGCCCTCCACCGGAACCTCACTGTTGTCATGCGATGCCCTCCACCGGAACCTCACTGTTGTCATGCGATGCGAACCTCACTGTTGTCATGCGATGGCCTCCACCGGAACCTCACTGTTGTCATGCGATGCCCTCCACCGGAACCTCACTGTTGTCATGCGATGCCCTCCACCTGAACCTCACTGTTGTAATGCGATGCGAACCTCACTGTTGTCATGCGATGCCCTCCACCTGAACCTCACTGTTGTCATGCGATGCGAACCTCACTGTTGTCATGCGATGCCCTCCACCTGAACCTCACTGTTGTCATGCGATGCCCTCTGCCTGAACCTCACTGTTGTCATGCGATGCCCTCCACCGGAACCTCACTGTTGTCATGCGATGCGAACCTCACTGTTGTCATGCGATGGCCTCCACCGGAACCTCACTGTTGTCATGCGATGCCCTCCACCGGAACCTCACTGTTGTCATGCGATGCGAACCTCACTGTTGTCATGCGATGGCCTCCACCGGAACCTCACTGTTGTCATGCGATGCCCTCCACCGGAACCTCACTGTTGTCATGCGATGCCCTCCACCTGAACCTCACTGTTGTCATGCGATGCGAACCTCACTGTTGTCATGCGATGCCCTCCACCTGAACCTCACTGTTGTCATGCGATGCGAACCTCACTGTTGTCATGCGATGCCCTCCACCTGAACCTCACTGTTGTCATGCGATGCCCTCCACCTGAACCTCACTGTTGTCATGCGATGCCCTCCACCGGAACCTCACTGTTGTCATGCAATGCGAACCTCACTGTTGTCATGCGATGGCCTCCACCGGATCCTCACTGTTGTCATGCGATGCCCTCCACCGGAACCTCACTGTTGTCATGCGATGCGAACCTCACTGTTGTCATGCAATGGCCTCCACCGGAACCTCACTGTTGTCATGCGATGCCCTCCACCGGAACCTCACTGTTGTCATGCGATGCCCTCCACCTGAACCTCACTGTTGTCATGCGATGCAAACCTCACTGTTGTCATGCGATGCCCTCCACCTGAACCTCACTGTTGTCATGCGATGCGAACCTCACTGTTGTCATGCGATGCCCTCCACCTGAACCTCACTGTTGTCATGCAATGCGAACCTCACTGTTGTCATGCGATGCCCTCCACCTGAACCTCACTGTTGTCATGCGATGCCCTCCACCTGAACCTCACTGTTGTCATGTGATGCCCTCCACCGGAACCTCACTGTTGTCATACGATGCGAACCTCACTGTTGTCATGCAATGGCCTCCACCGGAGCCTCACTGTTGTCATGCGATGCCCTCCACCGGAACCTCACTGTTGTCATGCGATGCGAACCTCACTGTTGTCATGCGATGCCCTCCACCTGAACCTCACTGTTGTCATGCGATGCCCTGCGCCTGAACCTCACTGTTGTCATGCGATGCCCTCCACCGGAACCTCACTGTTGTCATGCGATGCGAACCTCACTGTTGTCATGCGATGGCCTCCACCGGAACCTCACTGTTGTCATGCGATGCCCTCCACCGGAACCTCACTGTTGTCATGCGATGCGAACCTCACTGTTGTCATGCGATGGCCTCCACCGGAACCTCACTGTTGTCATGCGATGCCCTCCACCGGAACCTCACTGTTGTCATGCGATGCCCTCCACCTGAACCTCACTGTTGTCATGCGATGCGAACCTCACTGTTGTCATGCGATGCCCTCCACCTGAACCTCACTGTTGTCATGCGATGCGAACCTCACTGTTGTCATGCGATGCCCTCCACCTGAACCTCACTGTTGTCATGCGATGCCCTCCACCTGAACCTCACTGTTGTCATGCGATGCCCTCCACCGGAACCTCACTGTTGTCATGCAATGCGAACCTCACTGTTGTCATGCGATGCCCTCCACCGGAACCTCACTGTTGTCATGCGATGCGAACCTCACTGTTGTCATGCAATGGCCTCCACCGGAACCTCACTGTTGTCATGCGATGCCCTCCACCGGAACCTCACTGTTGTCATGCGATGCCCTCCACCTGAACCTCACTGTTGTCATGCGATGCAAACCTCACTGTTGTCATGCGATGCCCTCCACCTGAACCTCACTGTTGTCATGCGATGCGAACCTCACTGTTGTCATGCGATGCCCTCCACCTGAACCTCACTGTTGTCATGCAATGCGAACCTCACTGTTGTCATGCGATGCCCTCCACCTGAACCTCACTGTTGTCATGCGATGCCCTCCACCTGAACCTCACTGTTGTCATGTGATGCCCTCCACCGGAACCTCACTGTTGTCATACGATGCGAACCTCACTGTTGTCATGCAATGGCCTCCACCGGAGCCTCACTGTTGTCATGCGATGCCCTCCACCGGAACCTCACTGTTGTCATGCGATGCGAACCTCACTGTTGTCATGCGATGGCCTCCACCGGAACCTCACTGTTGTCATGCGATGCCCTCCACCGGAACCTCACTGTTGTCATGCGATGCCCTCCACCTGAACCTCACTGTTGTCATGCGATGCAAACCTCACTGTTGTCATGCGATGCCCTCCACCTGAAGCTCACTGTTGTCATGCGATGCGAACCTCACTGTTGTCATGCGATGCCCTCCACCTGAACCTCACTGTTGTCATGCGATGCCCTCCACCTGAACCTCACTGTTGTCATGCGATGCAAACCTCACTGTTGTCATGCGATGCCCTCCACCTGAAGCTCACTGTTGTCATGCGATGCGAACCTCACTGTTGTCATGCGATGCCCTCCACCTGAACCTCACTGTTGTCATGCGATGCCCTCCACCTAAACCTCACTGTTGTCATGCGATGCGAACCTCACTGTTGTCATGCGATGCCCTCCACCTGAACCTCACTGTTGTCATGCGATGCGAACCTCAGTGTTGTCATGCGATGCCCTCCACCTGAACCTCACTGTTGTCATGCGATGCCCTCCACCTGAACCTCACTGTTGTCATGCGATGCCCTCCACCTGAACCTCACTGTTGTCATGCGATGCCCTCCACCGGAACCTCACTGTTGTCATGCGATGCGAACCTCACTGTTGTCATGCGATGGCCTCCACCGGAACCTCACTGTTGTCATGCGATGCCCTCCACCGGAACCTCACTGTTGTCATGCGATGCCCTCCACCTGAACCTCACTGTTGTCATGCGATGCCCTCCACCTGAACCTCACTGTTGTCATGCGATGCCCTCCACCGGAACCTCACTGTTGTCATGCGATGCCCTCCACCGGAACCTCACTGTTGTCATGCGATGCGAACCTCACTGTTGTCATGCGATGGCCTCCACCGGAACCTCACTGTTGTCATGCGATGCCCTCCACCGGAACCTCACTGTTGTCATGCGATGCCCTCCACCTGAACCTCACTGTTGTAATGCGATGCGAACCTCACTGTTGTCATGCGATGCCCTCCACCTGAACCTCACTGTTGTCATGCGATGCGAACCTCACTGTTGTCATGCGATGCCCTCCACCTGAACCTCACTGTTGTCATGCGATGCCCTCCACCTGAACCTCACTGTTGTCACGCGATGCCCTCCACCGGAACCTCACTGTTGTCATGCGATGCGAACCTCACTGTTGTCATGCGATGGCCTCCACCGGAACCTCACTGTTGTCATGCGATGCCCTCCACCAGAACCTCACTGTTGTCATGCGATGCGAACCTCACTGTTGTCATGCGATGGCCTCCACCGGAACCTCACTGTTGTCATGCGATGCCCTCCACCGGAACCTCACTGTTGTCATGCGATGCCCTCCACCTGAACCTCACTGTTGTCATGCGATGCGAACCTCACTGTTGTCATGCGATGCCCTCCACCTGAACCTCACTGTTGTCATGCGATGCGAACCTCACTGTTGTCATGCGATGCCCTCCACCTGAACCTCACTGTTGTCATGCGATGCCCTCCACCTGAACCTCACTGTTGTCATGCGATGCCCTCCACCGGAACCTCACTGTTGTCATGCAATGCGAACCTCACTGTTGTCATGCGATGGCCTCCACCGGAACCTCACTGTTGTCATGCGATGCCCTCCACCGGAACCTCACTGTTGTCATGCGATGCGAACCTCACTGTTGTCATGCAATGGCCTCCACCGGAACCTCACTGTTGTCATGCGATGCCCTCCACCGGAAGCTCACTGTTGTCATGCGATGCCCTCCACCTGAACCTCACTGTTGTCATGCGATGCAAACCTCACTGTTGTCATGCGATGCCCTCCACCTGAACCTCACTGTTGTCATGCGATGCGAACCTCACTGTTGTCATGCGATGCCCTCCACCTGAACCTCACTGTTGTCATGCAATGCGAACCTCACTGTTGTCATGCGATGCCCTCCACCTGAACCTCACTGTTGTCATGCGATGCCCTCCACCTGAACCTCACTGTTGTCATGTGATGCCCTCCACCGGAACCTCACTGTTGTCATACGATGCGAACCTCACTGTTGTCATGCAATGGCCTCCACCGGAGCCTCACTGTTGTCATGCGATGCCCTCCACCGGAACGTCACTGTTGTCATGCGATGCGAACCTCACTGTTGTCATGCGATGGCCTCCACCGGAACCTCACTGTTGTCATGCGATGCCCTCCACCGGAACCTCACTGTTGTCATGCGATGCCCTCCACCTGAACCTCACTGTTGTCATGCGATGCAAACCTCACTGTTGTCATGCGATGCCCTCCACCTGAAGCTCACTGTTGTCATGCGATGCGAACCTCACTGTTGTCATGCGATGACCTCCACCTGAACCTCACTGTTGTCATGCGATGCCCTCCACCTGAACCTCACTGTTGTCATGCGATGCCCTCCACCGGAACCTCACTGTTGTCATGCGATGCCCTCCACCTGAACCTCACTGTTGTCATGCGATGCCCTCCACCTGAACCTCACTGTTGTCATGCGATGCCCTCCACCGGAACCTCATTGTTGTCATGCGATGCCCTCCACCTGAACCTCACTGTTGTCATGCGATGCCCTCCACCGGAACCTCACTGTTGTCATGCGATGCCCTCCACCGGAACCTCACTGTTGTCATGCGATGCCCTCCACCTGAACCTCACTGTTGTCATGCGATGCCCTCCACCAGAACCTCACTGTTGTCATGCGATGCCCTCCACCGGAACCTCATTGTTGTCATGCGATGCCCTCCACCTGAACCTCACTGTTGTCATGCGATGCCCTCCACCGGAACCACACTGTTGTCATGCGATGCCCTCCACCTGAACCTCACTGTTGTCATGCGATGCCCTCCACCGGAACCTCACTGTTGTCATGCGATGCCCTCCACCTGAACCTCACTGTTGTCATGCGATGCCCTCCACCGGAACCTCACTGTTGTCATGCGATGCCCTCCACCGGAACCTCACTGTTGTCATGCGATGCCCTCCACCTAAACCTCACTGTTGTCATGCGATGCGAACCTCACTGTTGTCATGCGATGCCCTCCACCTGAACCTCACTGTTGTCATGCGATGCGAACCTCAGTGTTGTCATGCGATGCCCTCCACCTGAACCTCACTGTTGTCATGCGATGCCCTCCACCTGAACCTCACTGTTGTCATGCGATGCCCTCCACCTGAACCTCACTGTTGTCATGCGATGCCCTCCACCGGAACCTCACTGTTGTCATGCGATGTGAACCTCACTGTTGTCATGCGATGGCCTCCACCGGAACCTCACTGTTGTCATGCGATGCCCTCCACCGGAACCTCACTGTTGTCATGCGATGCCCTCCACCTGAACCTCACTGTTGTCATGCGTTGCCCTCCACCTGAACCTCACTGTTGTCATGCGATGCCCTCCACCGGAACCTCACTGTTGTCATGCGATGCCCTCCACCTGAACCGCACTGTTGTCATGCGATGCCCTCCACCGGAACCTCACTGTTGTCATGCGATGCCCTCCACCTGAACCTCACTGTTGTCATGCGATGCCTTCCACCGGAACCTCACTGTTGTCATGCGATGCCCTCCACCTGAACCTTACTGTTGTCATGCGATGCCCTCCACCGGAACCTCACTGTTGTCATGCGATGCCCTCCACCGGAACCTCACTGTTGTCATGCGATGCCCTCCACCAGAACCTCACTGTTGTCATGCGATGCCCTCCACCTGAACCTCACTGTTGTCATGCGATGCCCTCCACCTGAACCTCACTGTTGTCATGCGATGCCCTCCACCGGAACCTCACTGTTGTCATGCGATGCCCTCCACCTGAACCTCACTGTTGTCATGCGATGCCCTCCACCGGAACCTCACTGTTGTCATGCGATGACCTCCACCTGAACCTCACTGTTGTCATGCGATGCCCTCCACCTGAACCTCACTGTTGTCATGCGATGCCCTCCACCGGAACCTCACTGTTGTCATGCGATGCCCTCCACCTGAACCTCACTGTTGTCATGGGATGCCCTCCACAGGAACCTCACTGTTGTCATGCGATGCCCTCCACCTGAACCTCACTGTTGTCATGCAATGCCCTCCACCTGAACCTCACTGTTGTCATGCGATGCCCTCCACCTGAACCTCACTGTTGTCATGCGATGCCCTCCACCGGAACCTCACTGTTGTCATGCGATGCCCTCCACCTGAACCTCACTGTTGTCATGCGATGCCCTCCACCTGAACCTCACTGTTGTCATGCGATGCCCTCCACCGGAACCTCACTGTTGTCATGCGATGCCCCCCACCTGAACCTCACTGTTGTCATGCGATGCCCTCCACCGGAACCTCACTGTTGTCATGCGATGCCCTCCACCGGAACCTCACTGTTGTCATGCGATGCCCTCCACCTGAACCTCACTGTTGTCATGCGATGCCCTCCACCAGAACCTCACTGTTGTCATGCGATGCCCTCCACCGGAACATCACTGTTGTCATGCGATGCCCTCCACCTGAACCTCACTGTTGTCATGCGATGCCCTCCACCGGAACCTCACTGTTGTCATGCGATGCCCTCCACCTAAACCTCACTGTTGTCATGCGATGCGAACCTCACTGTTGCCATGCGATGCCCTCCACCTGAACCTCACTGTTGTCATGCGATGCGAACCTCACTGTTGTCATGCGATGCCCTCCACCTGAACCTCACTGTTGTCATGCGATGCCCTCCACCTGAACCTCACTGTTGCCATGCGATGCCCTCCACCGGAACCTCACTGTTGTCATGCGATGCCCTCCACCTGAACCTCACTGTTGTCATGCGATGCCCTCCACCTGAACCTCACTGTTGTCATGCGATGCCCTCCACCGGAACCTCACTGTTGTCATGCGATGCCCTCCACCTGAACCTCACTGTTGTCATGCGATGGCCTCCACCGGAACCTCACTGTTGTCATGCGATGCCCTCCACCGGAACCTCACTGTTGTCATGCGATGCCCTCCACCTGAACCTCACTGTTGTCATGCGATGCCCTCCACCTGAACCTCACTGTTGTCATGCGATGCCCTCCACCGGAACCTCACTGTTGTCATGCGTTGCCCTCCACGGAACCTCACTGTTGTCATGCGATGCCCTCCACCGGAACCTCACTGTTGTCATGTGATGCCCTCCACCTGAACCTCACTGTTGTCATGCGATGCAAACCTCACTGTTGTCATGCGATGGCCTCCACCGGAACCTCACTGTTGCCATGCGATGCCCTCCACCTGAACCTCACTGTTGCCATGCGATGCCCTCCACCGGAACCTCACTGTTGTCATGCGATGCCCTCCACCGGAACCTCACTGTTGCCATGCGATGCCCTCCACCGGAACCTCACTGTTGTCATGCGATGCCCTCCACCGGAACCTCACTGTTGTCATGCGATGCGAACCTCACTGTTGTCATGCGATGGCCTCCACCGGAACCTCACTGTTGTCATGCGATGCCCTCCACCGGAACCTCACTGTTGTCATGCGATGCCCTCCACCTGAACCTCACTGTTGTAATGCGATGCGAACCTCACTGTTGTCATGCGATGCCCTCCACCTGAACCTCACTGTTGTCATGCGATGCGAACCTCACTGTTGTCATGCGATGCCCTCCACCTGAACCTCACTGTTGTCATGCGATGCCCTCCGCCTGAACCTCACTGTTGTCATGCGATGCCCTCCACCGGAACCTCACTGTTGTCATGCGATGCGAACCTCACTGTTGTCATGCGATGGCCTCCACCGGAACCTCACTGTTGTCATGCGATGCCCTCCACCGGAACCTCACTGTTGTCATGCGATGCGAACCTCACTGTTGTCATGCGATGGCCTCCACCGGAACCTCACTGTTGTCATGCGATGCCCTCCACCGGAACCTCACTGTTGTCCTGCGATGCCCTCCACCTGAACCTCACTGTTGTCATGCGATGCGAACCTCACTGTTGTCATGCGATGCCCTCCACCTGAACCTCACTGTTGTCATGCGATGCGAACCTCACTGTTGTCATGCGATGCCCTCCACCTGAACCTCACTGTTGTCATGCGATGCCCTCCACCTGAACCTCACTGTTGTCATGCGATGCCCTCCACCGGAACCTCACTGTTGTCATGCAATGCGAACCTCACTGTTGTCATGCGATGGCCTCCACCGGAACCTCACTGTTGTCATGCGATGCCCTCCACCGGAACCTCACTGTTGTCATGCGATGCGAACCTCACTGTTGTCATGCAATGGCCTCCACCGGAACCTCACTGTTGTCATGCGATGCCCTCCACCGGAACCTCACTGTTGTCATGCGATGCCCTCCACCTGAACCTCACTGTTGTCATGCGATGCAAACCTCACTGTTGTCATGCGATGCCCTCCACCTGAACCTCACTGTTGTCATGCGATGCGAACCTCACTGTTGTCATGCGATGCCCTCCACCTGAACCTCACTGTTGTCATGCAATGCGAACCTCACTGTTGTCATGCGATGCCCTCCACCTGAACCTCACTGTTGTCATGCGATGCCCTCCACCTGAACCTCACTGTTGTCATGTGATGCCCTCCACCGGAACCTCACTGTTGTCATACGATGCGAACCTCACTGTTGTCATGCAATGGCCTCCACCGGAGCCTCACTGTTGTCATGCGATGCCCTCCACCGGAACCTCACTGTTGTCATGCGATGCGAACCTCACTGTTGTCATGCGATGGCCTCCACCGGAACCTCACTGTTGTCATGCGATGCCCTCCACCGGAACCTCACTGTTGTCATGCGATGCCCTCCACCTGAACCTCACTGTTGTCATGCGATGCAAACCTCACTGTTGTCATGCGATGCCCTCCACCTGAAGCTCACTGTTGTCATGCGATGCGAACCTCACTGTTGTCATGCGATGCCCTCCACCTGAACCTCACTGTTGTCATGCGATGCCCTCCACCTGAACCTCACTGTTGTCATGCGATGCAAACCTCACTGTTGTCATGCGATGCCCTCCACCTGAAGCTCACTGTTGTCATGCGATGCGAACCTCACTGTTGTCATGCGATGCCCTCCACCTGAACCTCACTGTTGTCATGCGATGCCCTCCACCGGAACCTCACTGTTGTCATGCGATGCCCTCCACCGGAACCTCACTGTTGTCATGCGATGCCCTCCACCTAAACCTCACTGTTGTCATGCGATGCGAACCTCACTGTTGTCATGCGATGCCCTCCACCTGAACCTCACTGTTGTCATGCGATGCGAACCTCAGTGTTGTCATGCGATGCCCTCCACCTGAACCTCACTGTTGACATGCGATGCCCTCCACCTGAACCTCACTGTTGTCATGCGATGCCCTCCACCGGAACCTCACTGTTGTCATGCGATGCCCTCCACCTGAACCTCACTGTTGTCATGCGATGCCCTCCACCTGAACCTCACTGTTGTCATGCGATGCCCTCCACCGGAACCTCACTGTTGTCATGCGATGCCCTCCACCTGAACCTCACTGTTGTCATGCGATGCCCTCCACCTGAACCTCACTGTTGTCATGTGATGCCCTCCACCGGAACCTCACTGTTGTCATGCGATGCCCTCCACCTGAACCTCACTGTTGTCATGCGATGCCCTCCACCGGAACCTCACTGTTGTCATGCGATGCCCTCCACCGGAACCTCACTGTTGTCATGCGATGCCCTCCACCTGAACCTCACTGTTGTCATGCGATGCCCTCCACCTGAACCTCACTGTTGTCATGCGATGCCCTCCACCGGAACCTCACTGTTGTCATGCGTTGCCCTCCACGGAACCTCACTGTTGTCATGCGATGCCCTCCACCGGAACCACACTGTTGTCATGTGATGCCCTCCACCTGAACCTCACTGTTGTCATGCGATGCAAACCTCACTGTTGTCATGCGATGGCCTCCACCGGAACCTCACTGTTGCCATGCGATGCCCTCCACCTGAACCTCACTGTTGCCATGCGATGCCCTCCACCGGAACCTCACTGTTGTCATGCGATGCCCTCCACCGGAACCTCACTGTTGCCATGCGATGCCCTCCACCGGAACCTCACTGTTGTCATGCGATGCCCTCCACCGGAACCTCACTGTTGTCATGCGATGCGAACCTCACTGTTGTCATGCGATGGCCTCCACCGGAACCTCACTGTTGTCATGCGATGCCCTCCACCGGAACCTCACTGTTGTCATGCGATGCCCTCCACCTGAACCTCACTGTTGTAATGCGATGCGAACCTCACTGTTGTCATGCGATGCCCTCCACCTGAACCTCACTGTTGTCATGCGATGCGAACCTCACTGTTGTCATGCGATGCCCTCCACCTGAACCTCACTGTTGTCATGCGATGCCCTCTGCCTGAACCTCACTGTTGTCATGCGATGCCCTCCACCGGAACCTCACTGTTGTCATGCGATGCGAACCTCACTGTTGTCATGCGATGGCCTCCACCGGAACCTCACTGTTGTCATGCGATGCCCTCCACCGGAACCTCACTGTTGTCATGCGATGCGAACCTCACTGTTGTCATGCGATGGCCTCCACCGGAACCTCACTGTTGTCATGCGATGCCCTCCACCGGAACCTCACTGTTGTCATGCGATGCCCTCCACCTGAACCTCACTGTTGTCATGCGATGCGAACCTCACTGTTGTCATGCGATGCCCTCCACCTGAACCTCACTGTTGTCATGCGATGCGAACCTCACTGTTGTCATGCGATGCCCTCCACCTGAACCTCACTGTTGTCATGCGATGCCCTCCACCTGAACCTCACTGTTGTCATGCGATGCCCTCCACCGGAACCTCACTGTTGTCATGCAATGCGAACCTCACTGTTGTCATGCGATGGCCTCCACCGGATCCTCACTGTTGTCATGCGATGCCCTCCACCGGAACCTCACTGTTGTCATGCGATGCGAACCTCACTGTTGTCATGCAATGGCCTCCACCGGAACCTCACTGTTGTCATGCGATGCCCTCCACCGGAACCTCACTGTTGTCATGCGATGCCCTCCACCTGAACCTCACTGTTGTCATGCGATGCAAACCTCACTGTTGTCATGCGATGCCCTCCACCTGAACCTCACTGTTGTCATGCGATGCGAACCTCACTGTTGTCATGCGATGCCCTCCACCTGAACCTCACTGTTGTCATGCAATGCGAACCTCACTGTTGTCATGCGATGCCCTCCACCTGAACCTCACTGTTGTCATGCGATGCCCTCCACCTGAACCTCACTGTTGTCATGTGATGCCCTCCACCGGAACCTCACTGTTGTCATACGATGCGAACCTCACTGTTGTCATGCAATGGCCTCCACCGGAGCCTCACTGTTGTCATGCGATGCCCTCCACCGGAACCTCACTGTTGTCATGCGATGCGAACCTCACTGTTGTCATGCGATGGCCTCCACCGGAACCTCACTGTTGTCATGCGATGCCCTCCACCGGAACCTCACTGTTGTCATGCGATGCCCTCCACCTGAACCTCACTGTTGTCATGCGATGCAAACCTCACTGTTGTCATGCGATGCCCTCCACCTGAAGCTCACTGTTGTCATGCGATGCGAACCTCACTGTTGTCATGCGATGCCCTCCACCTGAACCTCACTGTTGTCATGCGATGCCCTCCACCGGAACCTCACTGTTGTCATGTGATGCCCTCCACCGGAACCTCACTGTTGTCATGCGATGCCCTCCACCTAAACCTCACTGTTGTCATGCGATGCGAACCTCACTGTTGTCATGCGATGCCCTCCACCTGAACCTCACTGTTGTCATGCGATGCGAACCTCAGTGTTGTCATGCGATGCCCTCCACCTGAACCTCACTGTTGTCATGCGATGCCCTCCACCTGAACCTCACTGTTGTCATGCGATGCCCTCCACCTGAACCTCACTGTTGTCATGCGATGCCCTCCACCGGAACCTCACTGTTGTCATGCGATGCGAACCTCACTGTTGTCATGCGATGGCCTCCACCGGAACCTCACTGTTGTCATGCGATGCCCTCCACCGGAACCTCACTGTTGTCATGCGATGCCCTCCACCTGAACCTCACTGTTGTCATGCGATGCCCTCCACCTGAACCTCACTGTTGTCATGCGATGCCCTCCACCGGAACCTCACTGTTGTCATGCGATGCCCTCCACCGGAACCTCACTGTTGTCATGCGATGCGAACCTCACTGTTGTCATGCGATGGCCTCCACCGGAACCTCACTGTTGTCATGCGATGCCCTCCACCGGAACCTCACTGTTGTCATGCGATGCCCTCCACCTGAACCTCACTGTTGTAATGCGATGCGAACCTCACTGTTGTCATGCGATGCCCTCCACCTGAACCTCACTGTTGTCATGCGATGCGAACCTCACTGTTGTCATGCGATGCCCTCCACCTGAACCTCACTGTTGTCATGCGATGCCCTCCACCTGAACCTCACTGTTGTCATGCGATGCCCTCCACCGGAACCTCACTGTTGTCATGCGATGGCCTCCACCGGAACCTCACTGTTGTCATGCGATGCCCTCCACCAGAACCTCACTGTTGTCATGCGATGCGAACCTCACTGTTGTCATGCGATGGCCTCCACCGAAACCTCACTGTTGTCATGCGATGCCCTCCACCGGAACCTCACTGTTGTCATGCGATGCCCTCCACCTGAACCTCACTGTTGTCATGCGATGCGAACCTCACTGTTGTCATGCGATGCCCTCCACCTGAACCTCACTGTTGTCATGCGATGCGAACCTCACTGTTGTCATGCGATGCCCTCCACCTGAACCTCACTGTTGTCATGCGATGCCCTCCACCTGAACCTCACTGTTGTCATGCGATGCCCTCCACCGGAACCTCACTGTTGTCATGCAATGCGAACCTCACTGTTGTCATGCGATGGCCTCCACCGGAACCTCACTGTTGTCATGCGATGCCCTCCACCGGAACCTCACTGTTGTCATGCGATGCGAACCTCACTGTTGTCATGCAATGGCCTCCACCGGAACCTCACTGTTGTCATGCGATGCCCTCCACCGGAACCTCACTGTTGTCATGCGATGCCCTCCACCTGAACCTCACTGTTGTCATGCGATGCAAACCTCACTGTTGTCATGCGATGCCCTCCACCTGAACCTCACTGTTGTCATGCGATGCGAACCTCACTGTTGTCATGCGATGCCCTCCACCTGAACCTCACTGTTGTCATGCAATGCGAACCTCACTGTTGTCATGCGATGCCCTCCACCTGAACCTCACTGTTGTCATGCGATGCCCTCCACCTGAACCTCACTGTTGTCATGTGATGCCCTCCACCGGAACCTCACTGTTGTCATACGATGCGAACCTCACTGTTGTCATGCAATGGCCTCCACCGGAGCCTCACTGTTGTCATGCGATGCCCTCCACCGGAACCTCACTGTTGTCATGCGATGCGAACCTCACTGTTGTCATGCGATGGCCTCCACCGGAACCTCACTGTTGTCATGCGATGCCCTCCACCGGAACCTCACTGTTGTCATGCGATGCCCTCCACCTGAACCTCACTGTTGTCATGCGATGCAAACCTCACTGTTGTCATGCGATGCCCTCCACCTGAAGCTCACTGTTGTCATGCGATGCGAACCTCACTGTTGTCATGCGATGCCCTCCACCTGAACCTCACTGTTGTCATGCGATGCCCTCCACCTGAACCTCACTGTTGTCATGCGATGCCCTCCACCGGAACCTCACTGTTGTCATGCGATGCCCTCCACCTGAACCTCACTGTTGTCATGCGATGCCCTCCACCTGAACCTCACTGTTGTCATGCGATGCCCTCCACCGGAACCTCATTGTTGTCATGCGATGCCCTCCACCTGAACCTCACTGTTGTCATGCGATGCCCTCCACCGGAACCTCACTGTTGTCATGCGATGCCCTCCACCGGAACCTCACTGTTGTCATGCGATGCCCTCCACCTGAACCTCACTGTTGTCATGCGATGCCCTCCACCAGAACCTCACTGTTGTCATGCGATGCCCTCCACCGGAACCTCATTGTTGTCATGCGATGCCCTCCACCTGAACCTCACTGTTGTCATGCGATGCCCTCCACCGGAACCACACTGTTGTCATGCGATGCCCTCCACCTGAACCTCACTGTTGTCATGCGATGCCCTCCACTGGAACCTCACTGTTGTCATGCGATGCCCTCCACCTGAACCTCACTGTTGTCATGCGATGCCCTCCACCGGAACCTCACTGTTGTCATGCGATGCCCTCCACCGGAACCTCACTGTTGTCATGCGATGCCCTCCACCTAAACCTCACTGTTGTCATGCGATGCGAACCTCACTGTTGTCATGCGATGCCCTCCACCTGAACCTCACTGTTGTCATGCGATGCGAACCTCAGTGTTGTCATGCGATGCCCTCCACCTGAACCTCACTGTTGTCATGCGATGCCCTCCACCTGAACCTCACTGTTGTCATGCGATGCCCTCCACCTGAACCTCACTGTTGTCATGCGATGCCCTCCACCTGAACCTCACTGTTGTCATGCGATGCCCTCCACCGGAACCTCACTGTTGTCATGCGATGTGAACCTCACTGTTGTCATGCGATGGCCTCCACCGGAACCTCACTGTTGTCATGCGATGCCCTCCACCGGAACCTCACTGTTGTCATGCGATGCCCTCCACCTGAACCTCACTGTTGTCATGCGTTGCCCTCCACCTGAACCTCACTGTTGTCATGCGATGCCCTCCACCGGAACCTCACTGTTGTCATGCGATGCCCTCCACCTGAACCGCACTGTTGTCATGCGATGCCCTCCACCGGAACCTCACTGTTGTCATGCGATGCCCTCCACCTGAACCTCACTGTTGTCATGCGATGCCTTCCACCGGAACCTCACTGTTGTCATGCGATGCCCTCCACCTGAACCTTACTGTTGTCATGCGATGCCCTCCACCGGAACCTCACTGTTGTCATGCGATGCCCTCCACCGGAACCTCACTGTTGTCATGCGATGCCCTCCACCAGAACCTCACTGTTGTCATGCGATGCCCTCCACCTGAACCTCACTGTTGTCATGCGATGCCCTCCACCTGAACCTCACTGTTGTCATGCGATGCCCTCCACCGGAACCTCACTGTTGTCATGCGATGCCCTCCACCTGAACCTCACTGTTGTCATGCGATGCCCTCCACCGGAACCTCACTGTTGTCATGCGATGACCTCCACCTGAACCTCACTGTTGTCATGCGATGCCCTCCACCTGAACCTCACTGTTGTCATGCGATGCCCTCCACCGGAACCTCACTGTTGTCATGCGATGCCCTCCACCTGAACCTCACTGTTGTCATGGGATGCCCTCCACAGGAACCTCACTGTTGTCATGCGATGCCCTCCACCTGAACCTCACTGTTGTCATGCAATGCCCTCCACCTGAACCTCACTGTTGTCATGCGATGCCCTCCACCTGAACCTCACTGTTGTCATGCGATGCCCTCCACCGGAACCTCACTGTTGTCATGCGATGCCCTCCACCTGAACCTCACTGTTGTCATGCGATGCCCTCCACCTGAACCTCACTGTTGTCATGCGATGCCCTCCACCGGAACCTCACTGTTGTCATGCGATGCCCCCCACCTGAACCTCACTGTTGTCATGCGATGCCCTCCACCGGAACCTCACTGTTGTCATGCGATGCCCTCCACCGGAACCTCACTGTTGTCATGCGATGCCCTCCACCTGAACCTCACTGTTGTCATGCGATGCCCTCCACCAGAACCTCACTGTTGTCATGCGATGCCCTCCACCGGAACATCACTGTTGTCATGCGATGCCCTCCACCTGAACCTCACTGTTGTCATGCGATGCCCTCCACCGGAACCTCACTGTTGTCATGCGATGCCCTCCACCTAAACCTCACTGTTGTCATGCGATGCGAACCTCACTGTTGCCATGCGATGCCCTCCACCTTAACCTCACTGTTGTCATGCGATGCGAACCTCACTGTTGTCATGCGATGCCCTCCACCTGAACCTCACTGTTGTCATGCGATGCCCTCCACCTGAACCTCACTGTTGTCATGCGATGCCCTCCACCGGAACCTCACTGTTGTCATGCGATGCCCTCCACCTGAACCTCACTGTTGTCATGCGATGCCCTCCACCTGAACCTCACTGTTGTCATGCGATGCCCTCCACCGGAACCTCACTGTTGTCATGCGATGCCCTCCACCTGAACCTCACTGTTGTCATGCGATGGCCTCCACCGGAACCTCACTGTTGTCATGCGATGCCCTCCACCGGAACCTCACTGTTGTCATGCGATGCCCTCCACCTGAACCTCACTGTTGTCATGCGATGCCCTCCACCTGAACCTCACTGTTGTCATGCGATGCCCTCCACCGGAACCTCACTGTTGTCATGCGTTGCCCTCCACGGAACCTCACTGTTGTCATGCGATGCCCTCCACCGGAACCTCACTGTTGTCATGTGATGCCCTCCACCTGAACCTCACTGTTGTCATGCGATGCAAACCTCACTGTTGTCATGCGATGGCCTCCACCGGAACCTCACTGTTGCCATGCGATGCCCTCCACCTGAACCTCACTGTTGCCATGTGATGCCCTCCACCGGAACCTCACTGTTGTCATGCGATGCCCTCCACCGGAACCTCACTGTTGCCATGCGATGCCCTCCACCGGAACCTCACTGTTGTCATGCGATGCCCTCCACCGGAACCTCACTGTTGTCATGCGATGCGAACCTCACTGTTGTCATGCGATGGCCTCCACCGGAACCTCACTGTTGTCATGCGATGCCCTCCACCGGAACCTCACTGTTGTCATGCGATGCCCTCCACCTGAACCTCACTGTTGTAATGCGATGCGAACCTCACTGTTGTCATGCGATGCCCTCCACCTGAACCTCACTGTTGTCATGCGATGCGAACCTCACTGTTGTCATGCGATGCCCTCCACCTGAACCTCACTGTTGTCATGCGATGCCCTCCGCCTGAACCTCACTGTTGTCATGCGATGCCCTCCACCGGAACCTCACTGTTGTCATGCGATGCGAACCTCACTGTTGTCATGCGATGGCCTCCACCGGAACCTCACTGTTGTCATGCGATGCCCTCCACCGGAACCTCACTGTTGTCATGCGATGCGAACCTCACTGTTGTCATGCGATGGCCTCCACCGGAACCTCACTGTTGTCATGCGATGCCCTCCACCGGAACCTCACTGTTGTCCTGCGATGCCCTCCACCTGAACCTCACTGTTGTCATGCGATGCGAACCTCACTGTTGTCATGCGATGCCCTCCACCTGAACCTCACTGTTGTCATGCGATGCGAACCTCACTGTTGTCATGCGATGCCCTCCACCTGAACCTCACTGTTGTCATGCGATGCCCTCCACCTGAACCTCACTGTTGTCATGCGATGCCCTCCACCGGAACCTCACTGTTGTCATGCAATGCGAACCTCACTGTTGTCATGCGATGGCCTCCACCGGAACCTCACTGTTGTCATGCGATGCCCTCCACCGGAACCTCACTGTTGTCATGCGATGCGAACCTCACTGTTGTCATGCAATGGCCTCCACCGGAACCTCACTGTTGTCATGCGATGCCCTCCACCGGAACCTCACTGTTGTCATGCGATGCCCTCCACCTGAACCTCACTGTTGTCATGCGATGCAAACCTCACTGTTGTCATGCGATGCCCTCCACCTGAACCTCTCTGTTGTCATGCGATGCGAACCTCACTGTTGTCATGCGATGCCCTCCACCTGAACCTCACTGTTGTCATGCAATGCGAACCTCACTGTTGTCATGCGATGCCCTCCACCTGAACCTCACTGTTGTCATGCGATGCCCTCCACCTGAACCTCACTGTTGTCATGTGATGCCCTCCACCGGAACCTCACTGTTGTCATACGATGCGAACCTCACTGTTGTCATGCAATGGCCTCCACCGGAGCCTCACTGTTGTCATGCGATGCCCTCCACCGGAACCTCACTGTTGTCATGCGATGCGAACCTCACTGTTGTCATGCGATGGCCTCCACCGGAACCTCACTGTTGTCATGCGATGCCCTCCACCGGAACCTCACTGTTGTCATGCGATGCCCTCCACCTGAACCTCACTGTTGTCATGCGATGCAAACCTCACTGTTGTCATGCGATGCCCTCCACCTGAAGCTCACTGTTGTCATGCGATGCGAACCTCACTGTTGTCATGCGATGCCCTCCACCTGAACCTCACTGTTGTCATGCGATGCCCTCCACCTGAACCTCACTGTTGTCATGCGATGCAAACCTCACTGTTGTCATGCGATGCCCTCCACCTGAAGCTCACTGTTGTCATGCGATGCGAACCTCACTGTTGTCATGCGATGCCCTCCACCTGAACCTCACTGTTGTCATGCGATGCCCTCCACCGGAACCTCACTGTTGTCATGCGATGCCCTCCACCGGAACCTCACTGTTGTCATGCGATGCCCTCCACCTAAACCTCACTGTTGTCATGCGATGCGAACCTCACTGTTGTCATGCGATGCCCTCCACCTGAACCTCACTGTTGTCATGCGATGCGAACCTCAGTGTTGTCATGCGATGCCCTCCACCTGAACCTCACTGTTGACATGCGATGCCCTCCACCTGAACCTCACTGTTGTCATGCGATGCCCTCCACCGGAACCTCACTGTTGTCATGCGATGCCCTCCACCTGAACCTCACTGTTGTCATGCGATGCCCTCCACCTGAACCTCACTGTTGTCATGCGATGCCCTCCACCGGAACCTCACTGTTGTCATGCGATGCCCTCCACCTGAACCTCACTGTTGTCATGCGATGCCCTCCACCTGAACCTCACTGTTGTCATGTGATGCCCTCCACCGGAACCTCACTGTTGTCATGCGATGCCCTCCACCTGAACCTCACTGTTGTCATGCGATGCCCTCCACCGGAACCTCACTGTTGTCATGCGATGCCCTCCACCGGAACCTCACTGTTGTCATGCGATGCCCTCCACCTGAACCTCACTGTTGTCATGCGATGCCCTCCACCTGAACCTCACTGTTGTCATGCGATGCCCTCCACCGGAACCTCACTGTTGTCATGCGTTGCCCTCCACGGAACCTCACTGTTGTCATGCGATGCCCTCCACCGGAACCACACTGTTGTCATGTGATGCCCTCCACCTGAACCTCACTGTTGTCATGCGATGCAAACCTCACTGTTGTCATGCGATGGCCTCCACCGGAACCTCACTGTTGCCATGCGATGCCCTCCACCTGAACCTCACTGTTGCCATGCGATGCCCTCCACCGGAACCTCACTGTTGTCATGCGATGCCCTCCACCGGAACCTCACTGTTGCCATGCGATGCCCTCCACCGGAACCTCACTGTTGTCATGCGATGCCCTCCACCGGAACCTCACTGTTGTCATGCGATGCGAACCTCACTGTTGTCATGCGATGGCCTCCACCGGAACCTCACTGTTGTCATGCGATGCCCTCCACCGGAACCTCACTGTTGTCATGCGATGCCCTCCACCTGAACCTCACTGTTGTAATGCGATGCGAACCTCACTGTTGTCATGCGATGCCCTCCACCTGAACCTCACTGTTGTCATGCGATGCGAACCTCACTGTTGTCATGCGATGCCCTCCACCTGAACCTCACTGTTGTCATGCGATGCCCTCTGCCTGAACCTCACTGTTGTCATGCGATGCCCTCCACCGGAACCTCACTGTTGTCATGCGATGCGAACCTCACTGTTGTCATGCGATGGCCTCCACCGGAACCTCACTGTTGTCATGCGATGCCCTCCACCGGAACCTCACTGTTGTCATGCGATGCGAACCTCACTGTTGTCATGCGATGGCCTCCACCGGAACCTCACTGTTGTCATGCGATGCCCTCCACCGGAACCTCACTGTTGTCATGCGATGCCCTCCACCTGAACCTCACTGTTGTCATGCGATGCGAACCTCACTGTTGTCATGCGATGCCCTCCACCTGAACCTCACTGTTGTCATGCGATGCGAACCTCACTGTTGTCATGCGATGCCCTCCACCTGAACCTCACTGTTGTCATGCGATGCCCTCCACCTGAACCTCACTGTTGTCATGCGATGCCCTCCACCGGAACCTCACTGTTGTCATGCAATGCGAACCTCACTGTTGTCATGCGATGGCCTCCACCGGATCCTCACTGTTGTCATGCGATGCCCTCCACCGGAACCTCACTGTTGTCATGCGATGCGAACCTCACTGTTGTCATGCAATGGCCTCCACCGGAACCTCACTGTTGTCATGCGATGCCCTCCACCGGAACCTCACTGTTGTCATGCGATGCCCTCCACCTGAACCTCACTGTTGTCATGCGATGCAAACCTCACTGTTGTCATGCGATGCCCTCCACCTGAACCTCACTGTTGTCATGCGATGCGAACCTCACTGTTGTCATGCGATGCCCTCCACCTGAACCTCACTGTTGTCATGCAATGCGAACCTCACTGTTGTCATGCGATGCCCTCCACCTGAACCTCACTGTTGTCATGCGATGCCCTCCACCTGAACCTCACTGTTGTCATGTGATGCCCTCCACCGGAACCTCACTGTTGTCATACGATGCGAACCTCACTGTTGTCATGCAATGGCCTCCACCGGAGCCTCACTGTTGTCATGCGATGCCCTCCACCGGAACCTCACTGTTGTCATGCGATGCGAACCTCACTGTTGTCATGCGATGGCCTCCACCGGAACCTCACTGTTGTCATGCGATGCCCTCCACCGGAACCTCACTGTTGTCATGCGATGCCCTCCACCTGAACCTCACTGTTGTCATGCGATGCAAACCTCACTGTTGTCATGCGATGCCCTCCACCTGAAGCTCACTGTTGTCATGCGATGCGAACCTCACTGTTGTCATGCGATGCCCTCCACCTGAACCTCACTGTTGTCATGCGATGCCCTCCACCGGAACCTCACTGTTGTCATGTGATGCCCTCCACCGGAACCTCACTGTTGTCATGCGATGCCCTCCACCTAAACCTCACTGTTGTCATGCGATGCGAACCTCACTGTTGTCATGCGATGCCCTCCACCTGAACCTCACTGTTGTCATGCGATGCGAACCTCAGTGTTGTCATGCGATGCCCTCCACCTGAACCTCACTGTTGTCATGCGATGCCCTCCACCTGAACCTCACTGTTGTCATGCGATGCCCTCCACCTGAACCTCACTGTTGTCATGCGATGCCCTCCACCGGAACCTCACTGTTGTCATGCGATGCGAACCTCACTGTTGTCATGCGATGGCCTCCACCGGAACCTCACTGTTGTCATGCGATGCCCTCCACCGGAACCTCACTGTTGTCATGCGATGCCCTCCACCTGAACCTCACTGTTGTCATGCGATGCCCTCCACCTGAACCTCACTGTTGTCATGCGATGCCCTCCACCGGAACCTCACTGTTGTCATGCGATGCCCTCCACCGGAACCTCACTGTTGTCATGCGATGCGAACCTCACTGTTGTCATGCGATGGCCTCCACCGGAACCTCACTGTTGTCATGCGATGCCCTCCACCGGAACCTCACTGTTGTCATGCGATGCCCTCCACCTGAACCTCACTGTTGTAATGCGATGCGAACCTCACTGTTGTCATGCGATGCCCTCCACCTGAACCTCACTGTTGTCATGCGATGCGAACCTCACTGTTGTCATGCGATGCCCTCCACCTGAACCTCACTGTTGTCATGCGATGCCCTCCACCTGAACCTCACTGTTGTCATGCGATGCCCTCCACCGGAACCTCACTGTTGTCATGCGATGGCCTCCACCGGAACCTCACTGTTGTCATGCGATGCCCTCCACCAGAACCTCACTGTTGTCATGCGATGCGAACCTCACTGTTGTCATGCGATGGCCTCCACCGAAACCTCACTGTTGTCATGCGATGCCCTCCACCGGAACCTCACTGTTGTCATGCGATGCCCTCCACCTGAACCTCACTGTTGTCATGCGATGCGAACCTCACTGTTGTCATGCGATGCCCTCCACCTGAACCTCACTGTTGTCATGCGATGCGAACCTCACTGTTGTCATGCGATGCCCTCCACCTGAACCTCACTGTTGTCATGCGATGCCCTCCACCTGAACCTCACTGTTGTCATGCGATGCCCTCCACCGGAACCTCACTGTTGTCATGCAATGCGAACCTCACTGTTGTCATGCGATGGCCTCCACCGGAACCTCACTGTTGTCATGCGATGCCCTCCACCGGAACCTCACTGTTGTCATGCGATGCGAACCTCACTGTTGTCATGCAATGGCCTCCACCGGAACCTCACTGTTGTCATGCGATGCCCTCCACCGGAACCTCACTGTTGTCATGCGATGCCCTCCACCTGAACCTCACTGTTGTCATGCGATGCAAACCTCACTGTTGTCATGCGATGCCCTCCACCTGAACCTCACTGTTGTCATGCGATGCGAACCTCACTGTTGTCATGCGATGCCCTCCACCTGAACCTCACTGTTGTCATGCAATGCGAACCTCACTGTTGTCATGCGATGCCCTCCACCTGAACCTCACTGTTGTCATGCGATGCCCTCCACCTGAACCTCACTGTTGTCATGTGATGCCCTCCACCGGAACCTCACTGTTGTCATACGATGCGAACCTCACTGTTGTCATGCAATGGCCTCCACCGGAGCCTCACTGTTGTCATGCGATGCCCTCCACCGGAACCTCACTGTTGTCATGCGATGCGAACCTCACTGTTGTCATGCGATGGCCTCCACCGGAACCTCACTGTTGTCATGCGATGCCCTCCACCGGAACCTCACTGTTGTCATGCGATGCCCTCCACCTGAACCTCACTGTTGTCATGCGATGCAAACCTCACTGTTGTCATGCGATGCCCTCCACCTGAAGCTCACTGTTGTCATGCGATGCGAACCTCACTGTTGTCATGCGATGCCCTCCACCTGAACCTCACTGTTGTCATGCGATGCCCTCCACCTGAACCTCACTGTTGTCATGCGATGCCCTCCACCGGAACCTCACTGTTGTCATGCGATGCCCTCCACCTGAACCTCACTGTTGTCATGCGATGCCCTCCACCTGAACCTCACTGTTGTCATGCGATGCCCTCCACCGGAACCTCATTGTTGTCATGCGATGCCCTCCACCTGAACCTCACTGTTGTCATGCGATGCCCTCCACCGGAACCTCACTGTTGTCATGCGATGCCCTCCACCGGAACCTCACTGTTGTCATGCGATGCCCTCCACCTGAACCTCACTGTTGTCATGCGATGCCCTCCACCAGAACCTCACTGTTGTCATGCGATGCCCTCCACCGGAACCTCATTGTTGTCATGCGATGCCCTCCACCTGAACCTCACTGTTGTCATGCGATGCCCTCCACCGGAACCACACTGTTGTCATGCGATGCCCTCCACCTGAACCTCACTGTTGTCATGCGATGCCCTCCACTGGAACCTCACTGTTGTCATGCGATGCCCTCCACCTGAACCTCACTGTTGTCATGCGATGCCCTCCACCGGAACCTCACTGTTGTCATGCGATGCCCTCCACCGGAACCTCACTGTTGTCATGCGATGCCCTCCACCTAAACCTCACTGTTGTCATGCGATGCGAACCTCACTGTTGTCATGCGATGCCCTCCACCTGAACCTCACTGTTGTCATGCGATGCGAACCTCAGTGTTGTCATGCGATGCCCTCCACCTGAACCTCACTGTTGTCATGCGATGCCCTCCACCTGAACCTCACTGTTGTCATGCGATGCCCTCCACCTGAACCTCACTGTTGTCATGCGATGCCCTCCACCGGAACCTCACTGTTGTCATGCGATGTGAACCTCACTGTTGTCATGCGATGGCCTCCACCGGAACCTCACTGTTGTCATGCGATGCCCTCCACCGGAACCTCACTGTTGTCATGCGATGCCCTCCACCTGAACCTCACTGTTGTCATGCGTTGCCCTCCACCTGAACCTCACTGTTGTCATGCGATGCCCTCCACCGGAACCTCACTGTTGTCATGCGATGCCCTCCACCTGAACCGCACTGTTGTCATGCGATGCCCTCCACCGGAACCTCACTGTTGTCATGCGATGCCCTCCACCTGAACCTCACTGTTGTCATGCGATGCCTTCCACCGGAACCTCACTGTTGTCATGCGATGCCCTCCACCTGAACCTTACTGTTGTCATGCGATGCCCTCCACCGGAACCTCACTGTTGTCATGCGATGCCCTCCACCGGAACCTCACTGTTGTCATGCGATGCCCTCCACCAGAACCTCACTGTTGTCATGCGATGCCCTCCACCTGAACCTCACTGTTGTCATGCGATGCCCTCCACCTGAACCTCACTGTTGTCATGCGATGCCCTCCACCGGAACCTCACTGTTGTCATGCGATGCCCTCCACCTGAACCTCACTGTTGTCATGCGATGCCCTCCACCGGAACCTCACTGTTGTCATGCGATGACCTCCACCTGAACCTCACTGTTGTCATGCGATGCCCTCCACCTGAACCTCACTGTTGTCATGCGATGCCCTCCACCGGAACCTCACTGTTGTCATGCGATGCCCTCCACCTGAACCTCACTGTTGTCATGCGATGCCCTCCACAGGAACCTCACTGTTGTCATGCGATGCCCTCCACCTGAACCTCACTGTTGTCATGCAATGCCCTCCACCTGAACCTCACTGTTGTCATGCGATGCCCTCCACCTGAACCTCACTGTTGTCATGCGATGCCCTCCACCGGAACCTCACTGTTGTCATGCGATGCCCTCCACCTGAACCTCACTGTTGTCATGCGATGCCCTCCACCTGAACCTCACTGTTGTCATGCGATGCCCTCCACCGGAACCTCACTGTTGTCATGCGATGCCCCCCACCTGAACCTCACTGTTGTCATGCGATGCCCTCCACCGGAACCTCACTGTTGTCATGCGATGCCCTCCACCGGAACCTCACTGTTGTCATGCGATGCCCTCCACCGGAACCTCACTGTTGTCATGCGATGCCCTCCACCTGAACCTCACTGTTGTCATGCGATGCCCTCCACCAGAACCTCACTGTTGTCATGCGATGCCCTCCACCGGAACATCACTGTTGTCATGCGATGCCCTCCACCTGAACCTCACTGTTGTCATGCGATGCCCTCCACCGGAACCTCACTGTTGTCATGCGATGCCCTCCACCTAAACCTCACTGTTGTCATGCGATGCGAACCTCACTGTTGCCATGCGATGCCCTCCACCTGAACCTCACTGTTGTCATGCGATGCGAACCTCACTGTTGTCATGCGATGCCCTCCACCTGAACCTCACTGTTGTCATGCGATGCCCTCCACCTGAACCTCACTGTTGTCATGCGATGCCATCCACCGGAACCTCACTGTTGTCATGCGATGCCCTCCACCTGAACCTCACTGTTGTCATGCGATGCCCTCCACCTGAACCTCACTGTTGTCATGCCATGCCCTCCACCGGAACCTCACTGTTGTCATGCGATGCCCTCCACCTGAACCTCACTGTTGTCATGCGATGGCCTCCACCGGAACCTCACTGTTGTCATGCGATGCCCTCCACCGGAACCTCACTGTTGTCATGCGATGCCCTCCACCTGAACCTCACTGTTGTCATGCGATGCCCTCCACCTGAACCTCACTGTTGTCATGCGATGCCCTCCACCGGAACCTCACTGTTGTCATGCGTTGCCCTCCACGGAACCTCACTGTTGTCATGCGATGCCCTCCACCGGAACCTCACTGTTGTCATGTGATGCCCTCCACCTGAACCTCACTGTTGTCATGCGATGCAAACCTCACTGTTGTCATGCGATGGCCTCCACCGGAACCTCACTGTTGCCATGCGATGCCCTCCACCTGAACCTCACTGTTGCCAATGCGATGCCCTCCACCGGAACCTCACTGTTGTCATGCGATGCCCTCCACCGGAACCTCACTGTTGCCATGCGATGCCCTCCACCGGAACCTCACTGTTGTCATGCGATGCCCTCCACCGGAACCTCACTGTTGTCATGCGATGCGAACCTCACTGTTGTCATGCGATGGCCTCCACCGGAACCTCACTGTTGTCATGCGATGCCCTCCACCGGAACCTCACTGTTGTCATGCGATGCCCTCCACCTGAACCTCACTGTTGTAATGCGATGCGAACCTCACTGTTGTCATGCGATGCCCTCCACCTGAACCTCACTGTTGTCATGCGATGCGAACCTCACTGTTGTCATGCGATGCCCTCCACCTGAACCTCACTGTTGTCATGCGATGCCCTCCGCCTGAACCTTACTGTTGTCATGCGATGCCCTCCACCGGAACCTCACTGTTGTCATGCGATGCGAACCTCACTGTTGTCATGCGATGGCCTCCACCGGAACCTCACTGTTGTCATGCGATGCCCTCCACCGGAACCTCACTGTTGTCATGCGATGCGAACCTCACTGTTGTCATGCGATGGCCTCCACCGGAACCTCACTGTTGTCATGCGATGCCCTCCACCGGAACCTCACTGTTGTCCTGCGATGCCCTCCACCTGAACCTCACTGTTGTCATGCGATGCGAACCTCACTGTTGTCATGCGATGCCCTCCACCTGAACCTCACTGTTGTCATGCGATGCGAACCTCACTGTTGTCATGCGATGCCCTCCACCTGAACCTCACTGTTGTCATGCGATGCCCTCCACCTGAACCTCACTGTTGTCATGCGATGCCCTCCACCGGAACCTCACTGTTGTCATGCAATGCGAACCTCACTGTTGTCATGCGATGGCCTCCACCGGAACCTCACTGTTGTCATGCGATGCCCTCCACCGGAACCTCACTGTTGTCATGCGATGCGAACCTCACTGTTGTCATGCAATGGCCTCCACCGGAACCTCACTGTTGTCATGCGATGCCCTCCACCGGAACCTCACTGTTGTCATGCGATGCCCTCCACCTGAACCTCACTGTTGTCATGCGATGCAAACCTCACTGTTGTCATGCGATGCCCTCCACCTGAACCTCACTGTTGTCATGCGATGCGAACCTCACTGTTGTCATACGATGCCCTCCACCTGAACCTCACTGTTGTCATGCAATGCGAACCTCACTGTTGTCATGCGATGCCCTCCACCTGAACCTCACTGTTGTCATGCGATGCCCTCCACCTGAACCTCACTGTTGTCATGTGATGCCCTCCACCGGAACCTCACTGTTGTCATACGATGCGAACCTCACTGTTGTCATGCAATGGCCTCCACCGGAGCCTCACTGTTGTCATGCGATGCCCTCCACCGGAACCTCACTGTTGTCATGCGATGCGAACCTCACTGTTGTCATGCGATGGCCTCCACCGGAACCTCACTGTTGTCATGCGATGCCCTCCACCGGAACCTCACTGTTGTCATGCGATGCCCTCCACCTGAACCTCACTGTTGTCATGCGATGCAAACCTCACTGTTGTCATGCGATGCCCTCCACCTGAAGCTCACTGTTGTCATGCGATGCGAACCTCACTGTTGTCATGCGATGCCCTCCACCTGAACCTCACTGTTGTCATGCGATGCCCTCCACCTGAACCTCACTGTTGTCATGCGATGCAAACCTCACTGTTGTCATGCGATGCCCTCCACCTGAAGCTCACTGTTGTCATGCGATGCGAACCTCACTGTTGTCATGCGATGCCCTCCACCTGAACCTCACTGTTGTCATGCGATGCCCTCCACCAGAACCTCACTGTTGTCATGCGATGCCCTCCACCGGAACCTCACTGTTGTCATGCGATGCCCTCCACCTAAACCTCACTGTTGTCATGCGATGCGAACCTCACTGTTGTCATGCGATGCCCTCCACCTGAACCTCACTGTTGTCATGCGATGCGAACCTCAGTGTTGTCATGCGATGCCCTCCACCTGAACCTCACTGTTGTCATGCGATGCCCTCCACCTGAACCTCACTGTTGTCATGCGATGCCCTCCACCTGAACCTCACTGTTGTCATGCGATGCCCTCCACCGGAACCTCACTGTTGTCATGCAATGCGAACCTCACTGTTGTCATGCGATGGCCTCCACCGGAACCTCACTCTTGTCATGCGATGCCCTCCACCGGAACCTCACTGTTGTCATGTGATGCCCTCCACCTGAACCTCACTGTTGTCATGCGATGCCCTCCACCTGAACCTCACTGTTGTCATGCGATGCCCTCCACCGGAACCTCACTGTTGTCATGCGATGCCCTCCACCGGAACCTCACTGTTGTCATGCGATGCGAACCTCACTGTTGTCATGCGATGGCCTCCACCGGAACCTCACTGTTGTCATGCGATGCCCTCCACCGGAACCTCACTGTTGTCATGCGATGCCCTCCACCTGAACCTCACTGTTGTAATGCGATGCGAACCTCACTGTTGTCATGCGATGCCCTCCACCTGAACCTCACTGTTGTCATGCGATGCGAACCTCACTGTTGTCATGCGATGCCCTCCACCTGAACCTCACTGTTGTCATGCGATGCCCTCCACCTGAACCTCACTGTTGTCATGCGATGCCCTTCACCGGAACCTCACTGTTGTCATGCGATGCGAACCTCACTGTTGTCATGCGATGGCCTCCACCGGAACCTCACTGTTGTCATGCGATGCCCTCCACCAGAACCTCACTGTTGTCATGCGATGCGAACCTCACTGTTGTCATGCGATGGCCTCCACCGGAACCTCACTGTTGTCATGCGATGCCCTCCACCGGAACCTCACTGTTGTCATGCGATGCCCTCCACCTGAACCTCACTGTTGTCATGCGATGCCCTCCACCTGAACCTCACTGTTGTCATGCGATGCCCTCCACCGGAACCTCACTGTTGTCATGCGATGCCCCCCACCTGAACCTCACTGTTGTCATGCGATGCCCTCCACCGGAACCTCACTGTTGTCATGCGATGCCCTCCACCGGAACCTCACTGTTGTCATGCGATGCCCTCCACCTGAACCTCACTGTTGTCATGCGATGCCCTCCACCAGAACCTCACTGTTGTCATGCGATGCCCTCCACCGGAACATCACTGTTGTCATGCGATGCCCTCCACCTGAACCTCACTGTTGTCATGCGATGCCCTCCACCGGAACCTCACTGTTGTCATGCGATGCCCTCCACCTAAACCTCACTGTTGTCATGCGATGCGAACCTCACTGTTGCCATGCGATGCCCTCCACCTGAACCTCACTGTTGTCATGCGATGCGAACCTCACTGTTGTCATGCGATGCCCTCCACCTGAACCTCACTGTTGTCATGCGATGCCCTCCACCTGAACCTCACTGTTGTCATGCGATGCCCTCCACCGGAACCTCACTGTTGTCATGCGATGCCCTCCACCTGAACCTCACTGTTGTCATGCGATGCCCTCCACCTGAACCTCACTGTTGTCATGCGATGCCCTCCACCGGAACCTCACTGTTGTCATGCGATGCCCTCCACCTGAACCTCACTGTTGTCATGCGATGGCCTCCACCGGAACCTCACTGTTGTCATGCGATGCCCTCCACCGGAACCTCACTGTTGTCATGCGATGCCCTCCACCTGAACCTCACTGTTGTCATGCGATGCCCTCCACCTGAACCTCACTGTTGTCATGCGATGCCCTCCACCGGAACCTCACTGTTGTCATGCGTTGCCCTCCACGGAACCTCACTGTTGTCATGCGATGCCCTCCACCGGAACCTCACTGTTGTCATGTGATGCCCTCCACCTGAACCTCACTGTTGTCATGCGATGCAAACCTCACTGTTGTCATGCGATGGCCTCCACCGGAACCTCACTGTTGCCATGCGATGCCCTCCACCTGAACCTCACTGTTGCCATGCGATGCCCTCCACCGGAACCTCACTGTTGTCATGCGATGCCCTCCACCGGAACCTCACTGTTGCCATGCGATGCCCTCCACCGGAACCTCACTGTTGTCATGCGATGCCCTCCACCGGAACCTCACTGTTGTCATGCGATGCGAACCTCACTGTTGTCATGCGATGGCCTCCACCGGAACCTCACTGTTGTCATGCGATGCCCTCCACCGGAACCTCACTGTTGTCATGCGATGCCCTCCACCTGAACCTCACTGTTGTAATGCGATGCGAACCTCACTGTTGTCATGCGATGCCCTCCACCTGAACCTCACTGTTGTCATGCGATGCGAACCTCACTGTTGTCATGCGATGCCCTCCACCTGAACCTCACTGTTGTCATGCGATGCCCTCCGCCTGAACCTCACTGTTGTCATGCGATGCCCTCCACCGGAACCTCACTGTTGTCATGCGATGCGAACCTCACTGTTGTCATGCGATGGCCTCCACCGGAACCTCACTGTTGTCATGCGATGCCCTCCACCGGAACCTCACTGTTGTCATGCGATGCGAACCTCACTGTTGTCATGCGATGGCCTCCACCGGAACCTCACTGTTGTCATGCGATGCCCTCCACCGGAACCTCACTGTTGTCCTGCGATGCCCTCCACCTGAACCTCACTGTTGTCATGCGATGCGAACCTCACTGTTGTCATGCGATGCCCTCCACCTGAACCTCACTGTTGTCATGCGATGCGAACCTCACTGTTGTCATGCGATGCCCTCCACCTGAACCTCACTGTTGTCATGCGATGCCCTCCACCTGAACCTCACTGTTGTCATGCGATGCCCTCCACCGGAACCTCACTGTTGTCATGCAATGCGAACCTCACTGTTGTCATGCGATGGCCTCCACCGGAAACCTCACTGTTGTCATGCGATGCCCTCCACCGGAACCTCACTGTTGTCATGCGATGCGAACCTCACTGTTGTCATGCAATGGCCTCCACCGGAACCTCACTGTTGTCATGCGATGCCCTCCACCGGAACCTCACTGTTGTCATGCGATGCCCTCCACCTGAACCTCACTGTTGTCATGCGATGCAAACCTCACTGTTGTCATGCGATGCCCTCCACCTGAACCTCACTGTTGTCATGCGATGCGAACCTCACTGTTGTCATGCGATGCCCTCCACCTGAACCTCACTGTTGTCATGCAATGCGAACCTCACTGTTGTCATGCGATGCCCTCCACCTGAACCTCACTGTTGTCATGCGATGCCCTCCACCTGAACCTCACTGTTGTCATGTGATGCCCTCCACCGGAACCTCACTGTTGTCATACGATGCGAACCTCACTGTTGTCATGCAATGGCCTCCACCGGAGCCTCACTGTTGTCATGCGATGCCCTCCACCGGAACCTCACTGTTGTCATGCGATGCGAACCTCACTGTTGTCATGCGATGGCCTCCACCGGAACCTCACTGTTGTCATGCGATGCCCTCCACCGGAACCTCACTGTTGTCATGCGATGCCCTCCACCTGAACCTCACTGTTGTCATGCGATGCAAACCTCACTGTTGTCATGCGATGCCCTCCACCTGAAGCTCACTGTTGTCATGCGATGCGAACCTCACTGTTGTCATGCGATGCCCTCCACCTGAACCTCAGTGTTGTCATGCGATGCCCTCCACCTGAACCTCACTGTTGTCATGCGATGCAAACCTCACTGTTGTCATGCGATGCCCTCCACCTGAAGCTCACTGTTGTCATGCGATGCGAACCTCACTGTTGTCATGCGATGCCCTCCACCTGAACCTCACTGTTGTCATGCGATGCCCTCCACCGGAACCTCACTGTTGTCATGCGATGCCCTCCACCGGAACCTCACTGTTGTCATGCGATGCCCTCCACCGGAACCTCACTGTTGTCATGCGATGCCCTCCACCTGAACCTCACTGTTGTCATGCGATGCCCTCCACCAGAACCTCACTGTTGTCATGCGATGCCCTCCACCGGAACATCACTGTTGTCATGCGATGCCCTCCACCTGAACCTCACTGTTGTCATGCGATGCCCTCCACCGGAACCTCACTGTTGTCATGCGATGCCCTCCACCTAAACCTCACTGTTGTCATGCGATGCGAACCTCACTGTTGCCATGCGATGCCCTCCACCTGAACCTCACTGTTGTCATGCGATGCGAACCTCACTGTTGTCATGCGATGCCCTCCACCTGAACCTCACTGTTGTCATGCGATGCCCTCCACCTGAACCTCACTGTTGTCATGCGATGCCCTCCACCGGAACCTCACTGTTGTCATGCGATGCCCTCCACCTGAACCTCACTGTTGTCATGCGATGCCCTCCACCTGAACCTCACTGTTGTCATGCGATGCCCTCCACCGGAACCTCACTGTTGTCATGCGATGCCCTCCACCTGAACCTCACTGTTGTCATGCGATGGCCTCCACCGGAACCTCACTGTTGTCATGCGATGCCCTCCACCGGAACCTCACTGTTGTCATGCGATGCCCTCCACCTGAACCTCACTGTTGTCATGCGATGCCCTCCACCTGAACCTCACTGTTGTCATGCGATGCCCTCCACCGGAACCTCACTGTTGTCATGCATTGCCCTCCACGGAACCTCACTGTTGTCATGCGATGCCCTCCACCGGAACCTCACTGTTGTCATGTGATGCCCTCCACCTGAACCTCACTGTTGTCATGCGATGCAAACCTCACTGTTGTCATGCGATGGCCTCCACCTGAACCTCACTGTTGTCATGCGATGCAAACCTCACTGTTGTCATGCGATGCCCTCCACCTGAACCTCACTGTTGTCATGCGATGCGAACCTCACTGTTGTCATGCGATGCCCTCCACCTGAACCTCACTGTTGTCATGCAATGCGAACCTCACTGTTGTCATGCGATGCCCTCCACCTGAACCTCACTGTTGTCATGCGATGCCCTCCACCTGAACCTCACTGTTGTCATGTGATGCCCTCCACCGGAACCTCACTGTTGTCATACGATGCGAACCTCACTGTTGTCATGCAATGGCCTCCACCGGAGCCTCACTGTTGTCATGCGATGCCCTCCACCGGAACCTCACTGTTGTCATGCGATGCGAACCTCACTGTTGTCATGCGATGGCCTCCACCGGAACCTCACTGTTGTCATGCGATGCCCTCCACCGGAACCTCACTGTTGTCATGCGATGCCCTCCACCTGAACCTCACTGTTGTCATGCGATGCAAACCTCACTGTTGTCATGCGATGCCCTCCACCTGAAGCTCACTGTTGTCATGCGATGCGAACCTCACTGTTGTCATGCGATGCCCTCCACCTGAACCTCAGTGTTGTCATGCGATGCCCTCCACCTGAACCTCACTGTTGTCATGCGATGCAAACCTCACTGTTGTCATGCGATGCCCTCCACCTGAAGCTCACTGTTGTCATGCGATGCGAACCTCACTGTTGTCATGCGATGCCCTCCACCTGAACCTCACTGTTGTCATGCGATGCCCTCCACCGGAACCTCACTGTTGTCATGCGATGCCCTCCACCTAAACCTCACTGTTGTCATGCGATGCGAACCTCACTGTTGTCATGCGATGCCCTCCACCTGAACCTCACTGTTGTCATGCGATGCGAACCTCAGTGTTGTCATGCGATGCCCTCCACCTGAACCTCACTGTTGTCATGCGATGCCCTCCACCTGAACCTCACTGTTGTCATGCGATGCCCTCCACCTGAACCTCACTGTTGTCATGCGATGCCCTCCACCGGAACCTCACTGTTGTCATGCGATGCGAACCTCACTGTTGTCATGCGATGGCCTCCACCGGAACCTCACTGTTGTCATGCGATGCCCTCCACCGGAACCTCACTGTTGTCATGCGATGCCCTCCACCTGAACCTCACTGTTGTCATGCGATGCCCTCCACCTGAACCTCACTGTTGTCATGCGATGCCCTCCACCGGAACCTCACTGTTGTCATGCGATGCCCTCCACCGGAACCTCACTGTTGTCATGCGATGCGAACCTCACTGTTGTCATGCGATGGCCTCCACCGGAACCTCACTGTTGTCATGCGATGCCCTCCACCGGAACCTCACTGTTGTCATGCGATGCCCTCCACCTGAACCTCACTGTTGTAATGCGATGCGAACCTCACTGTTGTCATGCGATGCCCTCCACCTGAACCTCACTGTTGTCATGCGATGCGAACCTCACTGTTGTCATGCGATGCCCTCCACCTGAACCTCACTGTTGTCATGCGATGCCCTCCACCTGAACCTCACTGTTGTCATGCGATGCCCTTCACCGGAACCTCACTGTTGTCATGCGATGCGAACCTCACTGTTGTCATGCGATGGCCTCCACCGGAACCTCACTGTTGTCATGCGATGCCCTCCACCAGAACCTCACTGTTGTCATGCGATGCGAACCTCACTGTTGTCATGCGATGGCCTCCACCGGAACCTCACTGTTGTCATGCGATGCCCTCCACCGGAACCTCACTGTTGTCATGCGATGCCCTCCACCTGAACCTCACTGTTGTCATGCGATGCGAACCTCACTGTTGTCATGCGATGCCCTCCACCTGAACCTCACTGTTGTCATGCGATGCGAACCTCACTGTTGTCATGCGATGCCCTCCACCTGAACCTCACTGTTGTCATGCGATGCCCTCCACCTGAACCTCACTGTTGTCATGCGATGCCCTCCACCGGAACCTCACTGTTGTCATGCAATGCGAACCTCACTGTTGTCATGCGATGGCCTCCACCGGAACCTCACTGTTGTCATGCGATGCCCTCCACCGGAACCTCACTGTTGTCATGCGATGCGAACCTCACTGTTGTCATGCAATGGCCTCCACCGGAACCTCACTGTTGTCATGCGATGCCCTCCACCGGAACCTCACTGTTGTCATGCGATGCCCTCCACCTGAACCTCACTGTTGTCATGCGATGCAAACCTCACTGTTGTCATGCGATGCCCTCCACCTGAACCTCACTGTTGTCATGCGATGCGAACCTCACTGTTGTCATGCGATGCCCTCCACCTGAACCTCACTGTTGTCATGCAATGCGAACCTCACTGTTGTCATGCGATGCCCTCCACCTGAACCTCACTGTTGTCATGCGATGCCCTCCACCTGAACCTCACTGTTGTCATGTGATGCCCTCCACCGGAACCTCACTGTTGTCATACGATGCGAACCTCACTGTTGTCATGCAATGGCCTCCACCGGAGCCTCACTGTTGTCATGCGATGCCCTCCACCGGAACCTCACTGTTGTCATGCGATGCGAACCTCACTGTTGTCATGCGATGGCCTCCACCGGAACCTCACTGTTGTCATGCGATGCCCTCCACCGGAACCTCACTGTTGTCATGCGATGCCCTCCACCTGAACCTCACTGTTGTCATGCGATGCAAACCTCACTGTTGTCATGCGATGCCCTCCACCTGAAGCTCACTGTTGTCATGCGATGCCCTCCACCTGAACCTCACTGTTGTCATGCGATGCCCTCCACCGGAACCTCACTGTTGTCATGCGATGCCCTCCACCTGAACCTCACTGTTGTCATGCGATGCCCTCCACCTGAACCTCACTGTTGTCATGCGATGCCCTCCACCGGAACCTCATTGTTGTCATGCGATGCCCTCCACCTGAACCTCACTGTTGTCATGCGATGCCCTCCACCGGAACCTCACTGTTGTCATGCGATGCCCTCCACCGGAACCTCACTGTTGTCATGCGATGCCCTCCACCTGAACCTCACTGTTGTCATGCGATGCCCTCCACCAGAACCTCACTGTTGTCATGCGATGCCCTCCACCGGAACCTCACTGTTGTCATGCGATGCCCTCCACCTGAACCTCACTGTTGTCATGCGATGCCCTCCACCGGAACCACACTGTTGTCATGCGATGCCCTCCACCTGAACCTCACTGTTGTCATGCGATGCCCTCCACCGGAACCTCACTGTTGTCATGCGATGCCCTCCACCTGAACCTCACTGTTGTCATGCGATGCCCTCCACCGGAACCTCACTGTTGTCATGCGATGCCCTCCACCGGAACCTCACTGTTGTCATGCGATGCCCTCCACCTAAACCTCACTGTTGTCATGCGATGCGAACCTCACTGTTGTCATGCGATGCCCTCCACCTGAACCTCACTGTTGTCATGCGATGCGAACCTCAGTGTTGTCATGCGATGCCCTCCACCTGAACCTCACTGTTGTCATGCGATGCCCTCCACCTGAACCTCACTGTTGTCATGCGATGCCCTCCACCTGAACCTCACTGTTGTCATGCGATGCCCTCCACCGGAACCTCACTGTTGTCATGCGATGTGAACCTCACTGTTGTCATGCGATGGCCTCCACCGGAACCTCACTGTTGTCATGCGATGCCCTCCACCGGAACCTCACTGTTGTCATGCGATGCCCTCCACCTGAACCTCACTGTTGTCATGCGTTGCCCTCCACCTGAACCTCACTGTTGTCATGCGATGCCCTCCACCGGAACCTCACTGTTGTCATGCGATGCCCTCCACCTGAACCGCACTGTTGTCATGCGATGCCCTCCACCGGAACCTCACTGTTGTCATGCGATGCCCTCCACCTGAACCTCACTGTTGTCATGCGATGCCTTCCACCGGAACCTCACTGTTGTCATGCGATGCCCTCCACCTGAACCTTACTGTTGTCATGCGATGCCCTCCACCGGAACCTCACTGTTGTCATGCGATGCCCTCCACCGGAACCTCACTGTTGTCATGCGATGCCCTCCACCAGAACCTCACTGTTGTCATGCGATGCCCTCCACCTGAACCTCACTGTTGTCATGCGATGCCCTCCACCTGAACCTCACTGTTGTCATGCGATGCCCTCCACCGGAACCTCACTGTTGTCATGCGATGCCCTCCACCTGAACCTCACTGTTGTCATGCGATGCCCTCCACCGGAACCTCACTGTTGTCATGCGATGACCTCCACCTGAACCTCACTGTTGTCATGCGATGCCCTCCACCTGAACCTCACTGTTGTCATGCGATGCCCTCCACCGGAACCTCACTGTTGTCATGCGATGCCCTCCACCTGAACCTCACTGTTGTCATGCGATGCCCTCCACAGGAACCTCACTGTTGTCATGCGATGCCCTCCACCTGAACCTCACTGTTGTCATGCAATGCCCTCCACCTGAACCTCACTGTTGTCATGCGATGCCCTCCACCTGAACCTCACTGTTGTCATGCGACGCCCTCCACCGGAACCTCACTGTTGTCATGCGATGCCCTCCACCTGAACCTCTCTGTTGTCATGCGATGCCCTCCACCTGAACCTCACTGTTGTCATGCGATGCCCTCCACCGGAACCTCACTGTTGTCATGCGATGCCCCCCACCTGAACCTCACTGTTGTCATGCGATGCCCTCCACCGGAACCTCACTGTTGTCATGCGATGCCCTCCACCGGAACCTCACTGTATTCATGCGATGCCCTCCACCTGAACCTCACTGTTGTCATGCGATGCCCTCCACCAGAACCTCACTGTTGTCATGCGATGCCCTCCACCGGAACATCACTGTTGTCATGCGATGCCCTCCACCTGAACCTCACTGTTGTCATGCGATGCCCTCCACCGGAACCTCACTGTTGTCATGCGATGCCCTCCACCTAAACCTCACTGTTGTCATGCGATGCGAACCTCACTGTTGCCATGCGATGCCCTTCACCTGAACCTCACTGTTGTCATGCGATGCGAACCTCACTGTTGTCATGCGATGCCCTCCACCTGAACCTCACTGTTGTCATGCGATGCCCTCCACCTGAACCTCACTGTTGTCATGCGATGCCCTCCACCCGAACCTCACTGTTGTCATGCGATGCCCTCCACCTGAACCTCACTGTTGTCATGCGATGCCCTCCACCTGAACCTCACTGTTGTCATGCGATGCCCTCCACCGGAACCTCACTGTTGTCATGCGATGCCCTCCACCTGAACCTCCCTGTTGTCATGCGATGCCCTCCACCGGAACCTCACTGTTGTCATGCGATGCCCTCCACCGGAACCTCACTGTTGTCATGCGATGCCCTCCACCTGAACCTCACTGTTGTCATGCGATGCCCTCCACCTGAACCTCACTGTTGTCATGCGATGCCCTCCACCGGAACCTCACTGTTGTCATGCGTTGCCCTCCACGGAACCTCACTGTTGTCATGCGATGCCCTCCACCGGAACCTCACTGTTGTCATGTGATGCCCTCCACCTGAACCTCACTGTTGTCATGCGATGCAAACCTCACTGTTGTCATGCGATGGCCTCCACCGGAACCTCACTGTTGCCATGCGATGCCCTCCACCTGAACCTCACTGTTGCCATGCGATGCCCTCCACCGGAACCTCACTGTTGTCATGCGATGCCCTCCACCGGAACCTCACTGTTGCCATGCGATGCCCTCCACCGGAACCTCACTGTTGTCATGCGATGCCCTCCACCGGAACCTCACTGTTGTCATCCGATGCCCTCCACCTGAACCTCACTGTTGTCATGCGATGCCCTCCACCTGAACCTCACTGTTGTCATGCGATGCCCTCCACCTGAACCTCACTGTTGTCATGCGATGCCCTCCACCAGAACCTCACTGTTGTCATGCGATGCCCTCCACCTGAACCTCACTGTTGTTATGCGATGCCCTCCACCGGAACCTCACTGTTGTCATGCGATGCCCTCCACCTGAACCTCACTGTTGTCATGCGATGCCCTCCACCTGAACCTCACTGTTGACATGCGATGCCCTCCACCTGAACCTCACTGTTGTCATGCGATGCCCTCCACCGGAACCTCACTGTTGTCATGCGATGCCCTCCACCTGAACCTCACTGTTGTCATGCGATGCCCTCCACCTGAACCTCACTGTTGTCATGCGATGCCCTCCACCGGAACCTCAGTGTTGTCATGCGATGCCCTCCACCTGAACCTCACTGTTGTCATGCGATGCCCTCCACCTGAACCTCACTGTTGTCATGCGATGCCCTCCACCGGAACCTCACTGTTGTCATGCGATGCCCTCCACCTGAACCTCACTGTTGTCATGCGATGCCCTCCACCGGAACCTCACTGTTGTCATGCGATGCCCTCCACCTGAACCTCACTGTTGTCATGCGATGCCCTCCACCTGTACCTCACTGTTGTCATGCGATGCCCTCCACCGGAACCTCACTGTTGTCATGCGATGCCCTCCACCTGAACCTCACTGTTGTCATGCGAAGCCCTCCACCGGAACCTCACTGTTGTCATGCGATGCCCTCCACCTGAACCTCACTGTTGTCATGCGATGCCCTCCACCGGAACCTCACTGTTGTCATTCGATGCCCTCCACCTGAACCTCACTGTTGTCATGCGATGCGAGCCTCACTGTTGTCATGCAATGCCCTCCACCTGAACCTCACTGTTGTCATGCGATGCCCTCCACCGGAACCTCACTGTTGTCATGCGATGCGAACCTCACTGTTGTCATGCGATGGCCTCCACCGGAACCTCACTGTTGTCATGCAATGCCCTCCACCGGAACCTCACTGTTGTCATGCGATGCGAACCTCACTGTTGTCATGCGATGGCCTCCACCGGAACCTCACTGTTGTCATGCGATGCCCTCCACCGGAACCTCACTGTTGTCATGCGATGCCCTCCACCTGAACCTCACTGTTGTCATGCGATGCGAACCTCACTGTTGTCATGCGATGCCCTCCACCTGAACCTCACTGTTGTCATGCGATGCGAACCTCACTGTTGTCATGCGATGCCCTCCACCTGAACCTCACTGTTGTCATGCGATGCCCTCCACCTGAACCTCACTGTTGTCATGCGATGCCCTCCACCGGAACCTCACTGTTGTCATGCGATGCGAACCTCACTGTTGTCATGCGATGGCCTCCACCAGAACCTCACTGTTGTCATGCGATGCCCTCCACCGGAACCTCACTGTTGTCATGCGATGCGAACCTCACTGTTGTCATGCGATGGCCTCCACCGGAACCTCACTGTTGTCATGCGATGCCCTCCACCGGAACCTCACTGTTGTCATGCGATGCCCTCCACCTGAACCTCACTGTTGTCATGCGATGCGAACCTCACTGTTGTCATGCGATGCCCTCCACCTGAACCTCACTGTTGTCATGCGATGCGAACCTCACTGTTGTCATGTGATGCCCTCCACCTGAACCTCACTGTTGTCATGCGATGCCCTCCACCTGAACCTCACTGTTGTCATGCGATGCCCTCCACCGGAACCTCACTGTTGTCATGCAATGCGAACCTCACTGTTGTCATGCGATGGCCTCCACCGGAACCTCACTGTTGTCATGCGATGCCCTCCACTGGAACCTCACTGTTGTCATGCGATGCGAACCTCACTGTTGTCATGCAATGGCCTCCACCGGAACCTCACTGTTGTCATGCGATGCCCTCCACCGGAACCTCACTGTTGTCATGCGATGCCCTCCACCTGAACCTCACTGTTGTCATGCGATGCAAACCTCACTGTTGTCATGCGATGCCCTCCACCTGAACCTCACTGTTGTCATGCGATGCGAACCTCACTGTTGTCATGCGATGCCCTCCACCTGAACCTCACTGTTGTCATGCAATGCGAACCTCACTGTTGTCATGCAATGCCCTCCACCTGAACCTCACTGTTGTCATGCGATGCCCTCCACCTGAACCTCACTGTTGTCATGCGATGCCCTCCACCGGAACCTCACTGTTGTCATACGATGCGAACCTCACTGTTGTCATGCAATGGCCTCCACCGGAACCTCACTGTTGTCATGCGATGCCCTCCACCGGAACCTCACTGTTGTCATGCGATGCGAACCTCACTGTTGTCATGCGATGGCCTCCACCGGATCCTCACTGTTGTCATGCGATGCCCTCCACCGGAACCTCACTGTTGTCATGCGATGCCCTCCACCTGAACCTCACTGTTGTCATGCGATGCAAACCTCACTGTTGTCATGCGATGCCCTCCACCTGAAGCTCACTGTTGTCATGCGATGCGAACCTCACTGTTGTCATGCGATGCCCTCCACCTGAACCTCACTGTTGTCATGCGATGCCCTCCACCTGAACCTCACTGTTGTCATGCGATGCCCTCCACCGGAACCTCACTGTTGTCATGCGATGCCCTCCACCTGAACCTCACTGTTGTCATGCGATGCCCTCCACCTGAACCTCACTGTTGTCATGCGATGCCCTCCACCGGAACCTCACTGTTGTCATGCGATGCCCTCCACCTGAACCTCACTGTTGTCATGCGATGCCCTCCACCGGAACCTCACTGTTGTCATGCGATGCCCTCCACCGGAACCTCACTGTTGTCATGTGATGCCCTCCACCTGAACCTCACTGTTGTCATGCGATACCCTCCACCAGAACCTCACTGTTGTCATGCGATGCCCTCCACCGGAACCTCACTGTTGTCATGCGATGCCCTCCACCTGAACCTCACTGTTGTCATGCGATGCCCTCCACCGGAACCTCACTGTTGTCATGCGATGCCCTCCACCTGAACCTCACTGTTGTCATGCAATGCCCTCCACCGGAACCTCACTGTTGTCATGCGATGCCCTCCACCTGAACCTCACTGTTGTCATGCGATGCCCTCCACTGGAACCTCACTGTTGTCATGCGATGCCCTCCACCGGAACCTCACTGTTGTCATGCGATGCCCTCCACCTAAACCTCACTGTTGTCATGCGATGCCCTCCACCGGAACCTCACTGATGTCATTCGATGCCCTCCACCTGAACCTCACTGTTGTCATGCGATGCGAGCCTCACTGTTGTCATGCAATGCCCTCCACCTGAACCTCACTGTTGTCATGCGATGCCCTCCACCGGAACCTCACTGTTGTCATGCGATGCGAACCTCACTGTTGTCATGCGATGGCCTCCACCGGAACCTCACTGTTGTCATGCGATGCCCTCCACCGGAACCTCACTGTTGTCATGCGATGCGAACCTCACTGTTGTCATGCGATGGCCTCCACCGGAACCTCACTGTTGTCATGCGATGCCCTCCACCGGAACCTCACTGTTGTCATGCGATGCCCTCCACCTGAACCTCACTGTTGTCATGCGATGCGAACCTCACTGTTGTCATGCGATGCCCTCCACCTGAACCTCACTGTTGTCATGCGATGCGAACCTCACTGTTGTCATGCGATGCCCTCCACCTGAACCTCACTGTTGTCATGCGATGCCCTCCACCTGAACCTCACTGTTGTCATGCGATGCCCTCCACCGGAACCTCACTGTTGTCATGCGATGCGAACCTCACTGTTGTCATGCGATGGCCTCCACCGGAACCTCACTGTTGTCATGCGATGCCCTCCACCGGAACCTCACTGTTGTCATGCGATGCGAACCTCACTGTTGTCATGCGATGGCCTCCACCGGAACCTCACTGTTGTCATGCGATGCCCTCCACCGGAACCTCACTGTTGTCATGCGATGCCCTCCACCTGAACCTCACTGTTGTCATGCGATGCGAACCTCACTGTTGTCATGCGATGCCCTCCACCTGAACCTCACTGTTGTCATGCGATGCGAACCTCACTGTTGTCATGTGATGCCCTCCACCTGAACCTCACTGTTGTCATGCGATGCCCTCCACCTGAACCTCACTGTTGTCATGCGATGCCCTCCACCGGAACCTCACTGTTGTCATGCAATGCGAACCTCACTGTTGTCATGCGATGGCCTCCACCGGAACCTCACTGTTGTCATGCGATGCCCTCCACCGGAACCTCACTGTTGTCATGCGATGCGAACCTCACTGTTGTCATGCAATGGCCTCCACCGGAACCTCACTGTTGTCATGCGATGCCCTCCACCGGAACCTCACTGTTGTCATGCGATGCCCTCCACCTGAACCTCACTGTTGTCATGCGATGCAAACCTCACTGTTGTCATGCGATGCCCTCCACCTGAACCTCACTGTTGTCATGCGATGCGAACCTCACTGTTGTCATGCGATGCCCTCCACCTGAACCTCACTGTTGTCATGCAATGCGAACCTCACTGTTGTCATGCAATGCCCTCCACCTGAACCTCACTGTTGTCATGCGATGCCCTCCACCTGAACCTCACTGTTGTCATGCGATGCCCTCCACCGGAACCTCACTGTTGTCATACGATGCGAACCTCACTGTTGTCATGCAATGGCCTCCACCGGAACCTCACTGTTGTCATGCGATGCCCTCCACCGGAACCTCACTGTTGTCATGCGATGCGAACCTCACTGTTGTCATGCGATGGCCTCCACCGGATCCTCACTGTTGTCATGCGATGCCCTCCACCGGAACCTCACTGTTGTCATGCAATGCCCTCCACCTGAACCTCACTGTTGTCATGCGATGCAAACCTCACTGTTGTCATGCGATGCCCTCCACCTGAAGCTCACTGTTGTCATGCGATGCGAACCTCACTGTTGTCATGCGATGCCCTCCACCTGAACCTCACTGTTGTCATGCGATGCCCTCCACCTGAACCTCACTGTTGTCATGCGATGCCCTCCACCGGAACCTCACTGTTGTCATGCGATGCCCTCCACCTGAACCTCACTGTTGTCATGCGATGCCCTCCACCTGAACCTCACTGTTGTCATGCGATGCCCTCCACCGGAACCTCACTGTTGTCATGCGATGCCCTCCACCTGAACCTCACTGTTGTCATGCGATGCCCTCCACCGGAACCTCACTGTTGTCATGCGATGCCCTCCACCGGAACCTCACTGTTGTCATGTGATGCCCTCCACCTGAACCTCACTGTTGTCATGCGATACCCTCCACCAGAACCTCACTGTTGTCATGCGATGCCCTCCACCGGAACCTCACTGTTGTCATGCGATGCCCTCCACCTGAACCTCACTGTTGTCATGCGATGCCCTCCACCGGAACCTCACTGTTGTCATGCGATGTCCTCCACCTGAACCTCACTGTTGTCATGCAATGCCCTCCACCGGAACCTCACTGTTGTCATGCGATGCCCTCCACCTGAACCTCACTGTTGTCATGCGATGCCCTCCACTGGAACCTCACTGTTGTCATGCGATGCCCTCCACCGGAACCTCACTGTTGTCATGCGATGCCCTCCACCTAAACCTCACTGTTGTCATGCGATGCGAACCTCACTGTTGTCATGTGATGCCCTCCACCTGAACCTCACTGTTGTCATGCGATGCGAACCTCAGTGTTGTCATGCGATGCCCTCCACCTGAACCTCACTGTTGTCATGCGATGCCCTCCACCTGAACCTCACTGTTGTCATGCGATGCCCTCCACCGGAACCTCACTGTTGTCATGCGATGCCCTCCACCTGAACCTCACTGTTGTCATGCGATGCCCTCCACCTGAACCTCACTGTTGTCATGCGATGCCCTCCACCGGAACCTCACTGTTGTCATGCGATGCCCTCCACCTGAACCTCACTGTTGTCATGCGATGCCCTCCACCGGAACCTCACTGTTGTCATGCGATGCCCTCCACCGGAACCTCACTGTTGTCATGCGATGCCCTCCACCTGAACCTCACTGTTGTCATGCGATGCCCTCCACCTGAACCTCACTGTTGTCATGCGATGCCCTCCACCGGAACCTCACTGTTGTCATGCGATGCCCTCCACCTGAACCTCACTGTTGTCATGCGATGCCCTCCACCGGAACCTCACTGTTGTCATGCGATGCCCTCCACCTGAACCTCACTGTTGTCATGCGATGCCTTCCACCGGAACCTCACTGTTGTCATGCGATGCCCTCCACCTGAACCTCACTGTTGTCATGCGATGCCCTACACCGGAACCTCACTGTTGTCATGCGATGCCCTCCACCGGAACCTCACTGTTGTCATGCGATGCCCTCCACCTGAACCTCACTGTTGTCATGCGATGCCCTCCACCGGAACCTCACTGTTGTCATGCGATGCCCTCCACCTGAACCTCACTGTTGTCATGCGATGCCCTCCACCGGAACCTCACTGTTGTCATGCGATGCCCTCCACCGGAACCTCACTGTTGTCATGCGATGCCCTCCACCTGAACCTCACTGTTGTCATGCGATGCCCTCCACCTGAACCTCACTGTTGTCATGCGATGCCCTCCACCGGAACCTCACTGTTGTCATGCGATGCCCTCCACCTGAACCTCACTGTTGTCATGCGATGCCCTCCACCGGAACCTCACTGTTGTCATGCGATGCCCTCCACCGGAACCTCACTGTTGTCATGCGATGCCCTCCACCTGAACCTCACTGTTGTCATGCGATGCCTTCCACCGGAACCTCACTGTTGTCATGCGATGCCCTCCACCTGAACCTCACTGTTGTCATGCGATGCCCTCCACCGGAACCTCACTGTTGTCATGCGATGCCCTCCACCGGAACCTCACTGTTGTCATGCGATGCCCTCCACCTGAACCTCACTGTTGTCATGCGATGCCCTCCACCTGAACCTCACTGTTGTCATGCGATGCCCTCCACCGGAACCTCACTGTTGTCATGCGATGCCCTCCACCTGAACCTCACTGTTGTCATGCGATGCCCTCCACCGGAACCTCACTGTTGTCATGCGATGACCTCCACCTGAACCTCACTGATGTCATGCGATGCCCTCCACCTGAACCTCACTGTTATCATGCGATGCCCTCCACCGGAACCTCACTGTTGTCATGCGATGCCCTCCACCTGAACCTCACTGTTGTCATGCGATGCCCTCCACAGGAACCTCACTGTTGTCATGCGATGCCCTCCACCTGAACCTCACTGTTGTCATGCGATGGCCTCCACCTGAACCTCACTATTGTCATGCGATGCCCTCCACCTGAACCTCACTGTTGTCATGCGATGCCCTCCACCGGAACCTCACTGTTGTCATGCGATGCCCTCCACCTGAACCTCACTGTTGTCATGCGATGCCCTCCACCTGAACCTCACTGTTGTCATGCGATGCCCTCCACCGGAACCTCACTGTTGTCATGCGATGCCCCCCACCTGAACCTCACTGTTGTCATGCGATGCCCTCCACCGGAACCTCACTGTTGTCATGCGATGCCCTCCACCGGAACCTCACTGTTGTCATGCGATGCCCTCCACCTGAACCTCACTGTTGTCATGCGATGCCCTCCACCAGAACCTCACTGTTGTCATGCGATGCCCTCCACCGGAACCTCACTGTTGTCATGCGATGCCCTCCACCTGAACCTCACTGTTGTCATGCGATGCCCTCCACCGGAACCTCACTGTTGTCATGCGATGCCCTCCACCTAAACCTCACTGTTGTCATGCGATGCGAACCTCACTGTTGCCATGCGATGCCCTCCACCTGAACCTCACTGTTGTCATGCGATGCGAACCTCACTGTTGTCATGCGATGCCCTCCACATGAACCTCACTGTTGTCATGCGATGCCCTCCACCTGAACCTCACTGTTGTCATGCGATGCCCTCCACCGGAACCTCACTGTTGTCATGTGATGCCCTCCACCTGAACCTCACTGTTGTCATGCGATGCCCTCCACCTGAACCTCACTGTTGTCATGCGATGCCCTCCACCGGAACCTCACTGTTGTCATGCGATGCGAACCTCACTGTTGTCATGCGATGGCCTCCACCGGAACCTTACTGTTGTAATGCGATGCCCTCCACCGGAACCTCACTGTTGTCATGCGATGCCCTCCACCTGAACCTCACTGTTGTCATGCGATGCCCTCCACCTGAACCTCACTGTTGTCATGCGATGCCCTCCACCTGAACCTCACTGTTGTCATGCGATGCCCTCCACTGGAACCTCACTGTTGTCATGCGATGCCCTCCACCTGAACCTCACTGTTGTCATGCGATGCCCTCCACCGGAACCTCACTGTTGTCATGCGATGACCTCCACCTGAACCTCACTGTTGTCATGCGATGCCCTCCACCTGAACCTCACTGTTATCATGCGATGCCCTCCACCGGAACCTCACTGTTGTCATGCGATGCCCTCCACCTGAACCTCACTGTTGTCATGCGATGCCCTCCACCTGAACCTCACTGTTGTCATGCGATGCCCTCCACCTGAACCTCACTGTTGTCATGCAATGCCCTCCACCTGAACCTCACTGTTGTCATGCGATGCCCTCCACCTGAACCTCACTGTTGTCATGCGATGCCCTCCACCGGAACCTCACTGTTGTCATGCGATGCCCTCCACCTGAACCTCACTGTTGTCATGCGATGCCCTCCACCTGAACCTCACTGTTGTCATGCGATGCCCTCCACCGGAACCTCACTGTTGTCATGCGATGCCCCCCACCTGAACCTCACTGTTGTCATGCGATGCCCTCCACCGGAACCTCACTGTTGTCATGCGATGCCCTCCACCGGAACCTCACTGTTGTCATGCGATGCCCTCCACCTGAACCTCACTGTTGTCATGCGATGCCCTCCACCAGAACCTCACTGTTGTCATGCGATGCCCTCCACCGGAACCTCACTGTTGTCATGCGATGCCCTCCACCTGAACCTCACTGTTGTCATGCGATGCCCTCCACCGGAACCTCACTGTTGTCATGCGATGCCCTCCACCTAAACCTCACTGTTGTCATGCGATGCGAACCTCACTGTTGCCATGCGATGCCCTCCACCTGAACCTCACTGTTGTCATGCGATGCAAACCTCACTGTTGTCATGCGATGCCCTCCACCTGAACCTCACTGTTGTCATGCGATGCCCTCCACCTGAACCTCACTGTTGTCATGCGATGCCCTCCACCGGAACCTCACTGTTGTCATGCGATGCCCTCCACCTGAACCTCACTGTTGTCATGCGATGCCCTCCACCTGAACCTCACTGTTGTCATGCGATGCCCTCCACCGGAACCTCACTGTTGTCATGCGATCCCCTCCACCTGAACCTCACTGTTGACATGCGATGCCCTCCACCGGAACCTCACTGTTGTCATGCGATGCCCTCCACCGGAACCTCACTGTTGTCATGCGATGCCCTCCACCTGAACCTCACTGTTGTCATGCGATGCCCTCCACCTGAACCTCACTGTTGTCATGCGATGCCCTCCACCGGAACCTCACTGTTGTCATGCGTTGCCCTCCACGGAACCTCACTGTTGTCATGCGATGCCCTCCACCAGAACCTCACTGTTGTCATGTGATGCCCTCCACCTGAACCTCACTGTTGTCATGCGATGCGAACCTCACTGTTGTCATGCGATGGCCTCCACCGGAACCTCACTGTTGTCATGCGATGCCCTCCACCTGAACCTCACTGTTGTCATGCGATGCCCTCCACAGGAACCTCACTCACTGTTGTCATGCGATGCCCTCCACCTGAACCTCACTGTTGTCATGCGATGCCCTCCACCGGAACCTCACTGTTGTCATGCGATGCCCTCCACCTGAACCTCACTGTTGTCATGCGATGCGAACCTCACTGTTGTCATCCGATGCCCTCCACCGGAACCTCACTGTTTTCATGCGATGCCCTCCACCGGAACCTCACTGTTGTCATGCGATGCCCTCCACCGGAACCTCACTGTTGTCATGCGATGCCCTCCACCTGAACCTCACTGTTGTCATGCGATGCCCTCCACCGGAACCTCACTGTTGTCATGCCATGCCCTCCACCGGAACCTCTCTGTTGTCATGCAATGCAAACCTCACCGTTGTCATGTGATGCCCTCCACCGGAACCTCACTGTTGTCATGTGATGCGAACCTCACTGTTGTCATGCGATGCCCTCCACCGGAACCTCACTGTTGTCATGCGATGCGAACCTCACTGTTGTCATGCGATGCCCTCCACCGGAACCTCACTGTTGTCATGCGATGCCCTCCACCGGAACCTCACTGTTGTCATGCGATGCCCTCCACCGGAACCTCACTGTTGTCATGTGATGCCCTCCACCTGAACCTCACTGTTGTCATGCGATGCGAACCTCACTGTTGTCATGCGATGCCCTCCACCTGAACCTCACTGTTGTCATGCGATGCGAACCTCACTGTTGTCATCCGATGCCCTCCACCGGAACCTCACTGTTGTCATGCGATGCCCTCCACCTGAACCTCACTGTTGTCATGCGATGCCCTCCACCGGAACCTCACTGTTGTCATGCGATGACCTCCACCTGAACCTCACTGTTGTCATGCGATGCCCTCCACCTGAACCTCACTGTTATCATGCGATGCCCTCCACCGGAACCTCACTGTTGTCATGCGATGCCCTCCACCTGAACCTCACTGTTGTCATGCGATGCCCTCCACAGGAACCTCACTGTTGTCATGCGATGCCCTCCACCTGAACCTCACTGTTGTCATGCGATGGCCTCCACCTGAACCTCACTGTTGTCATGCGATGCCCTCCACCTGAACCTCACTGTTGTCATGCGATGCCCTCCACCGGAACCTCACTGTTGTCATGCGATGCCCTCCACCTGAACCTCACTGTTGTCATGCGATGCCCTCCACCTGAACCTCACTGTTGTCATGCGATGCCCTCCACCGGAACCTCACTGTTGTCATGCGATGCCCCCCACCTGAACCTCACTGTTGTCATGCGATGCCCTCCACCGGAACCTCACTGTTGTCATGCGATGCCCTCCACCGGAACCTCACTGTTGTCATGCGATGCCCTCCACCTGAACCTCACTGTTGTCATGCGATGCCCTCCACCAGAACCTCACTGTTGTCATGCGATGCCCTCCACCGGAACCTCACTGTTGTCATGCGATGCCCTCCACCTGAACCTCACTGTTGTCATGCGATGCCCTCCACCGGAACCTCACTGTTGTCATGCGATGCCCTCCACCTAAACCTCACTGTTGTCATGCGATGCGAACCTCACTGTTGCCATGCGATGCCCTCCACCTGAACCTCACTGTTGTCATGCGATGCGAACCTCACTGTTGTCATGCGATGCCCTCCACCTGAACCTCACTGTTGTCATGCGATCCCCTCCACCTGAACCTCACTGTTGTCATGCGATGCCCTCCACCGGAACCTCACTGTTGTCATGCGATGCCCTCCACCTGAACCTCACTGTTGTCATGCGATGCCCTCCACCTGAACCTCACTGTTGTCATGCGATGCCCTCCACCGGAACCTCACTGTTGACATGCGATGCGAACCTCACTGTTGTCATGCGATGGCCTCCACCGGAACCTTACTGTTGTCATGCGATGCCCTCCACCGGAACCTCACTGTTGTCATGCGATGCCCTCCACCTGAACCTCACTGTTGTCATGCGATGCCCTCCACCTGAACCTCACTGTTGTCATGCGATGCCCTCCACCTGAACCTCACTGTTGTCATGCGATGCCCTTCACTGGAACCTCACTGTTGTCATGCGATGCCCTCCACCTGAACCTCACTGTTGTCATGCGATGCCCTCCACCGGAACCTCACTGTTGTCATGCGATGACCTCCACCTGAACCTCACTGTTGTCATGCGATGCCCTCCACCTGAACCTCACTGTTATCATGCGATGCCCTCCACCGGAACCTCACTGTTGTCATGCGATGCCCTCCACCTGAACCTCACTGTTGTCATGCGATGCCCTCCACCTGAACCTCACTATTGTCATGCGATGCCCTCCACCTGAACCTCACTGTTGTCATGCAATGCCCTCCACCTGAACCTCACTGTTGTCATGCGATGCCCTCCACCTGAACCTCACTGTTGTCATGCGATGCCCTCCACCGGAACCTCACTGTTGTCATGCGATGCCCTCCACCTGAACCTCACTGTTGTCATGCGATGCCCTCCACCTGAACCTCACTGTTGTCATGCGATGCCCTCCACCGGAACCTCACTGTTGTCATGCGATGCCCCCCACCTGAACCTCACTGTTGTCATGCGATGCCCTCCACCGGAACCTCACTGTTGTCATGCGATGCCCTCCACCGGAACCTCACTGTTGTCATGCGATGCCCTCCACCTGAACCTCACTGTTGTCATGCGATGCCCTCCACCAGAACCTCACTGTTGTCATGCGATGCCCTCCACCGGAACCTCACTGTTGTCATGCGATGCCCTCCACCTGAACCTCACTGTTGTCATGCGATGCCCTCCACCGGAACCTCACTGTTGTCATGCGATGCCCTCCACCTAAACCTCACTGTTGTCATGCGATGCGAACCTCACTGTTGCCATGCGATGCCCTCCACCTGAACCTCACTGTTGTCATGCGATGCGAACCTCACTGTTGTCATGCGATGCCCTCCACCTGAACCTCACTGTTGTCATGCGATGCCCTCCACCTGAACCTCACTGTTGTCATGCGATGCCCTCCACCGGAACCTCACTGTTGTCATGCGATGCCCTCCACCTGAACCTCACTGTTGTCATGCGATGCCCTCCACCTGAACCTCACTGTTGTCATGCGATGCCCTCCACCGGAACCTCACTGTTGTCATGCGATGCCCTCCACCTGAACCTCACTGTTGACATGCGATGCCCTCCACCGGAACCTCACTGTTGTCATGCGATGCCCTCCACCGGAACCTCACTGTTGTCATGCGATGCCCTCCACCTGAACCTCACTGTTGTCATGCGATGCCCTCCACCTGAACCTCACTGTTGTCATGCGATGCCCTCCACCGGAACCTCACTGTTGTCATGCGTTGCCCTCCACGGAACCTCACTGTTGTCATGCGATGCCCTCCACCGGAACCTCACTGTTGTCATGTGATGCCCTCCACCTGAACCTCACTGTTGTCATGCGATGCGAACCTCACTGTTGTCATGCGATGGCCTCCACCGGAACCTCACTGTTGTCATGCGATGCCCTCCACCTGAACCTCACTGTTGTCATGCGATGCCCTCCACAGGAACCTCACTCACTGTTGTCATGCGATGCCCTCCACCTGAACCTCACTGTTGTCATGCGATGCCCTCCACCGGAACCTCACTGTTGTCATGCGATGCCCTCCACCTGAACCTCACTGTTGTCATGCGATGCGAACCTCACTGTTGTCATCCGATGCCCTCCACCGGAACCTCACTGTTTTCATGCGATGCCCTCCACCGGAACCTCACTGTTGTCATGCGATGCCCTCCACCGGAACCTCACTGTTGTCATGCGATGCCCTCCACCTGAACCTCACTGTTGTCATGCGATGCCCTCCACCGGAACCTCACTGTTGTCATGCCATGCCCTCCACCGGAACCTCTCTGTTGTCATGCAATGCAAACCTCACCGTTGTCATGTGATGCCCTCCACCGGAACCTCACTGTTGTCATGTGATGCGAACCTCACTGTTGTCATGCGATGCCCTCCACCGGAACCTCACTGTTGTCATGCGATGCGAACCTCACTGTTGTCATGCGATGCCCTCCACCGGAACCTCACTGTTGTCATGCGATGCCCTCCACCGGAACCTCACTGTTGTCATGCGATGCCCTCCACCGGAACCTCACTGTTGTCATGTGATGCCCTCCACCTGAACCTCACTGTTGTCATGCGATGCGAACCTCACTGTTGTCATGCGATGCCCTCCACCTGAACCTCACTGTTGTCATGCGATGCGAACCTCACTGTTGTCATCCGATGCCCTCCACCGGAACCTCACTGTTGTCATGCGATGCCCTCCACCTGAACCTCACTGTTGTCATGCGATGCCCTCCACCGGAACCTCACTGTTGTCATGCGATGACCTCCACCTGAACCTCACTGTTGTCATGCGATGCCCTCCACCTGAACCTCACTGTTGTCTTGCGATGCGAACCTCACTGTTGTCATGCGATGCCCTCCACCGGAACCTCACTGTTGTCATGCGATGCCCTCCCCGGAACCTCACTGTTGTCATGCGATGCGAACCTCACTGTTGTCATGCGATGCCCTCCACCGGAACCTCACTGTTGTCATGCGATGCCCTCCACCGGAACCTCACTGTTGTCATGCGATGCCCTCCACATGTAACTGTTACTGTAAACTTTATCGAGTGATTAGTAAAAACCTTTCCAATCAGTGACACAGTGAAACACATATAAAATGAGCAAAACAACACTTTTCTATAAAATCACAGTGATTTCCTATACTATAAAGAGAATGTAAAACTAACATGTATCACTGGCGATAACATTCTTTATGTATCTTAGAAGACAGAAAATGTCAGCTTTGAAAACCAACCTCCTTTAAAATCCCGGGCCCAGTGCAGGTGTCTGTAAATTTGTTTGTAAAATCTTGGCCAAGCTAGCAAAAGGATTCAAACTGGTCATCCAAGAGGATATGAATCGATTACGGCCAGCGTCCTGTACATAGCTAACAGTCAGTGAGGCTGAGTTGGTGACCAATTTATTAAGGTGCTGCCGGAATTAGTTTTGTTTTTACTGCGTCCATGAAGCGAACAAAGCTGCAAGCCAACCGGACATCTCTACCCTCAAAGCAAGCCTTCACCACCTGTCTACATGTTAGTATCTGGTTTTCCTTCAGGCGCGGCTCTAAAAACTGTCTTCGTTCCAGATCTAAACTCTAGCAGACGCACAGTAAGTGTAACCCATCCTCACCACACAGTCTGCGATGGTTTGTTGGACGTGTGCATTTCCGATAGTGGTAAATGCGGCTTTGCTGGTAAGATTCCCAGCCTCAAAGCCAAGAAACTTTCCTTCATGGTTCTCGAGAAGCTTGTTTCTAGGTATGGTTGTGGCGTACACTTCGAGTAACTATGGATTACAAACCAGCTGTGAGCCCTTCTACTTAGGTCTGTTTTGTCTTTTTCAAGGGATACAATCTTTACAGATTTATTTACTAAGACCTTGAAGCTGTTATAGGGAAGACCAGATTCCCACAGCTCCTGTAGAGCGAGCAGCCCCACTCCTGACTGGAGGTAGACCATGGCGGGACCATCGTTTTCCTTATCATCTCCCTCCATAGGTATGAGTGTAATGAGCCGGGCTTAGCTCCCTTTATTTTGTACCAGCACTTGCCATAGACACCCTTCCGTGTTATTTGCTGTTTTTGAAGGCCGAACCCTAGCCTTAATTGTGCTGGAGAGGTGTACTGCGGGAGATAACATTTATTATTTTCGTGGCTTTCGAGACCACCTTATCCAAAATCGTCTCGTCTGCCCCTCTCAATGGTTCGCTGCCGTATGCGATTGAAGGTAAAAGCTTTGCTCAAAACACTTCCAATATAGGGACTAAGTTTGTGCTTGATGTTTTATAGCGTAACGGCCAATTGGGTCCCTGCGCCCTTGATAGCCGCTTTTTGTTTGTAGAACGTACCCTTCCTGTCAAAGATTATTCCCAAGTACTTGTATTCCGCGACCGTCTCCAGCTGCCTGCCACCCAGCAGCCATCTCGGTTGGTTTTTGGTGCGCCGCTGGTTGAATATCATAACTTTAGATTTCTCGAGATTTATACTTAGCCCGTTCTTGCCGGTAAAATTGGTCCTGGAGTTTATCAAATGCTGCAGGCCGACTGGAGTTCGGCTGATCAATATCAGATCGTGGGCGTGCAATACGTTTGAAAGTGTCAAACAGCCCAAGTTCGGAGCGTGGTGATGGCAGTTGTCCAGCTCAGTGGAGAGGTCTGACACGAAGAGGTTAAACAGGGTCGGGGCAAGGACACAGCCCTGTTTTAGACCTTTGGTGGTTGATGTTCTCCTTGACAGACTGTCGCCTGCCCCCAACTTGATTTGGACCCATGTCTTAGAGTGGAGTAAGATTAGCTGATTCAGAAGGTATGGGGCTATTTTCCACCCTGCTAGTTTTGCCCACAGTTTCCCTCTATCGATGCTATCAAAGGCAGCTTTGTAGTCAATAAAGCAGACAAATAATAGCTTATTGATTGTTTTGTAGCATCTATTAAAAGTGAAAGAGCGAGAATGTTTGTGGTTTCCCCATGCTTTTTTGGAAGCCTGTTTGGTTCATTGGAATTAAGGCTTTTTCCAGCGCCCACTCGGTAAGTTCGGCCAATAGTAGCCCTGCGTAATATTTGGCCTCAATGTCAATGAGTGCAATGAGTCTGTAGTTCTTCGGTTCGGTCTTACTGCCTTTCTTACAGATAGGTGAGATAATCGATCCTTTCCAAGAGTCTGGTAATCATTCATTTTCCAAGATGTTGTTAAAGAGGGATAATAACGCCCATGCCCAATAGTTTGGGTCTTGCTTGTATATAGTTGGTGGTACTTCGTTCAGCCCATTTTCTCCCTCGTTTTGACTTTTGGAGATTCTGTTCACAATCAATTTTATTGAGAGGGGGGGAGAAAGCTCTGAGCCTGGAGGTTTTAGGGGCTGCCGTACCGCCAAGACTTGTTTATTTTCACCTGTTTCTATGTTGAAATGATTATCTATTTTACCCAAGCTTCCTCCGTTATATATGAGTTAATTCCTGGAGTTGTTGGGTTCACTATCCTATTGACTGTGTGCCAAAACCTGGCGCTGTTATTAGTTTTTGTGTTATAACAGTTTTACCCATATTATTTCATCGTTTTCCCTTTTCGCTTGCCAAATAATTTTCTTTTTGCAGGCCTTTCGCCTTCTTAGTTCCAGTTGTATGTTGCCTGTGGGGCAGTTTTAACGGAGACTACGCATTGCTCTGTATATTTCGCCCCTTATTTGTCTTAATTCAGCATGTTGGTTTTCCGAAAGATGGATTCTTTGATTGCTTGTTGGCCCGCTAAGTACTTCCCGTTGAATTTTTTGCCCAGTTATCATTGAGTCTATTTTGGGGCTAGATAGTTTGAAGCTTTTGATTACATTTTCCCCAGCTGTTAAGATGTTACCGGACCGCAGTTTGTTTTCCTCCCTCCGTATTTTTGATACTGCTAAGAGTTTTCCTGGGTTACATGTGTTGCATTTGATTCTCCTATGATTAGATGTGACCTTTGTATCTAAGTCAACGATTGGATAAGTAAGAGCCGTTCCTTGATCGGCAAGTGTAATCTCTTGTGGTTGTTGATCGCTGTAGTCCAGCATTCCGATCCTGAAATCTTTTTTTAAGCAAAACAGTGGTAAAGATACGAAGGTGTAATCTATTGCGGTATTTGAAAATGAGTTATGAAAGGTTGCCGTTGGGGGCAAGTCGACCGTTTAATGCTACCAAGGACAGGCTTTCTAGGTTACTCAACAGGTCTTTGGAGATCTTTAGTTGGCTTGCACTCATCCTGGAGTGGAATCCCCCATGCTAATTGTTGATCTGCTGCCGGCCTGTCTGTGTCCGCACTCCCTGTAAGGAACATATTGAAGTCGCCTGAGATGATATAGTTTGGAGTCTCCTCCTCGGAGATTAGCTTTGTTAATTCTGCTACCAGTTGCTTTGCGACGATTTTTTATATTTCGGGCATGTAAATAGGTGTTAATAAGTATTAGCTGCTGTTTATCCTTAAAACCCACTATTTCCAGCTGTACTGTTTCTATTTCATATGTTGAGGGGCTTTTGCTTGTTAATTCCTTGACAGTTGTTCTGGTTTTAATCGAGGCGTAAGTCGTAAGACACCCTTTTAAATTACCAAATTTAGAGTTTCTAGTTGCTGGGAGATGGTATGATTTAAAACCTGGCAGGTGGAATGAATCTTCTAACCACGTTTCTTGGAGCAGGATTAGGTCACATTGTTGAAAGTACATCAATAAGGCTGTGTCTGTGGTTTTAGTTCCAAGGCCATTTATGCTCCAGGAGCAATATGTTAAGTTTGAAGTGTTTGTTTCCTATTTTAATCTCTGTCATAGGGACTCTTGGCTTATGTTTATAATGTTTGCTATCCAGGACCAGTCCTTTGATGCATCAGTTCCATCTTGAACCCGAATGCTCCGGATAGTTGAGTTATTCCTCTCTGCCTCCACCTAACATTACTATTGTCATGTGATGTCATACACTTGAACATCACTGTTGTCATGTGATGGCCTCCATCTGAACATCACTGCTGTCCTGCAATGCCATCCACCTGAACATCACTGTTCTCATGTGGTGTACTCCACCAGAACATCACTGTCGTCATGCGATGCCCTCCACCTGAACCTCACTGTTGTCATGCGATGCCCTCCACCTGAACCTCACTGTTGTCATGTGATGGTCTCCACCTGAACATCACTGTTCTCATATGGTGTACTCCACCAGAACATCACTGTCGTCATGCGATGCCCTCCACCTGAACCTCACTGTTGTCATGCGATGCCCTCCACCTGAACCTCACTGTTGTCATGCGATGCCCTCCACCTGAACCTCACTGTCGTCATGCGATGCCCTCCACCTGAACCTCACTGTTGCCATGTGATGGCCTCAATCCGAATATCACTGTTGTCATGTAATGTCATCCACTTAAGCATCACTGTTTTTTTTTTCCTCCTTTGCCTCTTAAAAGAAGAAATGGCACCATTCCTCTTGCACCAGTAAAATGGAGAATATCTTGCCCTTTTGTACAATTATGCTGGAAGGAGGGGAGGGAGGAGACGCCTGGTTTGAGAAGAAGAGCCATCCTCCTGCCACAACTCCTTTGTTATCACTCCTCTGCCGCCCCCATATGCCAAAGCACCGATTGGGCAGCCAGGAAGAAGGAGAGAAAACACCCGAGCCAGCCGTGCCGGCAGACAGGCATAATGATTGGATAACAGCATTTGTTTGTTGTTCACACCACTCAAAAACAGGGGTCCAGAATGTATGCTTTTTAAACACCTTCATATCTAGGCTGGCCACATATTTAACTGAAGATAGCCAATCCAAAAACCTGGGAGGGGACGCAGAAACCCAGTTCTTACATATTTCCCTGTGTGCTAGCAGCATGGAATAAAAAAACAGCCTTGCCTTATCCCCTGAGGCTCCATCGAGAGTGGTTTCACTGCCAAATATAATCGACAGAACGCTTACCATGATGTCAAAGCCGATCATAGTAGAGAGAGCCTTACTCACGTCAGCCCAGAATCTTTGAATCTCAGGACAGTCCACAAACATATGCACGTCGTCTCCTTTCAGACTTCCACACTTTGGGCAGGCAACATCACCTCCTCTCCCAAATTTTGACAGCCTCTGTGGCGACCAGTACGCTCTGTGGATGGAGAAAATATGATTTCTCCTTAGTTGTGCGGGTTTTACAATTTTAAAAAGCATAGACATAGATACTTGCCACTTTTTCTCCAAAGAGGATTCCAGCAAGCATCCTCCCCAAAGCTCCGTGGGTAATGTAAAAACACCGTCCTCCATCTCAACCAGCAGCCAATAAATCATCGCCACTTCTTTTTTAGTAATTGTCTCGTCCAAAAGTCTGTCCTCCAGTTCATTCGTATTTCCTATCCCCGTGCTTACATCTTGGAACAAGCTCTGTTTTTGTATATATTTAAATCTGGATACTTGTTGGTTCGACAAAAAGTTGCACATTTCCCAGCTTATCAGTTGCGATTCCAATATAATATGGTTCCAGCTTGTTAGGCCTGCCTCTCTCAAAGGCCTCGCCAAAGCATCTTTTGTCCATCCCGGTGAGCCTGGTGAGTCCCAGATAGGAGCCCTAGAGCTGTAGTATGGGATCTTAAGAGCTCTTCTGACCCTATACCAGGTCTCAGCCAGGCCTCTAAGGATCTTCAACCTGACCTTCTTGAAATATTTAGGGTCTGCATACTTGAACATAAACCCTTGGCTGCCTCCTGGCTCCTCTCTTGACATAACTCCCAACAGTCTCCCTATTTCTCAATGTGTGGGTGTATTTCATAGCATTCTCCCATTTTTTAATAAGAAAGCCCAGGAATAAAAAAGCAGGTCCGGCAATGTTAGGCCCCCTTTCTCTACCCTCCTTCTTAGTTTCTTCCAGGCTATTCTTGGGCCTTTACTTGCCCATATAAAACTGCTAATTTGACCTTGCAGTTTTTTAAGCAACTCATTGTCGAAGGGGAGAGGGATAGTGTCAAACAAGAAGGTTAACTTGGGGATTATCATCATTTTTATTAGATTAATTCGGCCTAGTAGTGTAAACTGGAGATGTGACCATATTTTTAAAAGCCCAGTAATCTCTTTTTTTGCCTTTTCCAAATTAATTTTCGTTAGTTTTGAAATATCGTGTGGGATTATAACTCCAAGATATCTCATTACTTCATTTATAGCAACTTCCCCTGATTCTAAATTCCAGGACATGATTTCAGTCTTGCTGTTATTTATATCGTACCCCGACACTCTCCCAAAATCTGCTGTTAATTCCAAAACGTGACTTAAGGTGTTTTGAAGGTTAATTGTATAAATAAGAATATCATCTGCGTATAGACCCAGTTTCCTGCTCCACCCTGAGAAATGGAAAGGTATAATCTCGGGGTCTTCCCTGATTTTCGTAGCCAAAGGCGCTATGTATAAGTTAAATAAGAGTGGAGATAAGGGACACCCCTGCCTCATGCCTCTGCTAATCGAAACTGGGTCCGTCAGGGAGCCATTAACCAATACTCTTGCTTTGGGGGACCTATATATGGCTTCCAAGACTTTGCAGAAATTTCTGCCCAGGTTCACTGATTCAGCCACAGACTGCAAAAAGACCCAATTGACTCGGTCGAAAGCTTTAGTGGCATCTAAAGCTATAACCGCGAGTGGTAAACCATAGTGGTAAACCATAGGACCACGCACACAATTCAGCGAGGACATCGCCGACTTCGTCAGCCCGCATGCCCTCCCCTCCGCTGACTACATCCTCCTGGGGGACCTCAACTTCCATCTGGAGAACAACAACGACCGCAACACCAGCACCCTGCTCGACAACCTCGCCAATCTTGGACTCAAGCAACTGGTGTCCACCCCCACCCACCTCGCCGGACACACACTCGACGCAGTCTTCTCTTCCAGCACAGACATCGACTTCAGCCACGCCACAGAGCTTCAATGGACGGACCACAGCTGCGTCCACTTCACCTTCAAGAGAACGACGACCCACCACCACCAGCAACAGGCCGCCCGCAGAAGCTGGAACAAGATCACAGCAGACCAGCTCGCCACCTCCCTGAGCCAGCACCCTCCTGCCAGCTCAGCGAACCCCAGCCAGGCCGCCGACAACCTCACGAAGTGGATCAGCATCTGCGCGGACGAGCTCGCCCCGCTGAGGACCCCGCCCAGCAGACCCGGCAGCAAGAAAGCCCCGTGGTTCACCGACAAACTCAAGAGCTCCAAGAAGAACTGCCGAGCCCTCGAGAAAGTCTGGAGAAGGGAACCTACACCGGACAACAGGACCTCCTTCAAGCTTGCCACCCGGGAGCACCACCAGCTGATCCGCGCCGCCAAGAAAACAGCATTCAAGGACCGGCTGGACAACAACGCACACAACTGCAAGGAACTCTTCAACATCGTGAAAGAGCTTTCCAACCCCAGCGCAGGAAACAACGACATCACCCCATCGCAAGACCTCTGCAACTCCCTCGCTTCACACTTCCACAACAAGATCGCGGACATATACAACAGCTTCAACAACCAACCAACGCACACCATGACCGAACAATCACCCCCCACCACCACCCTCCTCGCCTGGACCCCGATCAGCACCGAAGACACCATCCGCACGATGAACTCCATCCACTCCGGATCACTGACCGACCCCTGCCCTCACCACGTCTTCAACAAGGCCGACGCTGTCATCGCACCCCACCTGCGAGACATCATCAACACATCCTTCGACACCGCCACCTTCCCTGAGAGCTGGAAACACGCCGAACTCAGCGCTCTACTCAAGAAACCAACAGCGGACCCCACCGAACTCAAGAACTACCGCCCCATCTCGCTCCTCCCGTTTCCAGCCAAAGTCATCGAGAAGACCGTCAACAAGCAGATGGCCGCCTTCCTCGAGACGAATGGATCCCTCGACCCCTCACAGTCCGGCTTCCGAGCCAATCACAGCATCGAGACCGCCCTCATCGCCACCACCGATGACATCCGAGCCCTGATGGACAATAGAGAAACAGCGGCCCTCATCCTCCTAGACCTCTCCGCGGCATTCAACACGGTCTGCCACCGCACCCTAGTACAGCGCCTCAGCAACATCGGGATCCAGGACAAGGCGCTGGAATGGATCATCTCCTTTCTCGACGGAAGAACACAGAGAGTCCGCCTACCACCGTACAAGTCAGAGGCCTCCGAAATCATCTGCGGCGTCCCTCAAGGTTCATCTCTGAGCCCCACCCTCTTCAACGTCTACATGAGCCCCCTCGCGGCCATCGTACGCAAACACAACCTCAGCATAATCTCCTACACCGACGACACCCAGCTGATCCTCTCCCTGACCAACGACCCCACCTCCGCCAGAGCCATCCTGCACGAAGGGATGAAAGAGGTAGCCGAGTGGATGACGACCAGCCGCCTGAAACTGAACTCTGACAAGACGGAGGTCCTCATCCTGGGCTCTTCACCCTCCGCCTGGGACGACTCCTGGTGGCCTCCCGCCCTGGGCACCGCACCCAAACCGACAGACCATGCACGCAACCTGGGCTTCATCCTGGACTCCTCCCTCTCCATGACCAGGCAAGTCAACAACGTCTCCTCGGCGTGCTTCAACATCCTACGCATGCTACGGAAGATCTTCTGGTGGATCCCCACCGAGACCAGGAAGACCGTCACCCAGGCCCTCGTCACCAGCCGACTGGACTACGGCAACGCCCTCTACGCCTGTACCACAGCCAAGCTCCAGAAGAGACTCCAGCGGATCCAGAACGCCTCAGCCAGACTCATCCTCGACATCCCACGAACCAGCCACATCACCAGACATCTGAGAGACCTTCACTGGCTCCCCGTCAACAAAAGAATCACCTTCCGCCTCCTCACCCACGCACACAAAGCCCTACACGACCAAGGCCCGAGCTACCTCAACAGCCGGATCAACTTCTACGCTCCCAAACGCCACCTCCGATCAGCCAACCACGCCCTCGCCGCCGTCCCCCGCATCCGAAGAGCGACTACAGGAGGAAGGTCCTTCTCCTACCTGGCCGCCAAGACCTGGAACTCCCTCCCGACCGACCTGCGCCTGACCCAAGACCACCTCTCCTTCAGGAAGAAGCTGAAGACCTGGCTGTTCGAGCAGTAGCGGCACCCCCCCCCCCCCCAGCGCCTTGAGACCCTACGGGTATGTAGCGCGCTATATAAGTGTCACTGATTGGATTGGATTGAATAGGTAGATGCCAGGTCTATTGAACCTATCAGAGAAAAAGTTAATTCCTTTAAAAATTTTCCTCGTACAAAACCCTTTTGGTCTGGATGAATCAACTCAACAATGGAACCATTCAACCTATCGGCCAGTATCTTAGCGAAGATCTTATAATCGCAATTTAATAAAGATATCGGCCAATACGAATAGCAGCTATTTGGGCATTTGCCGGGCTTCAAAATCAGGGACATATTTGCCTCATTCCGGGAGGCAGGCATAACTGCCCCATTGACAAAAAAATCATTAAAAAGACCCAAAAGGATGGGTATTAGTGTGTTTGCCAATACTTTATACACTTCAAGGGGTAAGCCGTCTGGACCTGGAGCTTTCCCTTTCTTTCCTTGTTTTAATACCAGTTCAATCTCCCCCTCCTTAATTTCCTGATTTAAAATTCTATTCTTTTCCTCTGTAAGGATCACTCTCGAGCTCTGACCAAACCAACCCCCAACCTCCTCTCGAGTAGGTTTTGCATCCTCTTGATATGCCTGTTCAATCCCTTTATTATCATTAATGAGGGCGTCTGTACTGTCACATTTGATCTGATCAATTGTACTCCTTGCCAGATCTTTTTTAGTTTTCCAGGCCAGCAGCTTTCTACAGCCTTCGCTGTATTCAAAATGAGCTAGCTTACTTGCCTCCCACTTTCTTCTCACCCTTTCATGTATAATTGTCGCTATTTTACATTTAGCTGTCTGCACTTTTTGTGATAACATCTCAAGAGCTTCTTCATCTGTCCTAGGATCAGTCAGACCTTTCTCTAGAGAGCGAAGAACAAACTCCAGCTGGAAGAGTCAGAGGAGGAAATAGCAAGAGACTTACAACGAGTTCATAGGGATCCCTTCAGACTCAATCCAAACAGGGTAAAGCCCAGGAAGATCCTACTAAACTTTCTAACCTATACATTAAAAGAGAAAATTCTCTCCAAAGCCCTGGGGGTGAAATCAATGGAGGTGGATGGAGTTAGGTGTGAGATAAGATCGGATGTTTCTGCTACCACCTCAAATAGACAATGGGAGATGGGACAAAGGATAGACAGTTTGAAACGCCTGGGTGCGTCAGTGCAGTTAAGATTCCCTGCCTACCTAAAGGTTATGCTTAATAACAAGATGCATATCTTTCATTCCGTAGACAAGTTAGATTACTTTATTAAAAGCTTCCAATCAGGGAGTTAGGCTGTTTTTTCCTTATACACTGCGATATTCCGATAGGAGTCACACTTATGAGTACAAGCTAAGGTGATTTAAGTTTATAAATTTGCAATTTTTTAGGCAAACTCTATGTCTCTGAAATAATTATGTAATTTTTTTTTTCTTGTTTATTTCTCTCACACTCGTTCGTCCCGGGGGGATCACCCATATGGCCATGAGCCATGCAATAGTTGGGGTGGGTTTTCCGGGGGGGAGGGCTTGGGGGATGCAAGGGGTGGGGAGCAGTGGGAAAAATAAATAATAAAAAGATCCTCAGACGCCTCTAAAAAAAATGTAAAAACATTTTTTTGTTCTTTAGAATTGCTTATTCTTGCCCTTGTGATTCCTTTTCTTTCTTTTTTTATTTTACATTTTTTTATTTTTTTTAAGTTAGATGGGTGATAAAAGAGGAGAATTAGTACAAATTCTTTCATGGAACATCAATGGTGTCAGGGTACGAGGGAGAAGGAGACTGCCCAGCTCAGATTATTATTCTACAGGAGACACACTTACCTCATGGAGAAGGTTAAGTTCTCTTTCGGCGCCAAAGCTGGATTTCTCAAGTAGCTTGCACTTCGCACTCGGCAGTGACAAAAGGGGTTGCTATTTTAGCAGAAAGAGGGTCGCAAGTGGTGTTTGATTCCCATATTTCAGATAAAGCTGGAAGATGGCTTCTGGTTAAGGCAAAGGTCTCAGGCTACCCTTTTACTTTAGTGGGATTTTATGGCCCCAATCAGGATGATGTCCTCCCTTTGGGAGAGCTATTAGCTGAGTTAGTGGATTCTTTGGATCCTATCATTATGGCGGGAGACTTCAACGCAGTTTTAGATCATAAGCTAGATAGGACCTCCTGTAGCAGAGCTCGTGTTAATCCAAAAATGTCAACCCTTATTAAACAAATAATGTCCCAATTGGGACTTTGTGATATTTGGAGGCAGAGGGCGGGGCAAAGAAAGGGCTATAAATTCTATAACCAAAAATACAGACATCAGTCTAGGATAGACTATTTCCTTATTGATAATAATCTGTCTAAATTGATTGATAAGGTGGAACATGTGGGTGCTCATCTGTCCGATCATTCGGCTGTGATTCTACATTTAGACCTACATGAGAAAGCCTCTCAATCCAGGTGGACTCTGGACCATACTATTTTACAGGACGAAGATATAATAGCAGCACTGTCCAGAGAAACGGAAGAATTTTTTCAATTTAATCAGGGGTCGGTCTCACATGGAATAATTTGGGATGCTTAAAAAGCCTTTCTCAGAGGCAGATTAGGTACAATAGCGGCTGGAAGAAGGCGTTGTTATTATGCGGAGGTATCAGCTTAAGCATCACTGTTGTCATGTGATGGCCTCAATCCGAATATCACTGTTGCCATGTGATGTCATGTACCTGAACATTAATGTTGTCATGTGACGTCCTCCACCTGAACCTCACTGTTGTCATGTGATGGTCTCTACCTGAACCTCACCATTGTGTTGTCATGTGATAGCCTCTGCCTGAACCTCACCGTTATGTTGTTGTGTGATGGCCTCCACATGAACCTCACCATTGTGTTGTGGTGTAATGGCCTCTGCCTGAACCTCACCGTTATGTTGTTGTGTGATGGCCTCCACATGAACCACACCATTGTGTTGTGGTGTGATGGCCTCCACCTGAACCTCAATGTTGTGTTGCCGTGTGATGGCCTCCACCTGAACCTCACTGTTGTGTTGTCATGTGTATGGCCTCCACCTGAACCTCACCATGGTGTTGTTGTGTGCTGGCCTTCACTTAAACCTCACTGTTGTGTTGTTGTGTAATGGCCTCTACCTGAACCTCACCATTGTGTTCTCTTTTGATGGTCTCTACCTGAAACTCACCATTGTATTGTCGTGTGATGCCCTCCACCTGAACCACACCGTTGTGTTGTCGTGTGATGGCTTCCAGCTGAACCTCACCATTATGCTGTCATGTAATGGCCTCCACCTGAACCTCACCGTCATGTTGTCGTATAAAGGCTTCCACCTGAACCTCACTGTTGTGTTGTTGTGTGATAGCCTCCACATGAACCTCACCGCCGTGTTGTCGTGTGATGGCCTCCACCCGAACCTCACCATTGTGTTGTGGTGTGATGGCCTCCGCATGAACCTCAATGTTGTGTTGCCGTTTGATGGCCTCCACCTGAACCTCACTGTTGCGTTGTCCTGTGATGGCCTCCACCTGAATCTCACTATTGTGTTGCTTGTTACGGCTTCCACCTGAGCCCCACCATTGTGATGTCGTGTAATGACCTCCACATGTAGCTCACCGCTGTGTTGTCATGGGATTGCCTCCACCTGAACCTCACCGTTGTGTTGTCGTGTGATGGCTTTCAACTGTACCTCACCATTGTGTTGTCGTGTGATGTCCTCTACATGAACCTCACTGTTGTGTTGTTGTGTGATGGCCTCCGCCTGAACCTCACCACTATGTTGTCGTGTGATGGCTTTCACCTGAACCTCACCATTGTGTTGTTGTGTGATGGCCTCAACCTGATTCTCACCGTTGTTTTGTCGTTTGATGGCTTCCACATGAACCTCACACTTGTGTTGTCTTGTGATAGAGCGCGGGTCTCCAGCTCGGGTTAAACCTACACATACCTAATACTCACCTGGGCCCAGACCATTCACACAAAAGAGCTAGCAAACCCCGCTGATATCAATTTTTGAGTTTACCTGTAATTTTGTTACACCTTTATCAAGTCTTACCAATTTGATCTCCTTAATAATTCCTTTCTCGATGAATCAGGTTTCTGAGATAGTTTAAGATAGAAAATGACATTTAAATCAAAACTTGAAATAACCACAAACTCAAAAAGTTAAAAAAAAACTTTATCTAAATCAATAATTTTGTGAGTCAGAATCAATTACAGCTTAAACACATTCTTTTAAGAGGCAAATTAAAGTTAGAAAAAAAAGAAAGGTCATAATAATGATCAATGAAGAGGGTACCTGGAAAAAGGAAAAAGAGAGAGCAGGTACAATGACAGTTTTCGCAGAATTATATTTGCCTAAGGTGATAGAAGAACCCAACTCTTTGAAGATAGGCCAGATAGAATCTGCCAGGACAGGATGCAGACAGAGGATTGGACAGATTCGGTTCTGAGAAGGTGACCTCTTCTAAGAGCAACGCCAGCGTCGCACCCCTCTCCAATACTACTCTCCTCGGGTGTCCCTCTTCTGAAATCCCCTTCTAGATGTTTAGATTAGTGATCAGTATCTCCATTTCTCGAGCAGAGTTTCTGGCAGCAGCAGGGTCTGAGACAGCGACTCAGACAGAATAGCAGCATACTTGTTGGGTCGGTGACGAGTCGGAATGACGGATCTGACAAGTGTGACAAAGTCTCTAGCAGTACCTCAATTATACTATTCTGTATTCATGTACCACCCCCCAAAAGTTTCAAATATTGTGTTTTCCCCTATTCTGATTGGTCAGGGTTGAGGAGGTGAGTTCATCACACCATATTAAAAGTAATATTTTCTCTTTGAACTATTGTTCTATGTTTCCGCCCCTTAATTTACTTTCCCATAGCTTTATTCCCACCCGCATTTCACATTATGATCAATACAAGTTATACATTTTATTAAAAAGTGTTGCTTTCGTCTGGTTCAGGGGTTTACTTTCCCAGGCATCTTCGCCTAATGTGGCCTTGGCTGTGATTCAAGTGTGTCATCGTTGATTCCGGCAATTTTCTATGCGCATGCGCGCGGATCATGTGGGGTAAGAATTTCAGTCACCCTCTGATGCCCAAACGTGAACTAATAATAAAGTCAGAAAAGACACGCTAGAATGTGATAATAAATGATTTCACTGCATACCACTTATCTCTATTTTATTCCCATTTACTTATTTATTCTTTTCGCATTAGTGCTTAGTAGAACTTATACGTTTAGTTTAAGCGATAGCATTTGCATTACCATGTGAGTTTCAAGCAGCCATTTTTAAAGCTATTGAGCAGCTGCAAAGATTTCCCACCAAGCGACAGAATGTGTCATACTACGTAGGTGCAGTAGACGCATGCACGGAGACTTTCCTGCATTTTTGACGGCCATTTTAGACACTCAGGTTACTTGTTAGTAATACACATACACATAGGCAAGCATCCCCTAGATACAGTATGTTCGTATGTGATGCAATATTAATATTACAAAACGTGTTGGTTATGTGGTTACATGTTATTTGAGGGGATTGCATACAAGCAAGTTTCTTTAAATACGAAACCTTGCTCCATCAATCCCCTCCCTGATGGCATTTACTGCCATCACTAATTTCTACTAAATCAGATGCCAACTTTAGCACATCTCAATTTCTTCTTCAACCCTTTTATTCCTTTCTTTCTCTCCCTTACATTGTAATCCTCTCATTCTTTTGTAAAAGTCTCCTTTTAATTCTTCTAGTTGTATTTCCTCGAATTTTCTTTTCTTACCTCTTTCATTCAATTCATATTTCTTTCTCCCATTGCAGCATTTATGCCAAAACATTATTGCTAACACTATTAGTGTTATTCCCATTATGCGAAGTATTATGTGACCTAGAATACCATTACCTATGTTGGAGAACCAACTGCCTAAGTTAGAAATGCTATTTGTCAACTTCTTCCATACACTTTCAACTTCCAGTGGTTTCAACTCTTTTTTTAATTTTGTAATATTTTTAATATATTTTCCAATTTCAACACTTTTATCTGGAATATACGTGCAACAATGTTGCGTTTTCAATAATTTACAGACTGCACCCTCTTTTGCCAATAGTATGTCAAGAGCAAGTCGATTTTGCATAACCATAGATCTGACCGCAACTAATTCAGTGTTGATTATCAAGAATCCTCCAGCAGTCTCAGTAGATAACCGATCAACTACTGTAGACAACTGACAAATCGTCCGTAAATTTAGAAGAACTCCCACTGAAGGTATCAAAGCTCCAAAAATGTCACCTATTATTTCTGAAAAACTAGCTGTTTTTACACGTGTTAGTTCATTTTTGCCTTCATTGCTTCCAGTGATTCTCTTTACATGATAAACTTTAGGGAATACTATTTCAAAATAGCAACTTCCATACCAGTGGTCAGGAAGCCTAAAATAGGCTTTATTGCCACACACATAATAGATTCCTGGAAATACTGGATCCCTTCCTCCTTTTAGTCCCCATCCCCCAATTACTAAGAAATTATTTTCTCTTCGTCATGCAATTTACAAGTTAAATTTTGCATATGTGCTTCAGCTATATCTATTTCTTTTATTGTTAGAAAATATTAAGGGTGGGCGGAAATTGCGTAATCACATTACACAAATCTTCGCAAAAACACAAAAAATCTCTGCGAAGACGCGGAAGTTTTTGTCCCGCCTGTTCACGATGTTTTTTGCGTGATCACGTTGGAAATGTGTCGCCAACTTGACCATGCGGTCGCTAATGGGCGCAGCCATCTTGTTTTCACTTGTCCCGCCCGCTCGCGATGCTATTTCCTTTTCCGGGTCACGCAATGCATGCTCGCGCCCATTCGTGATAGGTATTTCCTGTTCGGGAACGCGTATTGCGTGTTCGCGACGCTTTTTGCATGCTCGGGGGAAAATATCTTGCGAACTTGCCCATGCGGTCGCAATGGGCGCGGCCATCTTGTTTTTCACTCTATGCTATGGTTCTGGGGCCTGCTTTTCAATCCTACCTCTATCTTTTCAATCCTTTGTTTCTGAAAACATTTTTTGATCTTCTTTATTTATTATGTCTCTCTCTATATTTCCCAATTCGTTTTGTTTTTGACTATTTTTGTGTGTTTTTTAACTACTCTTTTTCTATTAACTGCTTTTTTCATTTCTTTTACTTACTTTTTAAATTTTTACCTTTTCTTTTCTGCCCCCTGCCTACCCCAGAACTATGGCAAAGGGCCACAGGGCGCATCGCAGCCAGAGCCACGACCGCCTTCCTTGCGGAAGGCGGCACCCACAAGGGGTGCAGGCATGGGCCTTATTTGGGGAGGTGGAGTTGGCCACACTGTTTTTTTTTGTGCAGCGCCACCTCCCCTTAACCGTGGCAGCAGGCGGCAGGCCTGGGTCTGGGTACGGGCTCCAGGAGCATCGGCAGGGTTGGGGAAAGGTGCGCTGGGCAGTGTTTCGCTGCTCTGATGTCCGGCGCAGCCAGAACCAGCTGACGCACCGGTGGTCCGATATCCTGGACCGGGAGCAGGACCTGCTGGACCTGCTAGGAGTGGAGGTCCCGGGTCTTGGTGAGTAGCTATTTAATTATTACTACTTTGTGTCTGTTCTTCTGCTCTGTGTTATATATTGCGAATATATATTTTTTCTGACCAGCTAGAAAGCTGCTGCTTACATTATAGGTAATTTACGTTTAAAAGTCTTCTGTGATTGATATGACACAGGTGCTCTGCGCTACTAATCTTGTTATTTGCAACTTTGCGTTTGCGCTCGTTTTGCGTGAATATGTAAGAGTTTATTTTAGAAAACTTAAGTTAGGTAATGCTAGAGTGACTCTAGTCCTTCCTTTGTCCTGTCACTAAGAGATAGGGATGCATTGATACTTAGGTTTAGTTACTTATTATAAGTTTGTATTTTTTAGTGGTCTGCGACGTGTGACGCCCCTGCTGTTACGTCACGTGCTGCAGAGTGCTGCTAGTGCTTACCCCAGTCCTTAGTAGAATCTTTTGTAGTTTGTTCAGTGGGTGGTAATAGGCTTAACACTAGCAGAACATCTGCATCAACCAACCAACAATTTTGTGTATGCAAAAATGCAGGCATATGTCCTCCATTTATGCATTTTTGAGGACTAAAAGAAGTGGAAATGCTTACTTAATGTACAATTGGCACGCCTGGAATAGGTGGGCTAGGTCAGGTGGTACGTACTACTTAGGCTTAGTTAGTATTCTGGAATCAGAATTGAACACTGGATTAGTGTAGATAAATAATAACTAGTCGGTCCGCGAATCCCCAGATACTACTTGCCGACCAGGATTAGGTAGGTCAATTTTATTGCAATTGTTGTTTACACAAATGTTTTTTTGACATTCTTATAAAAATATTTTATTTGTTTCACACCAATCATCAATGTTTGTCTCTTTCTTTCTTATATCTTTCATGATCAGCACCCAGGGGCAAGAAGACGGGGGCAGAGTCGGCGGGAGCAGTTCCAGTCGGACAGGAGGACCAGAACGAGGGCGCTTCTGCTGGCCCCAGTAAATCTTCCTGTTTTTAATATTAATAATTCTTATTCACTAACTTTTACTGCACTGTATTTTTTTCCCCGAACTATTGTTTCCGTTTCCTAATGCTATTTTTTACCAACAATTATCCTTCGATCTAGACTGTTTCTAAATTCTTGTTATCTCTGCCTCTAACTGCCTCTCCTATGACTCTCTGTACTACTACTATTAGTCTGTCTGTAGCTAAGCATGCCCAGTTGGCCACTCTTTATTTAAAAGGTTTTAAATAAAACTCAGATACACCAGTAGCTCTAGCCATTGAGTCAAGTCCTTTGGGTTGTCCTCTTGTACTCCTTCTATTCTTCTTAATCTTTGAGGCTTTATTAATCTTGATGTTTTTCGACAATTCCCACCAACAAAATGCCCAACCAGATTTTACTATTTTGATAGGATAGGACATACTACTACTGTTGAAGGGATTTTCCACATACAGAACTTCGCACAAGAAAATAGGATGTTGGTGATGGGAGGTTGGACCTTCCTCACACTCACACCTCAATCAGAACAGAACCCACCACAATCCCCTGCCCAACTAGTTATAATAGTGTTTCATTACTATTAGCTCTCCGAACCCCCCCCAAGATACCCAATGAGTAGACAACCCAGAACATAACTCTCCCGACCTCTCAGTCGTGGAAGCAATGCACATGCACAGTTTGCACACCCTTCCTTTTGCTTGCTCACTCGTGTAAGTCCATCCACACCAAATACCACCGAGTCTATGTAAGTTCAAAACTTTTATTTGCAACTGACAAGCTCTGTACGTTGTTCTATAATGCAGCACCAACGGCAAAATGCATAAGATTAAAACTATAAACATTGTTACACTTATTACACTTACAACAACTACAAGTCCATAGAACGAAGAAAAAAAATGCGAAATCATGATTGATAACTGAACAGTGGTGGAAGCACCACCATCCCCTTTGTAGGTATATAGATTATATAAAATTATAAATAAAGATCTCTGAGCGATTTCTGTGGACCCTTCACCTTAGAAGAAGCTAGTACTGGTTACATCATAAGCTCTGCAAAGCTCTGGTTCGTAGAAGGGAATCTTCCGTCTGTTAGGAGAAAAATGGTGCGCGTTAGTATATTGCAAGCATTTCTCAGTCGTGGCAAAAAGTGTAGCATTTTGGGTAAGCAATATGGACTAACACCAGAACTCCATAACAAAGTGGCTTGTTTTGTTTGACCTTGTACGCAGCGCTTAGACAGTAGCAGTATGAGCTCATGTGGGCTCAAAGGCGTCACTCTGTATACAACAGGCTGCGAGGTAACGACACGTGTGCTAAAATAAAAGACACAAAGGTAAAATGGCAGCATGGCTCGGGCTAACTAAGCAAAGACTAGAATGACCCTAGGGACCATATAACTACTAGTGTCTACTCTACTACTACATGATTTGTACTAGTGATGTATGTTGTATATGTATGTATTACTATTAACTCATTTTTCAATCTTGCTAGTGAAAAATAGGGGGAGGTGGATATGACACTTAAAAAATGTGTAATGTTTTTTCAAGGCGCACTATCAACCACCAGTGCCGGGGCCAGCGGCGAAGGCGACGCAGCTGCTGACGGAGGAGAGGAGGACGCGGCAGTTGCAGGAGGAGCTGCAAGGGGTGTGCCAGCAGCAGTGGCGGGCGGTGGTAAGTTTGATTCCTAATCCTTACTTATTGACATTACACTCACTGCAAGGGTGTACTGTATAATACTGTACAGTTGACTTACTAAGTAAGAAGTTGTTGTGAACGGTTGAAGACACCCTTTACTTAGCATTAGTAAAAGTATTAGTGGAGGGAGTGTTGAGTAACCAATGGCCTCTTCTATCTGATTTCAACTCAGCTGTGAAAGTTTTATGGAGAAGACTAAAAGTCAGGTCAGATGACCTTGATGGATGGGTTGAACGAAAAGGGAAAGAAGAGTGGAAGGAAGAAGGACGGGCGAGATTTTATATTTATGACTGGCAGAGAAGGGTTCGTGGGATGCATGCAGCATGCATAGGTGGCTGATAGGAATCAGATGCATGGTTGGTTGAATGCCTGAAACTCCCACAAATGTTAAAGTCCAAGAAAGTGGGAGGATAGATACATACCACAAATGTTATGTACTGTGCTTGCTAGTGCTACCGTGACACTATGTGTAGAAATAATTTGTCTTACTGCTTTGCTAAGAGTATATTTTACAATAGTCTTGTTTTTTCTTCTTCATATATAGCTACTCCTTCCAAGGGAAAACCTGACGGGAAGGAGTTGGCAGCCAAGGCCCGGCGCCGGAAGCTGGAGGCCATACAGACTGAATATCGTCGGCTGGTGGTTCTGGAATAGGAGGAGGAGGAGGCGGCAGCAGCTGCAGACTCCTCCAATGCCCCGGGCCCCAGCCACCGCCCTCCAGTGGTACGGCGCCACCGTCTGGCAGCCGTCTGCCACCGCCCCTCCATCAGTGCTGCCCCCCCCGTGGATGCAACTGCCGCGCATTGAAGCGCCGTGTTGCCCGCCTGGAGGAGCAAGTTCGTGCCCGCCGAATTTAGACCCTGTTTATTGTCCCTTTTTTAATTATTCTTGGGGTGGGTGGGAATCAGGCGTTGGGTTTTCTCTTTTGGACAATTGGACATTTTCTTTATGGACATTGGTTGGGGTTAGGGAGAGGGGTGGGTCAGGTGTGGGATTTTTTTTAGATAGTTTATTTTTGTTAGGGTATTAAATAATATAGTTCTACTTTACATACGATGTTGTTAATGTTTTCTGGATGGGGTTACTGTTTTACATCACACTGTATCCTTCTTTCCTTGCTGGTGCAGGGCCGCCCACAGCCAGTGTTTGATTTTAATAATTGGATGACTTTGTAAGACAGAAACAGATAGATGCGGCACCCCTCACTGAGTGACTTGTTCTACTAGTACTGTCAGTCTCTTCTACTCTAGGCACTCTGCAACTGGACTCAAAGGGGTGTGTGTGAAATTGAATTAATGAAAACATTTCCATTATTAATTATGCCTCCCCCAAACTTCTCTTACCTTTGCTTGTTGTTTAACTTAGGCACAGTGATGGCTGCATGGTGATGATGGTTTTCTTTCCTAACATGCCATGGTTGTGGTGGTGGTAGTAGTAGTAGTAGACACTGGCAGCAGCATTTGCAAAAAAAGAAAATGAGACAGTCTGAGAGAGACTCTTCGAGGAGTCGTAGAATGAAGTACAGTACAGAACTTACTGCCAAACAATAATATGCCAAAATACAACAAAACATAATGGTGGTGGGGATAGCCTAGTAGTACACAGAGTTATAAACTCTAGTTGTGTCGAGTAACTTGACTAGGCCTACAGTACACTGGACACAAGCGTAACTTTTAGTGCTGTGTAGGAGAATGACAACAAATGAAATCCATGAATCCAATCAATGCCGGGAATTAATGCTGATGTATTAGGTTCCTTTGGTAAAAAAATTACCTCACAAATATACTGCTCATGGGTGGGCAAGCAGCAGAAGATCCCCGCCCTGCCTTGAAATTGAAGTACTGTTGCTTTTGCCACATCCGCCCCAGCAAGCGTGTGATAAATTATTGGTATACATTTAATGTAGTCATACCTCAATAAGTCACACAGCCCGGGGGAAGAGGGTTAGGGTTTGTTGAATGGTTGGGAAGGGGAATTTGGGGAAAGGTTTGAGAAAGCAAAACAGTACGCATGGACAAACATCAAACAACAGAATCTTTGTAGATTACCAGCTCCATATCAATATGTTAAGGGAGAAAAAGGAAATGCATGGATGATGATGATAAGGAGACCCGGATTACATACAGTTTGTGTTCAGTGTTACCGGGCTTTCTTTTACAGATAGCAAAGAACATTTTAAAATATATTTGGGATGAATTATAGACAGAGAGCAAACCTAATGATAATAATAGTAATAACAACAAGAACACACTGTTGTAATGATTATCGACAAAAAAATGAATAGAATTATTTAAAAGATGATGAAAGTTGATACTGTTACTGTGTTATCCTGGTCAAATGGAGAGTTGAATCTCGGCATTCGTCTTGGTCCTCCCTTCCATGGATGCTCCGTCCATCAATCTTGGGTGACGCCACTGCTTGCCTGGCAGATGTAGATTCATTGGTAAGGTAAGTGTGCATTGTTTTCCCAAGTATAGCACAGGGTAAGGCCCGGCCTGTAATTGAAGATGCAAAAACAAAAGGGATATAGAGAAACCAAGTTGAAAAAAATACACAAATTATGGTGTAGTGCAACAAGAACACTTTCCGAGGCAGCATGGATGCATCATCTCTACTCTAGTCTGTTTCCAGCATTAACCTACAACACCAAAAGGACAGAGCAGGCCCACGGTGACGGCACTCTTTGCACATCCTCCATTTAGCGTACATTTTTTGAAAGAGTTGGACAAAGCACATATCCAGCAACATAGCATTTTACAATTTAAGTGACTAAATCAATGCACCGCAGTCATACCACCGCTACACTTGACTCCACCGCTACACATACATTTAGGTCTGCTGTGGTTGTTGTTTACTTGTTTACCTTCTATGCCACTCATGAAACGCACTGACTTATTCCATCAATCATCTCCGATCCGTGTACTGAGTGACTGTGAAGATACTATGTCACTGTGGTCATCATGATGGTGGTGTTCAACTCAGTCTGCGTGTACCGAGTGAGTCCCCTTCCTATATTCAAAATGCAATGTATGTGCAATAGACTTGAGTTACTTTTAGTGTGTAGATTATTACATAAAGTACACAATGAAGTAACTTCATGCACAACAAACAACAACAAAATCACTCAGTCAGCATCCAATGCATGGCATCATTCATTACCTGTTCCTTCTCATCTTCATTTAATGGGCAGTCTCTCTCGGATCACAAAGGAGGATAGCTATAGTAGTCATCATAAATCATGTTCCACTTCTTTTGGAGGGACTAGGAAATATTTTCTTTTTTCTTCTATTTTGCATCATCCAATCATCATCTGTCTTCTTGAGGGCAATGTATTTAGGGAGATTCAGGAGGATGGAGGAGCAGGATTCGGAGGAGTGTACTGTGATATGCAACCAGCCGAAACTTGTATATGGCAATAAAACAATTAGAAGACGGTGGTGATGGATCTGTTGTGATTCAAAGTTTCTAACCAGAAAGACAGATACACAAATAAAAGAAAATAAGGGAGGAAGACAGTAAGAACTGGAAGTGCAAGCCTAATTGTCAGAGAAGTATAGCTCGTCCTCAAACTCTGGGGGTTCAACCAGAAGTAGGTAATCATCATCTAACACACCACTTCCGTCACCTGAGCCGCCGTCCTCATCTTCCTCCCTTGATTCATGTATTATGTAATTCGGTGGTATAAAGTGCTGATTCATTTTGATCATTGTTAACCTCTCCACGTTTTTGGGCGAGAGACTGGTCCTTCTCACTGTTACAATGGAACCAGTAGCACTGAAAACACGTTCCGAAGAGACACTTGCGACAGGGCAAGCCAGATAGTTTATCGCCAGCCTGCTGAGCACTGGACATTGGGCCCTTTTCCCATACCAATACCTCAATGGGTTTTGATCAATGTACACCTCTGTTGGGTCATCCAGATAGGCCTGGACCATCCGCTCAATGTTCAGGGGTGCAAAACTTTTTTCGGGCTCTTTTCTCGTTGCATCAGCACTGGACTTACCAATGCCTTGCTGTAAATACCAATCTTGTAACGATTTTACTGGGCCTGAAGATCCAGTTCTTGCTGTTGTCGATAGTGTTGGTGAGTGTTCTGAGCCAAACGCACTGCCCTCAGGCTCCGAAGTTGAACTTGACGCCGGATGCCCTGCTGCAGTACTTGTTGTGGGTTTATCTAGCGGGCTTTTAATTAGCAGCCGTTCATTTTCCAACTTACTCGCTGACTCAGCTATCCAAGTTTTGTACTGGGCAACATCCATTTCTGAAAAAGGAATTAATGTCTTCAGTGCCCATTTTGTCCGCGGATCCAGAATTGTGGCACAAATGTAATGTTTGTGTGACAAAATCTTATTTTGCACCCTTGTATTGTCACCTAAGCGACGGGCTAAGCTCTCCACCAACTCATATGCTTCTTTTTTTCCCTCTACATCTTTGTATGCTTCAGACACCTCCTTCAGCTGATGCTCTAGCATTTGCAATAATGGGATAGCTTGGCCCATAGTACAGTCCTCCTCGCTGACTTCACGTGTGAAGACCTCGAAAGGAAGAAGCATCTCAGTGAGGCATTTAACTAGGCACCATTGGCCCATCTGAAGGGTCATGCCTTTCACAGTAGCATCCCATCTTTGCATGACATATTCATTGATTGGCCTGTATTGCTCAAACAGACGGTCAAGCATGTAATAAGTTGAGTTTAACGTGTTGCCACCTCCTGGACGAGTGCTTTGACTGGCATTCTATAGTCACATTGAATGATCCTCAGCTGCTTCCGAGCTTTAAATAAATGGCTGAAATTAGTGCATATTCTTCAGCAGGTGGTCAGTAAGTTGCTGACTATGGCTTCTTTTTTCAGAAAGTCTTGAACAATAATGTTAATGCAGTGCGCCAAACACGGAACCCTGAAATAGGAACCAAGCTCCATGGCCTTAAGTACATTGCTTCAAAACATCGGGACACGCAGTTGTCATGCCCCAACAGAGATGCACAGCCGTATGCACATTGGAGAAATATATTCACTCGTACACCATAGTGTTGTCAAAGTTCAACCAATTTTATTTCCATATTTATCCATTTTCATCCGTCACGTCAAAAGAGATGAAGTTTCAAAGGTTTTCGGCATTTTAATCGCTCAGGAATTGCCCACCGGGCCTATTCACAGGCATGTGACCAAGCTCCATTGTTCCAATACATTTAAATAACCCAATGCATTTCGGTCAGATTTCGACCTTCGTCAGGGGTATCTAAAAATGATTAAAAAATGATCATCAGCCCATACTCATTTAACAGTGTTAATGCTCAAACGTTAATCAAATACCCAAACTTATATGTACAACATGGTAAACCAAAATCAATGTCCTAATCATCTCTCCTATGTTAAATGCAAAACAACTGTGTAATCATACAATCTGTACAAATAAATAATACCCATCCATTACCCTGCTATCCTCCCTCTGCTTCATTCCCATTGATTTAACTAAAAAACGAAGGTCGAAATCTGACCGAAATGCATTGGGTTATTTAAATGTATTGGGCGGTACTACTACGCTACTGGGGGCAGGGCTTGAAATGTCTCCCTCTTGTTCACCTTCCACCGCGATAATATCGTCCCCTGATTCTTCATGCCCAACAACAATGGGTTGAGTTTTACTTTGTTCTAAGTGAAGTAGGTGAGCCTCCCACGCGATAGTGTGGTGTATTTTGAGATGACTTGTTTGGCCTCCGGTACCATAGTTGGGACCAAGCTTACCCCGCCTAACAGCATGTCGACAAATTGAGCATATAGCAATGTTCTCCTCCTTACTGCTAACCGAAAAGAAGTCCCAAACTGGGGAGGAGAACTTTCTGGTGCTGCTGGATGTGCCACTTTCAATACCAGATGAACTTGAGGGTGTGCTTGGAATGTGACTCTGTGCAGCTACACTGCGACTTCTACCACTACCTACTGAGGTGGTGGTTGAGCTGGATGTAGGTCCCTGCCTTTCCTTTGCAAATGAAAATATGGAAGCTGGAGGTTGTGGTGGTGTTACCTGTGTTGGTGGTATCCATGCTACATCCCTTGCAGCCATTTTGGATAGGGTAATAATGTTGGTCTCCAAATCCTTTGGGCCGGGAGTGATGTCCGTGATGATTGGCTCGTCATCATCATCATCATCCCCCTCTTGTACATCTACCTCCATAACTCTAAGGCTTTCTGGAACCTTCCTTTTCACTAGCCTTGTCTTGTGGCGTGCATCACTCTCAGACTGAGCTGGTGGCTACCAAGTGGCATCAAGATCATCAGAAGCGGGGCTTGAAGAAGAAGATGATGGAATAACCCTCCTTTTCCTTGCTGGGGGTCTGGAAGACAATGGATCTTCTGAAACAGTGGCTTGCCCCTCTTTGTCTGAAGGAAGCTCGATTTCCTGAAATGCCCCTACTTCAGGAGGAACAACTACTATTGTGGGCTGTTGTGACTGTCCTTCCGGCTGCGGCTGTTCTTGCGGCTGCTGCTGTTCTTGCGGCTGCTGCTGTTCTTGCGGCTGCTGCTGTTCTTGCGGCTGCTGCTGTTCTTGCGGCTGCGCCTGCTGCTGCAGACTTATCTGCTGAGTTTCCGCCTGCGTTGATTGTGTACTACTTTGTGATAATGACATTTCAACATCGCTGCTCGTTAGTTACCTGGCTATCTCTGCGACACTCCTGGGCTTGGGCCTAGGTTGGTGGGATTGGCCCGCTGGTGCGGATGTGCTGCTCTCAGCTTGGTTCCCGCCAGACAACGCTGCTGCAGGCGTGTGTTTTTTGGTCCCAAAAAAACACATTTGCCAGCACACCAGTCGTGGTTAGTGCCTCTTGCTTTTTCTGTTCCTTCTTCTCAACGGCAACTTTCTTGGTACTGGAGGACCTGGTACCTTTCTTTGGGCCCATTTTCTTCAGAGGTCAGACAGGACGCAGGTGCACAAGTTGCAGAGATGTCTGTGGTCACAGTTGGACGTGATGTGGTGCGCAGCAGGACTTCTGTCTGGCAGTACAACGGATGATGTTGATAGTTACCTCTTCCTCTGTCTTTTTGTGCACCTAAAAGCAAATAAGCCAGGAGAAGAACATCAGTGAAATGTTGCATTTGTTGTTGTGGTTCAATTACTACTAGTACAAACAAACAAAATAGAAGATATAGGGCTACGGTATACTACTTACTGTGTACAGTGTACACACACTACACTCTCAGGAAGGATAGGAGAAGAACAACCACAAAAATACAAATGTAATGGAAGGGAGCTGCTGCTGGCAAAGGGGATGGATGGAAGCAGTAAGCCAATAGGAAAACCATGCAGGCCCATATTAACTCCCACCAGAAAAGGCCACCAGCCACATGGACACTCACAAGCAACAAGCAGGAGGACTGGCAATCAATGAACTGCCAAAAGGCCTATGAAAGAAGCCAGGCAAAAGATCCATGCTAAACCACACTGCTGTGCCTTTTTAATGCAATAAAATGCAAAAACGAAAATCCACAGGGCAAAACAAGGTCTGCAGGGTGCACACCAACAAACCAGGCACACACTACAAAGGCATTTCTTTAACACACCCCCAAAAACAGAAATACCCCCCAAAAAACACATTTTCCAACTCAATCCAATGCCATCCATGCCCTAAATGATGTTTAAATTCAACAGAACACACAGATAAACACTTGTTTAATGCACCTGTGGCTACCTGCTCTGAGCCTACTGGAGAAAGCAGGCCCGTAGGCAGACAAGGCCACACAAGCGTGCAGGCCTAGGCTTCAAAATGGTCGCCAGCCACATAGCCAGGCCCACCCAACTACAAGAAACAGAAGACAGACAATGCAGGCCTGCTGCAAAAAACACACTGCCTGCCTTCAAAATGGCCTCTAGCCTCATGGCCAGGCCCACAACAAGAAGCCTAGGCCACAAAGGAATACCATGCAGGCCTACATATGGCAAAAGCAGCACACTAATAACTCCCACCAGAAAAGGCAACCAACCACATGAAGACTCACAAACCGCAAGCAACAAGCTGGAGGCCTGGGAAACAATGAACTGACAAAAGGCCTATAAAGAAGCCAGGCAAAAGATGCATGCTAAACCACACCGCAGTGCCTTTTTAATGCAATAAAATGCAAGAACGAAAATCCACAGGGCAAAACAAGGTCTGCAGGGTGCACACCAACACACCAGGCACACACACAACAAAGGCATTTCTTTAACACACCCCCAAAAACAGAAATACCCCCTAAAAACACATTTTCCAACTCAATCCAATGCCATCCATGCCCTAAATGATGTTTAAATTCAACAGAACACACAGATAAAGACTTGTTTAATGCACCTGTGGCTACCTGTTCTGAGCCTACTGGTTGAAGGCAGGCCCCTGGGCAGACAAGGCCACACAAGCTTGCAGGCCTAGGCTTCAAAATGGCCACCAGCCACATGGCCAGGCCCACCCAACTACAAGAAACAGAAGAAAGACAATGCAGGCCTGCTGCAAAAAACACACTGCCTGCCTTCAAAATGGAAGACAGCCTCATGGCCAGTCCCACAACAAGAATCCTTCCACAAAGGAATACCATGCAGGCCTATATGGCAAAAGCAGCACACTAATAACTCCCACCAGAAATGGCCCACAGCCACATGGACACTTGCAAATCACAAGCAACAAGCTGGAGGCCTGGGAAACAATGAACTGCCAAAAGGCCTATAAAAGAAGCCAGGCAAAAGATGCATGCTAAACCACACTGCTGTGCCTTTTTAATGCAATAAAATGCAAAAACGAAAATCCACAGGGCAAAACAAGGTCAGCAGGGTGTACACCAACACACCAGGCACACACAACAAAGGCATTTCTTTAACACCCCCCCAAAAACAGAAATACCTCCCAAAAAACACATATTCCAACTCCATCCAATGCCATTCATGCCCTAAATGATGTTTCAAAACACACACCAAAGAACAGTTGCTTCATCATGCACCCACCCATGACTAGCTCTGGGCCTAGTGGCTACCCCCAACAATTTAAAAATAAGAATGATAAGTACCAAAAGACACAACCCCAACTTACTTGTAAAATATCAAATTCAAAAGTCCTCAAATCCAATGATAATGATGCAGCAGACACAAAGAGTGATCCTTCCAGCTCAAAATCCAAAGGCAGAATGAACAGGAGATGGACAAAGCACTGGGAGGAGCCTGCTGGACAGGAGCAGGAAGTTGGAGACTATGTGGCACTTCCTCCCTCTCCCCCCCAAATTTTCTTTTTATTTAAAAAGGACTCCTTGCACAAAAAAGGACAGCCAAATGTCAATCAGAGGAGTTTTTTCCATCCAAATCATCAGTTAGAGAAGGTTTTATGAGGCTAGAGTTAATATTCTTCTCCAAATCGAAAATTTGGCGTGTTCGCGATCGCCACCTTCACGACACTTCCGCCGGATGTCGATGGTGCGTCCAAAATGGCATGTTAGCGATCTCATGCTCTTTGTCGCGGTGGAGATTGACGTGTTTGCGACCTCACGCTCTCTCTCGCATTGGAAAATGACACGTTTGCATTCGCAGACTCTCGCGGTGTCTGATGGCGAGGAGAATGACGTGATCGCGAACTCTCACGGGAAAGCGCGACCGGCTATCAACATCTCGTGGAGCACGCAAACGGATTGGAAAACTCGTCGGCGAACGCAGGGATCCCGGTAAGGCGATCGCGTGCGTGAGAACGCATTTTCAAAGCGCGAACATGCGGAACGCGAAAATGTCAATATATCGCAAATTCCGCGAGCGGAACGGAATTTGACGCCCACCCTTAGAAAATATTCACCCATAAATTGTGAGTCTTTCGTATTAAGGACAGGGTTCATGCTTTTTCGCATAGGAACCTGATAAAAGATCACATCTACATTAGAATAATAATACTGCAATTTCCCTGTTCTATAGAATAAACTTGCTAAAACGCTACACGAAATACCATATGCCAATGGAAAATGATGATATGTTACTCCTTCTGCTACAGATGCGGGTAATTTCATACATACATAACAATCACTAACCTCCATGGTTTCTACATTTTGTACTAACAAGTTGGTAAAAACATTCAAGTCTGTATCATTTTTATTAACAGTGTGATGCAAATCTAACTCATCTGGTGCTTCTACTTTGTCTCCTTGGATGGTATCTACCTTCCCGTGTGTATTCGTGCTATTTTGTACATTTGTAAGCATCAAGTAAGGAATGGCCACGGTTAGTACTAACCATATTATGAGTAATAAAAATATACTACCTATACATATTCTACAACATTTCTTTACACAATTCGGTTTTCCAGCAGCTCTATTGTCAGCCATTTATCAAATGGGATCAGAAGATTTCTCTTCTTTACTTTAGTATTTAACTTTGGGACAGAATATGAAGGGAAATTCTTATCAGGTTGGCCTCACTTCTTCATCAAATGGTTCTGCATTTAATCTTTCATCATCTTCTCCAATTATTTGCAAATTTTTGAAATCTTCAAGAATAACATATGTCCATTCCGGACCCTTGAATTTATTATTTATTATTTTCAATCTTGGACTTCTTCGTTTTGGCACTTCAGTTGATGGTCCAGATTGACTGGATACTTCGTCTACTTGTTCTGGTTCCTCTGTTATGGGTTTAAACCGGTACTTCACTCTTTTGATAACACCAATTATCGCCTCTCCTGATTCTTTTAGCTTGCACTGCGCTTTCACTGTCTTCGAGTGTTCTTTTATTTTCACTAAGTTGTGGCACAACTTGATTATTTTCGTTTTCCGAATCTCTCTCTACCTGACCTTGTCCAGGGCTTCTTATTTTGATGTCTCCTGCCTGGATGCATTCTTCTTCCCTAATCTGACCCTGTTCAGGTTCAGTTTTAATTGGCTTTTGTTCTTCCTTTACCTGAACTTGTTTGACTTTGCCTGTCTGGTCCTGCTCAGGCCTTTCTGTTTCTTGATTTTCTTCTGCCTGAATGTTTTTTCTAAGACCTATCTGTCCCTCCTTAGACCCCGGGGCTGTAACTTCAACCTCGTCTGTCTGAGTAAATTGCTCTTTCCTTATCTGGTCCTGCTCAGGTTCCCTAACAATCGTGGTTTCACTTACCTGAGCGTGTTCTTCTGTTCCTACCTGGTCTTCACTCGTTACCCGACTAGCTAATCTAGTTTGGCTCCTTGTTCTTACAATTTCTTCAGGTATCTCAACTATTATCCTGACTGGTGCTTTGTTGTTCCTTCTCAGCTACTTTAGGATTTATTATTCGAGATCCTTCAGCTGCACACCCTTCAGCCCCTTCACCTGCTTGAGTCCGTTGAGGTTCTTCTTCATCTGGTGCTGGTACTCTTTTAGTATGGCTTGCATGAATCCAATTTGGCAAACCTGCACATTTTACTGCTGTTGTTGTGATCAATATAACCTGATGTGGTTTTTCCCACCTTGGTGCTAGGTACAATTCTCGAGTGTGATTCTTCACTACAACCCAGTCACCGGGATTCAGACCATGCACTTGGTTCGGCTGCCTGGGGACTGTGTCTTCTCCAACCTGCCTCATTGTTCTTCCCATGATTATTTAATGGGGACTCAATCCAGTATTCTTATCTGGAATACTTCAAAGCCCCATCAGAACAAGAGGTAGAGCATCAGGCCAATCCAGTGGAGTGGATGCACACACCTTTCCCAGCCTTGACTTAATTGTGCCATTTAATTGTTCTACCACTCCAGATGCCTCTGGGCGATATGCACAGTGCAGCTTTTGATCAATTTTGAATGCTTCCCAAAATAATCGAATTATTTCATTATTAAAATGAGACCCTCGGTCTGATTCAATAGTTACTAGAAAACGGAAATGCGGTATAAACTCTCTTAAAAGGAGTTTGGCCACTGTCAAGCTGTCATTTCTTCTGGTGGGGTATGCCTCCACCCACTTAGAAAATAGACAAAAGATGACAAGTACATATTTTAATCCTCGACAAACAGGCAACTGAATGAAATCAATTTGAAGTCTTATAAAAGGACCTTCAGCTTTTCCGATTCTCCCCGTATAGACTATTGTTTTCTTGCCAGGATTCATTTGTTGACATGTCAAGCATATTTGGCAGACTCTCCGCAATGTTCCTGAACCTTGGATTAAACCAATCTTGTCTGAAGAGTCTAATCATTGCATCTCTGCCTATGTGGGTGTCTCCATGATACATCCTAGCCATGAGTGCAAGCATACAATCTGGCAATACAGGTCTGTTATCTAAGTAAACCCATACACCATCTTCTGCCCTTCTCTGACAACCAATTTTCTCCCACTCTTCTCTTTCTTTTGTCTCTGCTTCATCTTGGAGTTCTCTTATTTCTCTCCATGTTTGTAATCCTGACAACAGCATAAGTTGGCAGCTGATGCCACATTTTTCAACTTTCCTGTTTACTGCCATTTGAAATTTTGAGCAGTTTTGGGAAACCTGGTCAGCATATCGATTACCTGCAGTCACACGGTCATTTCCTGGCTTGTGTGCGGCACATTTGACCACTGCCACTTTCTTTGGTAATTGTATTGCTTCAAGCAATCCTTTTACAAAATGTCGGTTTTTAATGGGAGTCCCTGAAGAAGTCAGGAAGTCTCGCTGCATCCAGAGCTGGCCAAAGTCATGCACAACCCCGTAACCATACTGACTATCAGTGTAAATGGCCACTCTACAATTTTTCCCATTTTTGCAAGCTTTAATTAAAGGTTTCAATTTGGCTACTTGTGCAGACTTAACTCCTGGTAAATAGGACGCTTCGACTATTCCAGCCAATGTACATACGGCATAAGCAGCACACAACCCACCCTCCTCAAGGCGTATACATGAGCCATCTACAAGAAGCTCGTGCTCAGCATCTCTCAAAGGCTCATCCTGTATGTCTGGTCGGGGTTTGGTACTGAGTTCTGTTACATCAAGATATTCTTGTTCAGCTTCATCTTTCACTTCCTCGTTCCATGGGTCTGGCAACAAGGTAAGCTGGGTTAAGAATTGTACATCTGATTATGGTCACATTTTCTGCTCCCAATATGATCCTTTCATATTTGGTTAGTCTGCTCGGAGTGAGATACTGAGTTTGTGTTCTTGTTAGCAGAATTTCAACTGCATGAGGGACGTATACCTTAACAGGATGTCCCATTACAATTGACTCACTTTGTTCGATACTTACACACGTTGCAGCCACAGCTTTTAAGCATCCTGGCAATGCAGATGCTACAGGATCTAAGGTAGCAGAAAAATATGCCACTGGACGTCGCATTAGACCATGTCTCTGTGTTAAAACTGAGAGGGCACAGTTTTCTCTCTCACAACAGAACAATGCGAATTCTTTCGAATAATCTGGCATACATAGAGCAGGTGCTTCACATAAACAATTTCGCAATTTTACAAAAGATTGCATGCTCAGATCATCCCACTTTACTGGGTCTTTTGCTCGTTTCTTAGTCATTTGAATCAAGGGTTTTGCCAGAAGAGAAAACCCTACAAGCCATTGCCTGCAATATCCCACAACAACAAGAAACATTCTTATTTCTTTTTGTGACTGAGGTAGTTTCATTTGCTTTATTATTTTTATTTTCTCAGTGGTCACTCTTCTTAATCCTTGTTCTATTTGGTGTCCTAAATACTGTACTTCGTTTCTGCAGAATTGCAATTTTTCAGAGGGACACTTTATGTCCACCTTTTGCTAAATGGTTTAATAGGGCTATGGAATCAGTTACACAATCACTCCTTGTTTTAGGCGCGATCAATAGGTCATCAATATACTGCACCAGGGCTGATTCCCAAGGCAGCACCAATGTCTCAAGGCGTTTTTTTTTTATTTGGTTAAAATTGAAGGACTTGCTGTGTACCCTTGAGGAACACGATTACAAACATAGATACGATCCTCAAATTTAAAGGAAAATAAAAACTGGCTATCAGGATGTAGTGGGATAGAGAAAAAAGCATGGCATAAATCAATTACAGTGAACCATCTTGCCTTCTATGGTATTTGGTACAAAATCACTGCAGGATTGGGTACGATAGGGCAACATGGCACAACAATCTTGTTTATTTTTCTTAAATCTTGAACAACCCTATATTTTCCGTTTGGTTTCTTAATGCCAATTATAGGTGAATGACAGGGACTACTCATGATTTCCTTTAGGATGCCCTGTTCAACCATTCGATCAATTTCTGCTGCAACACCAGCCTTTAGTTCGGGACTCATCTTGTATTGTCGAGTATTTGGATAGACCGCACCTTCTTTCACAGTCACTTTAACAGGTTCTATGTCTGTCATTAACCCTACTTCCTTTCCTGTAAAATCCCACACTTCAGGATTCACTGCTGTTTTGACCTCGTCAGGTAAGTCGTCTTTGGTCGTCACTTAATATAATTCATCTACCCCTGTTCCTTGTTTGGCTAACATGATCTTATATATTCCATCTTCATCAGGGGTCTGAATGGCAACACCGTCCGGTGTGCAAAATATGGTGCAATTCATTTTGCACAAAAAGTCCCTTCCCAATAAATTTACAGGACTAGAATCGCACACTACAAACTTGTACATTTCTATAAAATTTCCAATGCACATCTCCATTGGTTTTGTAATAGGGGTCCTAATTTGTTTATTAGAAACGCCCACTACTTGGATCGCTTCTCCCGAGAGGGGTAGGTTTGGGATGTCTGCTGTTCTCACAGTAGAACGGGTAGCACCAGTGTCCAACAAAAAGGTAATGTCATTTCCTTCTACATTTCCATCAATGTATGGACCTGACTGATCTACCGGTAAGTATGCGCCAAGTACGCACTCCTCTTACTCCCCACCGTCATTGATCTTGCTCTCCAAAACATGCATCCTGCAAAAGAAACTGCGATGTTACATAGTTTTTCTTACCACTTCCTTCTTGGAATCCTGTGTCCGCACTGTACTTGGCTTGACTCACAAAATTTGGCAAAGGGGCAGGTAGCAATTGACTCTGTAGGTTTACAACCTGCTGCGGTTGATTCATTAGCACCTCATTCTGCGTCTGTGGATTGAAATTTTGATTTGGGCCATTATTATGTTGTATGCTTTTGCACTCATTCTTCCAATGCCCCAATTTTCCGCACCCATGACAGGGGACCCTTTTCTTGGCCTCTTCTCTACTTAACCGCCCTTTCGGTTTACCCCCATTATTTTCCCCCTGACATTGCCCCCTTCCTGTATTTCCTGCCTGATTTTGTAACTGGAGTTATTGCTGTTCTGCTAATTTCACTTGAGCCCACATCCCCCTTTCTTCTAAATTCTTTCGTCTATTGTCAATTTAATCTCCACAATATTTTGCACATTTTAAAATCTCGTCTATTGGCTTTTCTTGCCAGTACAAATTATGCTGTTTAATAATTTCAGATATTTCTTTTCGTAACCCTGACACAAACCGATACACGAAATGCGTCATGTCCTTATCCCCAATACTCTCAAAACCACTATACTGTTTGAACACCTGTAGGAGGCGCGCATAGTACGCATGCACAGACTCATCTTTTTCCTGGGTTGTTCTATCTATTTTTATCCAGTCCGTTTCTTTTGGGGGAATTTTCCCTTTTAAGAAAGTGATCACTTGGTTATATTTCTTCATAACCTCCTCTGATGGAGCTCCTGTTTTCTTATTTCTCATCATTAGGCTAATCACCTGTTATTTTACATTCAGTCCACCAATCAGCAGACACCACTATATCAAAGAGACCATCTAAATCTTTAAACAAAACTTTCGGTACTTTCCCAAACCTTTCAACTTGCCTGTACCATTCCACTAGTTTTTCTCTCAACTTTGGAAAATCATTTGTAAATGATAATATATCCTGTCGGGTCCATGGGACATGTACATATCCTCCTCCTGGAACCTCTCTCATTGGGTACAACCCTTCTGCCTTCTCTGTTTCTTTCACTAAATATTCAGATGTTACCCGATTTGCCTGGGCTTCCTCTTTTTTTCTTTGACCACCGAACTTTCCATCTGTCTAAATCTCCCCATCTCTGCAATATAATCATTAATTCTTTGACCTGTAATTTTCTTCCTGACACATTCATATTTTCTATATCCTTATCAGAAAATTCCGCTCTATAAGGTTTTTGAAATACTTTGGATCGTCCTATTTCTATTCCCATTTCGGAGGCAAAATTGACCAGTTTTTCATGAAATATTTTTGTGTATCGGATTATGCTTCTGCAAATGAATAGCAATTCTTCCCCATTATAGGTATATAACCTATCTCGTCCTACATTCCCAGCTATCATTTCTTCTAATTCAACTCTCAATTTGAATATGTTTAATATTTTCGGTGGTGATTTTGGTTTCTCTATTTCTTGTACCCATCTTTCTATTTCTTCTGGGGTTACTATTATGGTACTTTTTGATCCAGCGGATGTCTCTATTCGTACCTCTTTTGAGCAACCTGGTGTCACTCTCCTGGCTGTGTCATTTATTTGCCCTCTTATTGGTAAGTCCATTAATGAGATTACAGACTCGCATTCACGTACAGTGGTACATCAGGACCTATAGTCACGGGTATAGTCAAAGCTTCGGGATGTGCATTTAACTGCGTTATCTTCTGTATTAATTAATCTCTATTTTTATTTATAGCTTCTCTTTCTTTTTCCTGAAGTACCCTTTCCATTTTTCTCTCATGTACTATTTGTGGCACTAAGGGTGCATCTAAAATCGGAGCACTCAGGGTAGTTCTATTAGGTCTTTCTTGATAAGGTGGAGGATTTTTCATTAAAATATCTTCTAAATAATCATCTTCTGAGTCCCCGTAACAGTTAAGGTTAAATGCTTTTTCTTTTCTGTGCACTTTCCTCCTGTCTGTTCCTCTGCCACCAATACAGGATATAACCCTTCAGTTAACATGGCCTGTCTCCACTGTTTCATCTGCTTATCTCGAGTTTCACGTGGAGATTTTGGATAATATCTGCTCATGTTTCTGTCACTTCTGGGTTTATCTCACTCAAATGCCTCAGTCTCCCATTCTTCTAGTGCTTCATACTGAGTTAATCTGGTTCTTGGTTCTAATTAATTCATTCTAGTGCGTAAGTTATGTACAATTCTTTCATTAAATGTTCCGTACTATGGGAACACCAGTATTCCATCATCTTTTGTATATTCTACCCAATTTTCTATCCATACACAAGTATGATAACCTCTTTCTACCATCATATATGATGCGGAAGTTTTCGGAGGAGGAATGAGAATTCCCTCTGTAGTTTTAATGGGTTTATCCTTTTTAAAATAATTCTTAATTCTCAGCATAAATTACATTTTTTCTTTTCTCTCCATACATTTTGTGTGATGTTTCTTTGATGTACTGTTCGTGGGCAAAACCTAAATATCTTCTATCTGGGCGAGTCCCTATTAATGTCGGATCGTGCATACAAGTTCCAGTATCTATTATTATTCTTGGGGACTCTATGGTTATGACCAATCAATTATCAGCTCTTACTTTGGTGACTCTCAAATACCTGTGCAACTTCTTATTCTCTTAACCATTCGAACTTTGTTTTGCTATGCGTTCAACCAATACTAGCCCAGCTCTCAGTGATGTCAGTATCACTCCCCACTACTGACCCCTCCTTTACAATTCTTCACGTCAGTCACACGCCCGCTGTTTCAACCAATCCCAATGCGGCTCTCTGTGACAACAATGCAGCACTCGTAACTGACCCCCTCCTTTGCAAGGTAATACGAAAACTTATTTTCTCACAATTTTACATATCATTTTTATTAATCTACAACATAAACGCATTTTCTCACTGTTGCGTTGTCCTGTGGTGGCCTCCACCTGAATCTCACTATTGTGTTGTCTTGTTACGGCCTCCACCTGAACCCCACCATTGTGATGTCGTGTGATGGCCTCCACATGTTGCTCACCGCTGTGTTGTCATGGGATTGCCTCCACCTGAACCTCACCGTTGTGTTGTCGTGTTGTGGTAAATATTTCATTACCGGTACTATTTTTTATGCGGTAAAGTCTAGTAAGAATAACTCAGTAAATATAAGAGGCAGAATCCGTGGTATTAGAGGTTCTAAAAGGCTTTATTCCTCTACAAAGGAATTACAGTTCGAACTGCAGGCTTCAAATTCCATCACCATGAAGGTTCAGGAAGGGAAGGCAATACATTATTGACAAGTAATGGTATTTATATGGAAAGCATTACATTAAGACAGATGCAAGAGGCGTAACAGCTGATAATACAGATATGATACACATACGTAATGAAAATAGGCGTAAACATAGGCGTAACTAAATACGTCATTAAACATGATGTCACAAGTGGGTGGATCCATAAGAGAATCCTGCAATGTCAGCAGAAATATTTGGCAGAGATGCGCGCGCAGCCGCATGACGTGTGATTGACGTGCAACTAGAGGGTGAAGGGGACTTGACATTTAGCTCTACATGTGGAGACAGAAGTCTGAGGGGTCATGTCAACCTAATCCCAAATCATATCTAATATCTTATGTTTAAAGAACTGTATTATCCAAAAGGAAAGGTCTCTCGGACGGAGTCTATTCTATACTGACTGTTAGTGCGTGTACAAGCGTCTAAGTGTCTACATGAGATGCGAGGGGGCAGGAATCTTCCATGGTAACAGGGGCTATGAATTACTTGCATGAGGACAGTGAGGCCTGGCCCTTTGCACGGTAGCTGGAAGAATGTTTACCTAAACTACTAGACAGGAATGCATCGGATGAGGAGCGGAGCAGATAATCTTGAAGGCGAAATACAGTTTTTGGCAGGCAACAGGCTGGATCAGGCACCGTTAGCCGCGCAGGGAGTAGGACAAAGTTCATGGATACAGATGCAGGCTCGGACTAGAGCTTTCAGAGGCAGAAGGCAGGAAAAGGCTTGATGGCAGAATTCAGGGCCTACTCGCCTGAATCTGTAAAATGTGGAAAGTGAACCACATAAAGTCGGTGGCCTTTCATACTTAGGAATGGAATATCTGACCCATTCATAGCGGATCTGAAAGAGGACATGTTGACGGTGGACGCACATGTATTTGCGTCTTCATAACTGAAACTGGAGGGAACATACATGTACTTATAGCATGCACATGGAGCCGTTGGGGTCTACGATAGGGGACATAACTGATCAAAAAATTCATATTTCCTCATTCCCTCCTTGTCCCCTACGGACCCTCAGGAGATATCGATCTTCATCAATCCATCGATCTGTTCATATAGCATCATTTGTTCTTCTTTCTTCTTCCGGAATCTTGAACGAAAACTTGGATGCGGGATACACGATGTGGCACACAGGCCACAAATCGCTGGCCCACATTGTAGACATAAGCAGCAACTGAATAGTATGAGAAAGCCAATACCTAGGAAGGATAGGATCCTCCATCCCCAGGCTGACAACACGCTCCAGAACCAACCGGACCAAGTCCAGGTGCCTGGACTCTGGTGTATCTGGCTTATAATCTTATGAAGGCGAGTTATGGCTTTATATACTGACGGCGAATTTTCTGGTATGAAAACACAGCAACTTGATCCGATGACCCTACAAGCTCCGCCCCTATCAGCCAGGATGACGTCAAGGACAAGACGATTTTGAAGCACAACAATCCGCATAGCAGACTGCTCTTCTGTTAAATTGCCTAAGGCGGAAGTAGTCTCGTTCACTACTGCTTAAAGGGTTCTAGTTAATCTACGTATCAGCTTACTATTAGTGACTGTTCCTATATAGGGAAAGAAACCTTTATTGAAATCTGTGTATTGCTCCCATGCCGTTTCAGTGTAATCGACAATCGGGAGATCTCTCTGCTGTCTATTGTGTACTAAATGGGTATTTCTGTGATAATCAGGAGGGGCTAGGAAAACAGGTGGCAGAAGGAATGCTATGTAACAGGTACCATCCCAGTCTAGAGGTAGACGTATATATGCGGTCTGGCCACATATGAAGTAAGAATGACGGGAAGCTCTAAATGTAGATTTGCCTTGATTACTGAATTTTATTACAGTGGTGCATTTACTATGGCCCATGTGTATGGAACCATTCTTTCTTACACATAATTCCCCTTTAACTGGGAATACTGACATAGCGGGCAAAATTGGTGTAGCTTCAGATTCAACATTCAGAATCATGAGGTTAAGTGTAAAATTACCTAATCCATATACTTCATTTTCTAGATCAGTTCCTGTTCTTTTGGGAAGTCCCTCCTTGTTAGGGTAGCAGACTTTAAGCAAAACTAGGTTCAGGTTTCCCCATACCCAGTTGTCTTGATAAACTACTGAATTTGAATCTAGGGAATTAATCAAACTAAACCATGCTCCACAGGAGCCATTGTGTGTGAACGGATATGGAAAGAGGGGCAAAACTCCCTTATAGTTCTGATAGGGAGGGAGTCGGCCACATATCCAACAATTTGTAGCATTGCTGGTCTGATGGGAATGATGTAACATACTAATGAATGTGTTGTTGCGCAGCGCAAATCTATAGGACAACTCATGCAGAGGTAATTCGCTAAAAGAATGTTCAGCAGTAACATTGTAAGCATGCTTAGAAATAGGGTAATACATATGTAACAATACACTAGAAACGATGATCAGAAGACTTAGAAAAAACAAAATTAATAATGTTACTGTGCAGTGACTACGAAGTGATTTACAATACGCATGCTTTTTAAGCTGCATCTGTCGATTTCTTTCTCTATTCCGGTCTAGAGGATACATGTCAGAGACAAATTCAACCGATTCACCTTGGAGAGGACTTAAACAATCAAATTGTCTGACTTGCTAGACCTTAATTTCAGTTTATAGAGTTCCGTTTTTGTTTGTTCAACCAAGGGGAGCATGAGTCTGTCTGTGAGGGAATGCAGGGCTGAGTGTTCACATCGGACGGTAGTCCATAAAATTTCTTGATATGACTCGAGTGTAACCACCCTTTACGTCCCTCGATCTTCACGGCTGTCCTTGTTGTTAGCAGAACGAGTTTGGGCGACTTCCACCTAGGCTCCAGTTGGGTCTTCCGGTCGAAATTCCGCACCAGAACCAGGTCACCTGGAACCACGTCATGGGGCTTTACCTCTGTGTTATCGGGAAAGGCTGCAGCTACCTGTGAACGACAAGATTGTAGTGCAGACATCAAGGAAGCCAGGTAATCTGTCAGCATATTACAGTCAACATCAGTGATTTTGCGAGGTATAGGCGTCCCCCACATATTTGGTGGTCTACCGAAGATCACCTCGTACGGGGATAGCCCTGTTCGAGAATGTGCTACCATTCTCATGTAAAAGAGTGCAACTGGTAAGGCTACTATCCAATCGACACCTTTTTCTCTACATATTTTGGACAATCTGATTTTCAGGGTTTGATTATGACGTTCCACGAGACCTGCTGCCTCGGGATGTCGGACACAGTGGAATTTCCATTGGTAACCTAACAAAAGTGAAACGTGTTTCATTAGTTCGGAGGAGAATGGCTGGCCATTATCTGAGTAGACAACACGTGGCAAACCGAATCGTGGGAAGAATTCTCGAACTAGCTGTTTGGCAGTAGTCGGGGCAGTGTAATCTGAAACCGGGTAGGCTTCTGTCCAACGGGAAAGAGCACAGACAACTACGAGAACATATTTGAATCCTCGACATCGTTCCATCTGGATATAATCCATCTGGAGGACTTCAAAAGCATGATCGGGAGGTTGAAATCCACCCTGCTCTACGGGGATGCTTTTACCTGGATTAAACTGACAACATATCATACAGGTACGTACTTTCTGTTTGGCTGCTGCTCGCAAGTGTTTGTTGAACCAAATGTGTTGAATACTGTCTAGCATAGCTTTTTCTCCTAGGTGCGCTGGACTATGTATTGTGTTAATGATGACTTGAACCATGGAGTCGGGAAGAAACCATATAGATTTTTCCTTCGTCATCCATCCTTGATCCGTTTGGATCCCTCCTAATTCAGTCCATTTCTTTATTTCTTCTGGTGTAGCATGTGTCTGTATGTCAATTACATCAAGGGCGGGATCCTTAACTGTCATGCAATGTGTTGGTGTCGGAACTATTGTCTTTGTCGGGTCAGTTGTATGAGTCTGGTTCTGAGCAGTCTGTTTAGCTGTTCTGTCAGCTAGGTCATTACCCTGAGAAATGCTATCGGTAACTTTTGTATGGGCTTTGCATTTCATAATCGATATTGAAGTAGGTAGATGAATCGCGTCTAATAGGGCTTGAATGAGGGGTCCGTGTTGGATGTGGGCACCGTGAGAAGTTAAATAACCTCTCTCTTGCCACAATACACCGAAGTCATGGACGACTCCGAATGCATAACGTGAGTCTGTGTATATGTTGACTTTCTTATTTTTGGCTTGAATACAGGCTTGTGTCAGAGCGATAAGCTCTGCTGCTTGAGCTGACAAAGTGTTAATACAATTTGTTTCAATGACTTCAGTGTCTGTTGTGACTGCGTAAGCGGCCACTAACTCTCCTGTACTTGTTCTCATACATGAACCATCTACATACAATGTCAAGTCTGGATCTGATAAAGGGATATCTGTCAAGTCTTGTCTGGGTTTCGTCGTGATAGTAATGACTTCAATACAATCATGTGCTAATGGATCTGTTCCATTTACTGGCAAAAGTGTGGCAGGATTTAACGTATTACAACGTCTGATTTCTATGTGTGGCTGAAACAATGTTAATTCATAACCGGTGAGTCTCGCTATAGTCAAGTGTTGTGTTTGTGTGCGGTTCAAGAGAACCTCTACTGCGTGTGGTACTTGTACTGTCAATTGATGTCCTAACACTATGGCATCGCTTTGTCTGATTGCTAAAGCTGTTGCTGCCACTGATTTCAGGCACGCAGGAAGAGCCTGAGCTACTGGATCTAATGTACTAGAGAAATAAGCACATGGTTTGTGTGATCCTGCTTGTTCCTGAGTGAGTACTGACAAGGCAGTACCTTCGCGTTCTGTAACAAAGAGTGTAAACTGTTTACTGTAACATGGTGTTGCTAAAACAGGTGCTTGGCATAAAGCTTTCTTTAAGCTTTCAAAGGCATGTGTATGTTCTTGAGTCCAAGGGAGAACAGTCGATGTGGCTGCCTCCTGTGTTGTCAACTGGATGAGTGGTTTTGCTAGAAATGCATACTGAGGGATCCACTGCCTACAGTATGAAGTGAGACCTATAAAAGCCCGCACCTCCTTTTGTGTCTTGGGTGGTGGCATGTTAGCGATTAACTGGATGCGATCAGGTGTAAGCTGTCTTCCCTCCTTGGACAGCGAGTGCCCAAGGTAAACAACTCGCTGGACACAGAATTGCAGCTTAGAAGGGGACACCTTGTGCCCCTTGTCGGCCAGAAATTTTAAAACCGTCAGTGACGCTGTTTCACATTCAGGTTCGCTTCGGGCGGTGATCAGCAGATCATAGACATATTGAAGCAAGGCAGTGTTAACTGGCATGTGGATACTGTCAAGTTCTCGTTTTAGTGCTTGGCTATAGATGCTGGGGCTTTCTGTGAATCCTTGAGGAGCGCGTGTGAATTTAAAACTTCGTCCATTTAAACTGAATCCGAACAAATATTGACTTTCCGGATCTATTGGGACGCTAAAGAAAGCATTCTTGAGATCAATTACAGTGAAGAACGTTGCTTCTGAGTCAATAGCTGTGAGTAATGAAGAGATATCTGGGACCACAGGGTATTGTGGTACAATACATTTATTTAATTCGCGCAGATCAATAACTAATCGATATACTGGTGGTGCTTTTGGATCCGTTCTTTTAAGAATCGGAATTATCGGGGAATTACATACATTGGAGTCGGTTTCCACAACCACTCCTTGTGAAATGAGCTCGTCAATGATTTGCAGTAAAGCCACAACAGCATCTGGTGGTAACTTGTATTGTCGCATTCGTGGTAGTACTACTCCTGTTTTTAGTGTGACTCGATATGGTGTAATGTTCATGCAACCAACATCAGTGGGGCCTTGTGCCCATAAATGTGTAGGTAAATTCTGCAGCCGGTGATCCATGTCTCTGGACACGTAGTGACCCTTAAAGTCACGTAAAAATAATCGTACTCCTTCCGGAGAACAACATATTATAGCTCCTAGAGCTTTCAATGTTTTTATACCTAACAAGTTTTCTGGACATGATTTAGTAAGCAATAAATCTGTAGTACGTGTCAATGGACCAACCGTAAGTGGAAGGGGTTGCGTTACTTCATTAATGATAGGCTTTCCTGAGAATCCAAGGGAAATATTCTGCGAGCCTGAGAGGGGTGCCCCTGGAACTTCACTGCGTCGTATAGTTGTTCTGCTTGCCCCTGTATCAAGTAAAAACTTTCTGTCTTCCCCTAATAGTTCACTATGTACATAAGGTCCCTCTTGATCTACAGGAACCTCGATAAGGGGTAAGCCAACTTCCCTCTCTAGGCTATTTCATGTGTATCGCTGATAATCGGGATAATCAGCTTGTGCATACTGATACATCTGTTGTGTTGTTGCTTGTGTTGCAGCAATAGGCTGCGCTTGTGGTGGTGCTACTGTCTGTTGTGGAGCTGCCTGTTGCGGAGCTAGTTGTTGCGGAGCTGACCTAGGTTGTGCATGCTGAGGGATTTGTTGTTGATTCTGATCCTGTCTAGGTGGACGTGGTCTTTCCTGGGTTCTACCCGTGGCAATATTATGTTTCAGGACTGGACAATCGTGTATATAATGACCTTGTTGTTTACAATAGTTGCATGTCCCTTTCGCCGGACCTGTGGCATCACCCTTCTTATGACCATCAGCTGGAACTGACTGGGCAACAAGCATTTTCATTTTCGTATCTTTCATACGTCTTTGTTCATGTTCTTGTTCTTCTCTAATTCTATTGTGGTGATATTGTAACATCTGTAACATCTGTGACGGGGTGTTACCTTGCCAGGTACTCTCAAATTTCAATACTCTGTTCTTAACTTGCGGTAGGGAATTTTCAACTAATTTTGTCACAAACAGATGTGGATATGATTCGCTACTTGCTTTTATGCCACTATTAATACCAAAACATTTTTCAAATCGGGAATAGAAATCACTAGTGTCTTCATCTTGCTTTTGTTTACAGGCTGAGATTGCACCCCAGTCCTCCTTTTTCGCAGTTAATAAACGTGGCAGTACCTGCACTAGTAATCCTGGTAGTGCTGTAGTCTTTTCCCCAAGCCCTGATCCTGCAGCTCGGGCCTTTTCTTCGTTTTCTAATGCTGTCCAATCTACCTTTTGGTCTCCCACCTCCCATTCCTTTTCTTTGAGTTTCTCGTAAACACCGGCAGGCATTAGTACTTTCAATATTTTCATAATGTCGGGATAGGTATACTCTCCCATGAGTAACATGTCTTTTATCTCACGGTGGAAACCTGCTGGATCTTTGTCATGGCTGGGTACTACTTTCTTCATTTCTAATAATTCAATTTTAGTTATAGGCGTGTACACAAACACGCGTGTAAAGTTATTATCTTCACCTCTGATTGGGTGTACTTCGCGTAACGGATTCTGTCTATCTATGTGATACATTTTTCTTCCCATAGTGGGAATTGGAACGTGTTCTGGGCATACGAAAATTATATACTGGTTTCGAAATTCTAGAATTTCTTTAATTAAATCAGTACCTGACCCTCTCCATTTATTCGTGAGTAATTCGGTCAATATGTCAGGTAAGGGTCCAGGATCGGAGTGTTGGCTTTTATATAATATAAGGAGGTGTTGAATCATGTATATACTAGCTAAACGCTGTTCGTCGGGGGCAAGATTCAGAAACGTGTGTGCTAGTGCATCATCACTGTATTTGCTGGGACTGTCAGCCCATTGTACTGCTGACCTGGCTAATTCTTGTTCGTCCATGGAATCGAGCATATGGTACCCCCTTCGATCTCGGAGTAATTTATCAGCGGCTTGGAATAAGTGTTCAGGGGACCTTGTATTTAACATAGGTGTTTGAAAATGTCTGTTACATTCTGGACGTATCGGACGTATCGGATCATTAAAGCCTCTAGTATCATTATGGGGTCTTCCCCTACCTACGTAAGCTATCGTTTCTAATTGTTCTGATTCTTGCTCCTCCTCTCCCTCTGATTCAATTCTGTCTGCTTCTCGTCTTTCTTTATGTATTCGTTCTACTTCCTTGCGGATCTTTCGATACATGGCGGTTATACACGCCTGTCTATCATGTTTCTCGTCTGATATGTTCTGACCCCATTTGGCAAGTTTTTGCATGGTATCATGATCTGCCTCAGGCCTGTCTTGGTTCCTGATCACGCAGTTTATGAAAAAACGTAGTAGTTGTCTTTGTACATCCACTTTCTGGTATTCCATAGCTTCGTTAATACTTTCTGGGCCTCGCCCTGTTTGGACAAAGTGATATATATTGTCTAGGTGTTCAACCATTCCTGGTATCGTCATTAAATACAATGTAGCTCGTCGTATACGTAGTGATGATAGTAGCAGTCTGTCCTGCTTACCCGGCACTGGATCGTATCTACAATCCATAAGATGTTCTTTAAACATGTCGGATGTCGCTAGTTGGGGTGTACGTTGAAGTGCTAAATCTCTAAGGGTCTGTTTATTTCGCGGCGGCGTGGCAAACATGTCTGTCGTACCTCCTGTAGCACCGTCTGAGGTGCTAGGCACGAAAGGATTCGTTGGACGTAAGATAGAAATTGTAGATGCGGGAAAAACAGTAGAAACGGACGGACCTGTGGGAATGGGCGTAGGAGTTTGTTGTTGCGGGGATACAGACGGATGATCTTGACGTTGAACACCATCGTCATGCGGTGTGTGTGGCGGAGCATTAGCACACTCGGGAGCTACGTCATCTAAATAGGAGGAAAGGAAAACATCTTTTGCTGTTTTGGGATGTGCTTTTATCGGGAGTAATGGGGGTGTCAAGTTTTTCGGTATTTCCGGGGTGGCCTGAGGTAACCCTTCGGCCAGAAGAGGATACATACCATTCATAAGAGTGTTTCGTTGTCTATCTACTTGTTCTGTTTTTACTCGGGTACCTTCCTCAATTAATAGATTTTCTCGGGCTTTATTTGAATTCTCCCAACCTTTCTCTTCCTGTCTGAGCGCTTTTTCTGTACGTCTATATGATTCTTTACGCCATAATTCAATGGCATCTTTCTGTGACTGTCTGGCTTTCTTTTTCCATAATTCTTCTTCTACTCTCATGATGCAATCTGCATCCCAGGTCCCCGCTGCGGGCCATCTCTGACTCTCTGATAAATCCTTGGTGTAGTCCACCCACAGATCAAGAAATAATACGGCGTCTAGGCCATGTTTATGATACATGAAGTACCCTGGAGTGTCCCTAGGTGGAATGGGAACAGCTTCTTCGAGTACCCCTTTTCTAGTTTTGATCTGTCTTAATTTCGAAAAGAGCGGCATTTTTAGATCTGGTTACTTAATCTTGAACACAATAAACACAATAATGACCAATCATTCACACCACAATGTATAGAACGTACTTAAAACATTTAACATTTAACATTTAACGAACAATGATAACTAATAGAAAACTAGTTACTGACATAATACTGACACTAGATAATACTGAATTATATGCAAGACATACTAGATATACTGCTAAACAGTACAGATACACTGCTGAAACAGTGCAGACCGGATTTGTGTACCCAAACCCGTCTTGACCGGCACAACCTATGTGCACGTTTAAATGCCTCCCCGGCAATGGTACTCACCGGGTAGCGCGGAACGGAAGGCCTCGGAACTGAACTGAAACTGGACCGGACTGGACTCGACTCGACTGGACTCGGAACTTCGGAACCTGGTGGGCCTCTGTATACCTCGGATCTTGCTCTCTCAGCTAGGCTCTGGTCGGGATACTTCGCACTTCTCACCGCCTCGTCTGGGTGTTGATCGCAGCCTCAGTCGCCCCCGCTTGGCTGGAGGGAGATACAGGAAATCCTGCAGGTACGCGTTTTTGTCCGTTCAGCTGTGGCAGGAGAACCGGGCCTGCAACGCACCTCCGGCGCGTGAGATGAGAAAGTGTCCCTATTCGGGCGCCAATTTATGTGGTAAATATTTCATTACCGGTACTATTTTTTATGCGGTAAAGTCTAGTAAGAATAACTCAGTAAATATAAGAGGCAGAATCCGTGGTATTAGAGGTTCTAAAAGGCTTTATTCCTCTACAAAGGAATTACAGTTCGAACTGCAGGCTTCAAATTCCATCACCATGAAGGTTCAGGAAGGGAAGGCAATACATTATTGACAAGTAATGGTATTTATATGGAAAGCATTACATTAAGACAGATGCAAGAGGCGTAACAGCTGATAATACAGATATGATACACATACGTAATGAAAATAGGCGTAAACATAGGCGTAACTAAATACGTCATTAAACATGATGTCACAAGTGGGTGGATCCATAAGAGAATCCTGCAATGTCAGCAGAAATATTTGGCAGAGATGCGCGCGCAGCCGCATGACGTGTGATTGACGTGCAACTAGAGGGTGAAGGGGACTTGACATTTAGCTCTACATGTGGAGACAGAAGTCTGAGGGGTCATGTCAACCTAATCCCAAATCATATCTAATATCTTATGTTTAAAGAACTGTATTATCCAAAAGGAAAGGTCTCTCGGACGGAGTCTATTCTATACTGACTGTTAGTGCGTGTACAAGCGTCTAAGTGTCTACATGAGATGCGAGGGGGCAGGAATCTTCCATGGTAACAGGGGCTATGAATTACTTGCATGAGGACAGTGAGGCCTGGCCCTTTGCACGGTAGCTGGAAGAATGTTTACCTAAACTACTAGACAGGAATGCATCGGATGAGGAGCGGAGCAGATAATCTTGAAGGTGAAATACAGTTTTTGGCAGGCAACAGGCTGGATCAGGCACCGTTAGCCGCGCAGGGAGTAGGACAAAGTTCATGGATACAGATGCAGGCTCGGACTAGAGCTTTCAGAGGCAGAAGGCAGGAAAAGGCTTGATGGCAGAATTCAGGGCCTACTCGCCTGAATCTGTAAAATGTGGAAAGTGAACCACATAAAGTCGGTGGCCTTTCATACTTAGGAATGGAATATCTGACCCATTCATAGCGGATCTGAAAGAGGACATGTTGACGGTGGACGCACATGTATTTGCGTCTTCATAACTGAAACTGGAGGGAACATACATGTACTTATAGCATGCACATGGAGCCGTTGGGGTCTACGATAGGGGACATAACTGATCACAAAATTCATATTTCCTCATTCCCTCCTTGTCCCCTACGGACCCTCAGGAGATATCGATCTTCATCAATCCATCGATCTGTTCATATAGCATCATTTGTTCTTCTTTCTTCTTCCGGAATCTTGAACGAAAACTTGGATGCGGGATACACGATGTGGCACACAGGCCACAAATCGCTGGCCCACATTGTAGACATAAGCAGCAACTGAATAGTATGAGAAAGCCAATACCTAGGAAGGATAGGATCCTCCATCCCCAGGCTGACAACACGCTCCAGAACCAACCGGACCAAGTCCAGGTGCCTGGACTCTGGTGTATCTGGCTTATAATCTTATGAAGGCGAGTTATGGCTTTATATACTGACGGCGAATTTTCTGGTATGAAAACACAGCAACTTGATCCGATGACCCTACAAGCTCCGCCCCTATCAGCCAGGATGACGTCAAGGACAAGACGATTTTGAAGCACAACAATCCGCATAGCAGACTGCTCTTCTGTTAAATTGCCTAAGGCGGAAGTAGTCTCGTTCACTACTGCTTCAAGGGTTCTAGTTAATCTACGTATCAGCTTACTATTAGTGACAGTTCCTATATAGGGAAAGAAACCTTTATTGAAATCTGTGTATTGCTCCCATGCCGTTTCAGTGTAATCGACAATCGGGAGATCTCTCTGCTGTCTATTGTGTACTAAATGGGTATTTCTGTGATAATCAGGAGGGGCTAGGAAAACAGGTGGCAGAAGGAATGCTATGTAACAGGTACCATCCCAGTCTAGAGGTAGACGTATATATGCGGTCTGGCCACATATGAAGTAAGAATGACGGGAAGCTCTAAATGTAGATTTGCCTTGATCACTGAATTTTATTACAGTGGTGCATTTACTATGGCCCATGTGTATGGAACCATTCTTTCTTACACATAATTCCCCTTTAACTGGGAATACTGACATAGCGGGCAAAATTGGTGTAGCTTCAGATTCAACATTCAGAATCATGAGGTTAAGTGTAAAATTACCTAATCCATATACTTCATTTTCTAGATCAGTTCCTGTTCTTTTGGGAAGTCCCTCCTTGTTAGGGTAGCAGACTTTAAGCAAAACTAGGTTCAGGTTTCCCCATACCCAGTTGTCTTGATAAACTACTGAATTTGAATCTAGGGAATTAATCAAACTAAACCATGCTCCACAGGAGCCATTGTGTGTGAACGGATATGGAAAGAGGGGCAAAACTCCCTTATAGTTCTGATAGGGAGGGAGTCGGCCACATATCCAACAATTTGTAGCATTGCTGGTCTGATGGGAATGATGTAACATACTAATGAATGTGTTGTTGCGCAGCGCAAATCTATAGGACAACTCATGCGGAGGTAATTCGCTAAAAGAATGTTCAGCAGTAACATTGTAAGCATGCTTAGAAATAGGGTAATACATATGTAACAATACACTAGAAACGATGATCAGAAGACTTAGAAAAAACAAAATTAATAATGTTACTGTGCAGTGACTACGAAGTGATTTACAATACGCATGCTTTTTAAGCTGCATCTGTCGATTTCTTTCTCTATTCCGGTCTAGAGGATACATGTCAGAGACAAATTCAACCGATTCACCTTGGAGAGGGCTTAAACAATCAAATTGTCTGACTTGCTAGACCTTAATTTCAGTTTATAGAGTTCCGTTTTTGTTTGTTCAACCAAGGGGAGGTTTGAGTCTGTCTGTGAGGGAATGCAGGGCTGAGTGTTCACATCGGACGGTAGTCCATAAAATTTCTTGATATGACTCGAGTGTAACCACCCTTTACGTCCCTCGATCTTCACGGCTGTCCTTGTTGTTAGCAGAACGAGTTTGGGCGACTTCCACCTAGGCTCCAGTTGGGTCTTCCGGTCGAAATGCCTCCCCGGCAATGGTACTCACCGGGTAGCGCGGAACGGAAGGCCTCGGAACTGAACTGAAACTGGACCGGACTGGACTCGACTGGACTCGGAACTTCGGAACCTGGTGGGCCTCTGTATACCTCGGATCTTGCTCTCTCAGCTAGGCTCTGGTCGGGATACTTCGCACTTCTCACCGCCTCGTCTGGGTGTTGATCGCAGCCTCAGTCGCCCCCGCTTGGCTGGAGGGAGATACAGGAAATCCTGCAGGTACGCGTTTTTGTCCGTTCAGCTGTGGCAGGAGAACCGGGCCTGCAACGCACCTCCGGCGCGTGAGATGAGAAAGTGTCCCTATTCGGGCGCCAATTTATGTGGTAAATATTTCATTACCGGTACTATTTTTTATGCGGTAAAGTCTAGTAAGAATAACTCAGTAAATATAAGAGGCAGAATCCGTGGTATTAGAGGTTCTAAAAGGCTTTATTCCTCTACAAAGGAATTACAGTTCGAACTGCAGGCTTCAAATTCCATCACCATGAAGGTTCAGGAAGGGAAGGCAATACATTATTGACAAGTAATGGTATTTATATGGAAAGCATTACATTAAGACAGATGCAAGAGGCGTAACAGCTGATAATACAGATATGATACACATACGTAATGAAAATAGGCGTAAACATAGGCGTAACTAAATACGTCATTAAACATGATGTCACAAGTGGGTGGATCCATAAGAGAATCCTGCAATGTCAGCAGAAATATTTGGCAGAGATGCGCGCGCAGCCGCATGACGTGTGATTGACGTGCAACTAGAGGGTGAAGGGGACTTGACATTTAGCTCTACATGTGGAGACAGAAGTCTGAGGGGTCATGTCAACCTAATCCCAAATCATATCTAATATCTTATGTTTAAAGAACTGTATTATCCAAAAGGAAAGGTCTCTCGGACGGAGTCTATTCTATACTGACTGTTAGTGCGTGTACAAGCGTCTAAGTGTCTACATGAGATGCGAGGGGGCAGGAATCTTCCATGGTAACAGGGGCTATGAATTACTTGCATGAGGACAGTGAGGCCTGGCCCTTTGCACGGTAGCTGGAAGAATGTTTACCTAAACTACTAGACAGGAATGCATCGGATGAGGAGCGGAGCAGATAATCTTGAAGGTGAAATACAGTTTTTGGCAGGCAACAGGCTGGATCAGGCACCGTTAGCCGCGCAGGGAGTAGGACAAAGTTCATGGATACAGATGCAGGCTCGGACTAGAGCTTTCAGAGGCAGAAGGCAGGAAAAGGCTTGATGGCAGAATTCAGGGCCTACTCGCCTGAATCTGTAAAATGTGGAAAGTGAACCACATAAAGTCGGTGGCCTTTCATACTTAGGAATGGAATATCTGACCCATTCATAGCGGATCTGAAAGAGGACATGTTGACGGTGGACGCACATGTATTTGCGTCTTCATAACTGAAACTGGAGGGAACATACATGTACTTATAGCATGCACATGGAGCCGTTGGGGTCTACGATAGGGGACATAACTGATCACAAAATTCATATTTCCTCATTCCCTCCTTGTCCCCTACGGACCCTCAGGAGATATCGATCTTCATCAATCCATCGATCTGTTCATATAGCATCATTTGTTCTTCTTTCTTCTTCCGGAATCTTGAACGAAAACTTGGATGCGGGATACACGATGTGGCACACAGGCCACAAATCGCTGGCCCACATTGTAGACATAAGCAGCAACTGAATAGTATGAGAAAGCCAATACCTAGGAAGGATAGGATCCTCCATCCCCAGGCTGACAACACGCTCCAGAACCAACCGGACCAAGTCCAGGTGCCTGGACTCTGGTGTATCTGGCTTATAATCTTATGAAGGCGAGTTATGGCTTTATATACTGACGGCGAATTTTCTGGTATGAAAACACAGCAACTTGATCCGATGACCCTACAAGCTCCGCCCCTATCAGCCAGGATGACGTCAAGGACAAGACGATTTTGAAGCACAACAATCCGCATAGCAGACTGCTCTTCTGTTAAATTGCCTAAGGCGGAAGTAGTCTCGTTCACTACTGCTTCAAGGGTTCTAGTTAATCTACGTATCAGCTTACTATTAGTGACTGTTCCTATATAGGGAAAGAAACCTTTATTGAAATCTGTGTATTGCTCCCATGCCGTTTCAGTGTAATCGACAATCGGGAGATCTCTCTGCTGTCTATTGTGTACTAAATGGGTATTTCTGTGATAATCAGGAGGGGCTAGGAAAACAGGTGGCAGAAGGAATGCTATGTAACAGGTACCATCCCAGTCTAGAGGTAGACGTATATATGCGGTCTGGCCACATATGAAGTAAGAATGACGGGAAGCTCTAAATGTAGATTTGCCTTGATCACTGAATTTTATTACAGTGGTGCATTTACTATGGCCCATGTGTATGGAACCATTCTTTCTTACACATAATTCCCCTTTAACTGGGAATACTGACATAGCGGGCAAAATTGGTGTAGCTTCAGATTCAACATTCAGAATCATGAGGTTAAGTGTAAAATTACCTAATCCATATACTTCATTTTCTAGATCAGTTCCTGTTCTTTTGGGAAGTCCCTCCTTGTTAGGGTAGCAGACTTTAAGCAAAACTAGGTTCAGGTTTCCCCATACCCAGTTGTCTTGATAAACTACTGAATTTGAATCTAGGGAATTAATCAAACTAAACCATGCTCCACAGGAGCCATTGTGTGTGAACGGATATGGAAAGAGGGGCAAAACTCCCTTATAGTTCTGATAGGGAGGGAGTCGGCCACATATCCAACAATTTGTAGCATTGCTGGTCTGATGGGAATGATGTAACATACTAATGAATGTGTTGTTGCGCAGCGCAAATCTATAGGACAACTCATGCGGAGGTAATTCGCTAAAAGAATGTTCAGCAGTAACATTGTAAGCATGCTTAGAAATAGGGTAATACATATGTAACAATACACTAGAAACGATGATCAGAAGACTTAGAAAAAACAAAATTAATAATGTTACTGTGCAGTGACTACGAAGTGATTTACAATACGCATGCTTTTTAAGCTGCATCTGTCGATTTCTTTCTCTATTCCGGTCTAGAGGATACATGTCAGAGACAAATTCAACCGATTCACCTTGGAGAGGGCTTAAACAATCAAATTGTCTGACTTGCTAGACCTTAATTTCAGTTTATAGAGTTCCGTTTTTGTTTGTTCAACCAAGGGGAGGTTTGAGTCTGTCTGTGAGGGAATGCAGGGCTGAGTGTTCACATCGGACGGTAGTCCATAAAATTTCTTGATATGACTCGAGTGTAACCACCCTTTACGTCCCTCGATCTTCACGGCTGTCCTTGTTGTTAGCAGAACGAGTTTGGGCGACTTCCACCTAGGCTCCAGTTGGGTCTTCCGGTCGAAATGCCTCCCCGGCAATGGTACTCACCGGGTAGCGCGGAACGGAAGGCCTCGGAACTGAACTGAAACTGGACCGGACTGGACTCGACTCGACTGGACTCGGAACTTCGGAACCTGGTGGGCCTCTGTATACCTCGGATCTTGCTCTCTCAGCTAGGCTCTGGTCGGGATACTTCGCACTTCTCACCGCCTCGTCTGGGTGTTGATCGCAGCCTCAGTCGCCCCCGCTTGGCCGGAGGGAGATACAGGAAATCCTGCAGGTACGCGTTTTTGTCCGTTCAGCTGTGGCAGGAGACCGGGCCTGCAACGCACCTCCGGCGCGTGAGATGAGAAAGTGTCCCTGTTCGGGCGCCAATTTATGTGGTAAATATTTCATTACCGGTACTATTTTTTATGCGGTAAAGTCTAGTAAGAATAACTCAGTAAATATAAGAGGCAGAATCCGTGGTATTAGAGGTTCTAAAAGGCTTTATTCCTCTACAAAGGAATTACAGTTCGAACTGCAGGCTTCAAATTCCATCACCATGAAGGTTCAGGAAGGGAAGGCAATACATTATTGACAAGTAATGATATTTATATGGAAAGCATTACATTAAGACAGATGCAAGAGGCGTAACAGCTGATAATACAGATATGATACACATACGTAATGAAAATAGGCGTAAACATAGGCGTAACTAAATACGTCATTAAACATGATGTCACAAGTGGGTGGATCCATAAGAGAATCCTGCAATATCAGCAGAAATATTTGGCAGAGATGCGCGCGCAGCCGCATGACGTGTGATTGACGTGCAACTAGAGGGTGAAGGGGACTTGACATTTAGCTCTACATGTGGAGACAGAAGTCTGAGGGGTCATGTCAACCTAATCCCAAATCATATCTAATATCTTATGTTTAAAGAACTGTATTATCCAAAAGGAAAGGTCTCTCGGACGGAGTCTATTCTATACTGACTGTTAGTGCGTGTACAAGCGTCTAAGTGTCTACATGAGATGCGAGGGGGCAGGAATCTTCCATGGTAACAGGGGCTATGAATTACTTGCATGAGGACAGTGAGGCCTGGCCCTTTGCACGGTAGCTGGAAGAATGTTTACCTAAACTACTAGACAGGAATGCATCGGATGAGGAGCGGAGCAGATAATCTTGAAGGTGAAATACAGTTTTTGGCAGGCAACAGGCTGGATCAGGCACCGTTAGCCGCGCAGGGAGTAGGACAAAGTTCATGGATACAGATGCAGGCTCGGACTAGAGCTTTCAGAGGCAGAAGGCAGGAAAAGGCTTGATGGCAGAATTCAGGGCCTACTCGCCTGAATCTGTAAAATGTGGAAAGTGAACCACATAAAGTCGGTGGCCTTTCATACTTAGGAATGGAATATCTGACCCATTCATAGCGGATCTGAAAGAGGACATGTTGACGGTGGACGCACATGTATTTGCGTCTTCATAACTGAAACTGGAGGGAACATACATGTACTTATAGCATGCACATGGAGCCGTTGGGGTCTACGATAGGGGACATAACTGATCACAAAATTCATATTTCCTCAGTGTGATGGCCTTCAACTGTACCTCACCATTGTGTTGTCGTGTGATGTCCTCTACATGAACCTCACTGTTGTGTTGTTGTGTGATGGCCTCCGCCTGAACCTCACCACTATGTTGTCGTGTGATGGCTTTCACCTGAACCTCACCATTGTGTTGTTGTGTGATGGCCTCAACCTGATTCTCACCGTTGTTTTGTCGTGTGATGGCTTCCACATGAACCTCACACTTGTGTTGTCTTGTGATAGAGCGCGGGTCTCCAGCTCGGGTTAAACCTACACATACCTAATACCCACCTGGGCCCAGACCATTCACACAAAAGAGCTAGCAAACCCCGCTGATATCAATTTTTGAGTTTACCTGTAATTTTGTTACACCTTTACCAAGTCGTACCAATTTGATCTCCTTAATAATTTCTTTCTCGATGAATCAGGTTTCTGAGATAGTTTAAGGTAGAAAATGACATTTAAATCAAAACTTGAAATAACCACAAACTCAAAAAGTTAATTTTTTTATCTAAATCAATAATTTTGTGAGTCAGAATCAATTACAGCTTAAACACATTCTTTCAAGAGGCAAATTAAAGTTAAAAATAAAAGTCATAATAATGATCAATGAAAAGTGTACCTGGAAAAAGGAAAAAGAGAGAGCAGGTACAATGACAGTTTTCGCAGAATTATATTTACCTAAGGTGATAGAAGAACCCAACTCTTTGAAGATAGGCCAGATTAAATCTGCCAGGACAGGAAGCAGACAGAGGATTGGACAGATTTGGTTCTGAGAAGGTGGCCTCTTCTAAGTGCAACGCCAGCGTCGCACCCCTCTCTGATACTACTCTCCTCGGGTGTCCCTCTTCCGAAATCCCCTTCTAGATGTTTAGATTAGCGATCAGTATCTCAATTTCTCGAGCAGATTTTCTGGCAGCAGCAGGGTCTGAGACAGCGACTCAGACAGAATAGCAGCATACGTGTTGGGTCGGTGACGAGTCGGAATGACGGAACTGACAAGTGTGACAAAGTCTCTAGCAGTACCTCAATTATAGTATTCTGTATTCGTGTACCACCCCCCAAAAGTTTCAAATATTGTGTTTTCCCCTATTCTGATTGGTCAGGGTGAGGAGGTGAGTTCCTCACACCATTTAAAGTAATATTTTCTCTTTGGACTATTGTTCTATGTTTCCGCCCCTTAATTTACTTTCCCATAGCTTTATTCCCACCGGCATTTCACATTATGATCAATACAAGTTATTCAAAATTGTTGCTTTCGTCCGGTTCAGGGGTTTACTTTCCCAGTCATCTTCGGCTAATGTGGCCTTGGCTGTGATTCAAGTGTGTCATCCTTGTTTCCGGCAAATTTCTATGCGCATGCGTGCGGATCATGTGGGGTAGGAATTTCAGTCACCCTCCGAGGCCCAAACGTGAACTAATAATAAAGTCAGAAAAAGACACGTTAGAATGTGACAATAAATGATTTCACTGTATACCACTTATCTCTATTTTATCCCCATTTACTTATTTATTCTTTTTGCATTAGTGCTTAGTAGAACTTATAGGTTTAGTTTAAGCAATAGCATGTGCATTACCATGTGAGTTTCAAGCAGCCATTTTTAAAGCTATTGCGCAGCTGCAAAGTTTTCCCACCAAGCGACATAATGCGTCATACTATGTAGATGCAGTAGACGCATGCGCAGAGACTTTCCCGCGTTTTTGACGGCCATTTTAGACACTCAGGTTACTTTTTAGTAATACACATAGGCAAGCATCCCCAAGATACAGTATGTTCGTATGTGATGCAATATTAATATTACAAAACGTGTTGGTTACGTGGTTACATGTTATTTGAGAGGATTGCATACAAGCAAGTTTCTTTAAATACAAAACCTTGCTCCATCACTTGTGATGGCCTCTAAACTGAACTTCACCATTGTGTTGTCATGTGATGCCTCAACCTGGACCTCACCATTGTGTTGTGGTGTGATGGCTTCCACTTGAACCTCACTGTTGTGTTGTCATGAGATGGGCTCCACCTGAACCTCACTGTTGTGTTATCGTGTGATGGTTTCCACATGAAACTCACCCTTGTGTTGTCTTGTGATGGCCTCTAAACTGAACCTCACCATTGTGTTGTCGTGTGATGCCTCGACCTGAACCGCACCATTGTGTTGTTGTGTGATGGATTCCACATGAACCTTATCGTTATGTTGTCGTGTGGTATCTTCCACCTAAACCTCATCATGGTGTTGGCATGTGCTGGCTTCCACCTGAACCTCACCGTTGTGTTGTCTTGAGATGACCTCTAGCTAACACTCACAATTGTGTTGTCCTCCACCTCAACCACACAATTGTGTTGTCATGTGATGGCTTCCAGCTGAACCTCACAATTGTGCGGTCATGTAATGGCTTCGAACTGAACCTCACCATTGTGTTGTCGTGTGATAGGCCCCACCTGAACCTCACCACTGTGTTGTTGTGTGATGGCCTCCATTTGAACCTCACCATTGTGCTGTCATGTGAGGGCCTCCACCTGAACTTCAATGCTGTTGTGTCGTGTGATGGCCTCCACCTGAACTTCGCCGTTGTGTTGTCGTGTGATGGCCTCCACCTGAACCTCAAAATTGTGCTATTGAGTTATGGCCTCCACCTGAACCTCACCATTGTATTGTCGTACTATGGTCTCCACCTACAACTCATAGTATTGTTGTCGTGTGATGGCCTCCACCTGTACCTCACCATTGTGTGTTGTGTGATGGCCTCCACCTGGACTTCACCGTTTTGCTGTCGTGTGACGGCCTCCACAAGAACCTCACTGTTGTGTTGTCGTGTAATGGCCTCTACCTGAACCTCACCGTTGTGCTGTTGTGTGAAGGCCCCCACCTGAACCCCCACCTGAAATTCAGCATTGTGTTGTCGTGTGATGGCCTCTGTATGGCCACAACCTGAACCTCACCATTGTGTTGTCAAGTGATGGACTCCGCCTGGACCTCACTGTTGTGCTGTTGTGTGATGGCCTCCACCTGCACCTCACCATTGTGTTGTCGTGTGATGGCCCCCACCTGAACCTCACCGTTGTGCTGATGTGTGATGGCCTCCACCTAAACCTCACCATTTTATTACCTTTTGATGGCCTCCACCTGAACCTCATCATTGTGTTATCGTGTGATGGCCTCCACCTGAACCTTACTGTTGTCGTGTGATGGCTTCCACCTGAACCTCTACATGGTGTTGTCTTGTGATGGTTTCCACCTGAAACTCACCATTTTGTTGTTGTGTAATGGCCTCTACCTGAACCTCACCATTGTGTTATCATGTGATGGCTCCACCTGAACCTCACCATTGTATTGCCTTTTGATGGCATCCACCTGAAACTCATCATTGTGTTATCGTGTGATGACCTCCACCTGAACCTCATTGTTGTGTTGTCGTGTGATGGCTTCCACTTGAACCTCAACATGGTGTTGTCTTGTGATGGTTTCCACCTAAACCTCACTATTGTGTTGTTGTGTAATGGCCTCTACCTGAACCTCACCACTGTGTTGTCGTGTGATGGCCTCCACCTGAACCACACCTTTGTGTTGTTGTGTGATCGATTCCACCTGAACCACACCATTGTGCTGTCATGTAATGGCTTCCAGCTGAACTCACCATTGTGCTGTCATGAAATGGCTTCCACCTGAACCTCACCATTGTGTTGTCATGTGATGGGCTCCACCTGAACCTCACCGTTGTGCTGTCGTATGAAGGCTTCCACCTGAACCTCACCGTTGTGTTGTCCTGTGATAAGCTACGCCTGCACCTAACCGCTGTGTTGTCATGTGATGGCCTCCACCTGAACCTTACCGTTGTGTTGTGGTGGCCCCCGCCTGAACCTCACCAATGTGCTGTTGTGCGATGGCCAGCACCTGAAATTCACTGTTGTGTTGTCATGTGATGGCTTCCTCATGAAACTCACGCTTGTGTTGTCTTGTGAAAGCCTCTAAACTGAACCTCACCATTGTTTTGTCGTGTGATGCCTCGACCTGAACATCCCCATTGTGTTGTTGTGTGATGGCTTCAACCTGAACCTTACCGTTGTGTTGTCGTGTGGTGGTTTCCACCTGAACCCCATCCTGGTGTTGCCGTGTGCTGACTTCCACCTGAACCTCACCGTTGTGTTGTCATGAGATGGCCTCTACCTGAACCTCACCACCTGAAACTCAGCATTGTGTTGTTGTGTGATGGCCTCTGTATGGCCACCTGAACCTCACCGTTGTGCTCTCACGTGATGGCCTCCACCTGAAGCTCACCATTGTGTTGTTATGTGATGGCCTCCACCTGTGCCTCACCATTGTGTTGTTGTGTGGTGGCCTCTACCTGAACCTCAGCATTGTGTTATCGCTTGATGGCCTCTACCTGAACCTCAGCGTTATGCTGTTGTGCGATGGCCAGCACCTGATCCTCACTGTTGTGTTGTCATGTGTTGGCCTCCACCTGAACCTCACCGTTGTGTTGTTGTGTGATGGCCTCCACTTAGACCTCACAGTTTTGCTGTCGTGTGATGGCCTGCACCAGAACCTCACTGTTGTGTTGTCATGTGATAGCCTCAGTATGGCCCCCACATTGACCTCACCGTAGTGCTGTCATGTGATGGCCTCCACCTGAACCTCTCCATTGTGCTGTTGTTGTAATGGCCTCCACCTGAACCTCAACATTGTGCTGTCGTGTGATGGCCTCCACCTGAACCAAAACCATCATGCTGTTGTGTGATGGCCTCTGCATGAACCTTGCCATTATGCTGTGGTGTGATGGCCTCCACCTGCACCTCACCATTGTGTTGTCGTGTGATGGGCCCCACCTGAACCTCACCGTTGTGCTGATGTGTGATGTCCTCCACCTGAACCTCACCATTTTATTGCCTTTTGATGGCCTCCACCTGAACCTCATCATTGTATTATTGTGTGATGGCCTCCACCTGAACCTTACTGTTGTGTTGTCGTGTGATGGCTTCCAACTGAACCTCTATATGGTGTTTTCTTGTGATGGTTTCCACCTGAACCTCACCATTGTGTTGTTGTGTAATGACCTCTACCTGAACCTCACCATTGTGTTGTCGTTTGATGGCCTCCACCTGAACCTCACCATTGTGTTGTTGAGTGATGGCCTCCACCTGAACCTCACCATTGTGTTGTCATGCTATGGCCTCCACCTAGAACTCACAGTTGTTTTGTCGTGTGATGACCTAGACCTGAACCTCACCATTGTGTTGTCATGTGATGGCCTCCACCAGTGCCTCACCATTGTGTTTTTGTGTGGTGGCCTCTACCTGAACCTCAGCATTGTGTTATCGCTTGATGGCCTCTACCTGAACCTCACCGTTATGCTGTTGTGCGATGGCCAGCACCTGATCCTCACTGTTGTGTTGTCATGTGTTGGCCTCCACCTGAACCTCACCGTTGTGTTGTTGTGTGATGGCCTCCACTTGGACCTCACCATTTTGCTGTCATGTGATGGCCTGCACCAGAACCTCACTGTCGTGTTGTCGTGTGATGGCATCCGTATGGCCCCCACCTTGACCTCACCGTAGTGCTGTCGTGTGATGGCCTCCACCTGAACCTCTCCGTTGTGCTGTTTCTGTAATGGCCTCCACCTGAACCTCAACATTGTGTTGTTGTGTGATGGCCTCCGTATGGCCACCACCTGAACCTCACCATTGTGTTGTCATGCGATGGCCTCCACCTAAACCTCACCATTGTGCTTTTGTGTGATGGCCTCCACCTGAAGCTCACCATTGTGTTGTCAAGTGATGGACTCCGCCTGGACCTCACTGTTGTGCTGTTGTGTGATGGCCTCCACCTGAACCTCGCCATTGTGCTGTCATGTGATGGCCTCCACTTGAACCATAATCGTTGTGGTCTTGTGTGATGGCCTCTGCATGAACCTCGCCATTGTGCTGTTGTGTGATGGCCTCCACCTGAACCTCACCATTGTGTTGTTGTGTGATGGCCCCCACCTGAACCTCACCGTTGTTCTGATGTGTGATGGCTCCACCTGAACCTCACCATTGTATTGCCTTTTGATGGCATCCACCTGAAACTCATCATTGTGTCATTGTGTGATGACCTCCACCTAAACCTCACTATTGTGTTGTTGTGTAATGGCCTCTACCTGAACCTCACCACTGTGTTGTCGTGTGATGGCCTCCACCTGAACCACACCGTTGAGTTGTTGTGTGATCGATTCCACCTGAACCACACTGTTGTGTTGATGTGCGATGGTTTCCAGCTGAACCACACCATTGTGCTGTCATGTAATGGCCTCCACCTGAACCTCACCACTGTGTTGTCATGTGATGGGCTCCACCTGAACCTCACCGTTGTGTTGTCGTATGAAGGCTTCCACCTGAACCTCACCGTTGTCTTGTCGTGTGATAACCTACGCCTGAACCCAACCGTTGTGTTGTCATGTGATGGCCTCTACCTGAACCTCACTGCTGTGTTGTGGTGGTCCCCACCTGAACCTCACCTATGTGCTGTTGTGCGATGGCCAGCACCTGAACCTCACCGTTGTGTTGTCATGTTATGGCTTCCTCATGAAACTCACGCTTGTATTGTCTTGTGATAGCCTCTAAACTGAACCTCACCATTGTATTGTCGTGTGATACCTCGACCTGAACCTCACCATTGTGTTTTTGTGTGATGGCTTCAACCTGAACCTTACCGTTGTGTTGTCGTGTGGTGGTTTCCACCTGAACCTCATCCTGGTGTTGTCATGAGATGGCCTCTACCTGAAACTCACCATTGTGTTGTCGTGTGATGGCCTCCACATGAACCTCACCATTGTGTTGTCGTGTGATACCTCGACCTGAACCTCACCATTGTGTTTTTGTGTGATGGCTTCAACCTGAACCTTACCGTTGTGTTGTCGTGTGCTGACTTCCACCTGAACCTCACCGTTGTGTTGTCATGAGATGGCCTCTACCTGAAACTCACCATTGTGTTGTCGTGTGATGGCCTCCACATGAACCACACAATTGTGTTGTCGTGTGATGGCTTCCAGCTGAACCTCACCATTGTGCTGTCTTGTAATGGCTTCAACCTGAACATCACCGTTGTGTTGTCTTGAAGGATTCCACCTGAATCTCATCGTTGTGTTGTAGTCTGATAGCCTCCATCTGAACCTCACCACTATGTTGTCGTGTGATGGCCTCCATCAGAAACTCACCATTGTGTTGAGGTGTGATGGCCTCTGCCTGAACCTCAATGTTGTTTTGTCGTGTGATGGCCTCCACCTGAACCTCACCATTGTGTAGTCATGTGCGGGCCTCCACCTGAACCTCACCATTGTGTTGTTGGGTAATGGCCTCCACCTGAACCTCATCATTGTGTTGTCATGCTATGGCCTCCACCTATAACTCACACTTGTGTTGTCGTGTAATGGCCTACACCTGAACCTCACCGTTGTGTTGTGTGATGGCCTTCGCCTGTACTACACCATTGTGTTGTCGTGTGATGGCCTCTACCTGAACCTCAGCATTGTGTTGTCGTGTGATGGCCTCCACCTGAACCAAAACCATTGTGCTGTTGTGTGATGGCCTCTGCATGAACCTCGCCATTGTGCTGTGGTGTGCTGGCCTCCACCTGCACCTCACCATTGTGTTGCTGAGTGATGGCCTCCACCTGAACCTCACCATTGTGTTGTCGTGCTATGGCCTCCTCCTATAACTCACACTTGTGTTGTCGTATGATGGCCTACACCTGAACCTTACAGTTGTGTTGTTGTGTGATGGCCTCCACCTGTACCTCACCATTGTGTTGTTGTGTGATGGCCTCTACCTGAACCTCAGCATTGTGTTGTCATGTGATGGCCTCGACCTGAACCTCACCATTACGCTGTTGTGTTATGGCCTCTGTATGGCCCCCACCTTGACCTCACCGTTGTGTTGTCGTGTGATGGCCAGCACCTGAACCTCACTATTGTGTTGTCATGTGTTGGGCTCCACCTGAACCTCAACGTTGTGTTGTTGTGTGATGGCCTCCGTATGGCCCCCGCCTTGACCTTACTGTTGTGTTGTCGTGTGATGGCCTCCACCTGAACCTCACCGTTGGGCTGTTGTGTGATGGCCTCCACCTAAACCTCAACATTGTGTTGTCATGTGATGGCCTCGGTATGGTCACCACCTGAACCTCACCGTTGTGTTGTCGTGTGATGGCCTCCACCTGAAGCTCACCATTGTGTTGTCATGTAATGGCTTCCACCTGAACCTCACCGTTGTGTTGTCGTGTGAAGGATTCCACCTGAATCTCACCGTTGTGTTGTCGTGCTATGGCCTCCTACTATAACTCACAGTTGTGTTGTCATGTGATGGCCAAACACACAAGATGATAGACGGAATGTTGCACATTGGCAAAACATTCACCCCCAGTCACAGATCTGGGTTTAATCCATCGTTATTTTGCTCCCACGCCACCCCAGTTCAGACATGGCCATATGCAAATCAGTCTTGACCCTGTGCCTCATGGGAACAGTCCAGCCCGAACTGCCAAGCCATGTCTTCCCTGGACCGGAATCAAGCATCCTAGGACCGGTTTCAGGGTTTCACCCCTCTTCAGCCAGGATAGCTTGACTCCAGTGGCGTAGTGAGCACGGGACCCACGTCTGGGCATACCCTTCCCACATAGGGCGAACAGCAAAACACACAAGATGATAGACGGAATGTTGCACATTGGCAAAACATTCACCCCCAGTCACAGATCTGGGTTTAATCCATCGTTATTTTGCTCCCACGCCACCCCAGTTCAGACATGGCCATATGCAAATCAGTCTTGACCCTGTGCCTCATGGGAACAGTCCAGCCCGAACTGCCAAGCCATGTCTTCCCTGGACCGGAATCAAGCATCCTAGGACCGGTTTCAGGGTTTCACCCCTCTTCAGCCAGGATAGCTTGACTCCAGTGGTGTAGTGAGTACGGGACCCACGTCTGGGCATACCCTTCCCACATAGGGCGAACAGCAAAACACACAAGATGATGGACGGAATGTTGCACATTGGCAAAACATTCACCCCCAGTCACAGATCTGGGTTTAATCCATCGTTATTTTGCTCCCACGCCACCCCAGTTCAGACATGGCCATATGCAAATCAGTCTTGACCCTGTGCCTCATGGGAACAGTCCAGCCCGAACTGCCAAGCCATGTCTTCCCTGGACCGGAATCAAGTATCCTAGGACCGGTTTCGGGGTTTCACCCCTCTTCAGCCAGGATAGCTTGACTCCAGTGGTGTAGTGAGCACGGGACCCGCGTCTGATTTGCGTATGGCTGGGTTCAAACTGGAATGGCATGGTGAGCAAAAAAACGATGGATTTAGGCCCAGATCTCTGTACTGGGGTGAATATATGACATTGTTCTGCATTCTGTCCATCAACTGTTGTTTTTGCATTTGTCACCCCGAGTGGGACGGGTATGCTCAGACGTGAGGGAATCCAGCTATCCTGGCTGACGAGGGCTGAAAGCCCGAAACGGGTCCTAGGATGCTTGTTTCCTGTCCGGGGAGGACCTGGCTTGGCAGTTTGGGCTGGACTGTTCCCATGGGGCACAGGGTCGGGACTGATTTGCGTATGGCTGGGTTCAAACTGGAATGGCATGGTGAGCAAAAAAAGGATGGATTTAGGCCCAGATCTCTGTACTGGGGTGAATATATGACATTGTTCTGCATTCTGTCCATCAACTGTTGTTTTTGCATTTGTCACCCCGAGTGGGACGGGTATGCTCAGACGTGAGGGAATCCAGCTATCCTGGCTGACGAGGGCTGAAAGCCCGAAACGGGTCCTAGGATGCTTGTTTCCTGTCCGGGGAGGACCTGGCTTGGCAGTTTGGGCTGGACTGTTCCCATGGGGCACAGGGTCGGGACTGATTTGCGTATGGCTGGGTTCAAACTGGAATGGCATGGTGAGCAAAAAAACGATGGATTTAGGTCCAGATCTCTGTACTGGGGTGAATGTATGACATTGTTCTGCATTCTGTCCATCAACTGTTGATTTTGTCATGTGATGGCCTACACCTGAACCTCACTGTTGTGTTGCCGTGTGATGGCCTTCACCTGTACCTCACCATTGTGTTGTTGTGTGATGGTCTCTACCTGATCCTCAGCATTGTGTTGTCGCGTGATGGCCTCTACCTGAACCTCACCGTTATGCTGTTGTGCGATGGCCAGCACCCGATCCTCACTGTTGTGTTGTCATGTGTTGGCCTCTACCTGAACCTCACCGTTGTGTTGTTGTGTAATGGCCTCCACATGGACCTCACTATTTTGCTGTCTTGTGATGGCCTATACCAGAACCTCACTGTTGTGTTGTCGTGTGATGGCCTCCGTATGGCCCCCACCTTGACCTCATCATTCTGCTGTTGTGTGATGTCCTCCACCTGAACCTCACTGTTGTGTTGTTGTGTGATGACCTCCTCCTGAACCTCAACATTGTGCTGTTGTGTGATGGACTCTGTATGGCCACCACCTGAATCTCACCATTGTGTTGTCATGTGATGGCCTCCACCTAAACCTCACCATTGTGCTGTCATGTGATGGCCTCCACCTGAAGCTCATCATTGTCTTGTCAAGTGATGGACTCCACCTGGACCTCACTGTTGTGTGATGGCCTCCACCTGAACCTCGCCATTGTGCTGTCGTGTGATGGCCTCCACCTGAACCAAAACCGTTGTGCTGTTGTGTGATGGCCTCTGCATGAACTTCACCATTGTGTTGTCGTGTGATGGCCTCCACCTACACCTCACCATTGTGTTGTTGTGTAATGGCCCCCACCTGAACCTCACAGTTGTGCTGATGTGTGATGGCCTCCACCTGAACCTCACCATTGTATTGCCTTTTGATGGCCTCCACCTGAACCTCATCCTTGTGTTATCATGTAATGGCCTCCATGTGAAACTCACTGTTTTGTTGTCGTGTGATGGCTTCCACTTGAGCCTCAACATGGTATTGTCTTGTGATGGTTTCCACCTGAACCTCACCATTGTGTTGTTGTGTAATGGCCTCTACCTGAACCTCACCATTGTGTTGTTGTGTAATGGCCTCTACCTGAACCTCACCATTGTGTTGTCGTTTGATGGCCTCCACGTGAACCACACCATTGTGTTGTCATGTGATGGGCTCCACCTGAACCTCATTGCTGTGTTTTCGTATGAAGGCTTGCACCTGTACCTCACTGTTGTGTTGTCGTGTGATAACCTCTGCCTGAACCTCACCATTGTGTTGTTGTGTGATGACCTCCTCCTGAACCTCAACATTGTGTTGTTGTGTGATGGCCTCTGTATGGCCACCACCTGAACCTCACCGTTGTGTTGTCGTGTGATGGCCTCCACCTAAACCTCACCATTGTGCTGTTATGTGATGGCCTCCACCTGAAGCTCACCATTGTGTTGTCGTGTGATGGCCTCCACTTGAACCAAAACTGTTGTGCTGTTGTGTGATGGCCTCTGCATGAACCTCGCCATTGTGCTGTTGTGTGATGGCCTCTACCTGAACCTCACCATTGTGTTGTTGTGTAATAGCCTCTACCTGAACGTCACCATTGTGTTGTCGTTTGATGGTCTCCATGTGAACCACACTGTTGTGTTGTCGTGTGATCGCCTCCACCTGAACCTCACCATTGTGTTGTCATGTGATGGGCTCCACCTGAAACTCATTCTTGTGTTGTGGTGTGATGGCCTCCGCCTGAACCTCACCTTTGTGCTGTTGTGTGATGGGCAGCACCTGAACCTCACTGTTGTGTTGTTGTGTGATGGCCTCCACCAGAACCTCACCATTGTGCTTTCGTGTGATGGCCTCCACCTGAACCTCACTGTTGTGCTGTCGTGTGATGGCCTCCACCTGGACCTCACTGTTGTGCTGTCGTGTGATGGCCTCCACCTGGACCTCACAGTTCTGCTGTCGTGTGATGGCCTCGACCTGGACCTCACCATTGTGCTGTCGTGTTATGGCCTCTACCTGAACCTCACTGTTGTACTGTCATGTAATGGCCTCCACGTGCCCCTCACCATTGTGCTATTGTGTGATGGCCTCCACCTGAACCTCACCCTTGTGCTGTTGTGTGATGGCCTCCAACAGAACTTCAACATTGTGTTGTCCTGTGATGGCCTCAACCCATACCTCACTGTTGTGTTGAATGTGATGGCCACCACCTGAACCTCTCCATTGTGTTGTCATGTGATGGCCTACACCTGAACCTCACTGTTGTGTTGTCATGTGATGGCCTCCTCCTGGACCGTACCATTGAGCTGCTGTGTGATGGCCTCCACCTGAACCTCACCATTGTGCTGTTGTGTGATAGCCTCCACCTAAACCTCACCATTGTGTTGTCGTGTGATGGTCTCCGCCTGAACCTCACTGTTGTGTTGTTGTGTGATGGCCTCTACCTGAACCTCACCATTGTGTTGTCTTTTGATGGCCTCCACCTGAACCTCACCACTGTGTTGTCCTGTGATGGCTTCCACCTGAACCTCACCATGGTGATGTCTTAAGATGGCCTCTACCTGAAACTCACCATTGTGGTATTGCGTGTTGGCCTCCCCCTGAACCACACTGTTGTGTTGTTTATGATGGCCACCACCTGAACCTCACCATTGTGTTGTCATGTGATGGCCTCCACCTGAACCTCACCGTTTTGTTGTCATGTGATGACTTCCACCTGAACCTCACTGTTGTGTTGTCATATGAAGGCTTCGACCTGAACCTCGTCATTGTGTTACTGTGTGATAACCTCTGCCTCAACCTCACCATTGTGTTGTCGTGTGATGGCCTCCACCTGAACCTCACTATTGTGTTGTCGTGTGATGGCCTCCAACTGAACCTCACTGTTGTTTTGTCATATGATTGCCTCCGCCTAAACCTCATCGTTGTGTTGTCGTGTGATGGCCTCCGCCTGAACCTCACTGTTGTGTTGTCGCATGAAGGCTTCCACCTGAACCTCACCATTGTGTTGTCGTGTGGTAACCTCCACCTGAACCTGACCGTTGTGTTGTTCTGTGATGGCCTCCACCTGAACCTCAAAGTTGTGTTGTCGTGTGGTGGCCTCCAACTGAATCTCACCGTTGTGTTGTTGTGTGATGGCCTCCACATGAAACTCACCATTTTGTTGCCGTCTGATGGCCTCCACCTGTAGCACACCATTGTGTTGTCGTGTGATGGCCTCCACCTGAACCTCATCGTTGTATTGTCGTGTGGTGACCTCCACCTAAACCTCACCATTGTGCTGTTGTGCGATGGCCAGCACCTGAACCTCACCGTTGTGTTGTCATATGATGGCCTCCACATGAACCTCACATTTGTGTTGTTTTGTGATGGCCTCCACCAGGACCTCACCATTGTGCTGTTGTGTGATGGTCTCCACCTGAACCTCACTGTTGTATTGTCATGTGATAGCCTCCACCTGGACCTCACCGTTGTGCTGTCATGTTATGGCCTCCACCTAGACCTCACATATGTGCTGTTGTGTGATGGCCTCTAGCTGAACCTCACCGTTGTGTTGTCGTGTAATGGCCTCCACGTGAACCTCACCATTGTGCAGTCATGTGATGGCCTCCACCTGAACCTCGCCGTTGTGCTGTAGTGTGATGGTCTCCACCTGAACCTCGCCATTGTGCTGTTGTGTGATGGCCCTCGACTGAACCTCACCGCTGTGTTGTCGTTTGATGGCCCCTGCCTGAACCTCACTGTTGTGTTGTTGTGTGATGGCCACTGCCTGAACCTCACCGTTGTGTTTTCATGTGATGGCCTCCGCCTGAACCTCCCCGTTGTTTTGTCATGTGATGGCCTCTGCCTGATCCTCACTGTTCTACTGCCGTGTGATGGCCTCTGCCTAAGCATCACTGTTGTGTTGTCGTGTAATGGCTTCTGCCTGAACCACACTGTTGTGTAGTTGTGTGATGGCCTCCGCCTGAACCTCACCATTGTCTTGTCGTGTGATGGCCTCTGCCTGAACCTCACCGTTGTCTTTTTTTGTAACATCAATAGGCATATTAGGCTTGGTTAGGCAGGTCAAACGGCCAACTCCAGAGACCTTTCATCTAAGAGTAGGAGCATCCACTTTGTACACCAGTAGAGGCCTCCACTTTGTACACCAGTAGAGGCATCCACTTGGCACGCTGAACCATCCCCACAGACTTCTAGCTGAGACTTTTTCAGAGTGCATTTCCCACTCCTGAGAATTAGCCGTTCATATTTTAATCATCTGACCGATTTCTCATTCAGCCTATTTACTCCCCACTCATGATTCTATTTCTCCTCCCATTTCTCTCATATCTCCCAAAAGTTAGATCTCTTTTCCCTAATGAGCTTTGATGATCTAAGGAGTTTATTCTCTGAATTGAAGACAACCACTCCAATTTAGGTGGGGGATTGACAGTACCCATTTTATACAGATCTCCTTCCTTACCAGCAATATTAATATAAACAGTAAAGATTTCTGTTTCTTAGATAGTTTCACCCCACCCTCATCTACTCCAAATATTATCAACAGCAGGCTTACCTCAATATCTTGACTTAAAAGCTCTTTGAGTGTCTTACCCACTTCCAACCAGAAGGATTCTAGCAGAGGGCACTGCCAAAACATGTGTAGGTCATCAGCTCTTTCCTCATCGCACTTCGGACATTTCTTCGGCTCTTTTTCCCCGTCTTGGAAAGCTTCTTTGGTGTCCAAAATGCTCTGTACACTGTGAAGATATGGTTTTTCTTGAGGGGTGCAGCCTTTGCAGTAGCCCAAAAAGTAGTCATCGATACTTGCCATAAAGTATCCAGCTGCAGACTAGGCAGGTCCCTCTTCCAGATCGCTCCCAGCATAGAATAAGGTTCTTCTCCGGCCTCGGTTAACACCCAATACCATTTGGCTATCTCCTTTTGAGGGGATCTTAGCTGGTACTCTCTTTCAAAGTCCTTGCTATTCTTACCTACTTTCTTCAACGCATTCACCCAGCTCGAAAGTTGGTAGTACTTAAACTTAGAAAGCTTTCCCCATTTATTTATCCCTGCTCCCCTAAATAGAGCTGCCAATTTATCTAAAAGACACGGAGGCATCCCCGGGGAGTACCAGATTGGAGCCGAGTCGCAGTAGAACGGTATTTCAACGATCCGTCTTATCTGATACCATAGGCAACATGCAGTTTTTAGGACTTTTAATCTAACTTTTTTGTAGTTTTTGGGGTGGCCGAATCTGTATAGAAAAAAGTCGGACATTGCCTTCTCCTCTGTTGTTAAGGCCTTAAAGAGAGAAGTATAAGATACATTCTCTAGGAGCAAAGATCTAAAAGTCTTAAATTGAAACACCGACAATACATGAATAGGTCAGGACTTGCAATTCCGCCGTAAATCTTCCTCCGGCGTAATTTTTTCAACGCAATCCTCACCCCTTTGTCTGCCCAGATAAAACTGCACATTTTCCCTTGAAGTTTTTTAACATAGTCCAGATTAAATGCTAAGGGGATTGTATCAAATAAAAATGTGAACTTGAGTACAATGGACATTTTCAATAGGTTTGATCTGCCTGGAAAGGATATAGGTCAGCTATTCCAAGCCCTCAATAAATTAATTGTTTCTTTTTTTGCCTTTGTACTAAGATTTTGTACCACCTGAACCCCCAACTATCTTATCTCTTGTTTGACCAATTACTGTTCCACTCCACTATTTCAGTTTTTTGCTGGTCTACATGGTATCCTGATACTTTACCAAATTCCTCCAATGTTTTGAAAATCTATGGGTAGGATGGCTTTCACCTGAACCTCACCATTGTGTTGTCGTGTGATATCCTCGACCTGAACCTCACCATTGTGTTGTCATGGGATGGCTTCCACCCCAGCATGGGCAAGAGACATTCCACCTGGGGCTCACTGCCTTACACCCCCAGCATGGCGCAAACCGTACAACGTAGGTGTTATTAGTGAAGAAGGACAGCGAGGATGAGGCAGGAGAGGGCAATGTCAAGGAGGAGGCAGCCACGGGGTAAGCTCCTTTTAATTACTTATAATTATTTTGGGAGGGGGAGGGCGCGGAGCAGAGCGTAGTTCCACGGAGTTGCTTTCCAACTCCATTGAACATCGCGTAGAGGCACTAAGCCTGCTCTGCCCAGGGTTCATTTTATCAACATTTATGCCTGAAATAGTTTGCTTTACTTTTACTTTGCACTTCTGCATTCAGTTTTTATGCAGCCTGTTTATATGCTTATAAGAGTGTACTGCTTAGTTATTTATTTATTTTATTTATTTATTTACGCAACTTTTATAGCGCGACAAATACCCGAAGGTGTCTCGGCGCTGTGGAGCAACTAAAGTTCATCATCCTACCGTCTTCTCACTGGTTAAACAACCATGTTTTCAAAAGCCTACGGAAACTAATCAGATTCGGAGCGGCTTTAATGGCAATTGGCAAGAGGTTCCAAAGTTTTGGAGTGGCCACGAGAAAGCGCCTGTCGCCCCAGGAGACTGATCTTGTACGTGGCACCGGCAAAAGGCTGGTATTGGCCGATCTTAATTGCCTTCTGGGGGTATAGAACTGAAAAGCTTCGATCAGGAATCTGGGTCCAGTGCCATGTATGGCCTTATAAGCAATACAGAGGGCCTTGAATTTAACGCGGCTCTCAACTCTCAGCCAATGAAGCTGACGAATACCAAGGGTGGTAGATTTGCGGTGAGGGATGTTGAGGAGAATCCTAGCAGCCGCGTTCCGAATAGATTGCAGCTTCGTTATGACACGCTTCTGAGTATGGAGGAAGAGAGCGTTCCCATAATCTATTTTTGAGAAGACTAAGGTAGAGACCAGAGTCTTCCCAGCTGACGGAGGGAGATATGGTAGCAGCTTCTTAATCTTTTTCAAGATGTAAAATGAAGATGACACAACCTTATTGATATGGAGGTCAAAGGCCAGCTTGTTGTCAAAAATCACTCCCAGATTTCTGGCTTTTTCCACTGGGACAGGTGGATGGCCGAGCTTTTCTGGCCACCAACCGAGGGACCATTCAGGGGAAAGTTTTCCAAAGGTCATGATCTCGGTCTTGTCCGAGTTAAGCCTGAGGCAATTCAAGGCCATCCAAGTACTGACCTCGAGCATAGCTTTCTGGAAGTTGGCTGCTACAGTAAGGCCATCCTTATGGATACCCAGCACCAGCTGGGTATCGTCTGCGTACGATGTTAACTGTATCCCATAGGCCTTTATTATCCTCGCTAAGTCCGCTACATAGATGTTGAAAAGCATAGGACTTAGCGAGGAGCCTTGTGGGACTCCACAAGGGAGTGCAGAGATGGGAGAATAAAAGTCTCCGAGCCTTACTGTCTGGGTACGGTTTGCCAGGAAGGATGAAATAAGATCCTTGGCCCGACCATTTATCCCCAGAGCTGTGACACGGTCGACAAGAGTGACATGGTCGACCGTGTCAAAGGCTGCTGACAGATCCAAAAGGATAAGAACAGCCGCCCCTCCCTGATCCATGATCGTCCTGATCTCATCAGAGGCCTTTATCAAGGCAGTCTCTGTTCCATGCCCTTTCCTGAACCCAAACTGCGTTTCGTCGAGAAGTTGGTGGGTCTTGACGAACTCTGAGAGCTGCTGATTCATCAGATATTCGCATACTTTGGCAGGAAAGGGCAGGCACGCAATCGGTCTGTAACTTGCGACAGCAGTAGGATCTAAGGAAGGTTTTTTTAAGAGGGGTTTAATAACAGCCTTCTTCCATATACTAGGAAATTGGCCTGTTAGGAATATATTATTGCAGATTTCCATCAAAGGGAGGGAGATCACTTCTGTGAGTTTCTGCATCACGGACAGAGGACAGGGGTCCAAGGGGGAGCCTGATTTAATAGTGGAGATGATTTTAATCACGTCCTGATGTGAAACAGGTGAGAAACAAGGGAAGGAGTCAGGATTAGGGTGCGACAGTACTTCTTTCCTGCTGTCACCTCTATGTTCAGTTCTGATGTCATTTTCAAATGAAGCGTAAATATCTGCAACCTTAGTGGTAAAAAAGATGGCCAATTCATTGCAGAAAGTCTGTGAGGGCTCCACTCCAGGCCCAATGGAGGGGGTGGACAAGGTGGTGACGACGGAGAAAAGTTCTCTGGCAGAGTTGGCAGCAGTCTCGATTTGTGCTGAGTAAAAAACTGTTTTTCGGGCCTAGATCGCCTTTTTATAAATCATAAGAGCGTCTTTATAAGTTTGTCTAGCTGTGGGACAGTAAGCTTTCCTCCAGCGCCTTTCTAAATTCCTACAATGTTGGCGATGTAGACGGAGATCTTCATTATACCAGGGGGCCGAAGGAGATACTCTATTGGGTTGCGTGAATTTCTCTGGGGCCATTAGATCAGCGGCACTTCGGATCCAGTCCTGAAACTCTGAAGCTGACGGTGACAAGCTATTTCCTCCCTGAGGACAGGAGGAGGCCAAGGAATGCAACATCTGAGGGAGATCTGCAGTTTTCCAGGCCCGGGTACCTATCTTAGTGCGAGGTCTGGGGTGCAGCAAGGCAGAAAATCGTGTATCTAGTTGAAAAATAATAGCCCTATGATCTGACCATGTAATTGGAATAATGTCTGATACAGTAATGTCAGGATCATTAGTAAATAGCCCGTCAAGGGAGTGTCCAGCTTGGTGTGTGATACCCTTGACTAATTGGTGCAGTCCAAAATTGGAAAAATCAGTCGTGAGTTGGGCGGTGTCTGGGTTGTCCTGATCTTCCAAAAAGAAGTTGAAGTCTCCCAATATAGTAAATTTATCTGAACAGATGACATTGTCACTCAGGTCAGAGAGGGTAGAGAGAAAAGAGTTACGGGGGCCAGGGGGTCGATAGAGTATTATACCCTTTAGTGCCCGCTTGGGATTAATACTGATAGCAAAAACCGCTGATTCACAGTTAACCGAGTTTATAGGATCGAGTGTGGTGCGATATTTATCCTTGTAAATAATTGCAAGGCCCCCACCTCGTCCTATAGGCCTGTCATGTCTGGCGACACTATATCCAGCCGGGGTTGCGTTGCAGAAATCCGGGCCTGACCCGGCATCTGCCCAGGTCTCAGTGACAAATAATAAATCCACGTCATGGGTGACAATAAACTCACTAATGTAAAAACTGTGACATGGGAGCGAGCGCGCATTGATAAGCGCAGCTCGACAACCATGTGGAGTTGTATTCTCTCTGACATATGGTATGCCATGGTTTGGATCCGAGTAGGCTGGTAGACAAGTTAGGGAAAATTGATAGCTACAGCCTGGGCACATAAAAGGGCGAGTGGGTATCGCAGCGGTCAGGACGGCACTCGTACAGGCCTGACATGGCTTACCGGGATTTAGCTCTAGTAGATGCCGGGGAGTGTACAGCAGTCGGGAACCAGGGGTGGTGGCCCTGGGCCGGGTCCGGCCGCGGACGGACGCAGACAGGCTTGGCTTTGGCGCGGCTTCGGCGCGCGCCCGCTGCGCCAGCCCGCTGCGCCGTCTGGCCATGGTTCCAATATATGGGGCGTGAGGAGGGTGGGAGGCCGGCGCGACTGGAGCGCAGCCCCAGCCCACACCCAAGATGGCGCCCGCCGCCGCCTTTCACGCAAACAAGCGGCTAGGCGAGGCAGAAAGAAAGTAGGTCAAGCGTGAAAGGTGTCAGTGTGCCTAACCTCAATTCCCGCTACAGAACAATCTAATTAGAAGCCCCCAAGGATATTTCACAACATAAAAATTCACACATTTAAAATCGATATTTCAGTTTCTAAAAACAAGCAGAAATGATGGCTGAACACAGTTTGCTCGCAGCCCTAGTACTCCCGACTAGGGAGAGCTCTAAAGGCAGCGAGCGATGAGTGCTTCCCAACTAAATAGTCAGGGAGGGCGGGAGGCCGGCGCGACTGGAGCGCAGCCCCAGCCCACACCCAAGATGGCGCCCGCCGCCGCCTTTCACGCAAACAAGCGGCTAGGCGAGGCAGAAAGAAAGTAGGTCAAGCGTGAAAGGTGTCAGTGTGCCTAACCTCAATTCCCGCTACAGAACAATCTAATTAGAAGCCCCCAAGGATATTTCACAACATAAAAATTCACACATTTAAAATCGATATTTCAGTTTCTAAAAACAAGCAGAAATGATGGCTGAACACAGTTTGCTCGCAGCCCTAGTACTCCCGACTAGGGAGAGCTCTAAAGGCAGCGAGCGATGAGTGCTTCCCAACTAAATAGTCAGGGAGGGCGGGAGACCGGCGCGACTGGAGCGCAGCCCCAGCCCACACCCAAGATGGCGCCCGCCGCCGCCTTTCACGCAAACAAGCGGCTAGGCGAGGCAGAAAGAAAGTAGGTCAAGCGTGAAAGGTGTCAGTGTGCCTAACCTCAATTCCCGCTACAGAACAATCTAATTAGAAGCCCCCAAGGATATTTCACAACATAAAAATTCACACATTTAAAATCGATATTTCAGTTTCTAAAAACAAGCAGAAATGATGGCTGAACACAGTTTGCTCGCAGCCCTAGTACTCCCGACTAGGGAGAGCTCTAAAGGCAGCGAGCGACGAGTGCTTCCCAACTAAATAGTCAGGGAGGGCGGGAGGCCGGCGCGACTGGAGCGCAGCCCCAGCCCACACCCAAGATGGCGCCCGCCGCCGCCTTTCACGCAAACAAGCGGCTAGGCGAGGCAGAAAGAAAGTAGGTCAAGCGTGAAAGGTGTCAGTGTGCCTAACCTCAATTCCCGCTACAGAACAATCTAATTAGAAGCCCCCAAGGATATTTCACAACATAAAAATTCACACATTTAAAATCGATATTTCAGTTTCTAAAAACAAGCAGAAATGATGGCTGAACACAGTTTGCTCGCAGCCCTAGTACTCCCGACTAGGGAGAGCTCTAATAGAGTCATACCTCTCTAACTATCTTTACCATTAGAGGGGATGCTGCCATGACCTATATTGTCTACAACAACCTAGATAAACAATTACTTGTAGTAGCAGTTAGTTACTTACTTTCAAACTTAACTAGTTAACTTTACTCTATGGTTGTGTTACCTGACTATAGATGATGCAATAACAGGGAAGGCATCACAACTTCACAGGCGGGGTCTCAATTCCACTCAGGTGTGCTCCAACTGAAGGGCTAATCGGAAGGATTATCCATCGTAGGCAATTTAATGGAAATAAAAACACTGACTTAGTAGGTTATACCAAAGCGTTACAAAGAATTGACACCAGACTACTGCATGATGACACCACAAGAATTCCCCATAGTGATAAAATAGCAAAAAATAGCAATAGTATTAATTTGGCTTAAGGGGAGTTACTAGTACCTTATGAAATCCTTGAGTCATAAAAAATGGACTCAAAGTCTGGAGTGGACTGGCTTAGGTTAGGCATTTACGGTTATGCAACACAAGGCCTGAATGATGATGCTGACGACTGAGGTTTTTTGTTATATATCTAAAATATGGATCACTTTTTTGCGTGGGTGGGTAGATATGTCCAGTGTGGGCTGTTGCTTAGAAGATTCTACAGTGAGTTGGTGTTGCTTTCGCCACATCCGCCCTACCAAGTGTGTGATTCATTGATGGTGTAAATTAAGCCACACCTCAATAAATCACACAACCCAGGGGAAGCAGGTTAGGGGTTTGATGAATGGATGGGAAAGGGGATTTGGGAAAAGGTTTGACAAAGAGAAACACTACACAAGGACAACATTCATCTAGGCAATGAGCAGCACATCATTCTTCATCAATCTGTTGTGGAAGGAAACAAAAGCATGAGTATGACGGGACCAGTTAAATGCAGTGCAAACAGTCCTTCTGCCCCCGACACCCAAGTTATCAGATATCTAAATGTTCTGTCTTCTAGGTTGGGAGTGAACCCACCCACCCAGTTATCCAAATATGATTATTAAAAGAAAAATTGTACTCTGTTGCAAAATTGGATGGTGCATCTGCATTCTCCTCTGGAATGTCCACTCTTTGGGTGCCTGTCTGAACTGGTCCGGTAGGTAAGCAGGAGTTTTGAGCTCATCTTTCGCTTTTCATTTGTCTAGGAGACTAGAAGGCTTGTGGATTGTAAAACAGAAACTGTATTTTAGAGTCAAGGTGAAGGACAGAAGGAAGGTAAGCTTCAAGAGGAGTGTAGCAAGAAGACTCAGATGCAGATCAAAAAAACAAGAGGGGTACTCAGAGTTTCACTTTTGCGACAAGTCCCACACACACACACACAGAGCAGCATTTTACAAATAAACGCACCTCTCTCCATTCCACATAGATGAGTACTTGGCCTTAGACTCTTGGTTCACCTTTGAAGTTGCTAACTTCTTGATTATAGTTGTTGATGAGGTAGTCCTGTAGCTCCCACCCTGAGTTCTTCCATTCTCCTCCTGAATCAGTGTAACCCCGTCCCAGATCAGAAATGACCTGACCAAGATGGATGTGTAGTGCACTGCTTTTGAAGAATAAGTAGAGAAACAGAATGGCAGTATTTTGCGTAGGTTTTTATTTGTGAACTAACATGACTGTTTTGTTCTATGAAGAACCAGGAAAAAGGAGAGGACCCTGAAAGTAAATCTGGCTAAGTGTGAAAGGGCCAATCAACATCAGGGAAAGATTTATCACCCATTACTCAGGCTCCAAACATTACAAATCAATTATCCCAAGCAAGTTCCCACATTACAATTCAACACCCTCCCTCACTGTCCGCCACCTCATGAATCATCTGTTACAATTACTCGATAATCAGATCACTCATTGGTGCAATGGTTACCTGTTCCAATTCAAGCACGACGATAGGTACACTATCTCCCCTTTGATGCAAGCAACAGATTGTAATTTGTCAGTCTTGTAAATCAAATCATTGTTTGGAGCAACCATAGGAGTGGACTGTACAGTTTAATTTATTTTCACTGAGTCGTTTGTAAAGGCCAATTACCTCCAGGAAAAAAATTATCACCCATCACTCAGGCCCCAAACATTGCAAATCAATTATCTCAAGAAAATTCCTACAGTACAGTTCAACATCCTCTCTCACTGTCAGCCACCACATGAATCATCAATCATCATCATTCACACAATCACTCACTTACAATAGTTGCAGTTACCTCTTCCAGGGTAGTCTAAGTATTAGGTATTCATCTTTGATGTGGGAAACACATTGGAATTTGGTATTGGTACTCTTGTAAATCAACAATCTTCTGGGGCAGACCTGCTAATGCTAAGTGATGCAAAAAGGGATAGACAATAGGCATACGAGGGGGAAGACATTGTCTCCAATCTCATGAAGGGATTGTGGAAGCTACTTCAATGCACACTGGTCCAACTGCAATCCAGCAATATATGTGACTAAAAAATTGTGGGGCAGTATAAATCTGACACAAAAATAAAGTTCCACTATCTACTTTTGAAGTTCAACAAGAAACAATTAAAAAGTTCTATGGGGGCACTGGCATTCTTAGTCCAGGAAGTAGCGTTTGTCCTCAAACTCAGTTGGTTCACCAAGGCGTTGATGAGCTAACACACTTGATTTTGACCAATATTCATCCTCCTGTGCTGTTTCGAAAATGGTGTAATTGTGTTTTATGAAATGTTGGCTCATTTTGATCATAGTCAATCTCTCCACGTTTTGAGGTGAGAGACTAGTGCTTCTCACTGTAACAACTGCACCTCCTGCACTGAACACACGCTCAGCAGACACACTGGCTAGAGGACAAGCCAGATGGTTTATAGCCAGCGGCTGAGCTCCAGCCATTGGTGCATCTTCCCATGCCAATACAGCAATAGATTTTGATCCACATCAACCTCTTTTGGATCATCCAGAAGCTCCTGGAACATCGTGTGGATGGTCTTGATGCTGCCACTTGCTCATACTCTTTTGCCATCGCCTCTGCACTGGACTTAAGCCCTGCAGATTGAAACCAATACAAGCAGAGGTTGGGTCCAGTTCTTTTGTTGCTTTTGTTGCTGGTGTTCTTGTTGATGATGTTGTTGGCTGCTGTGAGACAAAACTGCCCTCTCTGGAAGTTGAAGGCGGCACCTCAGATCTGCTGGGTGGGACTCTAAGTTCAGCTGTTCTTCTTCCTGGTCTCTGGCTTGCTCTACAATCTACCTCTTATATTTTGAAACATCCCCTTCAGAAAAAATAATAAAAGTGGCAGAATATTTTTATACCCTAGATCAAGTAGTGTGGCACAGATATACTTTTTGTATGTGATGTTGTCATGTTACAGCCTTGTGTTACAACCAATCAAAGGATTAAGCTCTCAACCAAGGCATGCACTGCTGTGTTTTCATTCACATCTGTGGGGCGAACCTTTCAGACACCTTCTATACCTGGTCCTGTATCAGATGCAACAACGAGATAGCTTGGCCCATCATACTGTCCACCTTGCTAACTTCCTGTTTGAAAACCTCAAAAAGGAGTAGCATCTATGTCAGGCACTTGACTAGGCCCCATTTGTCCTCATCCATGGTCATAGCTTTCCCAACTGCATCCTCTTAAAATGGCATAGTCATTGATCTGTTTGTACTGTTCAAAGAGACAGTGCAACATGCAATAGGTCGAGTTCCAATGTGTTGGCAACTCCTGTATAACGGCTTTAACTGGTGCTCTATTATTATGCTGATTAATCCACAACTGCTTCAGGACTTCAAAAGAATGACTTGAATGAGTGCAGATTCTTCTGCACGTGGTCAGTATGTTACTAACTATGAGGCATATTATCAACGGCCAGCGATAATTATCGCTGGCCGTGCTTAGCGATAATAATATTATCGCAGGCTATCTCTGGAATTTATCGCCCTGGTAGCGCGTTATTAACAACGCATTTCTCCAGGGCGATAAAAATTCCAGAGATAGCGAGGTTGTCGCCCTTTTGCAGGGAACATCGCTGGTTTTCCAGCGATGTTCCCTGCAAAACGGCGATAACCTTGCTGATACGACTCACAGGGTCGTATCAGCATAATCCAGGCCCTATGTTAGGGATGGCTAAGTCAGGATTTTAGCAGACGTTAGATTTTGGCGAAAACGGACGTTTTCACCAAAATCTAACGTCTGCTAAAATCATGTGGGCTGCCTTGTAAATATTGCGATGTAAACATCAGCGATATTTGCAAGGTAGTCCATCCGGAGTACGCCCAGAAGCACCCACTTTGCATCTCATTGGAGATGCAAAGGGAGGCTTTGGAAAAAAGGGTGCTAACATACGATTATGCATGATAGCACCCTCTTGTAAATAGGGAGCTGGTTTTATCTCTGCTTTTTTGGCTTTGTAAGCCAAAAAAGCGGAGATAAAGCTCTTGTAAATATGCCCCCAGGTCTTCTTTTTTGAGATATCCTTGCACCACTCGGTTGATGCAATGGGCCAAACACAGGACCCTGAAATAGCCTCTGTCTGACATGGCCTTGACTTTGCTACTGCCATTGTCCATGGCAACAAATCTAACTCTGCCGCCATTCATACACCTTACCGTTAAATTCATCCAAGATGTTTACAGCTGTATGCGATTTCTCCATTGCAAATATGGCCACTGTTGCATGCCTCCGAATGCTCTTTACATTTTCTTCACGGCCAAGACCTGCAGATATCTTTTGTTGTACCCCACAAAAGAGATCCAGTGTGCAGTGATGGACATGTAATCAGTCACCTGACAAGTGGTCCACATGTCTGTCGTACGGTGGATCATGTGAACAACACTTTGCTGCAAAGCTTTTCCAACCAACTGCAGCACATTATGATGCAGCACTGAAACAGCAACTGTGGCAACTTTGGTCCAACTTAGTACCTTCCATTTCAGGCAAATACCTGCCACAAATTCTAAGAAACCCACTCCTTCCACAAAAGAAAAAAGGAGGACTTCCAGCACAAACATTTTTGCCAGCTTCCCATTGTACAAACATGAGGTTGGATGGTTCACCTCTTTGAGCCCCTCCTGCCTAAATATGCCAGTAATAGAAGCCTGGATTTTCTTCTGGGGGCCCCTGACACAGGCCTCTTAGGAGAAGTAGATGCTAGTGTTAAACTCAGTGTGTGTGGTGGTGGTTGGCCAGTCACTGTATGCAGTGGTGTCTCCAGCTCACTCTGAGTCTTCTTGTGCCATTGTGAAGTCACTGAGGTGGGTGATTCTGCTGGCATGTTGCTGGGGACAGGGCAGCTTTGCGTGAAGATGTCACCCTCTTCTTCCTCATCATCACCTTGCACCGTGATTGGACTTGTAGCTGGTGTTCCCCGGCTTTCCTCACCTCTACGACCATGTACAGCAATTTTTTTAAGGTGCTCCTCCCACTTTATTGTGTGGTGTTTTTCATATGGGTCGTCTGGCCTCCAGTCCCATAATGTGTACCAGACTTACCTCGATGAATATTCATGTTGCAAATGCCGCATACTGCAATGTACTCCCACTCTTTGCTAACCGTAAAAAAGTCCCAAACTGGGGAGAAGAACTGTTTCACTGTGCCAGTGACAATGCCTGAAGAAGCCCTGGAGGCAGGTAGGCGTGTCATGGATTGCCTCTCTGCTTCCCCTGACATAGGGGTTGGTGCATGTCTCAGATCGGGCTTTGCAAATATGAGAGCTGATGGCAGTGCTACTTGTGCCACATCCCTCGGAGCTGGTTGAATAGCAAAGTCAGACTCCTCGGTATCACCTTCGACAATGACTACCTCGTCATTATCGTCATCCTCTTCATCATCCCCTTCCATAAGTCTAAGACTTTCAGGAACCTTTCTTTTCCCTTGCCTCTACTGGTGTCTCCTGGACTCTACTGGGCTCCACTCCATGTTCCTATCATTATCATCAAAAGTGGTGCTTGGAGAAGATGGTGCTGCAGTACCCTTCCTTTTTCTTTCTGTAGATCTGGGAGGCAATGATTCTAAAAGAGGAGGTTCTTGCTCGGCAGGATGCTCAACTTTCCTTTTCTGCTCCAACATCAGAAAAATGTACTATTGCTGGCCGAGGCTGCTGTCCACGTTGCTGTATTCCCTGAAACGATTGTGTACTACTTTGTGAAAGGGACAAATCCAATTCAACGTCACTACTGGTCGGTGTCGACATGATTGCAGTGGCTGCCTCACTGACAGACATGGTCCTGGATTTAGGTTGGGGTGGTGTTGTTGATGCAGGAGTGCTGCTCTCAGTTTGCTCCACTGAGGCCAGTGCGGCAGGCACACAACATGGTGGTTGAAAAAAGGTTTGGGGCGACAAGCCACTGGTGGGAAGCTGCTTCTTCACACTGGCCACTTTCTTGGAAGCGCCACCTAATCTCCCCTCTATCAACCACAGCGCTGGAAATCTCACTAAATGGCTTTTAGATGCCAGCAACAGGCATGCTCCCCTTAGGAAAACTCACCTTGCCCGTCGTCACAAAGCCCAGAGATGGTTCTCTGCTGATTTAAAAGCCCAAAAATTAGCGCTTAGGCAACTCGAGAGAAAGTGTAGATACAACTACCTATCTGAGGACAAAAAGTCCTACCTAGACGCTATGAAAACCTACAAAAAAGCTATTTTGACTACCAAAGCTTCCTACTTCTCCTCTAAAATCCTGACCGCAACTAACAGCTCTAAGGAGATTTTTTCAATTGTCAATGAGCTGTTGTTGCGGGGATTCTGCTCATGCACAGAAATATGCACAGGAAACCCGGACCTCAGTGAACCCCTAACCGACTAGCATCAGTGTCTCATTCGCTCTCCATATCATCTCGAAGCTACCAATGAATAGACAACCCAGAACAAGCGACTTACAATACTCTCAGGAATGGTGGGAATCAGAAATACCTGTTCGTTATTATTCTCATATCAGTCCACAACAAGAGTAATCAGAGACACGGAAAAGTTTAAAATGTTCATTTTTAACTATGTGCTCTAAGGTGCAGTACTTTGGCTAACATAAGCAGACAAATGATTAGAAATAAAACCATCAGCATTGTTAAAATTCCATAGAAAATTAAGGGAGAAATCATATTATAATGATCAGGAAAGGCTTTAGGGCAGTGCCAACGGTGGCACCGCACCGGGTGTTGACTTCACATGAGGGCGCCTGTTTGCTTAAAAGCACCTGCTGCTGCGTTCCTAGCCTCAAACAATTTTCAGTCAACAATTAAAATGTCAAGAAAACTCCAGTGATTAATGTTCTTCCAGGCAAGATCGGAGTTTTTTGTCTTAGTAGAGTTTTGACTCATGGAAGTTTTGAAGGTAGCGCAGAGGGTTAATATGCCTGCTGCACAGAACATGTACCATGCAGATAACAAAGTGTATATAATGTAAACAGGTCAGTGGGTTACTGCTTTTGTCCTTTTGTTAGTTTCAGTTTACAGTGAGCTATTAACTATCATCAAAGAACTGCGTGCAGACTTCAAGGTATGAATTAGAGCTATGGATTTTTCCCCCAGACTTTCATTATTGTAAAGTTGCAAAAAGGGTTCATTTTGGGTACAAACAGTTCTTGCGATTAAAGAGAGCCCCAATCCATTGTGTTACATTTTAAATTCAGAGTTTGTGCTTCTCCAGACCAAGTACTCCGCAACATTTCCTATACACTGATTTACAGACCTACGATGGATTGTCACTGTGTAATGCGTGTGTTATCTAAAATGCTTTGACGCCCTTCACTTTTATGAATGACGCTATAAAATTAATAAAATGCATCTTAGAGAGAGGTTATGGAGACTGTTAAAGGGTGGTAGTGAGGGTATCCGTGACTGAGCTGGTCGTTGGGGGTACCAAAAAACATTGTCGCACTGGGCGCCACCAGTGGTAAAGCCAGCCCTGATAATGATAGTGGAAACAGGTCCTATAATACCTTGTGTACCACCCTCCCCTGTCTCGTAAGCTAGTTTTATATACTAATAGAAGGTCTCTAGGTTTGAATGGGGAACCCCATACCTCCAAGATCAGCTTAGGTGAATCACATGACAGGATCAGCTCTGCTCTCTGTGTCTAGAAAGGTTTTCTCCAAGTGTCTGAATCATGCATGCAAATGCAATATTAAAGGCACCCGAGTTTCAGATATTTGCAGCTGTGTGATTGTTGTGTCTAGAGCGTGGGCCGATCAACCTGAATTCAACAGCATACATTGTTATTTGACCTTGACGGTTTCTGCACACAGTGTTCAGAATAAGGTCGCGGTGCACGTCTAGAGGTGTGATCAACAGACCGTTCTCATGTGAAGAAAAAGCAAGCAAGCAGTTTTACTTGTAATAACAGCTACCTATAGTGTTGTGTGCAAAAGCTGCAAAGTGGCAAGATGGCGTTTAACTTCTAAAGCGCTCATGCTAACATCGCAATGTGTGTACATAAAACCCTGTCTCCACAACACTGTCTAATCCTGACAGAGTCACAATCAAACCCGCTCCTTCTCAAACCCTTTGTAACTCCCTGAATTCATTTTTTATCGGCAAAATTGCAAAAATCAAGGCCAGCATTCCGGCATGCCCTTTGTCGGAGGCTTGCCCTACTACAACTAAAAATACCAGCACCTTTACTCATTTTCCGACTATTAGCCACCAGATCCTCGTGGATATCCTCTCCGAAGTTAGATCAGGCTCACCAAGGGACTGCTGCCCTCCCGGCATTTTAAGAGAGATCTTCACTGCTCTTCCCAGCCCAGCTCCATCGCTCCTGAACGACTCATTGCCGAGGGCCTTGTCCCTGAAACCTTCAAGTAGGCAATTGTTGTTCCCTTCCTGAAGAAACCAGGAGCAGACCCTCAAACGTTGACGAAATATCGTCCAATTTCTCTTCTCCCATACATGGCCAAAGTCTTGGAAGCATACGCCACTAGATGCCTCTCCGGATTCTTAGAAGAGTCTGGAAATCTTAATCCTCATCAAGCACGGTTTCGCCCTGCACACTCCACTGAGGCCATAATACTAACAGTATTAGACACTCTTCGCAGGGACGCTGATAAGGGCTGCCCGCAGGCCCTCGTTCTTCTTGATCTCTCCGCGGCCTTTGACACAGTTGACCACGGTATACTAGTCGACCGTGTAGGAGACGCAGGGATGCAGGGGCCTGCCCTGGGCTGGATCCGCTCCTTCTTGGGAAATCGCTCCCAGTCGGTTAGCATTGCCCAGTATACAGCGCCCAAAATGAGGACAACATGTGGTGTTCCACAGGGCTCCTCACTTTCCCCCCTTCTGTTTAACTTATACCTCCTCCCACTGATCCGGGCTCTGAGAGAGAAGGAAGTCTGCACCTTCAATTATGCTGATGACTTCCAGCTAATATTCTCCATCAGCAATTCCTCCGACTTGGTCAGCCATTTTTAGTCACCTATGCTATTTATTAGCGGGTGGATGAATAGTAATCACCTAAAATTAACCGGAATAAAACCAAGTTAGTTCTATCCGGGGGCACTTACAACCCATGGGGCTCATACTTTTGGCCAAAGGAGCTGGGTCAACCCGCCACCCCATCTGCCTCGGCCAAAAGCCTCAGGGTGACAATAAATCAAGATCTAACTATGAAGTACCAAATCGGGTCAGTGATATCCACATGTTTCTTCCAGCTGTGGAAAATAAAAAGATTAGAAGATATCTTACCCAGGATGCCTTGATCCAGGCGGTGCTCGCCATGGTTATGTCCCATGTTGACTACGCCAACTCGCAAAATTTTGGCATCTCTATCTAATCAAACGCTTGCAACTGGTTCAGAACCAAGCAGCAAGACTGATTTTTCAACAGCCTAGACATCATCATGTCACCCCCCTGATGAGGAAACTGCATTGGCTCCCCATCAAAGCCTAGACATCATCATGTCACCCCCCTGATGAGGAAACTGCATTGGCTCCCCATCTCACAGCGTTGTGCCTTTAAGGTATGCTGTCTCATCTTCAAATCCCTAAATGGAAGGAGCCCGTAATTCCTGGACAGCCTTATTCGTAGGCACATACCCACGCGCAACTTGCGCTCAGCCCATAAGCACCTTTTGTCAATCCCTGACTTCAAACTAAAGCGCCTGAGTGGTGCCAGGTTTGCTGTTCTAGCTTCCAGACTGTGGAACACTCTCCCCCCCCCCGAAATCCGATCTTGCAACAACCTCCTAAGCTTCAGGAGGCTCCTCAAGACCAGGCTATTAGACAAGCTTATGAGTAACTTCCTAGGGTCAGGCATCTCTCAGAGTAGCGCCATGAAACCAGCCCGGTGTACGCGCGCTTTACAAAATCTTTTAACATAACATTGGAAGCATCTTTCTTTGGAGTCATCTTAAAGCTCTAGGTTGGCTGTTGCAGCAAGCTGCATAAGCGGTAGTGATTGGAGGACTGACGAGTGACTGCACAGGCCTTCTGTTTGACAGTACTGTAGGTGATGTCTCTTCTCTTGTGCCCCTAAAAGCAAGAACAACATTTAGTGTGTAACATGGCATTGTGTGTGTAGGAGAGTAGGATCTGCTTTTTATAGTTACCCCCCACTTTTTGCTGATGTTTCACTGTTTTTCGACTTAGTCTGGCTGGGATCCTGCTATCCAGGACCCCAGCCTAGCTGCTTCCTCTCTAAATTGATTGCATGTACTTTTGGTACACTTCAGATTGGATTCTGGGGTACCCTTATAAGACCCTAGTATATGGTATACTATGTACCTAGGGCATAGGTGCCCCAGAGGCCTCTCAGGGGCTGCAGCATGCATTATGCCACACCTGGGAGACCATTCAAAAGGACAGAACAGGTCTGCTATTGCAGCCTGGGTAAGGTGGTGCATGCACCCCTTACTTAGATATAGGTCCCCTATACCTATCCATATCGCTGCACATATAAACCTATCAGTTACCCCTATGGCAGGCCTTATCAATCCTAAAGGCAGGGTGCTGGGTTTTATGTGAGAGGGTGCCCATGCATGAGCAGAGCCCCTCTGCAGCTTTCGGAACCTCTATTCCGAGGTTGTTTGTGATGCAGCCTACCATATACTCTTAAATGCATTATAATCTCACGGTAAATGCTAACTTTAAAACGGCTGCATGGAAACATGTCGTGATTGGTGTCAAACACCTTGGAATCATTCCTCCACACCAGTAACTGGTGTGGGAGGTATGATTCCACTCTACTAGAGGGAGAATATGACAGCACCGGTACCCCCGGTACCGGCTTTACAGATCCTGGCATCACAAAATGGATGCTGCCAGCCACAGACATGAGTCTGCCCTCCTGCTGCTGGACGAAACTCCGGCAGGGGATGGCTGGACAATAGGTTTCCTGTCACAGGGAGGTGTGACCATCTCCCAGACAGGCTTTTGTGTATTGGGTCTGGGTGGGTGCACTCTGAGAGAGTTTTGATGTCTGCACTGGGGGCACATTTGCTGTCCCTATGCATAGTCCAGCTCAAACCAGTTGCAGTTGCTCTGGCGCGAAACTGGACAAAGGACATGGGTGTAGCCACCCCTCTGTCCTGACCCTCCCATAGGTGGGTCCCCAGAGTTTGTCCCACCCCTTACTTGGGTATAAAGTATGAACCCCCGACTACAGGACTTTAGATTTACCTGGACGAAACTCTGCTACAGAAACCAAGTGCATCAACTATCTACACTTTGTTGAATGACCGAAGAATCTCCATTGGAGTAAAGGAGTTACTCCCCTGCAAGGCAGGCATCAAAGACACATCTGACCGGTTTGCATCTACGCAGCTCCTGATGGACTCCGAAGATTTTGCAACACAGGAGGTGGGTTCCTAAGCTTCCACGAGGCCGACCAGTGCTCCCAGCAAACCTGAGACCCGCAGCACCCGTGGGGACCATGCAACCTGAAACCCTGGACCTCGTGCACATTTGCAGCAGCATATGCTTTTTGGCAATCCCTGAGGCTGTGCATTGGGCTACTTGTAGTCCAGACCCTGAACAGTGATTCCACTGAAGATTACTGGCCTACACACCACAAGTGTTCCGTGTGCTGGAATTTAGTGATTCATCTCGAGGTACTTTAACGCTCAGTGGGCTTTCCTGGTTGCTCCAGATGTGCCCTGACTCTCCATTGCTTTGGGAGTCCACATGACCTTGCTGGTCCACACCGAAGCATCTTTTCTCTGACCGCGTGGGTTGCAGTTGCCAAGGGTTGTTGGTCTCCAATCCAAACACTGACCCCCCCAGCACTCGACATCCTTCGTGGGACAGCTCGCCTGTGGACTTTGGTCATCATCAAGATCTCCTGGTCCCCATGGCTGCAGAGTCAAGCTTCCCCTCATCTCACCTGAAGCACCCGACATCGGTGGGCATTCGTCCACCGAGCCCCTGGTCACTGGCAAGTGACCCAGACTCTGTCCCCTCTGCTTTCAGGTTCTTCTCAGCTCTGATTCAGGCTTGGATCACACTGGACACTTTTCCTCTTCACGGCAGCAGCAGTTTGCAGCATCACGCCATTGAAAACGACGAAGATTCGAGACACCATTTGACACCTAAGCACCCGGCTTCTCTGGGTGAGGTAACACGAGTACTCTGGTGCTCATGTGGGTGCTGGCCCTAGAACCCCCTAAGTCTAAAGCGGTTTGCTCAAAGTCCTCTCCTAAATGTCCTTAAGCTTTAAAATTCCAACTGCGACTTTCCCATAGGATTGTACGGAGCTCGCGGCTGTGTTCTCACACTGCACCCGTCCCCCGTGGGTCCCCTGTGTCACTACCTTGGGTGGTTCCTTTGGGTCTCTGCGATTCTACGTGCTCTAGGCACTGTGTCTAGTCAAGTCGTGGTTGTTATACCACTTTATTAGTATATGGTTTGGTCCGCCCCTGGGGCCCACTGTGTATTGTGCTATTTACTGTCGTTCTAATGCTTTAATATTGTGTATCTTGTTCTCTAATCTCATAAAGAGGTTAGCAGAGACTGTTTAGTAATAAATACATGTATTTTCTATATACCTTGCTGCTTTACATTCCTTCGAGCCTTAGCCTGAAGGCTGCTCTCCATAGCTACCACTAGGATAGCTTTCTTTAAAAGGTCGTCTTTAACCTAATCATCAATAAGGGTTGTTCGGACTGGTGCAAGGTGCCCACTATAACTAGTGGACAGCATATACTAGGCCAACTTCCCACAGTCTGCAGTTTGAATTAGTGCAGACAAAGGCAATATTAGTGTGGTCGTTTTGTTAACTTAGATAACCACTTTAAAGTCAAACCACAGCACCATACCAGAATAACACATAATGATTGCGCTTGTTTCTTTATGTCCATTTATTCCAAAGAAGACACATGTGGCCCACAGGGAACTAAACCGGTAAATGGAATAATAATCTTTGAAAAAAATAGAGGCGAGTGTGCACCTATGACAGGCAATGTGGCCCGGGGGCAATGGAATAATCATCATTACACAAATGAATGATGCTAATCTAAGGTGAACCGTTGCCAGGTTGTCTGAAGGAAATTGAAATATACCTAAAAAAGGAATGCTGTTGCACGGCTGTGCATCTATGGTGGATGGATGATGGATCGACCGAGGCAAAACGTTACAAGTAAAACTGCTTAAAAAAAAAATTATTAAAATAAATGATAAAATTAAAAAAACATTTAAAATTAAAAAAGGCAAAATAAAAAAATTCAAAACAAATTTTAAATCAAAAAATGAACAATAAGTGACATTATCCTCAAGCATATTATGAAACTGATATCTCAGCCTTCCATGCAAGCGTATGGCAAAGGCACACTGGTTGGATGCGCAAAACGGCTGTCAGCCAATGCCACATGTTCAACAACAACCCTGAGCAAGAAGGCATGGGAAAAAAGAGGACATGCAGGCCTATGGCAAAAGCACACTGGCTATCTACACAAAATGGCTGCCAGCCGCATGGTCACAACAACAAGTAGGAGGCCTAGAAAACAAAGAACTCATGCAGGTCTATGGCAAAAGCACACTGGCTGCCTACACAAAAAGGTTGCCAACTACGTGGTCACTTCAACAACAACCAGCAAGGAGGCATGGCCACAACAAAGAACATACAATAGATAGAAATCCCTGGGCAATGAAAGTTCTATGACAATCAACAAACCTTATTAGCTAACAAAATGATACAGTGAACTCAGTGTAGGCAAGAATAATTTTAAAAATTAATTTCATTAATTCAAATTAGTTCAAAATGTGTCAAAACATGAATCATGAAGAAATTTAAATGAAACATGTTCTCATCAAAATATATACAGACATTAATGACAAAATGACAAAAATACAAGTAACATAAATTCACTATATACACACAATTTATTTTATTTTATTTATTTTAGGAGTTTTATATAGCGCTAGCTGGACCGGAGGGCATCAGAGCGCTTCACAACAAGTGACTTATATGCAATCAAGCAGCGCAGAGATTATCGTAGCACATAGTGATTCGTGTCGAGTAGAGTTCGGACATAAGGGATAAAAAATTGAACGAAAAGAAACATGATGAGTTCAGGTCACACAGAACGAGTAGCCTATAAGTTTTCTTATTCGGGGCGGAGGGAAGGGGTAGGGTTCCGGTAGGGGTCCAGGCGGTACTGGATGTCAATGTCACAGGATACAGAGTTAAAGTCAGGTGGAGTGCCGGCTAAGGCATTTCTGTGGATCCTATCGGTTCACTACATAACGCACAACAGTTATATTATTGGTGCATATCTCAAGAAACATATCACACAGTGATACATAGAAAGTGGCTGAAAGATGGATCTTCTACACGAGTTTCGCGCACATTGCGCCTTCATCAGGAAAGCCACAAAAATCCTAAAAAGTGACTTAAAACCAGAATAAACTACACGGAGCTTATGATCAGCATTAAAATGATCAACTATATACCTTCACCAAGAAGAAAGACAAGCTTTTTAAAGAAGCAAAGCAACAGTTGAGTTGGAAACTAGAGATGAGAAAATTATAATACTCATACCGTTAACCCAGGAAAACTGTGCGGAATAGTAATGAAGTGATGAACACGCATATTCAATAAGGGTGAAAAATTGATAAAAAAGATAGGAAACTGTGATCCAAAGAAAAGCATAGCACTGAGTGGAATCGTGCACAAATGGATGTAGGTCTTAAAGCAAGAACTAGAAAGAAAAAAGAGTGCTCTGGATCATTTCTATTCTTACTTATTATGGTTCATAGACCAATCTATATGTAGAACGATAGGAAACTCGGGCAGTCAAACCAGGATGAAAGTGTGCCACAATCTATGAAGGAAACATAATTAATTTAGTCCAGCTGTGCCTCAAAAATGGGGCATATTCCCAGTTGGTATCATCAGGGAACATGTATGTATAATTAATTACCCTTTATGCAACATACGGATGTGTATGTCTTAAAGAATTTTTCCCCTTTATTGGCGCGTTGTTGCCTAATTAAGTCCAGTCTAAAAAAGGAATAAACGTTGTAGAGGGTTAACGTGGTAAAAGATTACATTGATGTCAAAATGACTTCAAATGTATATGAGAGATAGTCGTAATTAGATACACAGAAAAACGGAACAACAGAAGTACCTAACAGAAATAAACCGTATTATTCACAAGTCGGTAACGCTGGTAATTTAGATTGATATCCAAGCCTTGATATGGCAACACGGACCCTTCACCATGCGGGCGTCTCAATGGATAAGGCCCTACAGTTGACAAAACAATGTGAGGGCATCAGTAAAAATAAGGTCCACATGTTTGGGTGATATTTACTCATAACAAACACGATAGAGTCCTCAAAGTGTGAGGAAGCGGCACTGGGTTGTATGACACTGTAAAGGTTGGTATCTTCAGGAATCACAGCAGGAGGCAGCAACGTAGTGCAGAAAGAAGCTTACTACCAGGACTCAAATTATAATCAAGACTATCCAGGTAGGAATAACAATTATCAAAGAAAAACTCAGAATTTTTCTGAAACGTTTTCATCGGACTCTGATAATGAGGCTAGACAAGACTTAGATGAGGCACAATATGACTTTCACCCCCGTAGAGGTAGACAGATGGGAACACAGTCATATCGGGGCCAGACACCTTTTTTATCACGGGGTCAATATCGAGGAAGAAACAGGAGATGGGCATCGGACAGAGGGGACCAACAATCAATGGCCCCTCAACATCAGCAGCCATATTTGAAAACTCGGAACCAACAATATTGGCGCCAATAGTCAGTATGGGGGAATGTCGAAAAAAGACGATGTACTTCCCATCTTTAATTTATCATCTGCCAATTTAAATACAGAAGAATGTTCTGTTTTAAGTCGAGGCTTGTCCTTTGTCCCGGCCACACAACCTAATCTGTTCAAATTACACGAGGACTTATATGCCTTCTTCAGGAAGGTTAGATTGAAAAAATACTTTCTGGACCGTCCATCAGAAATTAACGATGAGAACCAGTCGAAGTGTAAACCTCCATCTCAATTCACTCCGACTTTGGAGATGGTCGGCCCAGAGGTACAGATTTTTGAACAGAATGTCATAAAGGAGATTACTAAACTAACCAAACATCTACCATGCGTAAGAAACAATCCGTCGCTTATTGAAAACAATGCCTTGCAGAAGATCAAATCCAATAATAATCTTATTGTGAAACCATGTGACAAAGGTGGTGGAATAGTCGTTATGGACAAGAATGACTATGATGATAAAATCCTTAATATGTTAGCTGTTCCCCAACATTATAAAAAATCGCATCCCAGAGAGCTTCTCCATCTGAAAAAGACAATTCAAGAATTAACAACTAGAGCACTGGAGGTTGGCGACATCTGTCAACAGGAATACCTATTTCTAAATAAAACTTGTCCAAAGACTGCCGCTCTTTATGGGCTCCCAAAAACTCATAAGGATGTTCATAATCCACCCATGCGGCCTATTATATCAACTATAGGCTCTAGCACTGAACCACTCTCCAAGTATGTGCACTCATTCCTATGTCCTCTCACCCAGACGTATGCGTCCTTTGTTCGCGACACTGGAGATGTCATCAGCAAACTTGAGGGTAGACCATTCAACCCCATGACTGAAATCTTAGTAACGCTTGACATTGAGGCTTTGTACACAAACATACCTCAGTGTCAGGCGTTACAATCGGTCACCTCTTTGCTCCAGAGGTTCCCTGGGGATAGACCAGACGACTTCATCTTGAATTGTCTGGAGATTGTTCTTTTGAATAATTTTTTTGAATTCAATGGTTCCCTATACCAACAAGTTAAGGGCACCAGTATGGGAGCTTCGGTTGCTCCAAGTGTTGCCAACACCTACATGGGTGAATGGGAAATTAAGCATGTGTTCAATGAGGCGGCTCCTTTCTTTGATAATGTGGAGAGTTGGAGACGCTTCATTGATGATATTTTCTTTATCTGGAAGGGTGACAACGACTCATTGAGTGAATACATTTTATGGTTGAATGCAAGTGATGACAATCTGAACTTCACAGTGAAGAGTAGTGTCCACTCTGTGGAATTTTTAGATATTCTGATTTCAGGATTTAATAATATCCTAGAAGTCAGTCTATTCAGGAAACCTACCGCAAAAAATACCATCCTGCAGTACCATAGGTATCACCCCAACATCCAAAAGGACTCTATTCCATTCGGAGAGTTCCTACGGGTAAGAAGAAATTGCACAAATATGTTGGATTTCCACACTCATGGTGATGCCCTTAGAATAAGACTCTTGGCAAGAGGGTATCCAAAGAGATTAGTACGTCACGCATACAAGAGGGCTAAGTATTATAATCGAGATGCCTTGTTGGAGGGAACAAAACGCACTACTAAGGAACAAGTGGTATGTGTGATTAATCACTCCCCTTTGAATTTCAAAATTAAAAACATCATCCAGAAAAACTGGAAAATCTTGAATACCGACACTGATGAAACCCAGCTAGAGCAACCCCTGGTAGCTTATCGCAGAAATCGTAACCTTCGTGATATATTAGTACACATGAGATCGAGCCCTAGCAATATTTTGCGTCAAACTACCATAACGGGTTTACCAGTCATAATGGGGAATCATACTTGTGGCTCCTGCCACGCTTGTGACGCTGCTCTAGTTACAGATGTATTTGTGTATCAGGGATATACTGCTAAACTGAAAGATCTCACAAACACAAGTCGAAACGTCATCTATATCCTCCTATGCCCTTGTAATCTAGCTTATATAGGGGAGACAGCACGTGAGTTTAGAGTACGTTTTAGCGAACATAAATCTGCGATTCATACCTGTAAGACCTCTGCTCCTCTTGTCCAACACTTTTGTAGTCAACATCACACTGAACAAGACATTAAATGGTGTATTCTGGAGAAAGTGAAAGGCCAAGTAGGGATCCCCATGGAAATTCTGCGAAAAAGGAGAGAGGCCTTCTGGATTTTTACCTTTAACAGTGTGAAACATGGCCTCAATGAGGAAATTCCATGGAATATTACCCAACCATGGTGAGTGTTTATGTAGATATCTTCCTTTCCATCTTTAGATACTAGCCACTCTTTGTCTATCGGTTTCTGAACTACACTGTTAGGAGTCTGATTGAGTGGCTTATCGTTAGTATCTATGTAATCTGGATAACGGACATTTGCCTGGTTATGAGATATGGGACAGACTGTCATTTCTACTTTAAATCTCTTTTATATGCCTTATTATGAATAGCTTTAATGAGTCCCTTGTAAGAGTTATATAAAAAAAAATCTTTTTCCTATGATTGGTTTTTCTAGGCAGGACTTTAAAATCCATGCTTCTGGATGAATGTCGACTCATTGATGGATTTGATTGTTTTTTTAGTCTTTGTGAATAATGTCCACTGGACTATAGTGTTTGCCTTTAGAAAGTCTATCTTATTTTGTATTTCTCTTTTTTGTCCTTTTGGAGCGAAAATATGGATCTCCTATTCAGATGGAGACACATATATATTATTTTGCGCACAATGTAGTGTTGAGTTTGGCAGAAATTAAGCGGCTTGATGTTTATAGTTTCTGTCACATGTGACTGACTAAAGGGAAATTATGCGATTATTTAAATGATTTTCTATGTATTATTTTCGGACTCCAAACACTGATGACCTCTTATAGACCACTTTAAGATGGCGTCGATGGAAAACACTAGCCTTGAGTCGTTCCCTTTCGTGAAAGATCTTACAAGATTTAACTGGCATATTATAGCTGGTCGGTTCATACATATCTCTTTGGGTAATATATTTTGGATAAAGTCTCCTTGGGAATTTAGAAATGAGACGTCATGTCATGTATCATGCCTTTTCAAGATGGCGCTCTGCAATAGCGTCACTCTGTTAGTCCTTTTTCCCCATCCTGGACGATCTGATAAATACCACTATAAGATGGCGCTGATGAAAAAAACATACTCTCTAACTGAGAACCGTCTTGCCTTGTGGACCGAAAGATGAGGTCATGGTCTTTATGTAGACCGTTTATGAAAGAGAGATGTACTATTACTACATATACTTAAAAAGTCCTCTTTTGGGGGGTATACAATTTAGATCAGGCTGCTGTGGCAATCTGTTATAAGGAACTAGGGCATATAATATACCTTTCTAAGATGGCGCTCTGATTAGCGTCAGTCTGTTAGTCCCTTTTCAGTGATTGCTTAACTCACAGGTGAATCTGGGTAGATTGAATGCAGAAGAGAGGAGTATAAGTAGAGACACGCATTTGGGTCAAGGCTCACTTGCTGACGGGAGGACGATCTGAGGACGCCTACGTGCAATTAAAGGACTTTGATGTTTCGAGCTATGGTGAGTTAGGAGGGAAAGGCTTGAACCGTTGTTTGAACTGGGGTATTTTGGAGTCTTTTTTCCTTCTTTTCTTTTTTCTTTCTGTGTCAGTATTTTAATTTAGCCCTTGTTTCATTCTTAACCATTAGTTGGTCGGATCTTGGTGGCGTTAAAAGACCAGGAAATAAATGTGGGCATAGATCTGTATGGAATAGTGGTAAAATCTCGGTATCGACCTAATATGTATCTTTTTTGGGATTTTTTGATACACTTTCCTATAGTCGTTCTTACTATCTTGGGTTAGGACTTTGGGAATAAAACTTTGATCAAGTAGTGCATAGGTATGATTATCGGTGTCCGATGTTTTTACTATTGTCCCTTGTTTTGGGACCTAGACTCTACATTTGGGTTACTAAGATTAATTGATCTTTACTTTCTCATTTGTCTTCCTGTACTTTTGTTGTCATAGGGACACCACAAAGAATTATAACAGCGTGTATCTGTATCCTTGGGATTCTGCCTATATCTGGGTTCGGATGAAAAAGAAATACCCTGATGATCTTTAAGCAATCTATTTCTTAAAGGTATTTACGATCCTTTGACTTTGGCGACAGTATTCAGTAAGGAATCTCCCTGTAACTAGAAGATAGGCTATAATGCAGTATATATTAACTTCCTCACACAGATATATGGAACACTACGGAATTACTGTTGGATGGACCCTGGCCATACACTATATCTAGTGGGATTTGGAGGTTATCCTCACTGGTATGTAAACATTGTGCGGATGTAATAATAAGATCCAAACTTACTCAAATAGGGATTTGAAATGGACAAATATAAAATACAATTACCTTGATTTAGTTATTCTGTTTTAAACTTTATCAGGGTATCGCCAGATAAAAAGGAAAACAAAGAGAAAAGGAAGGAAACTACTGTGATTACCCTCTACAGCATAAACAGCAGGCTTTGTAGTTCGATATTGTTCCCTTTGAACAGTAAGTATTTTTCTTTACTTTATTGAGAGGACTAAAACAGAAAACATTATTCTTGTGTTTGGACTTATTCCTTTTTGGTTAGAGTAGAGTATTATAGGGACAATTTCCATTCACATCCTGTTCAAATAATCCCTGCCTAAAATGTTATTGTTTTTTGATTAGAAATAACACTTTAAATTGCACTGCTATGTGTATTGGCCCTTTTAGACTATCTCTGTTTTCTTTAGAATTTTTCTGGTTCACTTTCATGCTCAGTTGTATGAATTGGCCCAATCGGTGTCTGTTGTTATAGCACATAGGATTTCTAAACACAATGTTTACTGGCTAGTGACTAATTTTTTATATGTATGCACTTCTTTTAGGATATCCCAGGTTGTGAGAACTTGCATTAAGAGAAGTAGCTGGTCCTGAAGAAGGTGGTTTTCACGTTTTCATTTGCCACCGAAACGCGTTGACCAAGTCTCCTTGTAGATCCTACAACTTTTTGTAGTAGCTCCCTCCTGGGGGCCATTAGGACTACCTTATAACTAACAATGTGTTAATTGGGACAACTACTGAGATATATGTGCAAGGAGTGTCTGGTATGTGTTTGTATGAATGAAGAGTTTGTATGTGCAGTGTTCTTCTCCCTGGGTTTTGTTTTTGTCATGACTTGGAATAATATGTTTTGTATCAATGAACTGACATGAATAATGTGTAAAATATAGTGATGATGTTATTTATGAAAATTGATTTGTATGTAAACAATTCTATCATGTTTATATAAAGAAAAAATGAAAAATATAAAAATACAATAAATAGAAGTAAAAGATATAACTTGGTGTTCTCTGTGTGCTAGCCCATGTTTAGTAGAACTTTATGTCTAAAAAAAACTTGTTTTTGAATCATATATAGGAAATTGAAATATAGGTCGAGAGGGAGCATTATTTGTTAGGTTGCTTTTTTCTTTCCCCTTTTCTCCCTGACCTTCTGGAAAAGCAATTCGTACAAAGGGGGTCCCAATATTTTCTGCATTACAGAAAGAAGCTTTATTCAATACAGAGTAACAGAGACCCATCCAGCAAAGGAGTCAGCTTAACTGTCCTACCAGTCATTCTAAGTTAGTGCCTGGCAACCAACCCCACATTCCAGAAGATAAGGAATGCTGGGGGAAGACGCATTCAGGACACCACAGACACCTAGAAAGATTTTACCTGCCAATTGAATTCAGGATGGTAAAAAGGACGGACCGCACACGTGTGCCGATTATTATGGTAAAAGCGGCTAAACAAAGTCCGAGATTTAAATACACGAAGTACATAACGTGAAGAGATCATGTGACGAATACGCAACGCAAGAGCATGAAACAACTAGAGTGTCACTCCATAAGAGATCGTATAACTAATGACAGATTGGATGACTGAAGCCTGCAATTACGTACTTTAGTCATCTGATAAGGGGGCCCCAGGGGGAGCGGAGAAACAGTCTCCCCCTGGGGCTGTTCGCCTGAATGGAACGGGCCACGTTAGGGACGTTAGGTAAGGCGCGCGCGCACGTAGTTCGTTTTTAGTCAGGTGCGCGTAGAGTAGGGAAGCGCGAGCGTGGGGAGAGGAGAAAACTAAGTGTAGAAAACGAAGTGTAGACAGAGCTGAGGGAAAAGGTTTTCCCTGAAGTAATAACGGACCGGAATCGACTGGGAGGAGCAGGAGAGGCATGGAGGACGACGAGCAAGTGAGGGCAGCAGTGGAATTCTTGAAGAAGGCAGGGAGAGAAGACCTGCTGTCAGCTGAGGCGAGGTATGCGTCTGCGCCCAGGGGAAGGACAATGAGGCGTCGTGCTGCAAGCGGAGTGCAGAGGGCAATAGCGGCCTGCTTGCCTCAGCAGGCTGGTAGAACACGAAGATCCACGCACCTCAGGAGCGGAGGTGCACATGGCAGTGAGGACAGAGGTATGGCAAAACGCCTTGCACAGCGCCCTGTGATGGCAATGCCTCAGGGAGTTTTAGAAGGTGCCATAGCAGGGCGGGAGGTTAGCATGATGGGGGCCCCATTGGCAATGTTTAAGGGGCTCATTTCTAGGAGAAGTAGAGTGAGGGGCAGGAGGGGTGGGGGGAGGGGGGAGGGGTACTGCGCCGTGCCTTCTCAGCGGGGAGCAGCAAGGTAGCGTGGCAAAGGTGGGAGCGGAAGGGCAACAGGTTAGTGATATGACAGAACCTCTGGGTATGACTTTGCACACTCGGGGGAACAAGGTTTTCCGTTGGTGGATTATTCTTCGGACACAGGGAGTGACAGGGACCAGGAAGAGGTTGTGGGCATGTTGCGGCCAGCGCAGAAAAGGAATAGGCAAAGGCCTGGTGGGAGTACTGGTAGCAGGGGAGAAAGTTTGCAGCAAGCGGGGGGTGCATGTTTTGGTGTAGGAGAGGAAGGTGTGGATTTCGTGGCGCAGGCAGTAGAGACAGGTGGTGAGTCCAGTGCAGAACAGGATGAATGGGTATATGGCGTAGACCAGTTGGGTGGGACTTTGTGGCAGGGCGATAATTGGTCCTATCATAGGTCAGAGCCCGACATGGAGGAAAGTATTTTTCCGCAGCCTAGGTTACCACCAGGTCAAATAGCGACAGGGGATTTAGCAGAGATAGGGTGTGATGAAGGGCAGTGGGTTTGGGTGCCACACTCAGGGCAAAGAGGCGAGGTGCAGGAGAGGGAGGCTGCTAGAAAATCACCCTTTGAGAGTGTACCATTTGCGGAGCAGCCTACCGGCGGGAAGAGCACCCGTAGGTTGAAAGCTGTTTCTGGGCAGACTGTAGCTCAAGGCGAGCAGCGGTCTCGACAAGCGCCACAGGTAGCGGTGGCTAGCGATTTAGCGCCTCAGCAAGAGAAGTTCAGTGTGGATTTTTCACAAAGATGCAGAGCTCAAGCGCAGATTCGTGTTCAAGATTGGCGTCTTTTTGACGGAGGGATAGGAGATGGAGTCCTGCCTAGCAGTAGTAGGCAAAATGTGGGGTATGGAGAAGAGGGTGGGGATGAAGAGGCGATTTGGGATGAAGTTAGAGAGGAGGACAGTACAGTCCTGCAGCAAATCAGAACGGGAAAAGGGGTTGGGGAGGGAGGGAAGGGGTCAACTGCCTATGTTTCTACCTTACAGAAGTCACGTGCGGACCTGCAAGTTGAGGAGTCGCAAAAGAAAAGACGTCGAGCGTGTGTGTCAGTAGGCATGAGGGACAGAGCAGAACATCTTCCTAGACGTACGACACCATGGTGGGAGGTATGGGCCCCTTCGGTTACACATTTAGATTTACCACAGGTGAGGGATATACACAGTGGCTCGAGTCGGCCAAAGGTAATGTCGAGTAAGGTTGGGGGGGAAGAGACCTCAGTTGTGGAACAAACCAAAGACAAAGTAGGGAGTACAACGGTGCAGAAGACAGGGGGGGACACGATGCAGGCAGGGGGTAAGGTAGCTAAATGTTTACCTTACATGGGTTTAGCGATGCCCCTGGGTACACATTTATCTTTAAAGACGAAACAGAAAATTTGGGACCATGAGTTTGTAGACATCTTTAAATTACTACACAGTGAGGTCCAGGCAAAAGAAGGTTCCAAGGAAGAAGAGTGGGAGCTAGCGAGGCGGCCAAGGGTTCCACGTAATGTGGAAAATTGGACGTCTGCTTTTCTCATTTTTGCCAGCATATATACGGAGAAATACCCCGAGAGAGCAGTGTCCATTTTTAAATATATGGACGTGGTACGAAAAGCTCAGCTGCAGTTTGGGGGTTATTGCTGGCTCAATTATGAGGAGGAATTTAGGGCCAGGATGAGCATGGCAGCAAATAAACCATGGGGTGAGGTAGACGCAGAATTGTGGCTTCAGTGGATGGCTTCAGCTCATCCTTTGGCGACTACTCATACTGCTAGCGGTCTGCCGGTTACATATAAGCCCTTTCTGCCACGTCCCGCTCTATCAGGGGCGGGTGTCACGGGTCGGGGTCAGGCGGCTGGGACTGGAGCCTGCTGGAACTTTAATAGGGGATTGTGCACCAGGCAGGCGTGTCGCTTTCGACATGAATGTTCACAATGTGGGGGGCGACATGCAATTACCCAGTATTTCACCACATTTAATGCAGCTGGGAGGCAGAGAGGGCCCGAGCAGGGATGGGGGGGCCAGGGGTAGAGGGCCACCATTACAATTTTTGCCAAAAGGCAGCTACGCCAATTAATTTGGAGGCGATGATACCATGGCTGGAAGCATATCACGATAAGACAGCGGCTAGCACATTGTTTTTTTTTTTTTTGGAGGGGTTCAAGATTAGTTATCAAGGGCCCAGAGAAGGTCGGTGGGCAGATAATTTGAAATCCGCAACGGTTTTCCCTCACATAGCTCGAGCTAAGCTGTCTGAAGAAGTGTCATTGGGCAGAGTAGCCGGCCCGTTCGAGATGTGTCCCTTACCTAATTTGATTATTTCGCCTATTGGGGTCATCCCTAAAAAGGCAGCTGGGGAATTTCGAATGATCCAGCACATGTCTTGGCCAGAAGGACATTCTATTAATGATTTTATTGCCCCAGCAGACACGGCAGTGTCTTACACGTCGGTTGACGAGGCCCTGAAGCAGGTGAATTTTGTAGGTGAAGGTGCGCAGCTCGCTAAATGTGATATCAAGTCGGCGTTTAGGCTCCTCCCGATTCATCCAACCGATTTTGAATTGTTGGGAATGTATTTTGAGGGGCACTATTATGTTGACAAAGTGTTACCTATGGGGTGTGCGGTGTCTTGCGCCCTCTTTGAGCGATTTAGCACCTTCCTGCACTGGGTTTTTTCGCAGAGTTATCAGCACGGAGCTTCCTGTCACTATTTGGATGATTTCCTCTTCATGGGTCGGGCAGGTTCTAGGCAGCGCCAGGCAGCCTTGGATGTTTTTTGTAAATTGATGAAGGAGCTGGGAGTGCCATTGGCGCCGGACAAAACAGTAGGGCCACAGACCTGTTTAACATTTCTTGGCATTGAAATAGACACGGTAGCACAAATAGCCAGGCTGCCAGCAGGAAAAGTACGTGAAATTCGAATTTGGAAGAAGCATTGGGAAAAACGAAGCTCGAGCTTAGGCAGGTTCAGCGCCTACTGGGCTATTTGACGTTTGCTTGCAGAGTTGTAAGGGCAGGTAGGACGTTTTGTCGGGCCTTAGGCATGGCGCTGTCGGGAGCCTGGCGGCCACATCATAGAGTCCGCATATCCAAAATGGTGAAGGAAGATTTGAGAGTATGGTTGGTTTTCTTGGAGGATTTCCATGGAGTGCCGTTACAATTCATTGCGTTACAATTCATTGAAGACCGTTTCATCTGGCAAGTACAGATATATTCGGACGCGGCTGGTTCCAAAGGTTTTGGTATCTTTTGGGACGGTCAGTGGTGTTCAGAGCAGTGGCCAGCGCACTGGATGACACAAGGGCGCAGCATCGCCTTTTTAGAACTTTTTCCGGTTTTGGTAGCGCTGGTCACATGGGGCAAAGAGCTTCCAAATAGATCTGTGTTGTTCAATATTGATAATATGTCTGTGGTGAATCTACTCAATCACCAAAAAGCCAAAGATGTGAGAGTGTTACGTTTGTTACGGGAGTTTATGTTGGTGAGTTTACAATGGAATATTATGTTCAGAGCCAAACACATACCAGGGGTAAATAACTGCATTGCTGACGCCCTTTCACGTTTTAATTGGCAGCTTTTTCGCGAACTGGCGCCTGGGGCGGACGACAGCAAAACCCTTCTGTCAGACAGCATCTGGGCGTTGGGGAACTGACAATTGAAAGGCTCGTGGAAAATTCAGTAGCGGACTCCACAAGGAAACCTTACAGACAAGCGTGGTTACAATTCATGAGTTATGTACAATGTAACAGCGAAGGGTGGAAGAGGCAACATGTTACTCACATTATCTTACACTTTGTCCTATGGCTGGCGAAACAAGGGTTGTCATCTAATACCATAGCGGGTAAACTGGCTGGGTTATCCTTTTACGGACAGTTACACTGGGGCTTTGACCCTGTTGACGGCATTCTGGTGCGAAGAATGTTGAAAGGTTTGAGCAAAAGGAGGGTAACAAGGCGGCTCCCTGAAGTTCAAAAACTGACCAATTGGGGAGGGGTGTTTGGGTTTTTCTGAATAAAAGGGGCCTGGTGGAGTGTTGCCCAGTTTTAGAGTGGGAGGGGTTTCAGGACAAATCCACTACCACCACAGCAGATTATATTTTTGTGCATCAATCAGGCCACCATGTTACCAGTACACAGCTGTTGGGGGTGCTGAGGAAGGTTTTGTTGTTAGTGGGAGAATCACCTTTAGAGTATGCGACTCATTCATTCAGAATAGGAGCAGCGACGGACGCTGCGAAGTTGGGGTTAGGATGGGATGCCAATCAGAGAATAGGCAGGTGGGAATCCAGGTGTTGTACACGGTATGTACGCAAGTAGATTTAGTAACTGTTGGAAAGGCGTGCTAATTTCTTTGTATTTTATATTAGGTGATATCCGCACATTGTCCGGGAAATGCCACGTATGGATCATCGGACATTCATTTATCAAATGGGCAGGCCTCTTCGCTGAAAGACAGATTTATGGCTGCAGCCTCGGCCTCCCAAGTGCAGGACATGAGTTGCTTTGGCATGGAAAAGGCGGCATGAAATGGGAGGACCTGTTCCCAACTCTCAGAAGTTTGAGGTATGATAGACGGCCGCCAAATTTGCTGCTGATCCATTTAGGAGAGAATGATCTCGTATCGCTTTCAGGTCTTAAAAAACATGAAATTAGATCTAACGGTGATCAAGGATAACTGTTTGGGAACGACAATTGTGTGGACTGAATTTGTTTATCGGCAACATTGGAGGCAAGCGAGAGACCAAGTGGCAATGGACAGAGCACGCAAAAAGCTGAATAAAGAAATGAAAAACTATTGTGCGGGAATGGGCATAAGGTATCTGTCACACGGAAACTTCACCAGTAAAGAGGGTCAATTATTTAGAGCGGATGGGGTTCATTTGTCAGATTTGGGCCTGTCATATTACATTTTGGAAATCAGGGATTGTTTGTCAATAGAATTGGCTGTTGACCTGTGGTGCAACAGCAATGATCACTGAAGGGAGGTTACGGCTGCAATGTTGGTGGGGACAGGAAAACGCTTCGGTTTTCCTGGGTGGCAAGGTTTGGGGTGGGTGAGGCAGGAGCGGTCTTACCCGGCATCCCAGGAAGACAGGTAGGAAGAAGGGGAAGAAAAGAATGACATGGTAAAGGTAACACAGAGAAGTTGGAAGGTTGGTTTAAAGTTTTGAAATGGGAAAATGTGATTTTAGAAATGATTTTGGCTCAGTATTCTAAATTGTAAGAGAAATAAATAAATTGCCAAGTTATTTGAGAGTTTACCTGTTCTAAATAAAGTGGCCTTTCTACTATGCAATGATGTGTGAGGGTCAGTTGTTTTGGGCGATGTTAGTGAGCCGATGCCAGAAGGGCTCACAAAATAATGGGTCACTACCTACCCGACGGTCCTGACAGCTAAAGGTGGACTAATGTACACTGCTGAAATTGACCGCAGGGAAGTTGCCTAATAGGTTACTTATGGAAGGTTTGCAAATGCATAGTTCATGACCCAAAAACGTCAAATGTGAATCATATAAAGAAAAAAGGTTTAATACATGAAACCAAAAAGTTCAGACGGGAAATAAGAAACAATATTTTAAAATATAGAGTGCAACCCACAATTAAATACTGATGGTTGCTATAGTAGTTGTGGCAAGGATATTAAAAGCTAAGATAACAAGAAAAGAATCATCCCTAATGGCTTTTGTGCTCTGTGGCATTGTCCCAGGGTAATTCATTGTTTAAACCCCATTTGTAGCTATTCAGAGTAAAAATCCAAAAGACTTCTGTTTTTTTCTGAATTTCATTCCCTCCATTCTCATCTGCAGTCTCTGTTTTTTCTTAAAATAAGCCACTGTATGGCATCAGCTGTGTGGCCGAGGTCAAGATAGTGTTTGACGAAAGGAGCAGTGAGTTTAGAGGTTTGAATAGCAGAACCATGTTCTGTAAGACGGGTGGTAACTGAACGGGAAGTCTCTCCTACGTAGCTCAACTTGCATGGACCTAAGATCAAATAAATGACATTTTTAGTTTTACAGTTCAACAATTTTTTGGCACGTATCGTATATCCATTATGAACAAAAGTATCACCCTCAATCACTGTGTCACAAGATTTACAGGTGGAACATTAAAAAGTTCCTCATACTGGTAAATTCCCATCAAAGGATTTCTGAACGAAAGCTACACCAGTAGTTAACTGTGAGTGGACAATAATGTCCTTGATGTTTCTATTACGTCTGTGGGCGAACAAAGGTTTAGCTAATTTCACTTCTTGGTCTGAATCCCTGTTCAGTATGTGCCAGTTGGAATTGGATGATTTGTTTGACCTTTTCGTTCATGGTGGAATGTTTTGTGACGAACGCAAGTTGCGTCAATTTGGGGCGATTACTAGATGTTAATAAAGTTATCTCCATCATAAAACCTGGCCCTTTTTTTAAGATTCTCTGATCAGGCGATCCTCGTGCTATAAATTTGGCTGTCACAGCTGAAGCTTGGATGTCATAATCGGACAAATTAGTGAAGTTGTGACGCAATCGCAAAAAATTGTCCAAAAGGGATACTTTTCCTTTGGGCTTGTGGGTGATAGCTGTTAAAATGTAAAAGCGTGCTTCTCGCAGTAGGCTTAACACAGAGGTCTACCTCTAATATGCCTGAGTTATGTCAGATAAGAATATCTAAGAACTCAACTTCCTGCTGGCTAGAATGCGCAGTAAATCCTAAGTTGATGTCTGCTAGATTCAACCATTGCAGAAATTCCTGAAATACAGTGCTTTGATTTTTTTAGGCACCGGTATGACTTCCTCGCAACCTCTATTCCAATTGAAACAAGCAAAATAAATGCAATAGGTCTCGCCTTTGATTAAGTTAAAGCCATTTGCTTTGCTAATGGTATTCTATAGCAAAGCAAACAGCTTTAACTTAATCAAAGGCGAGACCTATTGCATTTTTAATGTTTGTTTCCATCCTGAATTCAATTGGCAGGTAAAATCTTTCTAGGTGTCATACAGCCCAGTGCCGCTTCCTCACATTTTGAGGACTCTATCGTGTTTGTTATGAGTAAATATCACCCAAACATGTGGACCTTATTTTTACTGATACCCTCACATTGTTTTGTCAACTGTAGGGCCTTATCCATTGAGACGCCCGCATGGTGAAGGGTCCGTGTTGCCATATCAAGGCTTGGATACCAATCAAAAAATTACCGGCGTTACCGACTTGTGAATAATACGGTTTATTTCTGTCAGGTACTTCTGTTGTTCCGTTTTTCTGTGTATCTAGTTACGACTATCTCTCATATATATTTAAAGTCATTTTGGCATCAATGTAATCTTTTACCACGTTAACCCTCTACAACGTTTATTCCTTTTTTAGATGGGACTTAATTCGGCAAAAAGGCGCCAATAAAGAAGAAAAATCCTTTAAGACATACACATCCGTATGTTGCATAAAGGGTAATTAATTATACATACATGTTCCCTGATGATACCAACTGGGAATATGCCCCATTTTTGAGGTACAGCTGGACTAAATTAATTATGTTTCCTTCATAGATTGTGGCACACTTTCATCCTGGTTTGAGTGCCCGAGTTTCCTATCGTTCTACATATAGATTGGTCTATGAACCATAATAAGTAAGAATAGAAATGATCCAGAGCACTCTTTTTTCTTTCTAGTTCTTGCTTTAAGACCTACATCCATTTGTGCACGATTCCACTCAGTGCTATGCTTTTCTTTGGATCACAGTTTCCTATCTTTTTTATCAATTTTTCACCCTTATTGAATATGCGTGTTCATCACTTCATTACTATTCCGTAGAGTTTTCCTGGGTTAACGGTATGAGTAATATAATTTTCTCATCTCTAGTTTCCAACTTAACTATTGCTTTGCTTCATTTAAAAGCTTGTATTGCTTCTTGGTGAAGGTATATAGTTGATCATTTTTAATGCTGATCATGAATCTCAGTGTATTTTATTCTGGTTTTTAATTCACTTTTTAAGAATTTTGTGTCTTTCCTGATGAAGGCGCAGTGTGCGCCGAAACGCGCATAGAAGATCCATCTTTCAGCCACTTTCTATGCATCACTGTGTTAGATGTTTCTTGAGATTTGTACCAATCACACAAATATAACTGTTGTGTGTTATGTTGTGTATATAGTGAATTTATGTTACTTGTATTTTTGTAATTTTGTCATTAATGTCTGTATATATTTTGATGACAATATGTTTCAATTTAGATTTCTTCATGAATCATGTTTTGACACATTTTTTAACTAATTTTTCAAATTATTCTTGCCTACACTGAGTTCACTGTATTATTTTGTTAGCTAATATGGTTTGTTGATTGTTATCGACCTTTCATTGCCTAGGGATTTTCTCTCTATTGTATATTTGCCTTGCCCTAGGAATTTCAAGTGTTTTTGCAAGGGGTCCTTGTTATTCACAACAAAGAACATATGCAGACCTTGGGCAAAAGCACACTGGCTCCCTACTCAAAATGTCCGCCAGACACATGGTCACAACAACAATCAGGATGCATGGAAAACAAACAACACATGCAGGGCTATGGCAGAAGCACAATGGCTGCCTACACAAAATGGCCACCAGCCACATGGTCCAAACAACAAGCAGGAGGCCTGGAAAACAAAGAACACATGCAGACCTATGGTAAAAGCACACTGGCTGCCTACACAAAATGGCCGCCAGCTACATGGTCACAACAACAACCAGCAAGGAGGCATGGCCACAACAAAGAACACACGCAGGCCTATGGCAAAAGCACACTGGCTGTCTACACAAAATGGCCACCAGCCACGTGGTCAAACAAGAACAAGCTGAAGGAATGGAAATCAAAGAACACAAACAAGCCTATGGACCCTGACTATATTAAAACATGCCTTCTGGCCACATGGCATGAGGCGAAAAGACAAATGGTGGCCAATGGCAAACACACTCACACACTGGACAGACAAAGGAGGCATGGTAACAGAGAAAACAGCATTAATTTAGCATTGCCAAAAACAAAAATTAGCTGGGCAAATTATTTTTACAACACACATCCTCCAAATACATCAGCTATAATTACCCCACCTATCTACTGTTTGTAGAAAAAAAGTGACATACCCCCCAAAACACCTTTTGTAATTTAATTCAATGCCATCCATGGCATAAATGATGTTTCAATTCAACAGACACCAAAGAAACATTTGTTTCATGCACCCATGACTTAGCACTGGGCCTACTGGCTGGAAGGCCCATTGGCAGACTCGGTCACATAGTAAATGAAATGAGTGTTGCACATTTATGTAAAAACATGAAGAAAATGTTCTAAACTGTGCAACATTTTTCCTTTACAAAAGAAGAAAAGTTACATGCAAAAAAAATAACTAGGCCCCTCCTGAAACTGCAGGCCAACCACCACACAAAAAAAAATTGAATAAAAGAACAAAAAAATCTAAGTGTCTGCCTCCAATCAACAAAAACACCATTATACACTAGTTTTTTTTAACTTACTTGTGAAATCTCAAATATAAAGTCCTTTAATCCAATGGTATATATGCAGCAGACAAGGAGAGTGATTCTTCCAGCTCCAAATCACAAAGAAAAGCGACCAGGGAGGGACAAAGCACTGGGAGGAGCCTAATGTACAGGTACAAGAAGTTGGAGTCTCTGGGGCACATCCCTGCTAGTTGGGAAAAGGAAAACAAGCATTGGCAAAGCCAATAGGTCTCGCCTTTGGGACCGTGTAAGTATTTAGCTATGCAGCACATTATTCTGGGTGCTACAACATCTACTGATACTTCACTAGCCACTGGTGAAAGGGGGAACCACAGCTGCCAGTGAAGGCAGGAGGGGCTTGTATGGGGCACAAGCGAGTGAACAAGCTGCGAGGGACAGGTACTACACCATAGAAGGTGGGCAGTGCCCTTGTAATAGCAACGAAGAGTGAGATTGCAGAGTGTGAGAAAAAACAAACTAAGTAGAACGAGCTACGGTCAAGAGATTTGAGCAGAAGTGAGGGTGCAAACAGTGAGAGAGAAACTCAGACAAAAGTAAAAGAATGATTTAAGGGAAAAAGACTGAAAAGCTGAGCAAAGAGGAGAGGGCAAAGATTAAGCGGAAACAAGTGGGCAGAAAGGCTAAATAAAAACACACATTTACTAGTAGCTAAAATATCTGCTCTTCAAATACTGCATTCACTAATCCTAAGGAGGGAACAGACAACAGGCGCCACTTGGCTCGAAGCCAGACAGAGCCATCCAGCTTCATTAATATCTTAGCATTTGCATATGTTACAAGTAAACAAACCACGAGCGCCAGTACAGCAGAATAAAAGTAGTGTCTATCTGTGACCACGTAAACAGTTCTGTTTTGGATGTCATTGTTTAAAAATGTGAAGCTTTTCCTGCATAAAAGATTTGTATTTCTACAAGTACACAGGGTTTGACATAGCGTGAAAGAAACGTTTCCAAGTGTTTCCTTACATTTAAGGCTGAAACTCTTACGTGCAGTAAGGGAGGGTGAGAGAGGGGGAGGAAAGCCGGCCATGTGAGGAATGCTAGAAACCAGGATAGCAGCTGTGCGTGTGCATGACATCGTGAACGCTAGATGGAGGCCTGAAAAAAGCCACTAGGTTAGCACTTCCAAAACCCGCTTACTAAAACTCTCGCCAGAGCAGCGAAATACTGCATTTACTAATACTAAGGAGGGAACAGACAACAGGCGCCACTGGGCTCGAAGCCAGACAGAGCCATCCAGCTTCATTAATAGCTTAGCATTTTTACGTGTTACAAGTAAACAAACCACGAGCGTCAGTACAGCAGAATAAAAGTAGTGTCTCCCTGTGACCACGTAAACAGTTCTGTTTTGGATGTCATTGTTTAAAAATGTGAAGCTTTGACTGAATAAAAGATTTGTATTTCTACAAGTACACAGGGTTTGACATAGCGTGAAAGAAACGTTTCCAAGTGTTTCCTTACGTTTAAGACTGAAACTCTTCCGTGCAGTAAGGGAGGGGGAGGAGCGGGTGAGAGAGGGGGAGGAAAGCCGGCCATGCGAGGAATGCTAGAAACCAGGATAGCAGCTGTGCGTGTGCACGACATTGCGAACGCAAGCTGGAGGCCTGAAAAAAGCCACTAGGTTAGCACTTCCAAAACCCGCTTACTAAAACTCTCGCCAGAGCAGCGCTATAAGCGCTGGCTCAGGCAAGACCTAAAAATGCTTTTGCACAAATAAAACCACTCCAACGACCAGTTGAAAAAAAAGTCTACTCAAAAAGCCAATCAGCTGCTTCTCGAGCACCAAAGCTGCTTTAGCAGAGCGTTTGGCACTACACTGGGGCCGCTGCGGCCAGGAGCCATGCAAACAAGCACGAAGTATTGTGTGAGCTCACTAGCGACTTGAGATTATTGTGGCGCCCATGAGCACCAAAACAAATCTCAAGCATGCACATGAAAAAAAAGTCCTCTTTGAGACTGAGAAGGTATAATTAGGGAACTCTGCGCTCCTCCGCGGAGTGCTCAAATTCCACTTACTATGCAAGCAGAGCTGAGTGTTAAACCCGGGCCTAGTGTTAGACAGTGTGTCCAGCCTGGGTGACTGGCATTATATATCCATTCCTCCATTCTTGGGTGGGGTACTATATGGTTTCTTGGCAGATCCTGGATCTGATCATTCAACATGGACACTAGTCTAGTATCCTGGACATCGCCCCAATGGGATACTGTGGGCAGCAGTAGATGCCCCCCAAAACCCCGCCCACCACCCCTCCACACCGCCACCCTCAAACACAAAAAGAAGCAGAAATGTGTAAGTGGCTTCACCTGCCCAACTATTCTGATTAGTGCAATGTTGTAGCTCTAGGTGGTGCAGTGCAGTATGTAGAGTTCTGTCTGATGCAACATTGGTGGCAGTGTGTAGAGTTCTGTCTGGTGTAGTGTTAGATGTAGTGCAGTGTGTAGAGTTCTGTCAGGCAGTGTTAGATGTAGTGCAGTGTGTAGAGTTATGTTGGGTGCAGAGTCAGTTATATTGTTAGGTGCAGAGTAAAGTTCGGTGCAGTGCAGTGTGTAGAGTTCTGTCTGGTGCAACGTTGGTGGCAGTGTGTAGTGTTCTGTTTGATGTGGTGTTCGAGGCAGTGCAGTGTGCAGAGTTCTAATCTGTGCAGTGTCAGTTATAGTGTTAGGTGCACAGTAAAGTTTGGTGCAGTGTGTAGAGTTCTGTCTGGTGCAACATTGGTGGCAGTGTGTAGAGTTCTGTCTGGTGTGGTGTTAGATGTAGTGCAGTGTGTGGAGTTCAGTTGGGTGCAGTGTCAGTTATAGTGTTAGGTGCACAGTAAAGTTCGGTGCAGTGCAGTGTTTAGACTTCTTTCTGGTGTGGTGTTAGATTTAGTGCAGTATGCAGAGTTCTGCTTGGTGCAGTGTCAGCTATAGTGTTAGGTGCGCAGTGAATTACGGTGCAGTACAGTGTGCTGAGTTCTGTCCAATTGTGTGTTACATGTAGTGTGGTGTGAAGAATTCAGTCTGGTGTGGTATTAGATGGAGTGGGTGTGCAGTGAGGAGATCCGCTTGGTGCAGTTTTCAGTGTACAGTAATGTTTGGCATATACATTGTGCAGAATTCTGTTTGCTGTGGGTTTTTGAAACAGTGCAGTGTGTGGAGCTCTGTGTGGTGCAGCATTATGTGCCCGTGTAGGGTAGTGAGGAGATTTGCTTGGTGCTGTGTTAGTGTAGTATTAGGTGCATAGTTAAATGTGATGCTTGGTGCATGTTTCTACTTGGTGCAGTGTTGAATGCAGTGAAGGAAAAGATCTAAGTGAAGTGCAGTGCTAGTGTAAGTTGCAGTGCACAGTGCTCTGTTCAGTGTACAGTGCTATGTGCATTGTCTGCTGTAGTGCTAGGTGCACAGGTTCAGTGCAGTGCTACTGTTAGGTGCAGTGTCCATTGTAGTGTAAGGTACTTAGGTTCAGTGCAGTGCTAATATTAGGTACAGTGCACAGTACTATGGTGCAGTGTCAGTTGTAATGTTAGGTACACAGGTTCAGTGCAGTGCTTCTGGTAGGTGCAGTGTTGTGTGAAGTGTTAGGTGCATGGGTTCAGTGCAGTGCTCCTGGTAGGTGCAGTGTCGGGTGTAGTTTTAGGTGCACAGGTTCAGTGCAGTGCTCCTGGTAGGTGCAGTGTCGGGTGTAGTGTTAGGTGCACAGGTTCAGTGCAGTGCTCCTGGTAGGTGCAGTGTCGGGTGTAGTGTGAGGTGCACAGGTTCAGTGCAGTGCTCCTGGTAGGTGCAGTGTCGGGTGTAGTGTTAGGTGCACAGGTTCAGTGCAGTGCTCCTGGTAGGTGCAGTGTTTGGTGATGTGTTTGGTGAATAGGTTCAGTGCAGTGCTCCTGGTAGGTGCAGTGTCGGGTGTAGTGTTAGGTGCACAGGTTCAGTGCAGTGCTCCTGGTAGGTACAGTGTCGGCTGTAGTGTTAGGTGCACAGGTTCAGTGCAGTGCTCCTGGTAGGTACAGTGTCGGCTGTAGTGTTAGGTGCACAGGTTCAGTGCAGTGCTCCTGGTAGGTGCAGTGTCGGGTGTAGTATTAGGTGCACAGGTTCAGTGCAGTGCTCCTGGTAGGTGCAGTGTCGGCTGTAGTGTTAGGTGCACAGGTTCAGTGCAGTGCTCCTGGTAGGTGCAGTGTCGGGTGTAGATTCCATGCACATGATAAATTTGCTAGAAGATAGGCCATATAACATCGAATAAAACTGGCTTGCTACCCTTGACATAACCTCGCTTTATACGAACATACCCCAACAGGAGTGTATACAGGTGATTAAAGATCTACTAGATACCAGACCAAGACCCACCCAGGTCCCCACTTCTTTCATTGGTGTGCTTTTACAGATTGCATTGACACATCATTATTTTGTATCCGAAGGGAGGTATTATCAACAATGCTCTGGGACCAGTATGGGGGCAATTTTCACCCAAATCTTGCAAATATCTATATGGATCATCTAGAGCATAAGTTTGTCCTTAATGACACCAATATGCACCGCTCCACGATCACCTGCTGGAAGCGGTACATAGACGACATTTGTTTAATTTGGTCAGACACTATTTCTGAGTTCAATGATTTTGTTGTGTATCTAAACACAGTACAGCAACACTTGAGATTTACTTCCACAATACACACATCAAGTATTGCTTTTCTGGATCCAAACATTCTGTATGAAGAAGGAAAATGATATACCTCTCTGCACAGAAAACCAACAGAACACAATATATTACTTGCCTATAACAGTCATCATTCACATGCACTAGGAATTGGTTTACCCTACGGGCAGTTTCTGCGACTACGTCGCAATTGTACAAAAAAAGAGGACTATATGAGAGAAGCCAATATATTGCGAGAGAAACTGCTAACAAGAGGATACCCAAAGAAATTAGTAAAAAATTCTCTTAAAAGAGCCTGGTTTTGCCCCAGAGAAACATTACTCACCCCAAAAGAAAAATTCAAAATAAACAGACTCATTTGTGTCACCACTTTTGGGATACATACTAACCAAATTCGCAAACTAATAACAAAGAACTTGGACATTATCAATGTTTGCTTTTAAAAGAGTCTGGGGCTTACCAGAGGTTAAAGGACATTACATATGTGGCAACTGTGTTGCTTGTGCGTTTACAGTAAACACTAAGAAGTTTGAACATGGAAATGTTAACCAGAAGCTCGAATTCTATGCAAATTGCAACACTAAAAATGTTGTGTGCGGATTGCTTTATATTGGACAAACCCAACAACCAGTAAAAGCACCAATTGGACAACATCGCAGCAGAATCAGGAACTTGGTCCCTAATGCTCCCTTGGTCAATCACTTCCTGGAAAAAGTTCACACAGCAGACGATATCCGCTGGCAAGTGATAGATAAAGTGTTAGCTCCCACTAGGGGTGGAGATCTATCACAGATCCTACAACGACTAGAATGCCGCAGGATCGAACACACTAATTCTATCATACAAGGGTTGAATTTGGCTGAAGAATGGCGTGGTTTTGTCACCACCCTCAACATTTAACTACGTACTAACATGAAGGGTCTCCCATAGCATGCTAGTTAGATGTGCATCATTACTGTAATATTATGTGCTCGATTTTTTTTAATAATATACCATCGTGTATTCACTCATAATCACTGTGCAACATTTGGATTCACATTCTTGTGGGGTCGTTGACCCTCTGGCTTTTCCTTATGCTAACTGTGTGTAAACAGTCAAGAACAAATGTTTAACAAAACCTTTATTACTCCAAATTTATACTTCCCATTAAGTGAGATTATTGCCAGCACTAACTGAATGCACTTCACACTGCAAAATGTAGCGCGATGTTTTCTTATCTGTATTATGTCCTTAATGCGTGATTTTAATAATTATGAATGTAACATGGGGGCGTGGCCAACCGGGCAGCGAGATGGCCGCTCTGTGAGCGAGCTCCGCCGGCTGCACTCAGTAATCCTGTGATAATCCTGTACCGGCCACACACAGCGTCCCGTTCTGCACCCCAGCTGGTGGCGGAAGCCCCGGAGCCCCATCGAGCGGACTCTGGATGCTGCCAGACGTGAGGGAGCTGACCTGTGCGCCTGGATACCCGAGCCGAGTCTTCGCTGAGTCGGCGGCCTGACGCCTTGGAGCCCGAGGCGGGAGTGAGCGGCTACTGTGGCCCGCGGGAGGCGAGGCCTGAAGGCGGGCGCCGGAGCGAGACTCACCAGCCGAGCTGCGTGTGCGGAGCACCCCGGACCGGCACTGGCGGGCCACTAGGGAGATCCACCCATCCAGCGCGAGCGCGGAACTCGGAGGCCTCCGACGGGCCTGGTCTGGGTGAGCCCTGCAGGCGCGGCCACCATTTTGAAGGGGAGCTCGGTGATTGGACGGCGGCTGCCGGCAGAAGCGGCCTGCCTTACCGGGCTTAGGGACGGCCCCGGGGAGAGGCGCACACATATCGGGGAAGGTCTGCACGACGCTGCCGTGGACCCGGACAGACGGTTGAGGTAGGCGGGTGCCTTCCCTAGTACTGCGGCCTACCGGTGGGAGCGGAGGGCGCGGGTACGACTTTCCCCCTTGCACAGCGACTGGCCTTGGAGAACGGCGCCTGTGCGGAGGGGACCGCGCGGTGCCCCCCCCCGCCCCGTTGTGGGTGAGATCGAGTCCCCTTTATGGCGCGCTTCTGTTGGAGGCCGGGGCTGGGCGTGCTGTGGATCTCTGCTGGCTGTGCTCCGTCTGCCCCACCGTTTGCGACATCACTGGTGCACCCGCCATGCCAGGCGCGTGTCTCTGATACCCACGGAACACTGGCCGGGAGCGATGCCTTGAGAACGCCTAACGAGGGCGAGACAACGCGGCGGTGCCCCTGATTCCCTCCTGAGAACGGCGCTTTCGCCCTGTAGCGCGTGTGCTGTGCGGCGCAACACCATTCTTCTGGATGCGGGAGATGCGACAGGCATAAACATTAACTGCGAGCTGATCGAAGTCGCGGACGCAGCAGCAAGGTATAAGACCAGGGAGCAGCGAAGCTGGGACTCGGACCTCGAGGGGCGCCTGAGGGCGGGTGCTCCGAGGACAGCACCGCGATTCCGCACACGGCCAACTGATCCTGCAGCGGCGCGGACGTGGCTGACCTGCCGTGGCGCACGGAGTCGAGCCTGTGGCACTGGGTGCTGAGTCACCTGCACCTTCTTGGCCGGGCCTGGTGGCTGAGAGAGGGGGCGACCTACCGCTGCCACACATCCCGCTGAGGGGCCTAGTGCTACCGGGATAGGCGACACTTGAACATTGACACACAGCTGGACCTAAAGTATAATCCGGCCAGTGGGCATGCCTGAGGCGCTGCGATGGGAGGGAAAAACGATGCCAAGCAACCCAAACTCACATTCGATCACAAACGCCAGGCCAAACAGCACGCGGCGGACCTGGAGTCGGTGGAGTCCTCCTCGCAAGGCACTGACTCTGATGTGGACTTCAAGGCTCTGATGCTGGAGGTCCGATCGAGCCTCAAGAGCATTGATACCAAGCTGGACGCCATGTCCTCACAACTGGAATCGGTTAAAAAGCAGGTGGACACTCACGAAACCAGACTGGACGGCCTGGAGAACAGGCACACTAAGGGCTGTGAGTTCCAGCAAGACACCAAAAGAGCTCTTACCACTGTTGAGAAGGAGCTGGAGTTCCTTCGGGCTAAGACAGATGAATTGGAAGCCCGTTCTCGCCGGTCCAACATCCGCATAACAGGCATTCCGGAGACAACGAACACTGGCAGAATGGAGGTGTATGTGTCCGACCTGCTTCATGAACTCTTCGACCCAGCGCTCTCACAGGTCTTTACGGTCGAAAGGGCGCACAGATCGTTTGGGAAGAAGCCACCGGTGGGAGCGGCGCCGCGCCCCATCCTTGTTAAGATTCTGAATTTCCAGGACAGAGACCTTATCCTGTGCCTAGCCCGAGAGAAAGGAAAGATAACACATAGGGGCAACAGCATCTCCTTCTACCCCGATTTTACGCCTCTGGTGCAGGCCGCCCGGAAAGAATTCTTGCCTGCCAAAAAACTGTTAATTCAAGCAGGCGTTCAATACTCACTGCTCTATCCTGCAAAATTGAGGGTGTTGCTGAGCCTGGGTCAGCCCGTGCGCTGGTGGTACCCCAGGACTTCAGAGACTTCCTACTGGGGCTGGCTCACGATGTGCCATTGGCAGGGCATTTGGGGCAGGACAAGACCTTTGAAAGGCTTGTCACCCACTTTTATTGGCCTCAAATGCGCAGGAGTTCAGACACTCACTGCAGGACATGCCAGACTTGCCAGGCAAGTGGGAAGAGTGGAAGGAAGCAGAAGGCTCCACTCCAGCCATTCCCTGTGGTCAGTACCCCATTCGAGCGAGTGGGGATTGACATTGTAGGGCCACTGGACCCCAGGACAGCCATGTGCAATAGGTTCATCCTGGTCCTGGTGGACCATGCCACCCGGTACCCAGAAACCATCCCTCTGAGGACAGTGACGGCCCCCGTGGTGGGACGTGAACTGATGAGAATTTTCTCCCGAGTGGGATTCCCTCTAGAGGTGGTGTCTGACCGGGGTACCAATTTCATGTCCAAATACATGAAATCCCTTTCGCAAGAGTGTGGTGTAACCTACAAGTTCACCACCCCTTACCACCCCCAAGGAAACGGGTTGGTTGAGAGATTTAACCGAACCCTCAAAGGCATGATAATGGGCCTAGAAGGACCCATGAGGCGTAAGTGGGACGTCCTCTTACCATGCCTTCTCATTGCTTACCGTGAGATGCCACAGAAGTCTCTAGGGTTCTGCCCCTTTGAGCTCCTGTATGACCACCCAGTGAGAGGACCTCTAAGTCTGGTCAAGGAAGGCTGGGAGCAATCTCCCAGGAAACCTCCCCAGAATGTATATAGCTACATGCTGGCCTTCAGGAATCAGACTAGGCGATTCAGGCAACTTGCTGAGGCAGATCTGGAAGCCAGCCAGGAGGAGATGAAGCGGTGGTACGACCAGAATGCCACTCTGGTAGAGCTTCAGCCTGGACAGAAGGTGTGGGTCTTGGCCCCCGTGGAGCCTTGGGCGCTCCAGGATAAGTGGACCGGTCCCTTTGAGGTTGTGGAGCGCAAGAGTCCTGTTACCTACGTGGTGGACTTGAAGTCTCCTAGGAACCCCTTAAGGGTCCTACATGTCAACCGCCTCAAGCCCCACTTGGAGAGGTCCCAAGTGGGCATGCTCTTGGCAACAGATGCTGGGATGGAAGAGGAGACCGAGCCTCTTCCTGACCTCCTGTCAGCCCAGGAACAAGATGGGTCAGTGGATGGTGTCATCCTCTCTTCCGCCCTGACCCCTGAGCAACAGAATGATTGTCGCCAGCTGCTGGGACAATTTTCTGATCTGTTTTCCCTGGTTCCCGATGTCACTGATTGGTGCGTCCATGATGTGGACACTGGGGATAGTCCACCTGTGCGGCACAAGGCCTACAGGGTGACTGACAGGGTGAGGGCATGCATCAAGGAGGAGGTCTCCAAGATGTTTGCACTCGGGGTAATTGAGTCCTCCAGCAGTCCTTGGGCCAGCCCCGTGGTCTTGGTCCCAAAGGCTGCAGCGCCGGGAGCCACACCCGAACTCCGGTTCTGTGTGGACTACAGAGGACTCAATTCAGTCACCAGGACTGACGCACACCCCATCCCCAGAGCTGATGAGCTCATCGATCGGCTAGGGGCTGCCAACTACCTCAGCACGTTTGATTTAACGTCTGGGTACTGGCAGATCACCTTGACCGATGGGGCCAAAGAGAGGTCAGCATTTTCCACCCCAGATGGGCACTACCAGTTCCAGGTTATGCCCCTTGAGATGAAGAATACCCCTGCCACCTTCCAGAGGTTGGTCAACCAGGTGTTGGCTGGACTGGACTCGTTCAGTGCTGCCTACCTGGATGACATCGCAGTGTTCAGCTCCACTTGGGAAGAACACCTGCGCCACCTCTGGGAAGTGTTGATGGCGCTGCGGAGGGCAGGCCTCACGATCAAGGCGAGTAAGTGCCAGATCGGGCAGGGTTCCGTGGTGTACTTGGGGCACCAGGTTGGGAGCGGCCAGGTGGCGCCCCTTCAACCCAAGATAGAAACCATCCTGAATTGGGAGTCGCCCAAAACCCAGACAGAGGTGAGAGCCTTCCTAGGTCTCACCGGGTACTACAGGAGGTTTGCCAAGGGGTATGGCAACATTGTTGCCCCCTTGACAGCGCTGACTTGTAGGAAGCAGCCAAGGAAAGTGATTTGGACTGACACCTGTCAGAAAGCTTTTGAGGCCCTGAAAGTTGCTATGTGCACGGCGCCCGTGCTTTTGGCTCCCAACTTCTCCAAAGAGTTTATCGTTCAGCCAGACGCTTCAGAGCATGGTGTGGGGGCTGTTCTTTCACAGATTAATGAGGAGGGCCTAGATCAACCTGTAGCCTTCCTTATCAGGAGGTTACTTCCACGGGAACAGAGGTGGAGTGCTATTGAGCGTGAGGCATTTGCTGTGGTCTGGGAACTGAAGAAGCTAAGACCCTACCTGTTTGGGTCTCACTTCCGGGTCCAGACAGACCACAGGCCCCTCAGATGGTTGATGCATATGAGGGGTGAAAATCCAAAGCTGTTGAGGTGGTCCATTTCCCTACAGGGTATGGATTTCACGGAGGAACATCGCCCTGGTACAGATCACGCCAATGCTGACGGTCTGTCCAGATTTTTCCGCCTTAGTGATGAGGAACTCCCTGGGTTAGGGTAGTTCTCCCCCCCTTTCAGCGTGTAAATACAAATGCCGCTGGTGGGCTCGCAGCACTGGTTGTGCCACCCACAGAAGCGGCCTGGTAAAATGTATCTAAGGTCTGCCATTGCAGAACCTGCGTACAGTCTGGTACTGACATGCTGACTGGGCAAGTGCACACACTTGCCAGTCCCTAAAACCTTCCCTTAACTTCATGTTAGTCACCCCTATGGTAGGCCTAAGGGCAGGGTGCGTTGTAGCATAAGGTAGGACAAGCCCTGATGTGTGTGGCATGTCCTAATAGTGAATTACAGCCATTTTCGTTTTTCACTATTATGAGGCTACCTGTTCTCATAGGCCAGAATGGGCTGTTAAGATTGTTCCATCCTATGATCCTAACAGGCCCAGGGAACATGGTAAAAGATCGAGTTTAGTATGCCTGAACTCAGAATAATAAGGTACATCTTTTAGTAAGGTTTATTTTAATATTCTGCGTTTGCAAATGCCGCTTTTAGAAAGCTGGCCTTTGCTTGCCTAAACCATTTCAGCCCGCCTCTGCGTGATGTGTATCTGCTGTCTGGCTTGCATGAGTGACAGGGCTGGGGAAACCCAGATGGGCAGGGCTAGGTAGCCTGGTGGTGAATAGAACGATTGACAGGTAGATGGGTGGGAGGAGTGCACCTGGACTCTGAATAGGACTGTGCTCTGCCACCACAATGCCGGCTCCGCCCCCTGTGGAGCGTCTGATGACTCTGCCCTGCACCCTGAATGGAGAAGCCTGCATCGCGTAAACAAAGTGCTCCAGAACTGGACTGAACTAGGCAAGGGCCACCCTGGCCTGGGAGAACAAAAGAAATGTAGTATAAATGTAGGAGCCCTGCTCCTATGAAATGAGATCCTGCAACAAGACGAACCTCTAACTGAGGAGAAGTAACCGGGAAAGCTCTGGGGGGAATACTGTCCCTGACCTGGGGGATTGGCCTGCAGTGGTTGCCCTGCTGCTGAAGGAGAGGAGAAAGATTGCTGATAAACTTTGCTTCAAATTGTGCTGTTTAAGATCTCCAAGGGCTTGTGCTGAGCTTGCCCCCTGAACGAAGTCCCAGGACCAGTGGACTTCACCGCCGTGTGAGAGTGCAGGAAAACGGACCGTTTTCCCTGTAATCTGGAAGAGAACTGCTGCGTGCGCTTCCCGACCGAAGCGTACTTCCCCTGAAGCTTGCACCCGCTGTCCGGCCCAAACACCGTGATTGTGGCCCCTCTACGAGCCGTAGCTCGCACCGCAAAGGAGGGTCTCGCCCAGCCTGAGCAACATGACTATTGGCTCCAACGAGTCGCAACTCGCAACGTAACGGAAGTACTGTGACCGTACTTGCTTTACCCCCCCCTACGAACCACATTTCTTGCGTACGCGCCTTCCCTCTGCTTTTGGGAAAGCCGCGGCGCGTGTGGTGGTCCCGTGCGTCTCCCCTGAGAGGAGCGTACAAGTGTTTGTGCCCCACAGCGTGATCTTCAGTTTACCCCTCACCGGCATGGCGCAAACGCTGCAACCCGCTGGAAAGTGCCCCCGGATGCCCGTCCCCTGAGCCTGCATGCCCAAGGTCTCCAAGTACCGTAGTACGCAACGCCAGGACGACACCGCAGCAGAGATCGCACTGGATGCCCGCGCAGCCTTCGTGCCGACTTCCACAAGATAAAGGTACTGTGCCCGATCGCACCGTGAGGTGCACGCTCCCCCTTGGAGCGTCTGCAGAGCGAGTGAGACCCGTTCCCCCAACAAAGCCGGGAACGAAGTGCACGGACCTTGTAACACTACGCTGAACTAAGAACTCTTTTTGCCAAGTAATATTGTGGGCCCGTTTTACACGTTATCGGGTCTTGTGATAAATCTGAAATCTATAAACAAAGTCTATTTTTGAAACGCCCAGTGTGGAGTCCATTTGTGGGGGTAACATTGGATTGTTGTATGTGATCACAAATGCTTAACCATTACGCCTAAGATAACGCCTTGTCTGCTCACGCCAAGCTACCTAGAGGGTGGGCAGGGGTTATTGTTAGAGTGTAACCCCTTACCCTGACTGGAAGAAGCACCCCCTGTTTGTCCCAGGTACTCACCTGTGCCACCCAGGGAATCCGGATTCTAACACCTTCTCACAGTGCCGCGCTGCTGTCAGGTGCAGTGTCAGTTCTAGTGCTATATGCACATGTTCAGTGCTGTGCTGCTGTCAGGTGAAGTGTGAGTTCCAGGGCTAGATGCACATGTTCAGGTCAGCACTCCTATCAGGTGCTGTGTCAGTTCTAGTGAAAGGTGCACATGTTCAGTGCAGTGCTGTTGTCAGGTGCAGTGTCAGTTCTGGTGCAAGGTGCACATGTTCAGTGTAGCACTACTGTTAGGTGAAGTGTCAGTTCTAGTGCTAGATGCACATGTTCAGTGCAGTGCTGCTGTCAGGTGAAGTGTAAGTTATAGTGCTAGATGCACATGTTCATTGCAGTGCTGCTGTCAGGTGCAATGTCAGTTCTAGTGCTAGATGCACATGTTCAGTGCTGTGCTGCTGTCAGGTGAAGTGCCAGTTATAGTGCTAGAAGCACATGTTCAGTGCAGTGCTGCTGTCAGGTGCAATGTCAGTTCTAGTGCTAGATGCACATGTTCAGTGCTGTGCTGCTCTCAGGTGAAGTGCCAGTTATAGTGCTAGAAGCACATGTTCAGTGCAGTGCTGCTGTCAGGTGCAGAGTCAGTTCTAGTGCTATATGCACATGTTCAGTGCTGTGCTGCTGTCAGGTGAAGTGTGAGTTCCAGGGCTAGATGCACATGTTCAGGTCAGCACTCCTATCAGGTGCTGTGTCAGTTCTAGTGAAAGGTGCACATGTTCAGTGCAGTGCTGTTGTCAGGTGCAGTGTCAGTTCTGGTGCAAGGTGCACATGTTCAGTGTAGCACTACTGTTAGGTGAAGTGTCAGTTCTAGTGCTAGATGCACATGTTCAGTGCAGTGCTGCTGTCGGGTGCAATGTCAGTTCTAGTGCTAGATGCACATGTTCAGTGCTGTGCTGCTGTCAGGTGAAGTGTAAGTTATAGTGCTAGAAGCACATGTTCAGTGCAGTGCTGCTGTCAGGTGCAATGTCAGTTCTAGTGCTAGATGCACATGTTCAGTGCTGTGCTGCTGTCAGGTGAAGTGTAAGTTATAGTGCTAGATGCACATGTTCAGTGCAGTGCTGCTGTCAGGTGCAATGTCAGTTCTAGTGCTAGATGCACATGTTCAGTGCTGTGCTGCTGTCAGGTGAAGTGCCAGTTATAGTGCTAGAAGCACATGTTCAGTGCAGTGCTGCTGTCAGGTGCAATGTCAGTTCTAGTGCTAGATGCACATGTTCAGTGCTGTGCTGCTCTCAGGTGAAGTGCCAGTTATAGTGCTAGAAGCACATGTTCAGTGCAGTGCTGCTGTCAGGTGCAGAGTCAGTTCTAGTGCTAGATGCACATGTTCAGTGCTGTGCTGCTGTCAGGTGAAGTGCCAGTTATAGTGCTAGAAGCACATGTTCAGTGCAGTGCTGCTGTCAGGTGCAGAGTCAGTTCTAGTGCTAGATGCACATGTTCAGTGCTGTGCTGCTGTCAGGTGAAGTGTAAGTTATAGTGCTAGATGCACATGTTCAGTGCAGTGCTGCTGGTAGGTGTAGTGCTCAGTACTTTGCAGTCAGTTGTAGTGTCAGGTCTGAGGTTCCGTGCAGTGCTTCTGTTGGCTGCAGTGCTCAGTGCAATCAGTTATAGTATTATGTCACTGGTTCCGTTCAGGGCTTCTTTTGGGTGCAGTGCTCATTGCAGTCAGTTGTAGTGTCAGGTCGGAGGTTCCTTGCAGTGCTTCTGTTGGGTGCAGTGCTCGGTGCAGTCAGTTGTGTGTTAAGTCAAAGGTTCAGTGCAGTGCTTCTGATGGGTGCAGCACACAGTGCAGTGCAGTCAGTTGTAGTGTCAGGTCGGAGGTTCCGTGCAGTGCTTCTGTTGGGTGCAGTGCTCAGTAAAGTCACTTGTAGTGTTAAGTCAAAGGTTCCGTGAAGTGCTTCTGTTAGGTGCAGTGCTCAGTGCAGTCAGTTGTAATGTTAAGTCACAGGTTCAGTGCAGTGCTTCTGTTAGGTGCATGGTCAGTGGTGTCAGCTATAGTGTTAAGTGCACAGGTTCCGTGCAGTGCTTCTGTTGGGAGCAGTGCTCAGTGCAGTCAGTTGCAGTGTTAAGTCAAAGGTTCCGTGCAGTGCTTCTGATGGGTGCAGCGCACAGTGCAGTAAGTTGTAGTGTCAGGGCGGAGGTTCCGTGCAGTGCTTCTGTTGGGTGCAGTGCTCAGTGCAGTCAGTTGTAGTGTTAAATCACAGTTTCAGTGCAGTGCTTATGTTGAGTGTAGTGCTCAGTGCAGTCAGTTGTAGCGTTAAATCAAAGGTTCTGTGCAGTGCTTCAGATGGGTGCAGCACACAGTGCAGTCAGTTGCAGTGTCAGGTCGGAGGTTCCGTGCAGTGCTTCTGATGGTTGCAGCGCACAGTGCAGTGCAGTCAGTTGTAGTGTCAGGTCGGAGGTTCCGTGCAGTGCTTCTGATGGGTGCAGCACACAGTGCAGTCAGTTGTAGTGTCAGGTCGGAGGTTCCGTGCAGTGCTTCTGATGGGTGCAGCGCACAGTGCAGTGCAGTCAGTTGTAGTGTCAGGTCGGAGGTTCTGTGCAGTGCTTCTGTTGGGTGCTGTGCTCGGTGTAAGTCAGTTGTAGTGTTAAGTCACAGTTTCAGTGCAGTGCTTCTGTTGGGTGCAGCGCACAGTGCAGTCAGTTGTAGTGTCAGGTCAGAGGTTCCGTGCAGTGCTTCTGATGGGTGCAGCGCACAGTGCAGTGCAGTCAGTTGTAGTGTCAGGTCGGAGGTTCCGTGCAGTGCTTCTGATGGGTGCAGCGCACAGTGCAGTGCAGTCAGTTGTAGTGTCAGGTCGGAGGTTCCGTGCAGTGCAGTCAGTCGTAGTGTCAGGTCGGAGGTTCCGTGCAGTGCTTCTGATGGGTGCAGCGCACAGTGCAGTGCAGTCAGTTGTAGTGTCAGGTCGGAGGTTCCGTGCAGTGCAGTCAGTCGTAGTGTCAGGTCGGAGGTTCCGTGCAGTGCAGTCAGTCGTAGTGTCAGGTCGGAGGTTCCGTGCAGTGCTTCTGATGGGTGCAGCGCACAGTGCAGTGCAGTCAGTTGTAGTGTCAGGGCGGAGGTTCCGTGCAGTGCAGTCAGTCGTAGTGTCAGGTCGGAGGTTCCGTGCAGTGCTTCTGATGGGTGCAGCGCACAGTGCAGTGCAGTCAGTTGTAGTGTCAGGTCGGAGGTTCCGTGCAGTGCAGTCAGTCGTAGTGTCAGGTCGGAGGTTCCGTGCAGTGCAGTCAGTCGTAGTGTCAGGTCGGAGGTTCCGTGCAGTGCTTCTGATGGGTGCAGCGCACAGTGCAGTCAGTTGTATTGTCAGGTCGGAGGTTCCGTGCAGTGCAGTCAGTCGTAGTGTCAGGTCGGAGGTTCCGTGCAGTGCTTCTGTTGGGTGCTGTGCTCGGAGCAGTCAGTTGTAGTGTTAAGTCACAGTTTCAGTGCAGTGCTTCTGTTGGGTGCAGCGCACAGTGCAGTCAGTTGTAGTGTCAGGTCAGAGGTTCCGTGCAGTGCTTCTGATGGGTGCAGTGCACAGTGCAGTGCAGTCAGTTGTAGTGTCAGGTCGGAGGTTCCGTGCAGTGCTTCTGATGGGTGCAACGCACAGGGCAGTGCAGTCAGTTGTAGTGTCAGGTCGGAGGTTCCGTGCAGTGCAGTCAGTCGTAGTGTCAGGTCGGAGGTTCCGTGCAGTGCTTCTGATGGGTGCAGCGCACAGTGCAGTGCAGTCAGTTGTAGTGTCAGGTCGGAGGTTCCGTGCAGTGCTTCTGATGGGTGCAGCGCACAGTGCAGTGCAGTCAGTTGTAGTGTCAGGTCGGAGGTTCCGTGCAGTGCAGTCAGTCATAGTGTCAGGTCGGAGGTTCCGTGCAGTGCTTCTGATGGGTGCAGCGCACAGTGCAGTGCAGTCAGTTGTAGTGTCAGGCCGGAGGTTCCGTGCAGTGCAATCCGTCGTAGTGTCAGGTTGGAGGTTCCTTGCAGTGCTTCTGATGGGTGCAGCGCACAGTGCAGTGCAGTCAGTTGTAGTGTCAGGTCGGAGGTTCCGTGCAGTGCAGTCAGTCGTAGTGTCAGGTCGGAGGTTCCGTGCAGTGCTTCTGATGGGTGCAGCGCACAGTGCAGTGCAGTCAGTTGTAGTGTCAGGTCGGAGGTTCCGTGCAGTGCAGTCAGTCGTAGTGTCAGGTCGGAGGTTCCGTGCAGTGCAGTCAGTCGTAGTGTCAGGTCGGAGGTTCCATGCAGTGCTTCTGATGGGTGCAGCGCACAGTGCAGTCAGTTGTAGTGTCAGGTCGGAGGTTCCGTGCAGTGCAGTCAGTCGTAGTGTCAGGTCGGAGGTTCCGTGCAGTGCTTCTGTTGGGTGCTGTGCTCGGAGCAGTCAGTTGTAGTGTTAAGTCACAGTTTCAGTGCAGTGCTTCTGTTGGGTGCAGCGCACAGTGCAGTCAGTTGTAGTGTCAGGTCAGAGGTTCCGTGCAGTGCTTCTGATGGGTGCAGTGCACAGTGCAGTGCAGTCAGTTGTAGTGTCAGGTCGGAGGTTCCGTGCAGTGCTTCTGATGGGTGCAACGCACAGTGCAGTGCAGTCAGTTGTAGTGTCAGGTCGGAGGTTCCGTGCAGTGCAGTCAGTCGGAGTGTCAGTTCGGAGGTTCCGTGCAGTGCTTCTGATGGGTGCAGCGCACAGTGCAGTGCAGTCAGTTGTAGTGTCAGGTCGGAGGTTCCGTGCAGTGCCTGTCAGTCGTAGTGTCAGGTCGGAGGTTCCGTGCAGTGCTTCTGATGGGTGCAGCGCACAGTGCAGTCAGTTGTAGTGTCAGGTCGGAGGTTCCGTGCAGTGCAGTCAGTCGTAGTGTCAGGTCGGAGGTTCCGTGCAGTGCTTCTGATGGGTGCAGCGCACAGTGCAGGGCAGTCAGTTGTAGTGTCAGGTCGGAGGTTCCGTGCAGTGCAGTCCGTCGTAGTGTCAGGTTGGAGGTTCCGTGCAGTGCTTCTGATGGGTGCAGCGCACAGTGCAGTGCAGTCAGTTGTAGTGTCAGGTCGGAGGTTCCGTGCAGTGCTTCTGATTGGTGCAGCGCACAGTGCAGTGCAGTCAGTTGTAGTGTCAGGTCGGAGGTTCCGTGCAGTGCTTCTGTTGGGTGCTGTGCTCAGTGCAGCGCTCCAGACCTCCCCGTCTCCAGTTTCCCTTTGAAGAAGTTTGGCTCCAGCAGTGAAGTCTGGGATCAGACCAAGTGCTGGGAGAGTAGGAGGTGGAGTAAACGGGGTGGAGACTGGGAGCGGACCAAGTTCTGCTGGTGTAGGGGGTGGCAGGGATTGAGGGTGGAGTCGGGGGCTAGGCGGCTGCTCCTCCCTGGATCAGGGTTCTGGAGTCACCCTCCTGCAGGAGTTGGCACCCCCCGCCCCCTTGCAGGGAGTGGTACAGTCCAGAGCTGCTGTGCCTGGAGCACTGGAGAGTCCGAGGCAGAAGGGGAGAGGCCTGAGAGTGTCGGGGCAGGAGGAGCGCACAAAGGCTGGGGAGAGAGTGCATGGACGAGGAGGGCACAGGCGCCGGGGGAGAGAGACTTCTGGGGGAGAGGGGAGAGTACAGGGAGGATACCTGCGTGGTGGTGGAGAGGAGGGGGCATGACGGAGGAGAGAAGAGGGGATCGGACTAATCGGAGAGGGAAGTGAAGGGCGAGAGTGCAGAGGCGCCTTGAACCCTCGCTCGCTGGGCCCCGGGACCTGCACCCTCCACCTTCAACTCCCCCGGACCCCACTCACCGTACTTCCGAGGACTCTCCGCACCCTCCATGGATCGCTGCATTTGACCTTTTTTGGAAACATGTGAACTCCGTGGGGAACCTCTCACTTCAGGCCCCCCGCTGGAGTCTGCTGACCTTTGACCTTGGCTTGGATTGACCCCTGTTTGGACGCTGTGACCTCTGTTGACTTCAGTTGGGATCTATCGGAATCTTCTGCCCTGTGTTTGGAAACTGCGACCTTTAACCCCAGATCTGCTGCTCTTCGAAGGGCCCGGACACCCCTTGCCATGGGGTCCCCAGGGCCCCCCCACTGGCTGTGCCTGGCCTCGCTGCTGTGGCTGACAGGTGAGGCTGGGATCTCTGCGCCTGGTGTGGGTCTGATTGAAGCCCTCCCCCCCCCCCCCCCCCCCCCCGTGGGGGTCTCATCCAGTTTCATCCTTAGACCTTCTCTAGTTTGTGTGCTCGTCTCCCCCCTTTACTTGTGGGTGGGGGGTTAATCTGATCTGTTATTGGTATATTTTTACCTCAGTCTTTGATTGGAGGAGGGGGGAGGGGGGTCTCAGTCTGCGATTTGGGGTTTTAGTTTAAACTTCGGTTCGCCTGAGGGGAGGGTTAGTGTCATTCTCCTATTGGGGTATTTGTGCCTCAGCCTTTGATTGGGGGGGGGCAGTCTGCGCTTTGGGGGTTTACCTTCCGCTCTGGTCCCCTAGCGGGGGTCAGTGTCTGCCTGGGGGTGATTTACTTTGTTGGTGAAAGTTACATCCTCAGCCTTTGGTGGTGGTGGAGGACTGGGGGGAGGGGGGGGGTTTAGCCTCAGACTGTGATGGATTCGCGCCACTCTATGAATATAGGTGTTAAAGTCGACCTTTTTTTGGGGGGGGGGGTCGATTTACTGTCACGGGGGGGGGGGGGGGCTCCCTTTTGCTTTTGGTACTTCTAGGATTAGCTCCCATCGGGGAGGGGCGTTCGTTATACACTAGGGTTCCCCCTATTTCCCGGCGGTGACTCACCTTTCCCTGCTCCCTTCAAGCTCGGCACGTCTCCCATGGGATACGGGGGTGGGAGGGGGAGGGGGCTCTTCTGGACTTCCGGGGCCCAGTTTGTGCCCCCCTCACCCCCTGTCCCCCCTCAGGTACCTGGAACTTGCTGTTTGGCTCCCACGCGCAGCTTTGGACTCCTCGAGGCTGCCCTAGAACCTGCCCCCCGGGGGCGCGGGCCCCGGGGGGTTCCTGTGTTTCTGGGGCAGGGGCACCCACTGGGTTCCTGCACCTTTTGAGGTTTCCACCTCCTGCTCTTCAGGGACGCGTGTGGTTCTTGCAGCGGGGGCGTCTCTCACTTCCTGTTGTATCTGAGGACACGGGGTTCCTGAACCTGTGCAGACCTCACTAGAGGCTCATGGAGGCCTCCTATGCCCTGCTCTAAAGACACACAAGGTCCCCTGTGTGCCCTGCTCTAGAAGCACACAGAGGGCTTCCATAGCATCTCTCTCTTCCTAGTCTGTGTGAGGCGGGGGGGGGGGGGGCCGAAGGTGTAGAGATCCCACTCCCTTCTCGAGAGGCACACAGGCGTCTCATGTGCCTGTGTCCTCCTCCAGAGGCCTCTGCACCCTGCTCTAGCGGCTCATAGGGGTCTCCCGTGCCTTGTGTGTCCTGCTCTAGAAGCACACAGAGGGCTTCCTAGTCTGTGTGAGGCACGGGGGGGATGGGGGGGGGGGGTCCTGAAGGTGTAGAGATCCCAGTCCCTTCTCTAGATGAACACGGGCGTCTCATGTGCCTGTGTGTCCTGCTCTAGATGTTTCTGTAAACTGCTCTAGAGGCACACAGGGGACTCCTTTTCCCTGTGTGTCCTACTCTAGAGACCTCTGTGCCCTGCTCTAGAAGTACACTGGAATCCCATAGCATCTCTCACTTCCTAGTCTGTGTGAGGCAGGGGGGGGGGGGGTCCCGAAGGTGTAGAGATCCCGCTCCCTTCTCTAGATGAACACGGGCGTCTCATGTGCCTGTGTGTCCTCCTCTAGAAGCCTCCTGTACCCTGCTCTAGCGGCTCATAGGGGTCTCCCGTGCCTTGTGTGTCCTGCTCTAGAAGCACACAGAGGGCTTCCTAGTCTGTGTGAGGCACGGGGGGGATGGGGAGGGGGGGGTCCTGAAGGTATAGAGATCCCACTCCCTTCTCTAGTGGCACACAGAGGGCTCCTGTGCGTTGTGTGTCCTGCTCTAGAAGCACACAGAGGGCGTGTGAGGCACGGGGGGGGGGGGGATGGGGAGGGGGGGGGGTCCTGAAGGTGTAGAGATCTCAGTCCCTTCTCTAGTGGCACACAGAGGGCTCCTGTGCGTTGTGTGTCCTGCTCTTGAAGCACACAGAGGGCTTCCATAGCATCTCTCTCTTCCAAGTCTGTGTGAGGCACAGAGAGGAGGTCCTGAAGGTGTAGAGATCCCGCTCCCTTCTCTAGATGAACACGGGCGTCTCATGTGCCTGTGTGTCCTGCTCTAGATGTTTCTGTAAACTGCTCTAGAGGCACACAGGGGACTCCTTTTCCCTGTGTGTCCTACTCTAGAGACCTCTGTGCCCTGCTCTAGAAGTACACTGGAATCCCATAGCATCTCTCACTTCCTAGTCTGTGTGAGGCAGGGGGGGGGGTCCCCGAAGGTGTAGAGATCCCACTCCCTTCTCGAGAGGCACACAGGCGTCTCATGTGCCTGTGTGTCCTCCTCTAGAAGCCTCCTGTACCCTGCTCTAGCGGCTCATAGGGGTCTCCCGTGCCTTGTGTGTCCTGCTCTTGAAGCACACAGAGGGCTTCCTAGTCTGTGTGGGGGATGGGGGGGGGGTCCTGAAGGTGTAGAGATCTCAGTCCCTTCTCTAGTGGCACACAGAGGGCTCCTGTGCGTTGTGTGTCCTGCTCTTGAAGCACACAGAGGGCTTCCATAGCATCTCTCTCTTCCAAGTCTGTGTGAGGCACAGAGAGGAGGTCCTGAAGGTGTAGAGATCCTGCTCCCTTCTCTAGATGAACACGGGCGTCTCATGTGCCTGTGTGTCCTGCTCTAGATGCCTCTGTACCCTGCTCGAGAGGCATACAGGGGACTCCTGTGCCTTGGGTGTCTTACTCTAGAAGCACACAGAGGGCTTCCACAGCAACTGTCTCTTCCTAATCTGTGTGAGGTCCACAGGTGGCCCTGGAGGTGTAGACATCCCACTCCCTTCTCTAGAGGCACACAGGGGGTCCTGTGCCCTGTGTGTCCTGCTCTAGAGGCCTCCTGTGCCCTGCCCTAGAAGCACACAGATGGCTCCAATAGCATCTCTCAATTCCATGTCTGTGTGAGGGACAGTGAGGGGGCTGAAGTTGTAGAGATCCCAGTCCCTTCTCGAGAGGCCCAATGGTATCTCCTGCTCCAGAGCTCATGCAGCTGTTGCAACTCTCATCTCCTGCTCCCGAGGCTCAGAGTTCATGCACCTCTCACAACGCTCAGATTCTGTTCCAGAGGCTCAGAGGCCATGCACCTGTCGCAAGTCTTAGGTCCTGTTCTAGAGGCACAGAGGCCATGCACCTGTCGCAACTCTCATGTCCTGCTCTAGAGGCACACCAGTATCCCCTGCACTAGTGGCACAGGGCTCATGCACCTGTCGCAAGTCTTAGGTCCTGCTCTAGAGGCACACCAGTATCCCCTGCACTAGAGGCACAGAGTTCATGCACCTGTCACAACTCTCAGGTCCTGTTCTAGAGGCACAGAGGCCATGCACCTGTCGCAAGTCTTAGGTCCTGCTCTAGAGGCACACCAGTATCCCCTGCACTAGAGGCACAGAGTTCATGCTCCTGTCACAACTCTCAGGTCCTGTTCTAGAGGCACAGAGTTCATGCACCTGTCACAACTCTCAGGTCCTGTTCTAGAGGCACAGAGTTCATGCACTTGTCACAACACTGTGATCCTGCTCTAGAGGCACAGAGTTCATGCACCTGTTGCAACTCCCAAGTTCTGTTCTAGAGGCACAGAGTTCATGCACCGGTCACAACTCTCAGGTCCTGTTCTAGAGGCACAGAGTTCATGCACCTGTCACAACTCTTAGGTCCTGCTCTAGAGGCACAGAGTTCATGCACCTGTTGCAACTCCCAAGTTCTGTTCTAGAGGCACAGAGTTCATGCACCTGTCACAACTCTCCGGTCCTGTTCTAGAGGCACAGAGTTAATGCTCCTGTCACAACTCTCAGGTCCTGTTCTAGAGGCACAGGGCTCATGCACCTGTCACAACTCTCAGGTCCTGTTCTAGAGGCACAGAGTTCATGCACCTGTCACAGCTCTCAGGTCCTGTTCTAGAGGCACAGAGTTCATGCACCTGTCACAACTCTCAGGTCCTGTTCTAGAGGCACAGATTTCATGCACATGTTGCAGCTCTCACACACTGCTCCAGAGGCACAGAGTTCATGCTTCTGTCGCAAATCTCAGGTCTTGCTCTAGAGGAGCACCAGTATGTCCTGCTCCAGAGTCACAGAGGTCATGCTCCTGTCGCAACCCTTGGTTCCTGCTCTAGAGGCACACCTCCGCCAGAGGCACAAAGTGCATGCACCTGTAGCAACTCTCATGTCCTGCTCTAGAAGCGCACCAGTATCCCCTGCACTAGAGGCACAGAGTTCATGCACCTGTCGCAACTCTCAGGTCCTGTTCTAGAGGCAAAGAGTGCATGCACCTGTTGCAACTCCCAAGTTCTGTTCTAGAGGCACAGAGTTCATGCACCGGTCACAACTCTCAGGTCCTGTTCTAGAGGCAGAGTTCATGCTCTTGTCACAACTCTCATGTCCTGTTCTAGAGGCACAGAGTTCATGCACCTGTCGCAACTCTCAGGTCCTGTTCTAGAGGCAAAGAGTGCATGCACCTGTTGCAAATCCCAAGTTCTGTTCTAGAGGCACAGAGTTCATGCACCGGTCACAACTCTCAGGTCCTGTTCTAGAGGCACAGAGTTCATGCACCTGTCACAACTATCAGGTCCTGTTCTAGAGGCACAGAGTTCATGCACCTGCCACAACCCTCAGGTCCTGTTCTAGAGGCACAGATTTCATGCTCCTGTCACAACTCTCAGTTCCTGTTCTAGAGGCACAGAGTTCATGCTCCTGTCACAACTCTCAGGTCCTGTTCTAGAGGCATAGAGTTCATGCACCTGTCACAACTCTCAGGTCCTATTCTAGAGGCACAGAGTGCATGCACCTGTCACAACTCTCAGGTCCTGTTCTAGAGGCACAGAGTTCATGCACCTGTCACAACTCTCAGGTCCTGTTCTAGAGGCACAGAGTTCATGCACTTGTCACAACACTGTGATCCTGCTCTAGAGGCACAGAGTTCATGCACCTGTTGCAACTCCCAAGTTCTGTTCTAGAGGCACAGAGTTCATGCACCGGTCACAACTCTCAGGTCCTGTTCTAGAGGCACAGAGTTCATGCACCTGTCACAACTCTTAGGTCCTGTTCTAGAGGCACAAAGTTCATGCACCTGTCACAACTCTCAGGTCCTATTCTAGAGGCACAGAGTTCATGCTCCTGTCACAACTCTCAGGTCCTGCTCTAGAGGCACAGAGTTCATGCACCTGTTGCAACTCCCAAGTTCTGTTCTAGAGGCACAGAGTTCATGCACCTGTCACAACTCTCCGGTCCTGTTCTAGAGGCACAGAGTTAATGCTCCTGTCACAACTCTCAGGTCCTGTTCTAGAGGCACAGGGCTCATGCACCTGTCACAACTCTCAGGTCCTGTTCTAGAGGCACAGAGTTCATGCACCTGTCACAGCTCTCAGGTCCTGTTCTAGAGGCACAGAGTTCATGCACCTGTCACAACTCTCAGGTCCTGTTCTAGAGGCACAGATGTCATGCACATGTTGCAGCTCTCACACACTGCTCCAGAGGCACAGAGTTCATGCTTCTGTCGCAAATCTCAGGTCTTGCTCTAGAGGAGCACCAGTATGTCCTGCTCCAGAGTCACAGAGGTCATGCTCCTGTCGCAACCCTTGGTTCCTGCTCTAGAGGCACACCTCCGCCAGAGGCACAAAGTGCATGCACCTGTAGCAACTCTCATGTCCTGCTCTAGAAGCGCACCAGTATCCCCTGCACTAGAGGCACAGAGTTCATGCACCTGTCGCAACTCTCAGGTCCTGTTCTAGAGGCAAAGAGTGCATGCACCTGTTGCAACTCCCAAGTTCTGTTCTAGAGGCACAGAGTTCATGCACCGGTCACAACTCTCAGGTCCTGTTCTAGAGGCAGAGTTCATGCTCTTGTCACAACTCTCATGTCCTGTTCTAGAGGCACAGAGTTCATGCACCTGTCGCAACTCTCAGGTCCTGATCTAGAGGCAAAGAGTGCATGCACCTGTTGCAAATCCCAAGTTCTGTTCTAGAGGCACAGAGTTCATGCACCGGTCACAACTCTCAGGTCCTGTTCTAGAGGCACAGAGTTCATGCACCTGTCACAACTATCAGGTCCTGTTCTAGAGGCACAGATTTCATGCTCCTGTCACAACTCTCAGTTCCTGTTCTAGAGGCACAGAGTTCATGCTCCTGTCACAACTCTCAGTTCCTGTTCTAGAGGCACAGATTTCATGCTCCTGTCACAACTCTCAGTTCCTGTTCTAGAGGCACAGAGTTCATGCTCCTGTCACAACTCTCAGGTCCTGTTCTAGAGGCATAGAGTTCATGCACCTGTCACAACTCCCAGGTCCTGTTCTAGAGGCAAAGAGTGCATGCACCTGTTGCTACTCCCAAGTTCTGTTCTAGCGGCACGGAGTTCATGTTCCTGTCACAACTCTCATGTCCTGTTCTAGAGGCAGAGAGTTCATGCACCTGTCGCAACTCTCAGGTCCTGTTCTAGAGGCAAAGAGTGCATGCATCTGTTGCAAATCCCAAGTTCTGTTCTAGAGGCACAGAGTTCATGCACCGGTCACAACTCTCAGGTCCTGTTCTAGAGGCACAGAGTTCATGCACCTGTCACAACTCTCATTTCCTGTTCTAGAGGAACAGAGTGCATGCACCTGTCACAACTCCCAGGTTCTGTTCTAGAGGCACAGAGTTCATGCACCTGTCATAACTCTCAGGTCCTGTTCTAGAGGCACAGAGTTCATGCTACTGTCTCAACTCTCAGGTCCTGTTCTAGAGGCATAGAGTTCATGCACCTGTCACAACTCTCAGGTCCTGTGCTAGAGGCAGAGAGTTCATGCTCCTGTCACAACTTTCAGGTCCTGTGCTAGAGGCACAGAGTTCATGCACTTGTCGCAACTCTGCGATCCTGCTCTACAGGCACAGAGTTCATGCACCTGTCGCAACTCTCAGGTCCTGTTCTAGAAGCACAGAGTGCATGCACCTGTCACAACTCCCAGGTTCTGTTCTAGAGGCACAGAGTTCATGCACCTGTCACAACTCTCCGGTCCTGTTCTAGAGGCACAGAGTTGATGCTCCTGTCACAACTCTCAGGTCCTGTTCTAGAGGCACAGAGTTCATGCTCCTGTCACAAGTCTCAGATCCTGTTCTAGAGGCATAGGGCTCATGCACCTGTCACAACTCTCAGGTCCTGTTCTAGAGGCACAGAGTTCATGCTCCTGTCGCAACCCTCGGGTCCTGCTCTAGAGGCACAGACTTCATGCTTCTGTTGCAACCCTCGGGTCCTGCTCTAGAGGCACAGAGTTCATGCACCTGTCACAATCCTCGGGTCCTGCTCTAGAGGGACAGAGTTCATGCACATGTCGCAGCTCTCAGGTCCTGTTCTACAGGCACAGAGTTCATGCACATGTTGCAGCTCTCGGTTCCTGCTCTAGAGGCACACAAGGGTTCCTGCAGCTGTGCCAGCTCTCACACCTCTGCTCTAGCAGCACACATCGTTCCTGCAGCTGTACAGCTCTCTCCCCTCTGCTCTAGAGACACACAGGGTTCCTGCAACTGTACAGCTCTCACCCCTCTGCTCTAGAGGCACACAGGGTTCCTGCAGCTGCACAGCTCTCACCCCTCTGCTCTAGCGGCACACAGGGTTCCTGCAGCTGCGCAGCTCTCACCCCTCTGCTCTAGAGCCATACAGGGTTCGTGCAACTGTACAGCTCTCACCCCTCTGCTCTAGAGGCACACAGGGTTCCTGCAGCTGCGCAGCTCTCACCCCTCTGCTCTTGTGGCACACAGGGTTCCTGCAGCTGTACAGCTCCCATCCCTCTGCTCTAGAGGCACACATGGTTCCTGCAGCTGTACTGCTCTTGCCCCTCTGCTCTAGAGGCACTCAGGGTTTCTACCCCTGTACAGCTCTCACCCCACTGCTCTAGAGGCACTCAGGGTTTCTACCCCTGTACAGCTCTCACCCCACTGCTCTAGAGGCACTCAGGGTTCCTGCAGCTGTACAGCTCTCACCCCTCTGCTCTAGAGGCACACAGAGTTTCTGACCTTGTACAGCTCTCACCCCACTGCTCTAGAGGCACACATTGTTCCTGCAGCTGTACAGCTCTCTCCCCTCTGCTCTAGAGGCACACAGGGTTCCTGCAGCTGTCCTAGCTCTCACCCCTCTGCTCTAGAGGCACACATTGTTCCTGCAGCTGTACAGCTCTCTCCCCTCTGCTCTAGAGGCACACAGGGTTCCTGCAGCTGTCCTAGCTCTCTCCCCTCTGCTCTAGAGACACACAGGGTTCCTGCAGCTGTCCTAGCTCTCTCCCCTCTGCTCTAGAGGCACGCAGGGTTCCTGCAGCTGTACAGCACTAACCCCTCTGCTCTAGAGGCACTCAGGGTTCCTGCAGCTGTCCTAGCTCTCTCCCCTCTGCTCTAGAGGCACACAGGGTTCCTGCAGCTGTTCTAGCTCTCTCCCCTCTGCTCTAGAGGCACACAGGGTTCCTGCAGCTGTCCTAGCTCTCTCCCCTCTGCTCTAGAGGCACACAGGGTTCCTGCAGCTGTCCTAGCTCTCACCCCTCTGCTCTAGAGGCACACAGGGTTCCTGCAGCTGCACAGCTCTCACCCCTCTGCTCTAGAGGCACACAGGGTTTGTACAGCTGTCCTAGCTCCTACCCCTTTGCTCTAGAGGCACACAGGGTTCCTGCAGCTGCACAGCTCTCACCCCTGTTTTCTAGAGCACACAGGATTCCTGCAGCTGTCCTAGCTCTCACCCCTGTACTCTAGAGGCACACAGGGTTCCTGCAGCTGCACAGATCTCAACCCTTTACTCTAGAGGCACACAGGGTTCTTGCAGCTGCCCTAGCTCCTACCCCTTTGCTCTAGAGGCACACAGGGTTCCTGCAGCTGTCCGAGCACTTACCCTTCTCCTCTAGAGGCACACAGGATTCCTGCAGCTGCACAGCTCTCACCCCTGTGCTCTAGAGGCACACAGGATTCCTGCAGCTGTCTTAGCTCTTACCCCTGTACTCTAGAGGCACACAGGGTTCCTGCAGCTGCACAGATCTCACCCCTTTACTCTAGAGGCACACAGGGTTCTTGCAGCTGCCCTAGCTCCTACCCCTTTGCTCTAGAGGCACACAGGGTTCCTGCAGCTGTCCAAGCACTTACCCTTCTCCTCTAGAGGCACACAGGATTCCTGCAGCTGCACAGCTCTCACCCCTGTGCTCTAGAGGCACACAGGATTCCTGCAGCTGTCTTAGCTCTCACCCCTGTACTCTAGAGGCACACAGGGTTCCTGCAGATGCACAGATCTCACCCCTTTGCTCTAGAGGCACACAGGGTTCTTGCAGCTGCCCTAGCTCCTACCCCTTTGCTCTAGAGGCACACAGGGTTCCTATAGCTGTCCTAGCGCTCACCCCTATGCTCTAGAGGCACACAGAGTTCCTGCAGCTGTACAGCACTAACCCCTCTGCTCTAGAGGCACACAGTGCTCCTGCAGCTCTATAGGGCCGGAGGTTCCTGCTGATTCGACATAGGGCTCCCTTTAGCTGACCTAGCTCTTGCTTCCTGCTCTGTAGGAGGTACATGATGGTGGTTGAGGGGGTTCACGCCGCAGTGCTAACTCATGGGGGTTCCTGCCTTGGTGCCAGCCCTCGGCACAGGGGTTCATGCTCTTGTGCCAGGCCCCGGCACGGGAGTCCATGCAGCAGTGCCAGCCTCTGCACGGGGGTCCATGCATTTGTGCCAGCCCTCGGGATGGGGGTCCATACATCGGTGCCAGCCCTCTGCAAGGGGGTTCATGCAGCGGTACCAGCCCTCGGCACGGGGTTTCACGCAGCGGTGCCAACGCTCGGCACGAGGGTTCAGACAGTGGGGCCAGGCCTTGGCACGGGGGTTGGTGCTCCAGTGCCAGTCCTTAGCATGGGGTTCATGCAGCAGTGCCAGCCTTCGTCACCGATGTTGGTGCTCCAGTGCCAGCGTTCGGAACGAGGGTTCACGCAGCGATTCCAGCCCACGGCACGGGGGTCCATGCAGCGGTGCCATCCCTCATCACCGGTTCAGTGCCAGCCCTCGGCACAGGGGTTCATGCTCCAGTGCCAGCCCTCAGCACACAGGTTCATTCTCCAGTGCCAGCCCTTGGCCCAGGGGTTCATTCTCCAGTGCTAGCCCTCGGCACAGGGGTTCATGCAGTGGTGCCAGCCCTCGGCACGGAGGTCCATGCAGCGGTGCCAGCCCTCGGCATGGGGGTTCGTGCTCCAGTGCCCGCCCTCGCCACAAGGGTTCATGTAGGAGTGTCAGCTCCCGGCATGGGGTTCATGCAGCGGTGCCAGCACTCGGCACAGGGGTACATGCAGCAGTGCCATCCCGCGGTACATGGGTTCATACAGCGGTGCCAACCCTCAGCACAGGGGTTCATGCAGCGATGCCAGCCCTCGGCACAGGTGTGTGTGCTTCAGTGCCAACCCTTGGCACAGGGGTTCATGCTCCAGTGCCAGCCCTCTGTATGGGGTTCATGCAGCGGTGCCAGCACTCATCACGGGGGTACATGCAGCAGTGCCATCCCTCGGCACTGGGGTTCATGCAGCGGTGCCAGCCTCGGCACAGGGGTCCATGCATCTGTGCCAGTCCTCGGGACGGGGGTCCAAGCAGCAGTGCCAGCCCTCGGCACGGGGGTCCATACATCGGTGCCACCCTCTGCAAGGGGGTTCATGCAGCGGTGCCAACCCATGGCACGGGGGTTCACGCAGATGTGCCAACCCTCAGCACGAGGGTTCAGGCAGCGGGGCCAGCCCTTGGCACAGGAGTATATGCAGCGGTGCCAACCCTCGGCAGGAGGGTTCATGCAGTGGTGCTAGCCCACAGCACGGGGTTTGTGCTTCAGTGCCAGCCCTGGCGCATGGGTGTTCATGCTCCAGTGCCAGCCCTCTGCACGGGGTTCATGCAGCAGTGCCAGCCCTCGGCCCGGGTGTACATGCAGCAGTGCCATCCCTCGGCACTGGGGTTCTTGCAGCAGTGCCAACCCTCAGCACGGGGGTTCATGCAGCGATGCCAGCCCTTGGCACAGGTGTGTGTGCTTCAGTGCCAGCCCTGGCACATGGGTGTTCGTGCTTCAGTGCCGGCCCTCGGCACAGGGGTTCATGCTCCAGTGCCAGCCCTCGGCACGTGGTTCATGCAGCGGTGCCAGCCCTTGGCACGGGGCTCATGCAGCAGTGCCAGCCCTTGGCATGGGGGTTCATGCAGCGGTGCCAGCCCTCGGCACGGTTGTTCATGCAGCAGGGCCAGCCCTCGGCACAGGGGTTCATGTAGCAGTGACAGCCCTCGGCACAGGGGTTCATGCTCCGGTGCCAGGCCCTGGCACGGGGGTCCATGCAGCGGTGCCAGCCTCGGCACGGAGGTCCATGCATCTGTGCCAGCCCTCGGGACGGGGGTCCATGCAGCGGTGCCAGCTTTCTGCACGGGGGTCCATGCAGCGGTGCCAGCCCTCATCATGGGTGTTCGTGCTTCAGTGCCAGCCCTCGGCGCAGGGGTTCATGCTCCAGTGCCAGCCCTCAGCACACAGGTTCATTCTCCGGTGCCAGCCCTTGGCACAGATTCATTCTCCAGTGCTAGCCCTCGGCTCAGGTGTTCATGCAGGTGTGCCAGCCCTCGGCACGGGGTTCCATGCAGCGGTGCCAGCCCTCGGCATGGAGGTTCGTGCTCCAGTGCCAGCCCTCGCCACAGGGTTCATGTAGCAGTGTCAGCCCCCGGCACGAGGTTCATGCAGCGGTGCCAGCCCTTGTCACAGGGGTTCATTCTCCAGTGCTAGCCCTCTGCACAGGGGTTCATGCAGTGCTGCCAGCCCTCAGCATGGGGGTCCATGCAGCGGTGCCAGCCCTAGGCAAGGGGGTTCATGCAGCCATGCCAGCCCTCTGCACTGGGGTTCATGCAGCCGTGCCAGCCCTCGGCACAGGGGTCCATGCAGCGGTGCTAGCCCTCGGCACAGGGGTTCGACAGGGATTCATGCAGTGGTGCCAACCCTCGGCACGGGGGTTCATGCAGCGGAGCCAGCCCTCGGCATAGGGGTTCATGCAGCGGTGCCAACCCTCGGCACGGGGGTTCATGCAGCAGTGGCAGCCCTTGGCACAGGGGTTCATGTAGGAGTGCCAGACCTCGGCACGGGGATTCATGCAGCAGGGCAAACCCTTGGTATGAGGGTTCATGCAGCGGTGCCAGCCCTCTGCACGGGGGTTCATGCAGCGGTGCAAGCCCTCGGCATGGGGTTCGTGCTTCGGTGCAGCCCTCGGCATGAGGGTTCATGCAGCAGTGCCAGCCGTCGGCATGGGGGTTTGTGCTACAGTGCCAGCCCTCGGCACAGGGGTTCATGTAGCAGTGCCAGACCTCGCACGGGGATTCATGCAGCGGTGCCAACCCTCGGTATGAGGGTTCATGCAGCAGTGCCAGCCCTCAGCATGGGGGTTCATGCAGCGGTGCTAGCCCTCAGCACAGAGGTTCGTGCTTCAGTGCCAGCCCTTGCATGGGGGTTCGTGCAGTGGTGCCAACCCTCGGCATGGGGGTTCATGAGCGGTACTAGCCCTAGCATGTGGGTCCGTGCCAGCCCTCGGCATAGGAGTTCAACTACCAGTGCCAGCCCTCGGCACAGGGGTTCATGCAACGGTGCCATCCCTCCACATGGGGGCTCAAGCAGCAGTGCCATCCCTCAGCACGGGGGTCCATGCATCTGTGCCAGCCCTCGGGACGGGGGACCATGCAGCGGTGCCAGCCTTCGGCACGGGGGTCCATGCAGCGGTGCCAGCCCTCATCACGGGTGTTCGTGCTTCAGTGCCAGCCCTCGGCACAGGGGTTCATGCTCCAGTGCCAGCCCTCAGCACACGGGTTCTTTCTCCAGTGCCAGCCCTTGGCACAGGGATTCATTCTCCAGTGCTAGCCCTCGGCTCAGGCGTTCATGCAGGTGTGCCGGCACAGGGGTCCATGCAGCGGTGCCAGCCCTCGGCATGGAGGTTCGTGCTCCAGTGCCAGCCCTCACCACAGGGTTCATGTAGCAGTGTCAGCTCCTGGCAAGGGGTTCATGCAGCGGTGCCAGCTCTTGTCACAGGGCTTCATACTCCAGTGCTAGCCCTCAGCACAGGGGTTCATGCAGTGGTGCCAGCCCTCAGCATGTGGGTCCATGCAGCGGTGCCAGCCCTACGCATGAGGGTTCATGCAGCGGTGCCAGCCCTCGGCACGGGGGTTCATGCTCCAGCACCAGCCCTCGCCACAGGGGTTCATGTAGCAGTGTCAGCTACCAGCATGGGGGTTCATGCCGCGGTGCCAGCCCTCTGCAAGGGGGTTCATGCAGCCATGCCAGCCCTCTGCACTGGGGTTCATGCAGCCGTGCCAGCCCTCGGCACAGTGGTTCATGCAGTGGTGCCAACCCTCGGCCTGAGGGTTCATGCAGCGGTGCCAGCCCTCGGCACGGGGGTTCATGCAGCGGTGCCAGCCCTCGGCATAGGGGTTCATGCACATGCAGCAGTGCCAGCCCCCGGCACAGGGGTTCATGGAGCAGTGCCAGACCTCGGCAAGGGGATTCATGCAGCAGGGCAAACCCTTGGTATGAGGGTTCATGCAGCGGTGCCAGCCCTCTGTACGGGGGTTCATGCAGCGGTGCTAGCCCTCGGCACGGGGGTTCGTGCTTCGGTGCAGCCCTCGGCATGAGGGTTCATGCAGCGGTGCCAGCCGTCGGCACGGGGGTTCGTGCTACAGTGCCAGCACTCGGCACAGGGGTTCATGTAGCAGTGCCAGACCTCGCACGGGGATTAATGCAGAGGTGCCAACCCTCGGTATGAGGGTTCATGCAGCAGTGCCAGCCCTCAGCACGGGGGTTCATGCAGCGGTGCTAGCCCTCAGCACGGGGGTTTGTGCTTCAGTGCCAGCCCTTGGCATGGGGGTTCGTGCAGTGGTGCCAACCCTCGGCACGGGGGTTCATGAGCGGTGCTAGCCCTAGCATGGGGTCCATGCCAGCCCTCGGCATAGGAGTTCAACTAGCAGAGCCAGCCCTCGGCACAGGGGTTCATGCAGCGGTGCCATCCCTCCGCACGGGGGTTCAAGCAGCAGTGCCAACCCTCGGCACGGGGGTTCACGCAGCTGTGCCAGCCCTCACACCATGGACTGTATGAGGCACATGGTCACTCATACATCACACACCGAGGCGGATATACCTTACCTGGCTGTGTATTAAAAGTGCCAGGCGGGGGCTAATTCCTTATGAAATACCACGTGACTCCCTTCAGTGAGTGATGTCTTGCCACTCGAGAGAGTGTGCCACATTCTCACAGTGACTGATGACGCTGCCGAAGGGCGCTATCGTGTCTGTGGGGATACCATGTTACATTCCCTCAGTGAATTATGTATTTTAAGAGATACCGTGATACATTCTTTCAGGAAGTGATCGTGCATCATAAGAGTTACATTCTCTCAGTGAGTGTTGTTATATCTTAAGAGCCTCAGTGATACATTTCCTCAGTGAGTGATCTTGTATTTGAAGAGATACGGTGATACATTTCCTCAGTGAGTGAGCTTGTATTTGAAGAGATACGGTGATACATTCCCATAGTGAGTGATCTTGTATTTTAAGAGACTCAGTGATACATTTTCTCAGTGAGTGAGCTTGTATCTGAAGTGATGTTTGTATTTTAAGATACAACGATGTATTCCCTCGGAGAGGGATGTTCCTAGAGCAGCCATCTCACAGCCCCTCAGTGATGTGGATGTGGGGTGAAATAAGTGTCTTATCTGTACAAACTAGCGGCGCCTAGAAGCGTTTCGGCTTGACATGAGCACTACTCTACAGCGTGTATTCATCGGTAAATATTACGTTGTTTTTCTCGTGGGGCTGTGTAGGTGACTGTAGGGGGGGGGGGGTATACCCAGACACGCTGTCCCTGGGATCAGCTCTCACACAAGACGGCGCGCACAGTGTGCTGTTTTTAGGCCCCCAAGAAGCGCCTTGGCGTCCCCTTGATCTCCTCTGGCGCCTCATGGTAGACTCGACGTCATTAACTCGCTGTTGTCGAATTCTTGCTCTAGCGCCTTCGAACTTCGTACATTTTACTTAGGCGCTTTGAATTCGCAAGACCTATTCGGTGACTAATGCTGGCCGGGGTCGCATTTTTAATGTGAGTTCCTTTTTTTTTTATGTGAGTTTCTTTTTTTAAATGTGAGTTTCTTTTTTTTTGTGTGAGTTTCTTTTGTTATTCTGGCACACACCGGCATTGTCTATTTTATTAAATTGTATTTATCTATTTGATGTTTTGTGATTTTAGGTTTGTGTTATTGGAATAAAGTATTTTGAGTTCCTGTTAGGACTTTCCTGGTTTGCATGGGCGCTGGCGTGATAGGCACAGCTCTGCTCCTCGAATACTGGAGCCGACACTACTTTACACAGCTCTGCACTTCCTGTCCAGGGTCTGGGTGTGATATATCCTGGGGCCCGGGTGTACTTCACACAGCCCTGGGCTCCGGTGCTGGTGGCTAGCTGCCGTACACACAGCCTTACTCCCCATACCCTGGGGCCCGGGTGTACTTTACGCAGAGCCCTGGGCCCAGATGCTGGTGCCTAGCTGCCGTACACACAGCCTTGCTCTTCATACGCAGCCCTGGGCCCAGATGCTGGTGCCTAGCTGCCGTACACACAGCCTTGCTCTTCATACGCAGCCCTGGGCCCAGATGCTGGTGCGTAGCTGCAGTACACACAGCCTTGCTCCCCACGCAGCCCACTACACACAGCCTTGCTTTTCATACGTAGCCCTGTGCTCCGGTGCTGGTGCCTAGCTGCCGTACACACAGCCTTACTCCCCATACCCTGGGACCTGGGTGTACTATACGCAGCCCTGGGCCCTGATGCTGGTGCCTAGCTGCAGTACACACAGTCTTGCTCCTCATACGCAGCCCACTACACACAGCCTTGCTCTTCATACGCAGCCCTGGGCCCAGTTGCTGGTGCCTAGCTGCCGTACACACAGCCTTGCTCTTCATACGCAGCCCTGGGCCCAGATGCTGGTGCGTAGCTGCAGTACACACAGCCTTGCTCCCCATACGCAGCCCACTACACACAGCCTTGCTTTTCATACGTAGCCCTGGGCTCCGGTGCTGGTGCCTAGCTGCCGTACACACAGCCTTACTCCCCATACCCTGGGACCCGGGTGTACTTTACGCAGCCCTGGGCCCTGATGCTGGTGCCTAGCTGCAGTACACACAGCCTTGCTCCCCATACGCAGCCCACTACACACAGCCTTGCTCTTCATGCGCAGCCCTGGGCCCAGATGCTGGTGCCTAGCTGCCGTACACACAGCCTTGCTCTTCATACGCAGCCCTTGGCCCAGATGCTGGTGCCTAGCTGCAGTACACACAGCCTTGCTCCCCATACGCAGCCCACTACACATAGCCTTGCTCTTCATACTCAGCCCTGGGCGCAGATGCTGGTGCCTAGCTGCCATACACACAGCCTTGCTCTTCATACGCAGCCCTGGGCCCAGATGCTGGTGCCTAGCTGCAGTACACACAGCCTTGATCCCCATACGCAGCCCACTACACACAGCCTTGCTCTTCATACGCAGCCCTGGGCCCAGATGCTGGTGCCTAGCTGCAGTACACACAGCCTTGCTCCCCATACGCAGCCCACTACACACAGCCTTGCTCTTCATACTCCGCCCTGGGCCCAGATGCTGGTGCCTAGCTGCAGTACACACAGCCTTGCTCCCCAGATGCAGCCCACTACACACAGCCTTGCTCTTCATACGTAGCCCTGGGCCCAGATGCTGGTGCCTAGCTGCCATACACACAGCCTTGCTCTTCATACTCAGCCCTGGGCCCAGATGCTAGTGCCTAGCTGCAATACACACAGCCTTGCTCCCCATATGCAGCCCACTACACACAGCCTTGCTCCCCATACGCAGCCCTGGGTCCAGATGCTGGTGCCTAGCTGCCATACACACAGCCTTGCTCTTCATACTCAGCCCTGGGCCCTGATGCTGGTGCCTAGCTGCAGTACACACAGCCTTGTTCCCCATACACAGCCCACTACACACAGCCTTGCTCCCCATACGCAGCCCTGGGCCCAGATGCTGGTGCCTAGCTGCCATACACACAGCCTTGCTCTTCATACTCAGCCCTGGGCCCAGATGCTAGTGCCTAGCTGCAGTACACACAGCCTTGCTCCCCATACGCAGCCCTGGGCCCAGATGCTGGTGCCTAGCTGCCATACACACAGCCTTGCTCTTCATACTCAGCCCTGGGCCCTGATGCTGGTGCCTAGCTGCAGTACACACAGCCTTGCTCCCCATATGCAGCCCACTACACACAGCCTTGCTCCCCATACGCAGCCCTGGGCCCAGATGCTGGTGCCTAGCTGCAGTACACACAGTCTTGCTCCCCATACCCTGGGGCCCAGCTGTACTTTACATAGCGCTGGGCTCAGGTGCTGGTGCCTAGCTGCAGTACACACAGCCTTGCTCCCCATACCCTGCGGCCCAGCTGTACTTTACATAGCGCTGGGCTCAGGTGCTGGTGCCTAGCTGCAGTACACACAGCCTTGCTCCTCCCCATACCCTGGGGCCCAGCTGTACTTTACATAGCGCTGGGCTCAGGTGCTGGTGCCTAGCTGCAGTACACACAGCCTTGCTCCCATACCCTGGGGCCCAGTTGTACTGTACATAACACTGGGCTCAGGTGCTGGTGCCTATCAGCAGTACACACAGCCTTGCTCCCCATACCCTGGGGCACAGCTGTACTTTACATAGCGCTGGGCTCAGGTGCTGGTGCCTAGCTGTAGTACACACAGCCTTGCCTTACTCCTCGGATCCTGTGACCCAGGTGTACGGTATGCAGCCCTGGCTGAGTTGCTGGTGCCTACCTGCAGTACACACAGCCTTGCTCCCCATACCCTTGGGCCCATCTGTACTTTACATAGCGCTAGGCTCAGGTGCTGGTGCCTAGCTGCAGTACACACAGCCTTGCTCCCCATACCCTGGGGCCCAGCTGTACTTTACATAGCGCTGGGCTCAGGTGCTGGTGCCTAGCTGCAGTACACACAGCCTTGCTCCCCATACCCTTGGGCCCATCTGTACTTTACATAGCGCTAGGCTCAGGTGCTGGTGCCTAGCTGCAGAACACACAGCCTTGCTCCCCATACCCTTGGGCCCATCTGTACTTTACATAGCGCTGGGCTCAGGTGCTGGTGCCTAGCTGCAGTTCACACAGCCTTGCTCCCCATACCCTGGGGCCCATCTGTACTTTACATAGCGCTGGGCTCAGGTGCTGGTGCCTAGCTGCAGTACACACAGCTTCTCTGACCCTGGGGCCCAGCTGGTTTAAAGCACAGCCTCCTCCCCACACGAGTCAGGTCTTGCTAGTATCCGCTTCAGGGAGTTTAAAATGCTCGCTGTTCAAAAGCAGGAAGATGTCTGGGCCCAGCTGTTATCATGGGGTACAAATCAGAAGAGAGGGTGTGCTGGTTCCCATAGCAAGGGGCCTCGAGTGGCAAGGACCAGGGGCGGGTGTGCACTCTGGGTGGACGCCATCAGTGAGGAAGACCCCAGTGCTGACACTAGATTTAACCGAGTCTCGCCAGCTGTGTGCTCTGTGGCAGTCCCTTACTTACTAAGCCCTCTCTGAGAAGTAGGCGGTCCTCGTATGTTACCATAGGAACAAGAATGGGATTCTGGCTTTAAGAGATGTTTCTTCTCTTTGTGCAAGATGGCCCTTGCGATCTATGCCTGTTTTGGTAGCTGGCCAGGGGGCTCTCTTTTGTGATGAGCACCACCCTAGGAGTGAGCTCTCCTACTGCAGGGGTGTCCAGCGAAGGTCCAGGAGGGCTGACTCCATGCATATTGCCAGGATATCCATGAAAGATACAGTTCCAAACATTGAATGTAAAATGAAATATTTATATTTTTATAAGATAAAGGAAGGCAGTAGGGCTATAGGACAGTCGCACTAGTATTTATCCGTATTAGTTCATTAGTTAGACCCAGACACTCAACTCTTTGTGGTTCTACCGCCAACGAATCACTACACAAAACGTTATTTATTCCAACCCTCCATCTTCCCCCTCAGTAGTGAAGTCAGTCCACTCTGAAACTGGGTGATGGTAGCAGTTGCTTTGGATCCATGGAGGAGCGTTATAATTGATCACGATGAATTCACTTCTGATGAGGAAGATGGAGGGTTGAAATAAATAAGTTGGAGTTGAACATAGACGGTTTGATGGCTCATCTTTGATACTATCGTCTGGGATCCACTCAAATGCAACGCAAAGCCTAACTTGATACACCTGGTTTTGAGGATTTACTTACAACCCTGATGAAGTCTGTTTAGGACGAAACGCGTCGGCTGGGCTGAATTCATGTTTACACCTACATAAAGAATAGAAATAAATCAAGATTTTTTCATCAAGATTCTGTGACTCCTGTGTATTTCTAATGTACAGTCCCTAATTACAGGGTGGATAATTTATATATTTGGGCTATATGAATTATAATGTCTGGGCTTCATCAATGATGGGAATGTGGACTTTCTAAAAAAGATTAATGATATTATCAATGATAACACACATGTAGATAATAGACACTCCTGTCTGGTATGTGCTATGAAATATTTATATACTGAGTGGTCATTCAGAAAATCTGGCATGTACCCCGCTTACTGGACCTACGATGACTGTCCCTTCTCTAGAGCAAATGTAATATGGGTCCTTCTCTACACGTAATATCATATGAGTCCTTCTCTAGAGCTGGTATAATATGGGTCCTTCTCTACACGTAATATCATATGAGTCCTTCTCTAGAGCTGGTATAATATGGGTCCTTCTCTACACGTAATATCATATGAGTCCTTCTCTAGAGCTGGTATAATATGGGTCCTTCTCTACACGTAATATCATATGAGTTCTTCTCAAGAGCTGGTATAATATGGGTCCTTCTCTACGCATAATATCATATGAGTCCTTCTCTAGAGCTGGTATAATATGGGTCCTTCTCTACGCGTAATATCATATGAGTCCTTCTCTAGAGCTGGTATAATATGGGTCCTTCTCTACACGTAATATCATATGAGTTCTTCTCAAGAGCTGGTATAATATGGGTCCTTCTCTACGCATAATATCATATGAGTCCTTCTCTAGAGCTGGTATAATATGGGTCCTTCTCTACACGTAATATCATATGAGTCCTTCTCTAGAGCTGGTATAATATGGGTCCTTCTCTACGCGTAATATCATATGAGTCCTTCTCTAGAGCTGGTATAATATGGGTCCTTCTCTACGCGTAATATCATATCAGTCCTTCTCAGTACCTAGTATAATATGGGTCCTTCTCTAGAACTAATATAGTATGGGTCCTTCACAATACCTAGTTCCGTTCCTAAACTTTATTTGGGTAGCTTAGTACCCATAAAATCACAGCATCATAGCAAGTTGAATAACAGCGGAGAGTTAGGAAATACATGGTAAAAAGTAAATGACAATGATATAAACATGAAATTTTAACAAATAAAACAACAAGTTAAATAGAAGTTCAATGGTAATAAATAAATTACTATTATATAAAATATCAATGCATCCAGCAATAGTCCAGAGTTGTCCAAGCATAATTAAAGCTCAGGGATCGGACATGGTCTTACGGGCTCGAGCGGCGATTCTCAAAAATGTGCTTATGCGAAAGACCAGCTCCTCGTCCACCAGTGAGTATACACGAGGAGGCAGTATCCAAACTAATGGGCCTCTTCGTATTAAAAAATGGAGATAAAAGCCACTTTGTATATTTCGTGTAATATTTACAGAAAAATAAAAAATGTAAAATTGATTGGCCACTCACCCCGTCACATGGACATGGTGCGTAATGGAGATTGGGGTGGTAACCGAGAGGAAAACACAGTGCAAATGTCACAGTTCCTGCTCTTAAACGGAATAAGAGGCTCCTTTCCCAAAAACTCATGGGCAGGGTGAGATATATAGGTAGAGGATGGTAATACTGTTCTATAGACGTATAGCTAAGAACAGAAGGTTTCTTAGATTCCATGCCAATCCTTTCTGTATTATATAGTGAGTAGAGGGCATCTCTAAGCTCTTTTTTGTGCACAGTTTCAACTATACTGGGATTTAAAAAGATACATTCTTTGTTAACACTGCGCAGGCTTAGGCGCACTCCAGTCAACCAAGGGACAGCCATCCCTTTCTCACACTTAACACAGTCAGTAATAATCTCTCTATTAAGGAGGCAGCCTGATTCTTCCAAACTGATAACCAAAAAAGAGCTGGTCGCGCACGTATAAAGTCTGATATACTTTAAGTTAAGTTCTCTATGGCAGATATATTGTGAGGTAGAAATTGGGATGCCCAACAGTTTCCTGCAAAACCTATTTTCTTCCTGCTGAATACAGGAACTATTCGCAAAACCCCAAATCTCTGCCCCTTACGTGGCTACTGGAACACACTGTAATTTAAAAAAAATTTGAATAGCTAAAATGGCGCCAGTGGTCTTTGGACGGGGAAGGCTAAGGATTGAGTTAATGGCCTTTGAGAACTTGCTCCTGGAGGGAGCGAGATGCTGAGTCCAGGAGCCGTTCGCAGCAAAGACCAGCCCAAGATAGGGAAATGTGCGGGTGCTTGTCAATTTCTGGCTACCCACAACAATCGAGCTTAGCTGGCGTTTCCCAGGGCCACAGGACATAAAAAATGATTTTTTAAAATTAAAACATAGGTCCAAACTATCCATGTGCTTGACAAAAGACTGTACTAAAATACGCAGGGAATTCGGAGTGCGGCCTATGAGAACCGCATCATCTGCGTATAATAACATTGGTTGTGGGGACATCATAGGTCGAGGTTTTTAACTATTTATTCAGCCCATTAATACAAATAATAAAAAGGAGGGGGGCCAAGATACAACCCTGTCTGACCCCCCCTTCCTACCTTAATGGCTCCCGAAACCTCTCCACCCATACCAATCATCACCTGTGCCTGGAGACCTTTATGGAGGTACGCTAAAAAATGTACCAAAGGCTCGTCCAGCCCATAGGCCAGAAGGATAGTCCAGAGCTTTGACCTACTCAAATGCCGGGGACAGATCCATAAAGGCCTGATAGACTGGGACTTCCGCGCAATAGTGTATTTCCCAATGACCAAATTGAGATTTAAACACTGTTTGTTCGTTTGCACCAACCTTGCTACGGAAGCCTCGCTGGCAGGGCTCTAAGATACCATTTTCCTCTGGCCAGCCTAAAATCTTATTGTATAAAACTCGTCCAAATATTTTTAAAGTATTGTCAATCAATGAAATCGGTCTATAATTACTAGGCTGAGACCGGTCTCCCTTTTTAAAAATTGGAACTATAATACTCTTAGCCCATGTATCGGGTAGCGAGGCATGGGTTAAATTGTTAAAAACATTCAAAAGAAGCGGGGCCCAAAAGTCTGGTTTCCATTTTATTAAATCAATTGGTAGCCCACCAGGGCCTGGAGCTTTGTTCCCAATACTCTGGTGGATAGCCTCTTCTACTTCGAATATAGTTATCTGTATATTGGTCAGTGGACCAAATTCATGCCGATCTATCTCTGGTGAGGGGGTGGCATAGATTTTTGAAAAGTGGTTTTCCCAAGACTCACTAGAGATAGTATAGCTATTAGGGGTTAGTAGCTGACCCATGGATCGAAGGTCCCTTACAGCAGACCAAAAAATATTGCCCTTTTTAATAGTAGCAGCCTGTGTTAAGGCTTCCCAGCGTTCATTTAAAAGGACTCCTTTCCGATTTAAGGATCGCTATGTTATACTTCCGCCTTGCCAATTGCTTGTCTGAAGCGCACCTTGGGTTAGATGACAATGCCCTGCGCAGATTCCTATTGGCCTCTGAACACTCACGGTCGAACCATCTGGGGCCATTTTCTACCAGGGGAACAGGTTTCGACAGGAGGGTTTTAGTGGCCAAACAGAGTTTAGACAAATCATGAATTACCTCTGTATGTGCGGTTTGTAATGACAGGCAGGAATTAATAAGATGCACGTTGTCCTTCACTAGTGTCTTAAACAGTTCGCCACCATCAGCACCCCTCCATATTAGCCTTAGGTTGTCAGTTGAAGGCATAATGTTTTTGGCCCCGCATTCACAAGAAAACACGGGCCGGGTGCCAGTTTCAATTCTATTTTAATAGGGTTATGGTCCCCATGATTCATAGCAATGACCTCTGCGGCCATTAGATGATCCTCAAGAGAAGGGGAAATAAAGATAAAGTCTATGGTTGAAGAACAACCCGTCCCCTAAATGTTGGTAGTTGGTGGCATTTATAGAACCCACCAAATCCATAACATTGGCCAGATTATATGAGCTCAAAAACACGGCCAGCTCTGCACCCCTGCGGACGGGGGCACCTCGACTGCGTGTCCCCACACCATGCTCTGTCAGTGAGTCTCGCATTAAAGTCTCCACCCAAGAGAATCCCAATAGACCCATCCGAGCTTTGCTGGCAATCTAGACTAGAAATAAAATCAAAAAGCTCAATAAAGTTTCTATTGGGAACAGACTGAAAATCATTATTATAAAAATGTACAAAATAAAAAGAAAACTCTCCTTTTATAAAACACAACTTGGTAATTGCGACTATTAGTTAATAAAACCTTAAAGCTCCCTCCAGCAGCAACGTGAATCCCAATGAATAGGCCCCCCGACGTTCGGCCTGATTTGGGGCTAGAGGCTGCTGCGCCAAAACAAAGGAACCCTTCAATATGTAAATCATGAGGGGCCCAGGTCTCCTGGAACATGACGACGTCTTGTTCCTTTATTAATCGCAGCCAGTCCTGGTCGCCAAGCCTAGACTGTAGCCCTGCCACATTCCAACTTAAAATACTCAGGTCGGTTCGCCCATTGGCCCTAGTTGAAACTGGCTTATCATTATAAAATGTGGATACAATGCCTGAGGGGTCCTCCACATGGACCTGTGAGTTGGCCATCAATGGTGGTTGTCAGTCCTGGACATCTAAACTGGAAAGTGCATGAAACCTATTGGTTGCCAGAGGCAATGCGTAGCATCCCTAATCGGTGTAGATGGTGGTTTGTAAAAGTATCCTAAAGGGAGCGCACAGATACCAGTGCTTTGTGTGAATAATTGCTCACCAATACTTAGTGGGCGACGAACCATTTGGGGTCTACGAAAATTAAGAACAATACAGTCCCCATTTATGTTGTTATCCGAATGGCCAACCCACCCTACTCTTCTGGCCATGAGGATTTAATTCATATGAGAGGGGTGGAAACCTTTATGTTTGCATAGCCAATCTGCAGATTTGTTACGGAGGTCTGCCCAAGACTCCCTCTGACCCCCAACAAGATTGGGAACGCCAGCCAGGACTAACACATAGGGGCTTGAGGCCGGGGGTAGACTCAGGACATCGGTATTTGGGCTCAAACGTATTATCCCTTCTTGGGTCATTCGCAGTGGTTCCGGACCGTGACTGATTGTAGTAACTGCTACCTGGGTCTAAATTTGGATTATTTCCATTGTGCACTCGGGGCATGTCTTGACTATTCCTCTGCTCAAAAATGGAATTCAGCACAGGGGGTTCATTTGGGTTACAACAAGATATACGAGGGTTAACATGGGGAGTGTCCATATAAGGGACAGTGCTCATCAATTGTAGATCAGACCCATGTTTGTTGGCCACCGAGATTATAGGGTTCTCCCCCCAGAATCATTGGCAACATAGTTCACCTTACTACCGCTTAAATTGTCCATTGCAGAGTCCACGTCTTTAAATTTCCCCCATAGTAAATTAAAGTTCGTGTCGAACACCTCCTTGATCATAGCCAATGTGGTTTCAAAAACTTTCATTGCAGACCCTGTAAATACGGCTTCCCCAGCAATATCTGTATTGACCTCATTACACAAAAGTTCTGCAATGGTGTCTGTCTGAGTGGGTACAGAGTTAGTAGTAACAGCCACATGGTCATTTGTACTGCTAAAAGATTGGCAACCTTTTTTGTTTTTTATTTTGGTCTTAGATGTGCCGACATTTCTCTTCCTTTTAATGGGTTGAGCATTAAATTTAACATTCCTTTGAGACTTAGCAACCTGTGCCCTAGTATTAATATAGGACACACCTGGGGAAGTCAAATTAGACGAAGCCAAGCTTAACGGAGATGAAATTGTGGAAACAAGACATGTCTTCGCTGGGGATATCATTTGTGGGTTTGGGTATGTTGCGCTGACAGAAATAGGACCACCTAATGATAAACGGGACTGTAGCGTAGCAGGGTCCAGGGACAGCCGTCTCTCGGTCAGTTCAATTTTGTGCGTTAACAAGGACTCGGCCCTCGCAATAAATGCGCCTAGGGTTCCGGCTACTCCTCTACTCTTACTCATTTTATAGTATCGATTTTCAGGTGGCCCAACTACAAAGCCTCAAAACAATGCAATGGTAAACAATAGGTAACGAGTAACTTCACATTACCGTAAGGCTGGGTCGATAGAGTAAGTGCATGTTGGTCAGTGACGGTGGGGTGGCCCAGCCCTGTTGGTCTTTTGAATGCCTCCTGGCACTCTGAGGCGGCGTCAGCGGCGTCCACGCCGCTTGGGCTGCTGGGAGGAGTAGTCCAGTGATCCCCGTGGGCCTCCTTACACCGGAATGGCCGAAATGACTCTAGCAGCAGTGGCGGCACCAACAACAGGCAGCAACAGGTAAGGTTCCAAGAGCTCCCTACCTAGTATAATATAGGGCCATGTCTACACATAATATCATATGGGTCCTTCTCTAGAGCTAGTATAATATGGGTCCTTTTCTATAACTAATAGATTATGGGTCCTTCTCTAGAGCTAGTATAAAATGGGCCTTCTCTAGAGCTAGTATAATATAGGCCCTTCTCTAGAGCTAGTATAATATGAGTCATTTTCTATAACTTATATAATATGGGTACATTTCTAAAATAACTAATATAATATGGGTCATTCTCTAGAGCTAGTATAATATGGGTCCTTTTCTATAACTAATATAATATGGGTCCTTTTCTACAACTAGTATAATATGGGTCCTTCTCTTGAGCTAGTATATTATGAGTCCTTTTCTATAACTTATATAATATGGGTACATTTCTAAAATAACTAATATAATATGGGTCATTCTCTAGAGCTAGTATAATATGGGTCCTTTTCTATAACTAATATAATATGGGTCCTTTTCTACAACTAGTATAATATGGGTCCTTCTCTTGAGCTAGTATAATATGCGGCTTTCTCTAAACTTAATATCATATGAGTCGTTCGCTAGAGCTGGTATAATATGAGTCCTCTTCTATAACTAAGATAATATGGATCCTTCTCTAGAGCTAGTATAATATGGGTCCTTTTCTATAACTAATATAATATGGGTCCTTTTCTATAACTAATATAATATGGGTCCTTTTCTACAGCTAGTACAATATGGGTCCTTCTCTCGAGCTAGTATAATATGGGTCCTTTTCTATAACTAATATAATATGGGTCCTTCTCTAGAGCTAGTATAAAATGGGCCTTCTCTAGAGCTAGTATAATATAGGCCCTTCTCTAGAGCTAGTATAATATGAGTCCTTTTCTATAACTTATATAATATGGGTCTCTTTCTATAACTAATGATATTTGTCCTTATCTAGAACTAGTATAATATGGGTCCTTCACTAGAGCTAGTTTAATACGGGTCCTTTTCTATAACTAATATATTATGGGTCCTTTTCTATAGTATAATATGGGTCCTTCTCTAGAGCTAGTATAAAATGGGTCCTTTTCTATAACTAATATAATATGGGTCCTTTTCTATAACTAGTATAATATGGGTCCTTCTCTCAAGATAATATAATATGGGGCTTTCGCTACACTTAATATCATAGGAGTCCTTCGCTAGAGCTGGTATAACATGGGTCCTCTTCTATATCTAATATAATATGGGGCCTTCTCTAGGGCTAGTATAATATGGGTCCTTCTCTAGAGCTAGTATAATATGGGTCCTTTTCTATAACTAATATAATATGGGTGCTTCTCTAGAGCTAGTATAATATGAGTCCTTCTCTAGAGCTGGTATAATATGGGTCCTTTTCTATAACTAGTATAATATGGATTCTTCTCTAGAGCTGGTATAACACAGGTCCTTTTCTATAACTAATATAATATCGGTCCTTCTCTAGAGCTGGTATAATATGGTTCCTTTTCTAGAGCTAGTATAATATGGGTCATTTTCTATAACTAATATAATATGGGTCATTCTCTAGAGCTAGTGTAATATGGGTCTTTTCTATAACTAATATAATATGGGTCCTCTGCTACACCTAATATAATATTGGTCCTTCTCTAGAGCTAGTATAATATGGGTCTTTCTCTCGCGCTAGTATAATATGGGTCCTTTTCTATAACTAATATAATATGGATTCTTCTCTAGAGCTAGTATAGCACAGGTCCTTTTCTATAACTAATATAATATCGGTCCTTCTCTAGAGCTGGTATAATATGGTTCCTTTTCTATAACTAATATAATATGGGTCATTTTCTATAACTAATATAATATGGATCCTTCTCTAGATCTAGTGTAATATGGGTCCTCTGCTACACATAATATAATATTGGTCCTTCTCTAGAGCTAGTATAATATGGGTCCTTTTCTATAACTAATATCCTATGAGTCCTACGCTAGAGCTAGTATAATGTGGGTCCTTCTCTCGATCTAGTATTGTATTGTAATTGCATTTATATAGCGCTTACTACCCCTGACGAGGCATCAAAGCACCTTTTTTGGCGAGTAGCACGTTACTCCTGAACCCATAAAGGATTAGTGGTGTATTAGTATAATGAAAATATGAAAGTAATTTGAGTGGTGGATTTATTAGTGAATTATTAGGATTGAGAAGGATAGTGGAGGGATAGAGAAGGGATATAGGTTTGCATTTATATAGCACTTGCTGCCCCTGATGGGTGTTGAAGTGCTTTTTCGGTGAGTAGCACGCGACTTCAGAACCCATAAAGGATTAGTAGTGAATTAGCATAGTGAAATATTAAAATAATTTTGGTGGTGGATATGTTAGTCAGATCATTTGGATTGCAAAGGATAGTGGAGGGATAGAGAAGGGGAAAGAGCATTGCCCTGCGCCTCAGACACAGACCTTACACAGTCCTGCCCCCTGGACTGAGAGGCCGGGTGTACTTTATACAGCCCTGCGCCTCAGACACAGACCTTACACAGTCCTGCCCCCTGGACTGAGAGGCCGGTGTACTTTATACAGCCCTGCGCCTCAGACACAGACCTTACACAGTCCTGCCCCCTGGACTGAGAGGCCGGGTGTACTTTACACAGCCCTGCGCCTCAGATGAAGAATCCTTGGTGTAGGTTACACAGCCCTGCGCCTTGGATCCAGGGGCCTTTGTGTAGTTTATGCAGCCCTGCGCCTTTCTTCCAGGAGACCTTGTGCAGTTTACACCGCCCTGCACCTTCCAGAGGCCTGTTGTAGTTTACACAGCCCTGCACCTTTCTTCCAGGATATTCTGTGTAGCTTACACCGCCCTGCACCTTCCAGAGGCCTGTTGTAGTTTACACAGCCATGCACCTTTCGTCCAGGGTACTTTGTGTAGTTTACATCACCCTGGACCTTCCAGAGGCCTGTTGTAGTTTACACAACCATGGACCTTTCGTTCAGGATACTTTGTGTAGTTTACACTGCCCTGCACCTTCCAGAGGCCTGTTGTAGTTTACGCAGCCCTGCACCTTTCGTCCAGGATACTTTGTGTAGTTTACATCGCCCTGCACCTTCCAGGGGCCTGTTGTAGTTTATGCAGCCCTGTGTCTTTCGTACAGGATACTTTGTGCAGTTTACACCGCCCTGCACCTTCCAGAGGCCTGTTGTAGTTTACACAGCCCTGCCCCTTTTGTCCAGGGTACTTTGTGTAGTTTACACTGCCCTGCACCTTCCAGGGGCCTGTTGTAGTTTACACAGGCCTGAGCCTTTCGTCCAGGATACTTTGTGTAGTTTACACCGCCCTGCTCCTTCCAGGGGCCTGTTGTAGTTTATGCAGCCCTGTGTCTTTTGTACAGGATACTTTGTGTAGTTTACATCGCCCTGCACCTTCCAGGGGCCTGTTGTAGTTTATGCAGCCCTGTGTCTTTCGTACAGGATACTTTGTGCAGTTTACACCGCCCTGCACCTTCCAGAGGCCTGTTGTAGTTTACACAGCCCTGCCCCTTTTGTCCAGGGTACTTTGTGTAGTTTACACTGCCCTGCACCTTCCAGGGGCCTGTTGTAGTTTATGCAGCCCTGTGTCTTTTGTACAGGATACTTTGTGTAGTTTACACCGCCCTGCTCCTTCCAGGGGCCTGTTGTAGTTTATGCAACCCTGTACCTTTCATACAGGATACTTTTGTGCAGTTTAGACCATCCTGCACCATCCAGAGGCCTCCACATCCCACATTCGGACAGCGATACGGCACCAGTGTTACTCCACATTTTTTTGGACTCCCCACTGGACCCCGCTCTATTACTCAACACAGCTTCCTACATCCCTTGATGGTTTGCTAGGACACATGCGCCCGCATTTCAGGTCTGCGCATTAAAAAAGGATTTGGCCTTCCTTATTCTCGTCACCCCCACGTTACTACCCAGCCGGGATGGAATTATCGCCGGCTTACCTTTTCACTCTACCTACATTGCAGCTCTGTTCAGCCCTGAAGAAGTCACGGGATCACTCCCTAATGTGACGAAACACGTGTCGGCTGGTTGCTTTTTCGTTGTTTCATTCATTAAATACATGTGAAATCATCATTGTGGGTTGGACCACAGATTCTTTCTGAATACAAGACCTTGCATGACCAGATATTGATCCCAATTACGTGTGCGCGGGACATTGTCTCTCATTTGAACTTGTAGGTTTCTGGACTCACATATCCACAAGGGTTTCCCATGTGTTTTTCCCCTGACCTTGTAGCACCGTGCGTACTCGTAGCATAGCTAACATATGCATAATAAGCTTGAACCCCATTCTTCCTGTCAATACTAAAAAACCTTACACCGATACAGTACCATCCAGAGGCCTGTTGTAGTTTACGTAGCCCTGCACCTTTCGTCCAGAAAGGAGACTTGGTGTAGTTTACACCAATCTGCACCTTCCAGGGGCCTGTTGTTATTTACGCAGCCCTGCGCCTCTGCTCCAGGATACTTTGTGCAGTTTACACCGCCCTGCACCTTCCAGGGGACTGTTGTAGTTTACACCACCCTGCACCTTCCAGAGGCCTGTTGTACTTTACACCGCCCTGCATCCTCCAGAGGCCTGTTGTAGTTTACACCGCCCTGCACCTTCCAGAGGCCTGTTGTAGTTTATGCAGCCCTGCGCCTTTCATCCAGGAGACCTTGTGTAGTTTACACCGCCCTGCACCTTATAGAGGCCTGTTGTGGTTTACGCAGGCCTGCACCTTTCGTCCAGGAGACTTTACATGGTTTACGCAGCCCTGCACCTTCCAGGGGCCTGTTGTAGTTTACGCAGCCCTGCACCTTTTAGAGGCCTGTGGAGTTTACACCGCCCTGCACCCTTCATCCAGGAGACTTTGTGCAGTTTACACCGCCCTTCACCTTCCAGGGGCCTGTTGTAGTTTACACCACCCACACCTTCCAGGGGCTTGTTGTAGTTTACACAACCCTCCACCTTCCAGGGGCCTGTTGTCGTTTACACCGCCCTGCACCTTCCAGAGTTCTGTTGTAGTTTACACCGCCCTGCACCTGTTGTAGTTTACACCACCCTGCACCTTCTAGGGGCCGGTTGTAGGTTACACAGCCCTGCACCTCTGCTCCAGGATACTTTGTGCAGTTTACACCACCCTGCACCTTCCAGAGGCCTGTTGTAGTTTACAACATCCTGCACCTTCCAGGGGTCTGTTGTTGTTTACGCAGTCCTGCGCCTCTGCTCCAGTATACTTTGTGCATTTTACACCGCCCTGCACCTTCCAGAGGCCTGTTGTGGTTTACGCAGGCCTGCACCTTCCGGGGGCCTGTTGTAGTTTACACCACCCTGCACCTTCCGGGGGCCTGTTGTAGTTTACACCACCCTGCACCTTCCAGAGGCCTGTTGTAGTTTACACCATCCTGCACCTTCCAGGGGTCTGTTGTTGTTTACGCAGTCCTGCGCCTCTGCTCCAGGATACTTTTTGTAGTTTACACTGCCCTGCACCTTCCAGGGGCCCGTTGTAGTTTACACAACCCTGCACCTTCCAGAGGTCTGTTGTAGTTTACACTGCCCTGTACCTCCAGAGGCCTGTTGTTGTTTACACCGCCCTGCACCTTCCAGAGGTCTGTTGTGGTTTACGCCGGCCTGCGCCCTTCGTCCAGGAGACTTTATGTAGTTTACGCAGCCCTGCACCTTCCAGGGGCCTGTTGTAGTTTATGCCGCCCTGCACCTTTTAGAGGCCTGATGTAGTTTACACCATCCTGCACCTTCCAGGGGCCTGTTGTTGTTTACGAAGCCCTGCGCCTCTGCTCCAGTATACTTTGTGCATTTTACACCGCCCTGCACCTTCCAGAGGCCTGTTGTGGTTTACGCAGGCCTGCACCTTCCGGGGGCCTGTTGTAGTTTACACCACCCTGCACCTTCCGGGGGCCTGTTGTAGTTTACACCACCCTGCACCTTCCGGGGGCCTGTTGTAGTTTACACCACCCTGCACCTTCCGGGGGCCTGTTGTAGTTTACGCAGCCCTGCACCTTTTAGAGGCCTGATGCAGTTTGCACCGCCCTGCACCTTCCAGGGGCCTTGTCTAGTTTAAACAGCTCCGCTCCTCAGACCCAGGCCTCACTCAGCCCATCCTCTCAGAAGTAGGCGCTGGAGTGCCCTTCACCTCCCCGGACCCAGGGCTCCTCGCATTCTTGGCACAGCCCCGGCACTGCACACAGCCCTCCCCCACGCCCAGGTGGCGGGTGTCTTTCACACCCAGCCACAGAGGTCGGTGTGGGTGTGCCCACCTGGCCTGGAGCAGGCCCACACCTGGGGCCCGCCCGCTCTCCACCTCCGAGGCCGGCCGCACCCCTGGGGTGTGGGGAGGGGCAGCTGCTGGCATGTAGGCGCAGCCCCCCCCCCCTCACTTTAAGAGAGCTTCCTGCCCCCCCAGTCACGGCTGTAACTGGAGCCCACGGTGGCTGCCGCACCTGTGGCTTCAAAGCGAGAGGCAGTGTGTGCTGTGTAACCCAAGAGGCCTCTCTGCGCTTTTATGTGCCTCGCGTCCCACCCTGCCCCTCTGGGCGCGGCGTGCGTTGTGAAAGACTTTACATACACAGCAGCTGCCGAGACAGCTCGGTGGGTGGGGCACTCGCTGCGCACGCTGATTCGAAGCACACAGGCCCCATGGATGAACATGAATCACAGACGTGTTTGGCCCTACTTCCAGCTCCTCTCTGCGACCCCCGCCCGTGTGAGGGCCGTCCACCGGGGACCCCGTGGGGGGCACTTTATACTCCACGTGTGCATCACAGCGGTAGTTAAAGAAAGGGCCCATTTCTAAACTAGACAAACTGCCCAGGGGTTTGGGGGTCGGGGTGTTTGTGAGTGTTGGGTGGTGTGTTCGTGCGCCTTGCGATCGCGGTGTCATTGTGGGCGCTGTGCACAGGCGGCGCCTGTTGTAGGGGTCTGTGAGGGGGTGCGCAGTTGAGGGGGAGGGGGTTGGTTGATGGCTGGGGGTTGGCACGTGTTTTGTATGTGGTATCTGTAGGGCGAGGATGGCAAGCCCCCCTCCCCGGGTTGCTCATCACGTGGTAGTGGTCTCTCTGCCCCATCCCTAGAGGTAACAAACGCCCCCTATATGGGGGCAGTGAGTTGGACGCTCTGGGACTGTAGGGCAGATGTAGGGCAGTGCTTCAAGTGATGACGTCCTCTCAAGATATGTGAATGACTTCCCGCACCGAACAGAGCATGTGAATGACGTCCTTGTCTCACTGGAGTGAGAGAATAACTTCCTGTGCCTGTAGATGCAGGCAGTGAATGACTTCATTGACAGCAGTCACAGAATGACTTCCTGTGTCTGTAGATGCAGTCAGTGAAATATTTCCTGTGTATGTAGATGCAGTCAGTGAATGATTTCTTTGTCTGACTGCAGTCACACATGCAGTCGGTAAATTGCTTTTTGTCCGACTGCAGTCGGTGAATGACTTCCTGTGTCTATAGATGCATCCTGTGTCTATAGATTCAGTCAGTGAATGACTTCCTGTGTCTATAGATACAGTCAGTGAATGACTTGCTGTGTCTATAGATGCAGTCAGTGAATAACTTCCTGTGTCTATAGATGCAGTCAGTGAATGACTTCCTGTGTCTATAGATGCAGTCAGTGAATGACTTCCTGTATCTATAGATGCAGTCAGTGAATGACTTCCTGTGTCTATAGATGCAGTCAGTGAATGACTTCCTGTGTCTATAGATGCAGTCAGTGAATGACTTCCTGTGTCGATAGATGCAGTCAGTGAATTACTTCCTGTGTCTATAGATGCAGTCAGTGAATTACTTCCTGTGTCTATAGATGCAGTCAGTGAATGACTTCATGTGTTGGTAAATGTGGTCAGTGCACAACTTCCTGACTGTGTAGATGTGGTCAGTGCTGGTCTGTGCAGATGTGGTCAGTGCTGGTCTGTGCAGATGTGGTCAGTGCACGACTTACTGGCAGTAGATGTGTGGTCCATGCATTACTTCCTCTCTGTAGATACAGTCAGTGCATAACTGACTTCCTATCGCTGTAGAGCAAAGGCAATCAGTGCGTGCTTTACTGTCCGCGAAAAAACGGCCAAGGAACCGCTTCCGGTTTCTGCAGATGAAGTTAGTGAATGACTTTCCGCCTTCAGACTCAGTCACAGCATTACTCCCTTCGTGCAAACAGTCAGTTGGCTTCGTGTGTCTGTGCAGTGGGGTTGCCCACGCGCTCCCCTTTCGATAATAGTAGGTTCAAGCATACGAAGCGTTTCCTTTCTGAATCTGATATTTTTTTAGAGAAAGGAGAATGCCTTGTGTCGTCTTCAACAAACAATTCTCTTCTGATCACTTCCCTGCTGCATAAAATCAGCATTCACTCTGTTACTTTGAAGATGTTTGTCGCGCATCACAAGAGAATTGTTCTTTGTATTCCCAGCCTTGAGGAAGCCCTGGTCTCATGGACCTTCTAGGGCGAAACACGTGTGGGCTGGTGCAGCTCCAGAGCACACATGGAGATACTGTGTATGAAAGAAACAAGGACAGAACTAGTAACGTTTGTTGAAGACGGCACAAGGCATTGCCTTTCACTAAAAAGCAACAGGTTGACAGCACAACTATAGACACGAGGCTGAAAGAACCAGCGCCTCGAGCCAAGTTCCTCGAAAATAAGTATAAAAACATGTATCAATGAAGGCGCCTCCTCCAGCCTTAGGATTCCTGGAGCTGCTCACACCTTTGAGCTTCTGGAGTCTGTAGTTAAACGCTGAATGAATTCCAGTCTCTCTAGAATAAGGAAGCAAACGATTGAAACTCTCTGTGGATCGTCATGAAGGAGTCCTGTCTCTGTAGATCCAGTCAGTGAATGACTTCCGTTCTCTGGATAGTCTCGAATGAGTCCTGTCTCTGTAGGTGCAGTCAATGAATGACTTCCGTTCTCTGGATAGTCATGAATGAGTCCTGTCTCTGTAGATCCAGTCAATGAATGACTTCCGTTCTCTGGATAGTCATGAATGAGTCCTGTCTCTGTAGGTGCAGTCAATGAATGACTTCCGTTCTCTGGATAGTCATGAATGAGTCCTGTCTCTGTAGATCCAGTCAGTGAATGACTTCCGTTCTCTGGATAGTCTCTGAGTGAGTCCTGTCTCTGTAGATCCAGTCAATGAATGACTTCCGTTCTCTGGATAGTCTCGAATGAGTCCTGTCTCTGTAGGTGCAGTCAATGAATGACTTCCGTTCTCTGGATAGTCATGAATGAGTCCTGTCTCTGTAGATCCAGTCAATGAATGACTTCCGTTCTCTGGATAGTCATGAATGAGTCCTGTCTCTGTAGATCCAGTCAGTGAATGACTTCCGTTCTCTGGATAGTCTCTGAGTGAGTCCTGTCTCTGTAGATCCAGTCAATGAATGACTTCCGTTCTCTGGATAGTCTCGAATGAGTCCTGTCTCTGTAGGTGCAGTCAATGAATGACTTCCGTTCTCTGGATAGTCATGAATGAGTCCTGTCTCTGTAGATCCAGTCAATGAATGACTTCCGTTCTCTGGATAGTCATGAATGAGTCCTGTCTCTGTAGGTGCAGTCAATGAATGACTTCCGTTCTCTGGATAGTCTCTGAATGAGTCCTGTCTCTGTAGATCCAGTCAATGAATGACTTCCGTTCTCTGGATAGTCATGAATGAGTCCTGTCTCTGTAGATCCAGTCAGTGAATGACTTCCTTTCTCTGGATAGTCACTGAACGGTTTCCTGTCTCTGTAGGTGCAGTCAGCGAATGACTTCCATTCACTGGATAGTCATGAATGAGTCCTGTCTCTGTAGGTGCAGTCAATGAATGACTTCCGTTCTCTGGATAGTCTCTGAATGAGTCCTGTCTCTGTAGATCCAGTCAGTGAATGACTTCCGTTCTCTGGATAGTCATGAATGAGTCCTGTCTCTGTAGATCCAGTCAGTGAATGACTTCCGTTCTCTGGATACTCATGAATGAGTCCTGTCTCTGTAGGTGCAGTCAATGAATGACTTCCGTTCTCTGGATAGTCTCTGAATGAGTCCTGTCTCTGTAGGTGCAGTCAGTGAATGACTTCCGTTCTCTGGATAGTCATGAATGAATCCTGTCTCTGTAGATCCAGTCAATGAATGACTTCCGTTCTCTGGATAGTCATGAATGAGTCCTGTCTCTGTAGATCCAGTCAATGAATGACTTCCGTTCTCTGGATAGTCTCTGAATGAGCCCTGTCTCTGTAGATCCAGTCAGTGAATGACTTCCGTTCTCTGGATAGTAATGAATGAGTCCTGTCTCTGTAGGTGCAGTCAGTGAATGACTTCCGTTCTCTGGATAGTCATGAATGAGTCCTGTCTCTGTAGATCCAGTCAGTGAATGACTTCCGTTCTCTGGATAGTCTCGAATGAGTCCTGTCTCTGTAGATCCAGTCAGTGAATGACTTCCGTTCTCTGGATAGTCATGAATGAGTCCTGTCTCTGTAGATCCAGTCAATGAATGACTTCCGTTCTCTGGATAGTCATGAATGAGTCCTGTCTCTGTAGGTGCAGTCAATGAATGACTTCCGTTCTCTGGATAGTCTCTGAATGAGTCCTGTCTCTGTAGATCCAGTCAGTGAATGACTTCCTTTCTCTGGATAGTCACTGAACGGTTTCCTGTCTCTGTAGGTGCAGTCAATGAATGACTTCCATTCACTGGATAGTCATGAATGAGTCCTGTCTCTGTAGGTGCAGTCAATGAATGACTTCCGTTCTCTGGATAGTCACTGAACGGTTTCCTGTCTCTGTAGGTGCAGTCAGCGAATGACTTCCGTTCTCTGGATAGTCATGAATGAGTCCTGTCTCTGTACGTGCAGTCAATGAATGACTTCCGTTCTCTGGATAGTCTCTGAATGAGTCCTGTCTCTGTAGGCGCAGTCAATGAATGACTTTGGTTCTCTGGATGAGTCCTGTCTCTGTAGGCGCAGTCAATGAATGACTTTCCATTCTCTGGATAGTCATGAATGAGTCCTGTCTCTGTAGATCCAGTCAGTGAATGACTTCCTTTCTCTGGATAGTCACTGAACGGTTTCCTGTCTCTGTAGGTGCAGTCAATGAATGACTTCCGTTCTCTGGATAGTCACTGAACGGTTTCCTGTCTCTGTAGATGCAGTCAATGAATGACTTCCATTCTCTGGATAGTCTCTGAATGAGTCCTGTCTCTGTAGGCGCAGTCAATGAATGACTTCGGTTCTCTGGATGAGTCCTGTCTCTGTAGGCGCAGTCAATGAATGACTTTCCATTCTCTGGATAGTCATGAATGAGTCCTGTCTCTGTAGATCCAGTCAATGAATGACTTCCGTTCTCTGGATAGTCACTGAACGGTTTCCTATCTCTGTAGGTGCAGTCAGTGAATTTTTTTCGTTCTCTGGATAGTCATGAATGAGTCCTGTCTCTGTAGGTGCAGTCAATGAATGACTTCCGTTCTCTGGATAGTCATGAATGAGTCCTGTCTCTGTAGGTGCAGTCAATGAATGACTTCCGTTCTCTGGATAGTCATGAATGAGTCCTGTCTCTGTAGATCCAGTCAGTGAATGACTTCCGTTCTCTGGATAGTCTCTGAATGAGTCCTGTCTCTGTAGGTGCAGTCAATGACCGACTTCCGCTCTCTGGATGAGTCCTGTCTCTGTGGGTGCAGTCAGTGAATGACTTCCATTCTCTGGATAGTCTCTGAATGAGTCCTGTCTCTGTAGGTGCAGTCAGTGAATGACTTACGTTCTCTGGATAGACTCTGAATGAGTTCTGTCTCTGTAGATCCAGTCAGTGAATGACTTCCGTTCTCTGGATAGTAATGAATGAGTCCTGTCTCTGTAGGTGCAGTCAATGAACGACTTCCGTTCTCTGGATAGTCATGAATGAGTCCTGTCTCTGTAGGTGTAGTCAATGAGTGACTTCCGTTCTCTGGATGAGTCCTGTCTCTGTAGGTGCAGTCAATGAATGACTTCCGTTCTCTGGATGAGTCCTGTCTCTGTAGGTGTAGTCAATGAGTGACTTCCGTTCTCTGGATGAGTCCTGTCTCTGTAGGTGCAGTCAATGAATGACTTCCGTTCTCTGGATGAGTCCTGTCTCTGTAGGTGCAGTCAATGAATGACTTCCGTTCTCTGGATAGTCATGAATGAGTCCTGTCTCTGTAGATCCAGTCAGTGAATGACTTCCGTTCTTTGGATAGACATGAATGACTCCTGTCTCTGTAGGTGCAGTCAATGAATGACTTCCGTTCTCTGCATAGTCACTGAACGGTTTCCTGTCTCTGTAGGTGCAGTCAATGAATGACTTCCGTTCTCTGGATAGTCATGAAGGAGTCCTGTCTCTGTAGGTGCAGTCAATGAATGACTTCCGTTCTCTGGATAGTCTCTGAATGAGTCCTGTCTCTGTAGATCCAGTCAGCGAATGACTTCCATTCACTGGATAGTCATGAATGAGTCCTGTCTCTGTAGGTGCAGTCAATGAACGACTTCCGTTCTCTGGATAGTCATGAATGAGTCCTGTCTCTGTTCTCTGGATGAGTCCTGTCTCTGTAGGTGCAGTCAATGAATGACTTCCGTTCTCTGGATGAGTCCTGTCTCTGTAGGTGCAGTCAATGAATGACTTCCGTTCTCTGGATAGTCATGAATGAGTCCTGTCTCTGTAGATCCAGTCAGTGAATGACTTCCGTTCTTTGGATAGACATGAATGACTCCTGTCTCTGTAGGTGCAGTCAATGAATGACTTCCGTTCTCTGCATAGTCACTGAACGGTTTCCTGTCTCTGTAGGTGCAGTCAATGAATGACTTCCGTTCTCTGGATAGTCATGAAGGAGTCCTGTCTCTGTAGGTGCAGTCAATGAATGACTTCCGTTCTCTGGATAGTCTCTGAATGAGTCCTGTCTCTGTAGATCCAGTCAGCGAATGACTTCCATTCACTGGATAGTCATGAATGAGTCCTGTCTCTGTAGGTGCAGTCAATGAATGACTTCCGTTCTCTGGATAGTCTCTGAATGAGTCCTGTCTCTGTAGATCCAGTCAGTGAATGACTTCCGTTCTCTGGATAGTCATGAATGAGTCCTGTCTCTGTAGATCCAGTCAGTGAATGACTTCCGTTCTCTGGATACTCATGAATGAGTCCTGTCTCTGTAGGTGCAGTCAGTGAATGACTTCCGTTCTCTGGATAGTCATGAATGAATCCTGTCTCTGTAGATCCAGTCAATGAATGACTTCCGTTCTCTGGATAGTCATGAATGAGTCCTGTCTCTGTAGATCCAGTCAATGAATGACTTCCGTTCTCTGGATAGTCTCTGAATGAGCCCTGTCTCTGTAGATCCAGTCAGTGAATGACTTCCGTTCTCTGGATAGTAATGAATGAGTCCTGTCTCTGTAGGTGCAGTCAATGAACGACTTCCGTTCTCTGGATAGTCATGAATGAGTCCTGTCTCTGTAGGTGCAGTCAATGAATGGCTTCCGTTCTCTGGATAGTCTCTGAATGAGTCCTGTCTCTGTAGATCCAGTCAATGAATGACTTCCGTTCTCTGGATACTCATGAATGAGTCCTGTCTCTGTAGGTGCAGTCAGTGAATGACTTCCGTTCTCTGGATAGTCATGAATGAGTCCTGTCTCTGTAGATCCAGTCAGTGAATGACTTCCGTTCTCTGGATAGTCTCTGAGTGAGTCCTGTCTCTGTAGATCCAGTCAATGAATGACTTCCGTTCTCTGGATAGTCTCGAATGAGTCCTGTCTCTGTAGATCCAGTCAGTGAATGACTTCCGTTCTCTGGATAGTCATGAATGAGTCCTGTCTCTGTAGATCCAGTCAATGAATGAGTTCCGTTCTCTGGATAGTCATGAATGAGTCCTGTCTCTGTAGGTGCAGTCAATGAATGACTTCCGTTCTCTGGATAGTCTCTGAATGAGTCCTGTCTCTGTAGATCCAGTCAGTGAATGACTTCCGTTCTCTGGATAGTCTCTGAATGAGTCCTGTCTCTGTAGATCCAGTCAGTGAATGACTTCCTTTCTCTGGATAGTCACTGAACGGTTTCCTGTCTCTGTAGGTGCAGTCAGCGAATGACTTCCATTCACTGGATAGTCATGAATGAGTCCTGTCTCTGTAGGTGCAGTCAATGAATGACTTCCGTTCTCTGGATAGTCATGAATGAGTCCTGTCTCTGTAGATCCAGTCAGTGAATGACTTCCGTTCTCTGGATAGTCTCTGAGTGAGTCCTGTCTCTGTAGATCCAGTCAATGAATGACTTCCGTTCTCTGGATAGTCTCGAATGAGTCCTGTCTCTGTAGATCCAGTCAGTGAATGACTTCCGTTCTCTGGATAGTCATGAATGAGTCCTGTCTCTGTAGATCCAGTCAATGAATGACTTCCGTTCTCTGGATAGTCATGAATGAGTCCTGTCTCTGTAGGTGCAGTCAATGAATGACTTCCGTTCTCTGGATAGTCTCTGAATGAGTCCTGTCTCTGTAGATCCAGTCAGTGAATGACTTCCGTTCTCTGGATAGTCTCTGAATGAGTCCTGTCTCTGTATATCCAGTCAGTGAATGACTTCCTTTCTCTGGATAGTCACTGAACGGTTTCCTGTCTCTGTAGGTGCAGTCAGCGAATGACTTCCATTCACTGGATAGTCATGAATGAGTCCTGTCTCTGTAGGTGCAGTCAATGAATGACTTCCGTTCTCTGGATAGTCACTGAACGGTTTCCTGTCTCTGTAGGTGCAGTCAGCGAATGACTTCCGTTCTCTGGATAGTCATGAATGAGTCCTGTCTCTGTAGGTGCAGTCAGTGAATGACTTCCGTTCTCTAGATAGTCATGAATGAGTCCTGTCTCTGTACGTGCAGTCAATGAATGACTTCCGTTCTCTGGATAGTCTCTGAATGAGTCCTGTCTCTGTAGGCGCAGTCAATGAATGACTTTGGTTCTCTGGATGAGTCCTGTCTCTGTAGGCGCAGTCAATGAATGACTTCCGTTCTCTGGATAGTCACTGAACGGTTTCCTGTCTCTGTAGATGCAGTCAATGAATGACTTCCATTCTCTGGATAGTCTCTGAATGAGTCCTGTCTCTGTAGGTGCAGTCAATGAATGACTTCCGTTCTCTGGATAGTCACTGAACGGTTTCCTGTCTCTGTAGGTGCAGTCAATGAATGACTTCCTTTCTCTGGATAGTCACTGAACGGTTTCCTGTCTCTGTAGGTGCAGTCAATGAATGACTTCCTTTCTCTGGATAGTCACTGAACGGTTTCCTGTCTCTGTAGATGCAGTCAATGAATGACTTCCATTCTCTGGATAGTCTCTGAATGAGTCCTGTCTCTGTAGGCGCAGTCAATGAATGACTTCGGTTCTCTGGATGAGTCCTGTCTCTGTAGGCGCAGTCAATGAATGACTTTCCATTCTCTGGATAGTCATGAATGAGTCCTGTCTCTGTAGATCCAGTCAATGAATGACTTCCGTTCTCTGGATAGTCACTGAACGGTTTCCTGTCTCTGTAGGTGCAGTCAGTGAATTTTTTTCGTTCTCTGGATAGTCATGAATGAGTCCTGTCTTTGTAGGTGCAGTCAATGAATGACTTCCGTTCTCTGGATAGTCACTGATCGGTTTCCTGTCTCTGTAGGTGCAGTCAATGAATGACTTCCGTTCTCTGGATAGTCATGAATGAGTCCTGTCTCTGTAGGTGCAGTCAATTAATGACTTCCGTTCTCTGGATAGTCATGAATGAGTCCTGTCTCTGTAGGTGCAGTCAATGAATGACTTCCGTTCTCTGGATAGTCATGAATGAGTCCTGTCTCTGTAGATCCAGTCAGTGAATGACTTCCGTTCTCTGGATAGTCTCTGAATGAGTCCTGTCTCTGTAGGTGCAGTCAATGACCGACTTCCGCTCTCTGGATGAGTCCTGTCTCTGTGGGTGCAGTCAGTGAATGACTTCCATTCTCTGGATAGTCTCTGAATGAGTCCTGTCTCTGTAGGTGCAGTCAGTGAATGACTTACGTTCTCTGGATAGACTCTGAATGAGTTCTGTCTCTGTAGATCCAGTCAGTGAATGACTTCCGTTCTCTGGATAGTAATGAATGAGTCCTGTCTCTGTAGGTGCAGTCAATGAACGACTTCCGTTCTCTGGATAGTCATGAATGAGTCCTGTCTCTGTAGGTGTAGTCAATGAGTGACTTCCGTTCTCTGGATGAGTCCTGTCTCTGTAGGTGCAGTCAATGAATGACTTCCGTTCTCTGGATGAGTCCTGTCTCTGTAGGTGCAGTCAATGAATGACTTACGTTCTCTGGATAGTCATGAATGAGTCCTGTCTCTGTAGATCCAGTCAGTGAATGACTTCCGTTCTTTGGATAGACATGAATGACTCCTGTCTCTGTAGGTGCAGTCAATGAATGACTTCCGTTCTCTGCATAGTCACTGAACGGTTTCCTGTCTCTGTAGGTGCAGTCAATGAATGACTTCCGTTCTCTGGATAGTCATGAATGAGTCCTGTCTCTGTAGGTGCAGTCAATGAATGACTTCCGTTCTCTGGATAGTCACTGAACGGTTTCCTGTCTCTGTAGGTGCAGTCAATGAATGACTTCCGTTCTCTGGATAGTCATGAATGAGTCCTGTCTCTGTCGGTGCAGTCAATGAATGACTTCCGTTCTCTGGATAGTCTCTGAATGAGTCCTGTCTCCGTAGGTGCAGTCAATGAATGACTTCCGCTCTCTGGATAGTCTCTGAGTGAGTCCTGTCTCTGTAGGTGCAGTCAATGAATGACTTCCGTTCTCTGGATAGTCACTGGACGGTTTCCTGTCTCTGTAGGTGCAGTCAATGAATGACTTCCGTTCTCTGAATAGTCACTGGACGGTTTCCTGTCTCTGTAGGTGCAGTCAATGAATGACTTCCGTTCTCTGGATAGTCACTGGACGGTTCCCGGTCCCTGTAGGTGCAGTCAATGAATGACTTCCGTTCTCTGGATAGTCATGAATGAGTCCTGTCTCTGTAGGTGCAGTCAATGAATGACTTCCGTTCTCTGGATAGTCTCGAATGAGTCCTGTCTCTGTACGTGCAGTCAATGAATGACTTCCGTTCTCTGGATAGTCTCTGAATGAGTCCTGTCTCTGTAGGTGCAGTCAGTGAATGCCTTAAACTCTCTGTGAATAGTAACTGAATGATTTCTCTGTAGGGAATGATTTCACAGTTGAGGATAGTGGGTACACAAAGGGGTGACCGCTGAGGGTCGTCAGTCCATGAAGGGGTGACCGCTGAGGGTCGTCGGTCCATGAAGGGGTGAACGCGGAGGGTGGTCGGTCCATGACGGGGTGACCGCTGAGGCTCGTCTGGGTCGTCGGTCCATGAAGGGGTAACCACTGAGGGTCGTCGGTCCATGAAGGGGTGACCGCTGAGGGTGGTTGGTCCATGAAGGGTGACCGCTGAGGGTGGTCTGTTCATAAAGGAGTGACCGTTGAGGTTCGCTGCTCCATGAAGAGGTGACCACTGAGGATGGTCGGTCCATGAAGGGTGACCGTTAAGAGTGGTTGGTCCATGAAGGGGTAACCACTGAGGTTGATTGGTCCATAGAGGGATGACCGCTCCGGGTGGTCTGTGCTTGATGGGCTGACCGCTGAGGGTGACTGGCCCATGAAGAGGTGACCGCTGAGGGTGGTTGGTCCATGCAATGAGCGATGACTGCTGAGGGTGGCTGGTCCATTAAGGGGTAACCGCTGAGGGTGGCTGCTCCATGAAGGGGTGACCGCTGATGGTGGTCAGTCCATGAAGGGGTGAATGCTGAGGGGGGGTGGGTCCATGAAGGGGTGACCGCTAAGGGCGGTTGGTTCATGAAGGGATGAACGCTGTGGGTGGTCAATCCATAAAGAGGTGACCACTAAGGGTGGTCGGTCCACGAAAGACTGACCACTGAGGTTGGTTTGTCCATGAAAGGGTGGCCTCCGAGGTTCGCTGGTTCATGATGAGGTGGCGGCTGAGGATGGTCAGTCCATGAAGGGTGACCTCTAAGGGTGGCTGGTCCATAAAGGGTGACCGCTGAGGGTGGTCATTCCATGAAGGAGTGACCACTGAGGGTAGTCGGTCCATGAAAGGGTGATCACCTAGGTTAGCTGGTCCATGAAGAGGTGACTGCTGAGGATGGTCGGTCCATGAAGGGTGACCGCTGAGGGTGGTCAATCCATGAAGGGGTGATCGCTCAGGGTGGTCGGTCCATGAAGGGTGACCGCTGATGGTAGCTAGTCCATGAAGGGGTGACCGCTGAGGGTGGTCTGTCCATGAAGGGGTGATCGCTGAGAGTAGTCGGTACATGAAGGGTGACCGCTGAGGGTGGCTGGTTCATAAAGGGGTGAATGCTGAGGATGATTGGTCCATAGAGGTATGACCGCTTAGGGTGGTCGGTCCATGAAGGGATGACTGCTGAGGGTGGTCGGTCCATGAAGGGATGACTGCTGAGGGTAGTCAGTCCATGAAGGAATGACTGCTGAGGGTGGTCAGTCCATGAAGTGATGACTGCTTAGGGTGGTTGGTTGGTCCATGAAGGGGTGACCAATGAGGGTGGACGGTCCATGAAGGGGTGATTGCTGAGGGTGGTCTGTCCATGATGGGGTGACCGCTGAGGGTGGTCGGTCCATGAAGGGGTGATTGCTGAGGGTGGTCTGTCCATGATGGGGTGACCGCTGAGGGTGGTCGGTCCATGAAGGGGTGATCGCTGAGGGTGGTTGGTCCATGAAGGGGTGACTGCAGAGAGTGGTCGGTCCATGAAGGGATGACCGCTGAGGGTGGTCGGTCCATGAAGGGGTAACCACTAAGGGTGGTCGGTCCATGAATGGATGACCACTGAGGGTGGTCGGTCCATGAAGGAGTGACCGCTCAGGTTGGTAGGTCCATGAAGGGGTGACCACTGAGGGTGGTCTGTCCATGAGGGGGTGATCGCTGAGGGTGGTCGGTACATGAAGGGTGACCACTGAGGGTGGCTGGTTCGTAAAGGGGTGAACGCTGAAGATGATTGGTCCATGGAGGTATGACCGCTTAGGGTGGTCGGTCCATGAAGGGATGACTGCTGAGGGTGGTTGGTCCATGAAGGGATGACTGCTGAGGGTAGTCAGTCCATGAAGGAATGACTGCTGAGGGTGGTCAGTCCATGAAGTGATGACTGCTTAGGGTGGTTGGTCGGTCCATGAAGGGGTGACCGCTGAGGGTGGACGGTCCATGAAGGGGTGATCGCTGAGGGTGGTCAGTCCATGAAGGGGTGAATGCTGAGGGGGGGTGGGTCCATGAAGGGGTGACCGCTAAGGGCGGTTGGTTCATTAAGGGATGAACGCTGTGGGTGGTCAATCCATAAAGAGGTGACCACTAAGGGTGGTCGGTCCACGAAAGACTGACCACTGAGGTTGGTTTGTCCATGAAAGGGTGGCCTCCGAGGTTCGCTGGTTCATGATGAGGTGGCGGCTGAGGATGGTCAGTCCATGAAGGGTGACCTCTAAGGGTGGCTGGTCCATAAAGGGTGACCGCTGAGGGTGGTCATTCCATGAAGGAGTGACCACTGAGGGTAGTCTGTCCATGAAAGGGTGATCACCTAGGTTAGCTGGTCCATGAAGAGGTGACTGCTGAGGATGGTCGGTCCATGAAGGGTGACCGCTGAGGGTGGTCAATCCATGAAGGGGTGATCGCTCAGGGTGGTCGGTCCATGAAGGGTGACCGCTGATGGTAGCTAGTCCATGAAGGGGTGACCGCTGAGGGTGGTCTGTCCATGAAGGGGTGATCGCTGAGAGTAGTCGGTACATGAAGGGTGACCGCTGAGGGTGGCTGGTTCATAAAGGGGTGAATGCTGAGGATGATTGGTCCATAGAGGTATGACCGCTTAGGGTGGTCGGTCCATGAAGGGATGACTGCTGAGGGTGGTCGGTCCATGAAGGGATGACTGCTGAGGGTAGTCAGTCCATGAAGGAATGACTGCTGAGGGTGGTCAGTCCATGAAGTGATGACTGCTTAGGGTGGTTGGTTGGTCCATGAAGGGGTGACCAATGAGGGTGGACGGTCCATGAAGGGGTGATTGCTGAGGGTGGTCTGTCCATGATGGGGTGACCGCTGAGGGTGGTCGGTCCATGAAGGGGTGATCGCTGAGGGTGGTTGGTCCATGAAGGGGTGACTGCAGAGAGTGGTCGGTCCATGAAGGGATGACCGCTGAGGGTGGTCGGTCCATGAAGGGGTAACCACTAAGGGTGGTCGGTCCATGAATGGATGACTACTGAGGGTGGTCGGTCCATGAAGGAGTGACCGCTCAGGTTGGTAGGTCCATGAAGGGGTGACCACTGAGGGTGGTCTGTCCATGAGGGGGTGATCGCTGAGGGTGGTCGGTACATGAAGGGTGACCGCTGAGGGTGGCTGGTTCGTAAAGGGGTGAACGCTGAAGATGATTGGTCCATGGAGGTATGACCGCTTAGGGTGGTCGGTCCATGAAGGGATGACTGCTGAGGGTGGTTGGTCCATGAAGGGATGACTGCTGAGGGTGGTCAGTCCATGAAGTGATGACTGCTTAGGGTGGTTGGTCGGTCCATGAAGGGGTGACCGCTGAGGGTGGACGGTCCATGAAGGGGTGATCGCTGAGGGTGGTCGGTCCATGATGGGGTGACCGCTGAGGGTGGTCGGTCCATGAAGGGGTGATCGCTGAGGGTGGTTGGTCCATGAAGGGGTGACTGCAGAGAGTGGTCGGTCCATGAAGGGATGACCGCTGAGGGTGGTCGGTCCATGAAGGGGTAACCACTAAGGGTGGTCGGTCCATGAAGGGGTGACCTCTGAAGTTGGTTGGTCCATGAAGGGGTAACAACTGAGGATGGTCAATCTATGAAGGGGTGACCGCTGAAGGTGGTCTGTGCAGAAAGAGGTGACTACTGAGGGTAGATTTCCAGCGCAAAGAAGCATGAAGTCTACATCTGGCAACGAGAGAGAAGACAAGTTCTAAAGGAAATGCTGGTCTTTGTGGGCAGGAGCTTCCTGTCTCCAAGTAGAATCCATGACTATGCGTACTTAGAGAATCACTCTGAGAATGACTCTCAACTACTGAAGAGTGAGCGAGCAATGGCTTCCTGGTCCTGGGAATAAAATTAGGCGCATGACCAACCTGCATTGGAGAGTCAGAGAATTACGTCCTGCCCTGAAGAATTGGAGAATGATTTCCGCATCCTGTGAATCCAGGAAGTGGAATGACTTGCTGCCCCTGTAGAGTCCAGAATGACTTGATGGAAATACACCCTGTGAATGACTGTTATCACCCTGAAGGACTGTGGCTCTAGCCCCCTGCTAACGACTTTCTCTCAGGAATAGGAGACTTCTCAGACTCTAGAATAAAGATTGTCTCCTGGAATATAGTGACCCAGGGGAGAAGTCAACTGAACCAGACATAAACCATCTCTCATCAAAGACAGTAAACACCTTCTCCTGCTCCAGACGTGGCAGTTGGACCTCTTTTATCCCCAGGCCGTCAAGTAGGCGCAACACCGAATGCATCCAGCGATGCCGTAGGTCTTTGGTCCAACGGTCTGAAACAGCTAGTTGCCTTCAACCGGTGTCCTTCTGAAGACTCCAGAGGTCTAAGCCTTGCGAGGTGCAATGTCCAATGACTATGAACGCCTCCCTCATGCACTTCAACATGTCAGTAGTCCTTCTTTGCTGGATTCAATGCAAAGCTCAGAAAATGGGGAGGAGACGAGGGCCTTATAAGGGACAAATGCGCCCTTGGGGTTCCTGCCCTGGACCATCCATTCTCACAGAAAGATGCGATACGAGTGTGCGCTGGAGGGTTAAAAGTATTGATCCAGATTGGTGTCTGCATTACACACAGACACAGAATGTCCCCTCCTTCTGGTAGCGGTCCAGGGCCCGCAGTTGTCGATGATGTCAACTGGCCCATTTCCAAGACGCAAAGCTCGGTATTTTGACTCAGAGGAAGCCCAAGAGTCCTCAGAGTCCACCAGAATCACTCACTGGAACCAGACTCCGATGGCGCGGCCTCCGAAGAGAGGCTCTTGAGGACCTGCCCAGGCACAACTACATCTCTCAAAGGTTCCTGAAGAATGATCTAGACCATGTAAGACATTAGATCTCCAGATCCCCCAGAAGGATCCCATCAAAAGGAACCTCCTGGCCCCCTTCCTGTGATAATTGTATTTGAAGACGTGTAGAAAAAGGAGCTTAAGGCAGCCCGGGTCCCCTCAAGGGGTGAGAAGACCTGAGGGAAAGAATACAAAGCCAAGAGGAAGATGAATAAAAGTAGTTTCTTCACCATAAAGTGGACTGAATCACAAAAGGCAGCAAGTGGCAATGCTACAAGCGGTTTCAGGAAGATGTTTTCATGTGGCACGTTGGAAGGTATGTCCCATCCACCCTGAGAGCAAGATCCCTCAATACTGCTGGATAGAACACTTCTGAGCATCTTCCAGGAGGAATCCCTGGATGAAATTCAGGCGAATACAAGCATCACAACATCGGTAATACGCTGGCATGCTTCAATGAAGTCAAAAGGTGGTTTTCCACCAGGCAAATAGATGGCGTAATCAGCGGCTCAACGCTTCACTATTCAGATGCGCTCCAGACCTATGGGTGAAGGTTCTTCAGAAACTCCCAACCTGCAGGGTCCCCGGCTCCTGGTTGAACAGCTTCATGGTTCTCAGCTTCAGGGAAGGGAAGGCAAGGGAGCTGCATTGTGGAGGCCCATCAGCCCAACAGAGGTGGAAGCTTGCTCGGGATGAGCCGATGGTGAAGGTGTCCAGACCTCTTGCCAAGGGATGCTAAGATTGGTCTTTCCACCGTTGGCCAAGCTTTTGTTGTCCATCATCTGGCGTCGGTGCACATCAGAGAAAGAAAGAACCGGTATATTATGGTTTTTTAGATTTTCCAACAGCAATGGATCTCAGATTGGAACAAACTATGGTGAAACTAGCGAACGCCTCACTGAACACACATCTGATGCTTCCAAGTTAGAAACTCTACATCGTCACGACCGCTTGGGAGAAGCTCGTGCTCGATGGTCATGTGTTTGCAAAATTCCAAATAAAATCAAGAGTGAAATAAGGCTACTCATTGGTTGCCTTCCTTCTCAACATGTCCATCAATGACCTTTCAGAAGAGGTTTTGGAAGGGTTGTTCGATACTGCAGGAATATAATACAGGCCAATCCCCTTGTGCCTGTTGGAAGTGACCATGTTCTACCTGCCGTTGTCACCAATACCGTGCCTGCTTCGACAGCAAATGGAAAAGCATTGCAAATAAAGACAAACTGAAACTCGTGGTATTGGGGCTCCCCGGATCAAGATATCAAAATCAGACCAGCTACTTATTGAAGTGGAAGCATCTAAAAGTGTTCAGCCTTTCTCCTACTTGTGGGATAACTTTCATGGTAACCAACTCCAGGAAGCACATCACAGGCTGGGTATCAAGGACAGGAGAACTAGTCAACAGGCGCATTCTGTAATTTATGCAGCCCTTTGGAGCTGCACTTCCCAACCTCTGCTCCAGGGAAAATGGACTCCATCGCAACTTGTGGCGACAAGATACAGTAATGGACAAGGAGAAGAAAGAATACACAGGGTTGGGGAATCCCCAAAATAAAAGTGCTTCATCACCACCTGTTGCTCTGTGTTGGTTGAGTTCATCCTACGAAAGCGGTCAGGAATGATAAGCTTCTTACGAAGCTCGGAGCTTGATCTCAACCACCCGATCTCAGAACAAGTAAGCTACAGATTGGGGCTCAGACAAGTATACGCGTTCCTCAACCATTGACCATAGCCGGAGCAGCTTCTTACTTAGAAAGGTCTATAGCCGTTCCTTAACCACTGACCGTAGCCGGTGCAGCTACTTACTTAGAAGGGTCTATAGATGTTCCTCAACCACTGACCATAGCCGGAGCAGCTACTTGCTTAGAAGGTCTATAGACGTTCTTCAACCACTGACCATAGCCGGAGCAGCTTCTTACTTAGAAGGGTCTATAGACGTTCCTCAACCACTGACCATAGCAGGAGCAGCTTCTTACTTAGAAAGGTCTATAGCCGTTCCTCAAACCACTGACCATAGCCGGAGCACCTTCTTAAATTAGAAAGGTCTATAGACGTTACTCAACCACTGACCATAGCCGGTGCAGCTACTTACTTAGAAAGGTCTATAGTCGTTCCTCAACTACTGACCATAGCCGGAGCAGCTTCTTACTTAGAGGGGTCTATAGACGTTTCTCAACCACTGACCATAGCCAGAGCAGCTTCTTACTTAGAAAGGTTTATAGACGTTCCTCAACCACTGACCATAGCCGGAGCAGCTTCATACTTAGAAAGGTCTATAGACGTTACTCAACCACTGACCATAGCCGGAGCAGCTACTTACTTAGAAGGGTCTATAGCCGTTCCTTAACCACTGACCATAGCCAGAGCACCTTCTTAAATTAGAAAGGTCTATAGACGTTACTCAACCACTGACCATAGCCGGAGCAGCTTCTTACTTAGAAAGGTCTATAGCCGTTCCTCAAACCACTTACCATAGCCAGAGCAGCTTCTTAAATTAGAAAGGTCTATAGACATTACTCAACCACTGACCATAGCCGGAGCAGCTTCATACTTAGAAAGGTCTATAGACGTTCCTCAACCACTGACCATAGCCGGAGCAGCTTCATACTTAGAAGGGTCTATAGACGTTCCTCAACCACTGACCATAGCCGGAGCAGCTACTTACTTAGAAGGGTCAATAGACGTTCCTCAACCACTGACCATAGCCGGAGTAGCTTCTTACTTAGAAAGGTTTATAGACGTTCCTCAACCACTGACCATAGCCGGAGCAGCTTCTTAAATTAGAAAGGTCTATAGATGTTACTCAACCACTGACCATGGCCTCCTTCCAGTAGCCACATAGCCACCACACGAATAGAACATGTTCAAGCCAATAGGTGTTCCTCAAAAAGGAGCCACCAATAGGAGGAGGAGTCCTTGCAGCATATAAGCATACCCATACACCGTAGGTAGCCTGGAAGCCCAACAGGCTGGCGGCTGCTGGGGACGGTGTACTTTATCATCACATGAGAGGTTGAGGGGACAGTGTGGTTATGTTCATGTGGTTTATCCACCTACTGGATGTTGCAGGGACAGTGTAGTTTATCCACCCATGGGCGGTTGAGGGGACAGTGTGGTTTATCCACCCATGGGAGGTTGAGGGGACAGTGTGGTTTATCCTCACATGAGTGGTTGAGGGGACAGTGTGGTTTATCCACCCATGGGCGGTTGAGGGGACAGTGTGGTTTTTCCTCCCATGGGAAGTTGCAGGGACAGTGTGGTTTATATTCAAACAGGCGGTGTGTGGTTTATCCACCCGCTGGAGATTGCAGGGACAGTGTGGTTTATCCACTCATGGGAGGTTGAGGGGACAGTGTGGTTTATCCACCATGGGCGGTTGAGGGGACAGTGTGGTTTATCCACCCATGGAAGGTTGAGGGGACAGTGTGGTCTATCCTCCCATGGGTGGTTGAGGGGTCAGTGTGGTTTATCCTCCCATGGGCGGTTGAGGGGACAGTGTGGTTCATCCTACCATGGGCGGTTGAGGGGACAGTGTGGTGTATCCACCCATGGGAGGTTGAGGGGACAGTGTGGTTTATCCTCCCATGGGAAGTTGCAGGGACAGTGTGGTTTATATTCAAACAGGCGGTTGTTCAGTTTATCCACCCGCTGGAGACTGCAGGGACAGTGTGGTTTATCCACCCATGGAAGGTTGAGGGGACAGTGTGGTCTATCCTCCCATGGGTGGTTGAGGGGTCAGTGTGGTTTATCTTCCCATGGGCGGTTGAGGGGACAGTGTGGTTTTTCCTCCCATGGGAAGTTGCAGGGACAGTGTGGTTTATATTCAAACAGGCGGTTGTGCGGTTTATCCACCCGCTGGAGACTGCAGGGACAGTGTGGTTTATTCACCCATTGGAGGCTGTGGGGACAGTGTGGTTTATCCTCCATTGGGAAGTTGCAGGGAGAGTGTGGTTTATTACATTCAAACAGGCGGTTGTGTGGTTTATTTAGACCCTGGAGATTGCAGGGACAGTGTGGTTTATCCACCCTTTGGAGGCTGTGGGGACAGTGTGGTATAACCAGCCACTGGAGGTTGCAGGGACTGTGGCTTATCCACCCATGGGAGGTTGCTGGGACAGTGTGGTTTATCCTCACACAGGAGGTGCAGGGACTGTGTGGTTTATCTTCAAACAGTTAGTAGGGGGACAGAATGGTTTATCTTTGTGCGGATTCTCCACTAACTGGAGGTTGCAGGGACAGTGTGGATTATCCACAAACTGGAGGTTGCAGGGACAGTGTGGGTTATCCTCACATGGGTGTTTACGGGAACAGTGTGGTTTATATTAAAACAGGCGGTTGTGTGGTTTATTTACCCCCTGGAGATTGCAGGGACAGTGTGGTTTATCCACCCTTTGGAGGCTGTGGGGACAGTGTGGTTTAACCAGCCACCGGAGGTTGCAGGGACTGTGGCTTATCCACCCATGGAAGGTTGCTGGGACTGTGTGGTTTATCCCCACATAGGAGGTGCAGGGACAGTGTGGTTTATCTTCAAACAGTTAGTAGGGGGACAGAGTGATTTATCTTTGTGCGGATTCTCCACTAACTGGAGGTTGCAGGGAAAATGTGGATTATCCACAAACTGGAGGTTGCAGGGACAGTGTGGGTTATCCTCACATGGGTGTTTACGGGAACAATGTGGTTTATATTCAAGCAGGAGGTTGTGTGGTTAATCTACTGACGGAGTTTCACGGACAGTGTGGTTTATCCACCCATGGGATATTGTAGGGACAGTATGGTTCATCCACCGACTGGAGGTTGCTGGGATAGTGGTTTATTCACCCACTGGATGTTGCAGGGATAGTGTGGCTTATCCACCCTATGGGTGTAGCTGCGGCAGTGTGGTTTATCCACCCAATGAATGTTGTGCAACAGCGCTTTATCCACCCACTGGATGTTAAAGGGACAATGTGGTTTATCCACCCACTGTGTTTTTTTGGGGGGGGGGGGTTTGTCCTCATTTATAGATAAGTGAGAGGTTTATAAGCAAGCCAACGGTTTATTCTCGGATCCCCAAAGTAAGGTAACAATACCGACGAAACCGGATGCCGTGATCCTAGAGGAAGGTGTGCACACAACTCTTCCCAAATCTCCCTTATAACAGAATCATTGGACCGTATAGGTTTATATGTATTTACAGGATTTTCTATGATCGAGTTATTAACCCAAGTATCCCAGGTCCCCCACATTGTAATTCTTTTTCTTGAAGAACTCGCAAGATCCCGTCTACGGATGCGTTCCGCCGAGGATACCCAGTCTAATCTCATTGGAGGTTGAGGGGAGATCCGTTTTAGGCAGATTTCCGTCCGTGCAAGCAAAATTACCAAAAAAAAGAGAAACTTGTCAGTTGGAAAGATTATAACTTAAGCTCTCTCCGAAATACCCCCAAAGATAACCAAAATCAGGCTACCTTAATTTCTTGCCGCAACACCTCAGTACCGACATTATGCCAGGTCCCTGGATAGAAGGACACTGCCAGAACATATGGAGATCGTCCGCGTCATCAGAGGCGCACTTCGGGCAGACCTGCCGATCTCCTCCCAATTTCGAAAGTTTCTTCTGGTCCAACATGCCCTATGGAGTGTGAACATACGGTTTCTCTTAAGATGGGCAGCTTAACCACATTCCATAAAGTGCGCATCGATACTTGCCACAGATATGTTACGTTGGTCAAAGGCAGCCCTCTTCTGCAGGGTTCCTCCATAGCTGGTAACGGGGGCTCTCCCTTAACCAAAGCCAATGCCGTTTGAAGCCTCTTTACGTTGGTGGGGGGGGGGGTCCCCGTAGAATGGTTTCAGGATCTTCATTTATTTCTCCCTCTTTATCTAATTTAGCACCCCAACTCTCTGACTGATAGAGCTTGAATCGCGAGGGTCTTTGATGTGTAGTGTTGGAAAGTCCTTCCCATGGAAGAAGTTTATTCTCTTGGAAGAGTTGACCCCAATTCAAAATACCTTCTTTCAATAGTGGAATCGACAGGCTATCTTTTAGACAAGCTGGAATCCCTGGGGAGTTGAAAATAGGGGCCCCTCAACTATTATATGGAATTTTTAGGATCTTCCTTATATAAAACCAGACTTCACAAGCAGATCTTAACACCTTGAGTTTAATTTAAAAAAAATATTTGGGGTATCCAAACTTGAACAAACAATGTCACCACCATGGGGAGTATTTTTGGCCATTGCTTGAAACACTGGGGAGAAACAAGATGCGTTGAACAGGAGGGGCCTTACATTCTTTAATTGGAAGGCAAAGCAATAAAATCGATGGTCAGGACCGGCGATGTCCCCTTCCGACCACCCACTGGTTTATCCACTCAATGGATGTTGTGGAGACAGTGTGGTTTATTCACTCACTAGAGGTTGTGGGGACCATGTGGTTTATTCACTCTCTGGAGATTGCGGGACAGTGTGGTTTATTCCCTCACTGGAGGTTGTGGGGAAAGTTTGGTTTACTCACTCACTGGAGGTTGCGGGACAGTATGGTTTATTCACTCACTGGAGATTGCGGGGACAGTGTGGTTTATTCACTCACTGGAGGTTGCGGGACAGTATGGTTTATTCACTCACTGGAGATTGAGGGGACAGTGTGGTTTATCCACTCAATGGATGTTGTGGAGACAGTGTGGTGTATTCACTCACTAGAGGTTGTGGGGACCATGTGGTTTATTCACTCACTAGAGGTTTTGGGGACAGTGTGGTTTATTCCCTCACTGGAGGTGTGGGGAAAGTGTGGTTTATTCACTCACTGGAGGTTGCGGGACAGTGTGGTTTATTCACTCACTGGAGGTTTTGGGGAAAGTGTGGTTTATTCACCCAATGGATGTTCCGGGACAGTGTGGTTTATCCACTCACTGGAGATTGCGGGACAGTGTGGTTTATTCACTCACTGGAGGTTGCGGGATAGTGTGGTTTATCCGCTCACTGGAGATTGCGGGACAGTGTGGTTTATTCACTCACTGGAGGTTGCGGGATAGTGTGCTTTATCCGCTCAACGGATGTTCCGGTACAGTGTGGTTTATCCACTCAATGGATGTTTCGGGACAGTGTGGTTTATCCACTCAACGGATGGTCCGGTACAGTGTGGTTTATCCACTCAATGGATATTCCGGTACAGGGTTGTTTATTCACTCACTGGAGGTTGCGGGACAGTGTGGTTTATCCGCTCAATGGATGTTCCGGTACAGTGTGGTTTATCCACTCAATGGATGTTCCGGTACAGTGTGGTTTATTCACTCACTGGAGGTTGCGGGACAGTGTGGTTTATCCACTCAATGGATGTTCCGGTACAGTGTGGTTTATCCGCTCAATTGATGTTCCGGTACAGTGTGGTTTATCCACTCAATGGATGTTCCGGTACAGGGTTGTTTATTCACTCACTGGAGGTTGCGGGACAGTGTGGTTTATCCGCTCAATGAACGTTCCGGTACAGTGTAGTTTATCCACTCAATGGATGTTCTGGTACAGTGTGGTTTATTTGCTCAATGGATGTTCTGGTACAGTGTGGTTTATCCACTCAATGAACGTTTCGGTACAGTGTGGTTTATCCACTCAATGGATGTTCTGGTACAGTGTGGTTTATCCGCTCAATGAACGTTCCGGTACAGTGTGGTTTATCCACTCAATGGATGTTCTGGTACAGTGTGGTTTATCCGCTCAATGATTGTTCCGGTACATTGTGGTTTATCCACTCAATGGATGTTCCGGTACAGGGTTGTTTATTCACTCACTGGAGGTTGCGGGACAGTGTGGTTTATCCGCTCAATGAACGTTCCTGTACAGTGTGATTTATCCACTCAATGGATGTTCTGGTACAGTGTGGTTTATCTGCTCAATGGATGTTCTGCTACAGTGTGGTTTATTCACTCAATGGATGTTCCGGTACAGTGTGGTTTATTCACTCACTGGAGGTTGCGGGACAGTGTGGTTTATCCGCTCAATGGATGTTCCGGTACAGTGTGGTTTATCCGCTCAATGGATGTTTCGGTACAGTGTGGTTTATCCACTCAATGGATGTTCCGGTACAGGGTTGTTTATTCACTCACTGGAGGTTGCGGGACAGTGTGGTTTATCCGCTCAATGAATGTTCCGGGACAGTGTGGTTTATCCGCTCAATGAATGTTCCGGTACAGTGTGGTTTATCCACTCAATGGATGTTCCGGTACAGGGTTGTTTATTCACTCACTGGAGGTTGCGGGACAGTGTGGTTTATCCGCTCAATGGATGTTCCGGTACAGTGTGGTTTATCCGCTCAATGGATGTTCCGGTACAGTGTGGTTTATCCACTCAATGGATGTTCCGGTACAGGGTTGTTTATTCACTCACTGGAGGTTGCGGGACAGTGTGGTTATCCGCTCAGTGAATGTTCCGGGACAGTGTGGTTTATCCGCTCAATGGATGTTCCGGTACAGTGTGGTTTATCCACTCAATGGATGTTCCGGTACAGGGTTGTTTATTCACTCACTGGAGGTTGCGGGACAGTGTGTTTTATCCGCTCAATGGATGTTCCGGTACAGTGTGGTTTATCCGCTCAATGGATGTTCCGGTACAGTGTGGTTTATCCGCTCAATGGATGTTCCGGTACAGGGTTGTTTATTCACTCATTGGAGGTTGCGGGCAGTGTGGTTTATCCGCTCAATGAATGTTCCGGGACAGTGTGGTTTATCCGCTCAATGGATGTTCCAGTACAGGGTTGTTTATTCACTCACTGGGGATTGCAGGATCTTTTGGTCTAAGTTTACCTTTGTGGATACCAAAAAGTAGTAAATTTACACAAAGGTGTAAGTTTACCTTCGTGAATGGGGCCATAGACTACAGTCATGTTTAATTCATTGTCATACAAGGCAAGAATTGAAATCTTCTCTATTCCAATTATTCAGGACACATTGTTGGTACTAATTTGCTTGATACTATTAACAATCATTGGCAAAGCCAAGAGGTTTGGATTGCATTAGGCGTGGGTATGTCTTGTGCTCTGTGTCTGGATGCAATAAGGGAAACCTTACAGAGAAGAGCCCAGATAGTAGCTATTGGCACAAGCACAGGGTCCGGCCCCTCAAATGCATAAGCCACGCCTCTTGGAACTCACTCCTAGTGACACTTGCTAGGCCACGCCCCTTGAGAGACCCACACACCTTTTTCACCGCACGTAAAGCAGTGGTAAGCAGAGACCCCACACAGGAGGAGTGCATTGGGGTTCAGTCTGAAGGGCCACATGGGGCGCTCTGCACCCACACCTGCCCCCGCAGGCTTGGGAGGCGGAGGGGTCTGTGAGGGGGGGTGGCCAGCACTGCATGAGGACAGAGCCCTTTGTCCCAGCCAGCCACCCACCTAGGAGGGCGATAGCTGGCTGGGGGGGAATATAACTGCGGACTGCACTATATTCAGGGTAAATTACAGAGCTGCGGACCCGGGGCTTCCCGGAGGAAATCTTAAATTACACTGAAGCGACCGGGAAGCTTGGGGTGTAATCACAGACCCCGAGATTTGGCTCCTGGCTTGGAAGACGAGCACCGACGGATGAGAGGGCCCAGCCCTCGGAATCCGGTGAGGGGGGCGGCTGCCAAGCCGCAGAGAGGCCTCGGAGCCTCCGTCCTCACTCAGCCATGCACTGAAAGGGCGCCAAGATCACACACTCAAGGAGTGCGCTGCTGGGAGGAGGAAGAGAGTGCGTCCAGGCGCCTCATGGCTTTCGGGGTGCAGTGCTACAGAGCAGCCAGGGGGAGTGTGGGAGGTGGGCACACTGGGGGCTGATTCACGAAGGTAAACGTACACTTTTGCTTAAGTTTACTACTTTTCTGCATTCTCAAAGGTACACCTAGACCAAAAGTTTAACTTTACTAGTAGTGACTTACCTTTGTGAATACTGAAAGTAGTAAAGTTACGCAAAAGTGTACGTTTTCCTTTGTGAATCGGCCACACTGTGTGTAAACTTACAGAGGCGTGGAGGTTGTGATTGTATGTTTGCATGACATCACCGTGTGTTAAATCTTGTGTGGGACTGCAGTGTGTTGATACATGATGGCACGTGTTTTGTGTGTCTGTCTGTATTGTGATGGCGCCTTGATTGAGCTGTGTGTGAATGCATGAGTCTGACTTGTTGATCTGTGTGTGGTGTTTAACCCCTTCCATGCCCATGACGGAACGGTTCCGTCATGAGCATCGGTTGCGCTGTGCTCATGACGGAACCGTTCCGTCATGGCCCCGCCCGCGCTCGAACCCTTCAGCACCGCGGGGGAATTCCCGCCGCGCTGAAGGGGTTAAAGGCAGGCGGGGTCAGGGCCGTGGCTAGTGACGTCAGCCATGGCTCGCGGATGGATACCCGCATGTGTCCCGTGTTGCTCCTTTCACCGGTGCCTCTGGCCCAAGACTCTGCTCAGTCCAATGGGATGAAACAAGCCCGGGGGAAAAGTCTCCGCTGGTAGCGGCTCGAGGCGTCCGGACTCACTGCACGAGGCGCATCAGAGAGCGTGCAGTAACTCCGGTGTTCAGTCAATGCTGGCATTTAAAAGAAGAATTGGACTTATGTGTGTAGGAAGCGGGCTCTGTATATACTATACCAAAGTGAGGTACAGTGTGCAGAGAGTCCAGTGGAACCCCAAAGGTAGGCAGAGGTAAAGTTAGATAGCACCTCACTCTCTATTTGAAGTAGTGCGGTCGAGCAGTAAGGCAGTATCAGAGGACAGCGTTAGGCATTTATTGTACACACTCAGTCAGCAAATTAATTCACACACTCAAAGACTGAACTTCAGACCAATTTGTTTTGTATGAAAATATTCTTTTAGTTATTTTATTTTCTAGAACCAAGCAAGCCTGGCACAGGTAAGTAATAAATACTTTACAGTAGTAATGCATTTGAAATACAGTTTGAATGATAATTGTATATGCACTTTGGTTTGATTTACAGTATGGATGCTGAGAAATGCAATACTTAGGAAATGCAGGACATAGACTTGATTAGGCTTTTCAGTAAAATAGCAGGAAAGTAACTTTTGCGATTACTAGACTTACACGGAGTAGTATCCCGAGACACGACTCTGGGACTTTTCCTGAAAACAGGTAAGTAAAATCGTTTTTGTTAGATTATGCAATTTTAAAGAATTTCTTTAGTTTCTCAAACTCCACTCTTTGAAACTTTTCACAGAAAAACAGTCAATGTTATCCTATGGAGGAAAATAGTGTTATCGGTTTTGAGGTAAGTATTTGTGAGTGGGAGTTGAGGTTCAGGGGGTAGACTCAGGGGTCCCCCAGGGTCAAGGATGCACTCTAGTTACACCCTCAGCGGCACTAGGGTGGCCGGGTGCAGAGTGCTGAGGCCCAATGTCATCCAACGGGGGATAGGGGGCCTCTGGTTGGTGGCTGCTGGCGAGCAGGCCACTTGGCTGTGGGAGCAAAGCTCCTATGGTTTAGGTCAGGACAAATGGGAAACAGAGTAGCACCAAAGGTGCACAGTCAGCGGCACTAGGGCGGCCGGGTGCAGGGTGCTGTTTCGAAGTTGGGCGCCCTGTTGTTTTCAATGAGGAACCTCCGGTTTGCAAAGGCACTGCAGGCTCGGGGACGAAGGTCTTCTGGGTGACACCACCACTTCGAGAGGTAAGTTGGGAAGTTAGGGGTTGATTAGGCACCATTGGTTTGGGCACACAAGGCCATGGGGCGTCGGGTGCAGGGGGTGCCTTTTGGGGTCAGATCTTCTTACCAGCTCCTGGTCACGGTTAGGGGGGACTTCTGGATTTAGGCTGCAGGCGTCGGCTGGAGGCTTGAGGCAGGTCAGGGGCAGTGGCGTCACTAGGGTTGGTGTCACCCCCTCACGACTTACCGCATGGACCTCCTCCGCCCCGAGTCCAGCAGTGGACACAGTTGGCAAATAACGGGACCATACAGAATCCTTAGTAACGTTTGTAAATATAGGTCCTATATTTACAAAATGTGCCTGTTAACAACAGTGTGATAATGACTCATTAATCATGTTGTACAGTGGGCTACCTGCTAGTCAACAAGATATATCAGTGGTCGAAGTGGGGGAAAAAAAGTAGGGGAACTGTGGGCGGAGAATCAGAGGGCTGGAATAACCCAAGGATTGGATCAGTGGGCAGAGCCAGAGGCGTGGTCAGAATGCGCAAACATCCCAATTTTTTGTATTAGTTTGGTTTCACTGCCCAGTTTTATCAACCAATGGATACACATGATTATTTAAGGTTATAATGAGTTATTGACAGTAAAATGTGTTCACAAAGTGGGATATGCTTCTAATCACAGAATGTCCCCAAATACGATAAAATGTGGAAGCACAAGCCATTTGTCTCCGAGCCATGGAGTTTCTGTCATCAGCACTTCTCCCGTTTCCAAAACAGGAGTTCAAACATGAATGGCTAAAAATCCTAGTTTGCAAATGTTTTCTAAATAATAATGGCTCTGCCATATTTGCCTCATAATGCAAGATCTGCAGCATGATCTGACCATTTAAACGAATAAATTATTTGTAGCTCAAACGTATCAAAAGTTAATAAAAAATGTGACTTGTGTTGCTGCAGAGTAGATGACAGTTAATAGCCCACTGTTCTATGTTAGGATTTTAACTTATAAACGGCAAGTAACAAAAGGATCTCTCTGACAAAAGCAGTAGCCCACTGGCCTATTTAAATTATGTGCACTTTGTGATCTGCATGGTACATGTTCTTAGCAGCAGGTACATTAACCCTCTGAGCTACCTTTCCATGATTCAAATCTTCCATTAGACAAAATTCCGATCTCTCTCTAGGAAGAACATTAATCACCAGAGTCATCATGACATTTTTATTGTTACCGAAAATTACTGGGGGTCAGGAAGGAGGCAGCAAGCGCTTTTAAAACCATAATATACTTGCAAAAATGATGCCTCCACCTAAAGTGAGCACCTGGTGCGGTCACACCGGTTGCACCGCCCTAGAGCTGGCCCTTCTCAAGGGTCCTGTGATCTCAGTGACAGGGTCACTGTTCTAGGGTGTGCTGCTTCATTGGCCTGCCCGCAAGACTGGAGGTGAACTTCAGTATGAATAGTGGTGGACAAGCCTTGAAGGTTAACCTACACTTGTCATGCTAGGGTCCACCTGCTGGTGCTACGACACCGGGGCGTCTAATGTCTTGCGAAGCCTTCTAAGGTCTAGCATGAGATAGTGCTCTCTCAGGAGAGTGGTCTGGCGGACTGGTTATTAAGGCTGAACCTGGTTCCCCAGTTCCAAATTCAGCAGCTCTGGCCATAGTGCCACATCCTCTTCCCCCACTGAACACCATACTGCCCCACTGAGAAAAACTCAGACTGCCTTCAACTACAACCCAATTGTTGCCGGCTATAAACACCTGGATGCGGCTCAATTTAAATTACGCACTGGGCAAGAGCAATAATATGTGGCCTACAAAAAAAAGTGACAGCATCCTGGAAAAAGCAAACAATCATAGGGAATGCAAAATTTTGCAAACCATTTGAAATGTAAGCAGGAACAACATGGTTACCTTAACGCTTTTACACTCACTGTTCAGAAATCAGTGAGTGCTTTTGCCTGAAAAGTTAAGAACATGACAACAGGGCCCTGAATGGACCCATTTCAATGGCCATTGCTTATATCCTTACAAAACGTAAGCAGTATGGTTAAAAAAAGACAACATCCCTAGATACAGTGCAGCAGTACAAATTTTGCTTTTCAATCCTCACATTGCAGTACCTCCAGGATTGGTGCATTAGTTCCAAGCCCAGGGAAAACAAAGCCAAGACAACAAAAATAGCGCTTCACTGGCAAACTCTGTAAAAGTGGCGCTAATGTGTTTGGGTGTGAATAAAATCAATCTGGACAGTTTGCTACCACTCTGTCTTACTTTATTTAGTTATTTATTTTTCATATTTTTAAACTTTTATTCCCGAGGCTGCATTTTGGAATTAAATGTCAGAAAAATACGACATTGATTTCCAGCAAAAGTGATTTTCTTTTTTGGATCCATTTCACAGGGAAGCAAATAAAAGAAAGGAGAGGAGACAGTGCGCACTAAGCACAGGCACCTCCTCCGCCTAAAAGGTTAGGTTGCTAGGCGCACACCGGCCCTGTTGGTGTCACCCCATGTGAGGGTGTCATCCGGTGCCGTCCGCACCCCCATAGTGACGCCGCTGGTCAGGGGTCACCGGATCTCGGGTCAGGATCGCCGGGGGGACCTCCTCGTGGTGTTTGCCCACTCGAGCTCAGGCTGTGGACGGCGGGTGCTGAGTGGGGCGGATTCACTGTGTCCGGCCGGAGCCAGAGGTTGCAGATAAACAAATCCGCTCTTCACGGGAGATCTGGGCCTAAATCCATCGTTTTTTTGCTCTCCATGCCATTCCAGTTTGGACCCAGCCATAAGCAAATCAGTCTTTACCCACTCGGGGGGACAAATGCAACAATTTTAGAAAAGAAGAGAGAGATCCCTTAAGAAATCAAGGGAATAGGATACTTTTACAAGTGTCAACTAGCAGTCCCTTGACCATATGTTCAAACCAATGTGATTCAGAAACATAATTTCTCACACTCTCACGATTTAAAAATTTTTTAACATTTATTGATTGTCAAAGCATATTATACAATACCATTAAAAACTCAATCTATTCTAATCCCTACTTAACATTAATCGACGCAGAAATAATAATTCCAATAATATATTCAATTTGGGCAAAAACAGAAATAAAAAGGTTAAAAATATTAATTTGATAATACAAATTAATCCAAAGATATAATCAGAACAATTTGTTACATTACACACCCCTCGTTATGAGCCAGCATAACTGAGAAAACACAACAAAACAAGACAATACACTTTGTCATATAATCACACATCCAAATCAATACTGGACATTGACCGCTTCTGGGATGTTTGGAGTCCTTTTATCCCTATAAGCATCTATCCGTTTCTATGGATTGTATGTTTTCCATAAGCGTCGACGCGTTTCGATAGGCTATGTTGTATGCCACTATCTTCCTCAAGACCTTAGATAGATGTTTTCTCTGTGATTGATATTCTGTGCTTTTTTCCTGTTTACAGAAAGAGATATTGTTATATATGTTTGTTTGAACAAGACCGTTTACCATAGAAACTGTCACTCTATTGACTCTTCTGGGAATACCCTTATGGGAAACTATACCCAGAATTCCATATTATGTTGGACACTATTTGCTTGTGTGAGGCGCCAATTTATAAGTACTATGTGCCTCTTGACCAATTCTAGGCGTTGTCTAAAGTTATGCACCTTTTCCCTGATAACGATGTTGTTTGCCAGAAAAATAGTTGTCAACTTACACAGTTAGTCTTGTTTCATATGCCCACATTGTTTTTGTGGTGCGAACTTCATCTTTTCATACTGGTAAGAAGATGTAAGGGATCAGGCTTGTATAAAAATTTTCGTATACCTTTCACCCCGTGATCTGAAAATGGGAGAGAGAAAAAAAACAGGCTTGTCTACTTCTTAATTTTCCACTTAAAGTGTCACCCTCCTTGCTGCTGCATCCAGTTATTTGCAGCTTTACTAATACGGCAACGGTACATGATGCCTTCTATATATCGCGTCTGGAAAAGAACTAGTGCATTCCTACCTTGATTGTGTTTCACTATTCTTCCCCCGCGTTGTCTGTGGTATCTTTTAAATCCTCGACCGAAATTGCGTAAGGCTTTTAAGCGGGACCGTTATGCATAAATGTTTCCTCGTCTTTTTGCCTAAAACGAAGAGATTAAATGGATTACTCTCCCTCTTATTATCCATTACCCAATCTCTCTACGGCACGGAATAAAATCCCACCCGATGTCTCTCCGCTCGTAGTCTTACCTAAATCACGCCGATAATTGCTCGAACGCGGGGTAACGTCTTCGTTCTGCTTCCATTGCTTAGCCTGTCTGCCTTTTTTTTAATACCTTACTATTGTGCCATGTGACCCGTGTTGGCCAATGCCGTATCGTTGTATTTAGTCTCTAATTCACCATGTATGTTAGGTGCAGTGGTATTGGTTAATCGTTAGTTCGTTGTTTTTTTTGTGCGTGTAACTTTATTGTTTTCACTGCTCACATAGGTTACACACCTCTTTCCGATATATACTATATACTGTAATAAACCCAATGCTCATAATGCATAGATAATAGGTCTCGCACTTGGGATCTTATAAGTGTTTAGCCATGCAACAGTTGGTGTTGTTGCACCAAGGATATTCTGCTGCATAACTAAATACTTATAAGGTCCCAAAAGCGAGACCGATCGGCTATGCCAATGCTTGTTCTGAATTGACTGAGCCACATGTAAAAAAAACAAGCGATTTAAGCAGACATATTATGCAAAACATTTTAGAAATAAGAAAGATTCTGCCTAGAAGAAATATCTAATGAATCAGAGTTACGCAATCCATGAAATGGAGCTCATGTAGCTGCCCAAATGTATTCTATAGATCTCTCTGGAAAGCTGCCATAGAGCTGGTAGAATAAGCGTGCACCTTGTCTAACATAAAGAAACTAAGAATCTCCAATGAGTAAGACATTCATGAAGCATGTAGTGGCTCTTCAAGCTTTTCTATCAGGTAGTCGGCTCCAAATAATGAACGGAGGTTCTTAAAGATGTCATTTGAAGTAGAAAAATAGCACTCTTTATCTATCTATGTTTGGCATGGTACCTCAGCAGCTAGACACCAAAACCCTTGTTCCGATCATGAAAAGTTCAGGGTTTATCATTTCAACCTGTGGGACAACGCTGGGCTCTGCCAGGAAGAAAGCGAACATGGTCTAGGCTTTTAGGCGCAGTAGGCCAATTCATATTTGAAAAGGTAAAGTTAAAAACAGCCTACCCGTAATAACCCGCCTCCCTATATAAGGAACACTTTACCTTCTACCGCCCTCCGTCTGGCCTCACAAGAGGGAGAAGGACACCGGAAGTCAATTTTTAACATCGTGACCCGCAGGAGGTGTCTGACTATGTTCACAGTGGTACAGGAAATGTACCACAGCCACCCGGAAGTTATATCAACCAATCAGGAACTGTTTCCCAATCCAAATGCCATCTCTGGAACGTACCGTCTGCAAATAGAGTCATAGAAGTAAATAAAGACAGAGCTCAAACACCTATTCTTGCCGATTACCCACCTTGCATTAGTGAGCAGAAAGATTTTCTTTAAACTCCTCCTGTATAAACAGTAAGTCTCCTATCTTGCACCCAGAAATTTGAGACTGGACTGCTTTCTTGAAAGCCAATTCAGCCTGGTTTCAAGGTAGCGGTGTGAGCAGTTCAAGAGCGGCGTGGTCAGAACCGGAAGCAGGATACTTGAAGTCCTACTACCTTTTTTCTGGGCTTTCCTTTACTAAGATGGCGGCTCCTGGTTTTCATGCATGTGAACCAACTGCGGGAAAACTCTGCCGCCAGGAGCAGGACGGGGAAGATGGGGACGATAAAAAGCTGGGTGTGGAACCATGGAAACCGCGTCGCCTCCCTGGGGGAACGAGAGTCTCTCGCCGCCTGCTACTGGTGGTGCTGGAGGGGGCTAGTCTGGAGAGAGTTAAGGTAATGCACAGTTGCATCCAGCCATTTCCCCACTTGAGCTTTATATCACTGGTTGTGGATCGAGTCTGGAAACGACATAACCGCAAGTTTATAGCTGCCAAGGTTTCAGATTGCTTATGTGTGGCATTTCCTTAGTTTCAGTGCACTTATGAGTGACATTCAGCGAGTATGAATGACACTTTTACGCGCCAAAAACATGCAATGATGTCCATGGAAAAAGTCAAATTGTAATGAGTAACCAGGCACTGAAGCGGTGTACAAATTGTGGTAGGTTTACTGACACTGAAGGCCCACGATTTGAACAACGAGAAACTCTAACTCTGCAGCAGGTGCTTTCATCCTATTATATCTTAATAATCAACAGTCTCCACCCTTACCTCAGCGTCAGGTGCAGCTGACCCACAAGTAACCAAGAGATCTCTGTCACAAAAGCAGCAACCCACTGAGCTATGCACATAAAATACAGTTCTGTAAATGCTGATAAACTTACTTTGTAGCACGCATATTAACCCTCTGTGCTCCGTTATGGTGAGAGTCAAAACTGCCAGTAAAAATAACTCCGACCTTTTTCCAGCAGGAACATTTATCTGGCTTCTCAGTAAATTTACTCTATATGCAACCAATAAATAGCTAAATAATTAAATACTATCCAAAGCACAACAATAATAATCTTGACGGGTATAGGTTTTTGGAGGAATCAAATTGCAGAAAAATAGTTGCAGTGTTTGAGTTTAAAACCAGCCCGGCTTCCAAAGTGGTGCGCGTGCATCCAAAGGACAACAATAATAATCTTGACGGGTATAGATTTTTGGAGGAATCAAAGAGCAGAAAAATAGTTGCAGTGTTTAGAACTGGCTCTCCTATAAAGAGAATTCTATTACGTTTAGAAGTAACATTAGAGGTATAAGTGCATCGCGATCACTTTTCACCTGCCGCGAAAGTGATCGCGATGCACTTAATGACCCGTGACGGAGGAAAGACAGATGGCGGCTGCGCGCGTGAACGTTAGCACTAGGCCAGCAAAAGCCTTTGGGAGCACTTCAAAAAAGCCCCTTACTAAATGTCTCGCTGAGACAGCACATGCGCTGGCTCAGGCGAGACCTAAAAAGAACTATTGATGGACAGAATGCAGAACAATGTCATACATTCACCCCAGTACAGAGATCTGGGCCTGAATCCATCCTTTTTTTGCTCAACATGCCACTCCTGTTTGGACCCAGCCATATGCAAATCAGTCTTGACCCTGTGCCCTATGCTCGAACTGCCAGGCCAGGTTCTCCCTGGACTGGAAACAAGCATCCTACGACTGGTTTTGGAATTGCACCCCTCTTCAGCCAGGATAGCTTGATTCCAGTGGCATGGAGAGCACGGGACTCACGTCTGAGCATACCCGTCCCACTCGGGGTGACAAATGCAAAAACAACAGTGGATGGACAGAATGCAGAACAATGTCATACATTCACCCCAGTACAGAGATCTGGGCCTAAATCCATCGTTTTTTTGCTCACCATGCCATTCCAGTTTGGACCCACCCATATGCAAATCAGTCTTGTTGCTTGTTTCCGGTCCAGGGAGGACCTGGGGTGGCATGGTGAGCAAAAGAATGGTGGATTTAACCCAGATCTCTTGACTGGGGGTGAATGTTTTGATTTCTTCTGCATTCCGTCCATCAAATAGTTATTTTTGCATTTGTCACCCCGAGTGGGACAGGTATGCTCAGACGTGAATCCCGTGCTCTCCATGCCACTGTTACTGGCAGCGGCATTTGAAAGGGTAAGTGAATAGCACAAACTGCGGCCTGGGTACCTCAGAGGAGGGCGATGGGCGATGGGTGACTCAGAGGATGGCGCTGGGTGCCTCAGAGTTGGGGGATGGGTGCCTCAAAGAGGTGGAGGCTGTGTGCCTCAGAGAGGTTGGCAGTTCGGACTGGACTGTTCCCATGAGGCACTGGGTCAAGACTGATTTGCATATGGCCAGGTCTAAACTGGGGTACCTGGCGGGACGGCAGGTGTAGGGCCTGGTCAGGCTTAGGGGTGCAGGGACAGAGCAGGGCCCTTACACTACAGAGCATCCTGGCGGGACGGCAGGTGTAGGGTCCGGTCAGGCCTAGAGGTGCAGGGACAGGGCCCTTACACTACCAAGGATCCTAGCCGGAGGCAGGTGTAGGGTCCGGTCAGGCCTAGGGGTGCAGGGACAGAGCAGGGACCTTACACTACCAAGGATCCTAGCCGGAGGCAGGTGTAGGGTCCGGTCAGGCCTAGGGGTGCAGGGACAGAGCAGGGACCTTACACTACAGAGCATCCTGGTGGGACGGAAGATGTAGGGTCCGGTCAGGCCTAGGGGTGCAGGGTCAGGATAGAGCCCTTTCACTACCGGCCATCATGGCGGCACGGCAGATGGTGGGGCCTAGGGGTGCAGGGACAGGGCCCTTACATTACAAGGCGTCCTGGCGGCACAGCAGGTGTAGGGTCCGGTCAGGCCTAGGGGTGCAGGGACAGATCAGGGCCCTTACACTACAGAGCATCCTTGCGGGACGGCAGGTGTAGGGTCCGGTCAGGCCTAAGGATGCAGGGTAGAGCCCTTACACTACCGGCCATCATGGTGGAACGGCAGGTGTAGGGTCCAGTCGGCCTAGGGGTGCAGGGACAGAGCCCTTACACTACAGAGCATCCTGGCGGGACGGCGGGTGTAGGGTCCGGTCAGGCCTTGGGGTGCAGGGTCAGAGCCCTTACACTACCAAGGATCCTAGCCGGAGGCAGGTGTAGGGTCCGGTCAGGCCTAGGGGTGCAGGGACAGGGCCCTTACACTACCAAGGATCCTGGCGGGACGGCAGGTGTAGGGTCCGGTCAGGCCTAGGGGTGCAGGGACAGGGCCCTTACTCTGCCAAGGATCCTGGCGGGACGGCAGGTGTAGGGTCCGGTCAGGCCTAGGGGCGTAGGGTCATCAGAAGTCGCCGGAAGTGAGGCAGCAAGAATGGGCTTGAGGTCCTCACGTAGGACTGATGAGCCGTGTAACCAATAACAAAAGCCCATTGTCCGGACGCTAGTGCTTTGGTCTCACGCTGAGACTTCTAACAGCTGTGACAGCCGCACGACTTACCCCCAACGGAGACATTTGCATGAAAATTATGTTTTTGGTGAATCTCTTCCACCTACTCGCTAAGAACTAAACTAAGCCTTTAATCACAGTTCTGAGAAGTGTCTGCTTCTCGCCGTGACTCACTCGCCCTCTTTTTCATCCATGTGGCGCATTTTCCTTATAAACGTAAGCTAAAGGGGGGACTGCTCGGCTGGGGTATTACTGGCAGCAGCATTTGAAAGGGTAAGTGTATAGCACACTCTGCGGCCTGGGCGCCTCTAGGGGCCCCGGTGAGAAGCCGAGAAGCGGGGAGGGGAGGGGGGGGGGGGGCGGATTGAAGCGGAAGGCCCGGAAAGCAGGGTGGCCAAGTGTGCCGACTGGGAGCCTCAAGAGGTGGGCCGTGGGCGCTGGGTGCCTCAGAGGAGGGCGCTGGGTGCCTCAGAGGTGGGCGCTGGGTGCCTCAGAGAGATGGGCGCTAGTTGCCTCAGAGAGTTGAGGGCTGGGTGCCTCAGAGAGGTGGGCGCTGGGTGCCTCAGAGAGATGGGCCATGGGTGATGGGTGCCTCAGAGGAGGGCGCTGGGTGCCTCATAGGAGCGTGCTGGGTGCCTCAGAGAGGTGGGTGCGGGGTGCCTCAGAGAGATGGGCCGTGGGTGAAGGGTGCCTCAGAGGAGGGCGCTGGGTGCCTCATAGGAGCGTGCTGGGTGCCTCATAGGAGCGTGCTGGGTGCCTCAGAGAGGTGGGTGCGGGGTGCCTCAGCGGTCAGCCGTGGGCACTGGGTGCTTCAGAGGTGAGTGCTGGGTGCCTCAGAGGTGGGCGCTGGGTGCCTCACAGGGAGGCACAGGGTGCCTCAGAGGTGGGCGCTGGGTGCCTCAGAGTTGGGCACTGGGTGCCTCAGGGGTGGGTGCTGGGTGCCTCAGGGGTGGGCGCTGGGTGCCTCAGAGGTGGGTGCTGGGTGCCTCAGAGGTGGGCGCTGGGTGCCTCAGGGGTGGGCGCTGGGTGCCTCACAGGGAGGCACAGGGTGCCTCAGAGGTGGGCGCTGGGTGCCTCAGAGTTGGGCACTGGGTGCCTCAGGGCTGGGTGCTGGGTGCCTCAGGGGTGGGCGCTGGGTGCCTCACAGGGGGGCGCTATGTGCCTCAGTGGCATGCACTCCTCTCTCACTGTTGCACACTGTGTTGCTGTCAGCTGTCAGCCCAAGGGCCTGTGCTGCAGGGGGCTGGGGGAGGGTGGGGTCCCAAACAATATGCCCCTGTTGTTGGAGGAACACATTTCACGGCACTGCTACCATGTCCCAGAAGTGGGAGTCAATTGCTTCTATGAGTTCAGGGCTAACTCTCCTGGGAGGGGGCAGCGGGGGGGGGAGGGGGTATGCTGGGGGGAGTATTAACCTCAGGACCAAACCCAGTGACATCCACTGGAATCACAGTCGAGGACAGCGGGGCGTTTGTGAAAGCTCCGCCGCAGCGCTATCTTAATCGCTGTTTTACGCATCTGCACATTGTGAGAAAGTGCCCTCTTTCTGCATGGTTGCCCCCACTTTTTGCAGTGGTGAGGGTACAGGTGCATGAGCCCTGTACCCCTACAGTGTCTAAATCAATTCTTAGACAATGTAAGTGCAGTGCTGACATTAAGAGTATATGGTGCTGGGACTTTGCCATTACGAACTCCACAGCACCATAATGGCTGCACTGAAAGCTGAGAATTTTGGTATCAAACTTCTCAGCAAATTAAACCCACACTGATGCCAGTGTGGGATTTAATGAAAAATGCCAACAGAGGGCATATTGGAGATGCCCCCTGAAAACTAACCTACTACTGTTGTCCAGGCTGAGTGGCTGCTTTCAGCTGCCACCACCCGACATGTTTCTGGACCCCTGGGTCGAGAGCCTGCTGCTCTCTGGGGCTTGAAACAATGCACATCCTGGGACGAGGTGCCAAGCCTCCTACCCCAGGATGGGCAGGGTTCACGAAGGAGAAGCGTCAAAGGATTGCAGCCTTTGTGAGCTTCTCCAGGCCACTTGCTGCTTTCAGCAACTGGTCCCCACTGGTTCTGACCCCCACATTGGGCAGCGGAGCCGACAGGAAAAACAAGTGAGGAAGAGAGATGTGCCCACCTCAGCCAACTCCACCCCTCAGGTGGGGAAGGCGAGGTGAAGCACACCTCTCAGATGCATAAAGAACTATTGATGGATGGAATGCAGAACAAATCAAAACATTCACCGCCAGTCAAGAGATCTGGGTTAAATCCATCATTCTTTTGCTCACCATGCCACCCCAGTTTAGACATGGCCATATGCAAATCAGTCTTGACCCTGTGCCTCATGGGAACAGTCCAGCCCAAACTGCCAAGCCAGGTCCTTCCTGGACCGGAAACAAGCATCATGGGACCGGTTTTGGGGTTTCACCCCTCTTCAGCCAGGATAGCTTGATTCCAGTGGCATGGAGAGCACGGGTGGCATGGTGAGCAAAAGAATGATGGATTTAACCCAGATCTCTTGACTGGGGGTGAATGTTTTGATTTGTTCTGCATTCCGTCCATCAATAATTCTTTTTGCATTTGTCACCCCGAGTGGGACGGGTATGCTCAGACGTGAGTCCCGTGCTCTCCATGCCACTGGAATCAAGCTATCTGAAGGGTGCCAGGATCCTTGGTAGTGTAAGGGCCCTGTCAGAGCACCCCTATGCCGACCGGACCCTACACCTGCCGTGGCGCCAGGATCCTCTGTAGTGTAAGGGCTCTGTCCCTGCACCCCTAGGCCTGACCGGACCCTACACCTGCCGTCCCGCCAGGATGCTCTGTAGTTTAAGGGGCCTGCTCTGTCCCTGCACCCCTAGGCCTGACCGGACCCTACACCTGCTGTGTCGCCGTAAGCACAGCCCTCTGGTACCTGTAGTTGTATTCCTCTGTTTAGGGCTCCTCCGTAAGGGTAACTGTTTTTTGTGGATGTATTACAGCCGACCTGGTCGTGGAGGAGGCCCAGCTTCTGCAGCGGACCCGTGGCGACACCAACCGGTGTACGCTAACTTGCGGGACAAGGAGCTTATCAGAGACTTTCATAGGCTGACATGGAGCATTGAAACCAGTCGGAGCAACCCACTGAGGATTTTTTTTATTTTCCTTATCTTTGCACCTCACAGCACCTCACATGAGGAATACAACTACAGGTACCAGAGGGCTGTGCTTACGGCCGCGCCCACTTGGACAGGTACCAGTGAACATTTAAGTGGCGATTACGCTGTGGGGAGTTGATGGACTTAGCCTTTGACAAAGGGCGTTGGCTCGAAACGCGTAAGGCTGCACTTTGGCTGTGACGCTTTTTTACTCCGTGCTGGCCGCCTCTGAGCGAATAAGAGGACAGAAGCATTACTCACTTTGTTTTGGGCTCCTCCGTAAGGGTAACCTTTTTTTGTGGATATATATATATATATATATATATTTGGTTTTAAACTAATATTTTTTACTCTGTTTTTGTATGGTTAGCGTGCTAGTCAGGAACGTGTGGCTGCCTGTCCCACAGGTAAAAACGTGTACCAAGCTTGCCTTACCAGTTTACATATGTGGTTGGATCAATCTTCGTGCCTAGAAAAATTATGCAGAAAGAGTATAAACTGTATTAGTTTGTAGTATTACTCACATAAAGAGAGTTGTAGCGTTCAAATCCTCTATAAAAAAAATGGTTGGTTTTACCCAATGTTCAATCAATCAATCAATCGGAATTGTGAGCACGCTATTCACCTGTGAGGGTCTTAAGGCGCTGAGGGGGGGGGGGTCCGCAGATCTGTTTAGCCGAAGAGCCAGGTCTTGAGGGTCTTCCTGAAGGTGTCCAGGGAGGGGGCGCACCGGTAGCTCGTTCCAGGTCTTGGCTGCATTGGCTGAATATTGATGCTCTTGTATCCCGCAAAAACTTTTGAAAAATACAGTGGTGTGTAATTTCAGCCTCGTTTTCAGAAGAAACAATTATGACGCATACACAGGTGGAACAAAACTGGTGTCATAAGATCAAAGACCGCACTTACCAAAAACCTCATCCACGCTTACTATTGGAGTAAATAAAGGGAAAATTGCTTGTGCATGCACGTGTGTCCATATATAGACAATAGCAAACTCTGTGTAAGCGTGCATGCTCGCGGTGACTTGGCGAGCCAGTGGATACCATAAACGGCGACCCTCCAAAATGGAAACAAGCATTGGCATAGCCAATAGGTCTTGCCTTTGGGACATTATAAGTGTTTAGCCATGCAACAGTTGCATAACTAAATACTTATAAGGTCCCAAAAGCGAGACCTATTGGCTATGCCAAGCGGCCGTGGGGCCGTGAAAGTGATCGCGATCAAACATCAAAGCGGCCGTTACGGCCGCAAAAGTGAAAGTAATCGCGGAAAATCGCGGCACGTGCGCCCGCACACATGCACTGTAGCTCTAGGCTGGCCTGGTAGCACTTTTTGGAGCCCTCTCAAAAAGTCTCGCCAGAGCAGCGCATGCGCTGGTTCAGGCGAGACCTAAAAAGAGTACTTTTTGTTTTAATCGCCTTCTGATGCGCGCCCCGGGAAGTACGCAGATACTCCCTTCTGCTCCACCTCACCCTAGGCCAGGTCACGAGCCTGAAAGTGGCGAAGGCAGGTCTTGGTCAGATGCAGGAGCATAGACTGCAACCAGGGGAGACGCTGCGGCGTGTGTGCTGCAGAGGTGGGAGAGAGATTAACGGAGGGCTGCCCAATATCGTAAATAAATAACCTAACAGGTGACCTTCGAGTCCGGTTTGCGCTATTAAAACAAGCATTTGCAATGCAATAGTTCCGGCTGCATTGCAAATGCTTAAGTTTAAAACTGAACGCGGCGCCGCTTGAAGGACACTGCGCTCGTGTTTTTTTTTTAACTTTAACACTGAGCACGGTGTCCTTGAAGAAGACGCTGCACTCAGTGTTAAAGTTAAGAAACATATAAATAAACCGAGCGTGGTGTCCGTGAAGTGGACGCTTCGACAATGTAAGTAAAGAAGAACACAAACAGCTGTCACCACGCCATTGTGCGAATGATAAAAAGAAAGTGCTGACCCAGTAATTTGAAGACACTGTATCACGCCGCGGAGTAAAGCATCCAGTCCAGGTGGGCGGGCAGAGCCAAAAGTGAACAGGGTGGTAACCAGGAGGGACTAAAAAGCCTCCGTTACAATCAAAAGGCACTGTTTTGCATAACCAGTAACGCAAAATGATGCACACCAATAGAAATTACGGGCGGAGCCGAAAGCCCACTTCTAAAACTGTATTGATTCCAAGAAGCCGCGCAGAGCAAGCAGCGCATGCGCGCTGCAACGCCAGGTGAGACCTAAAAACCAGACAATTCCGGACCCAACCACTAGATGGCGGAATATTGCACAGCATGTGAATCCAGAAAATTCTTCAAGCTGCAAAACTGCTCCTACTGGTAAGTAACCATTTCGTTACAGTACCACTTCCAGTTAACAGGGGTCCTTGCAGTTTTTTGTGGACACACACTTGTACAGTACCTGTACCAGTAAACATGTGTCCTTGCAGTTATTATATGGACACACAAGGTTACGGTACCTATCCCAGTTTACGGGTAACTTTGCAGTTAATATATGGACACACAAGGTTACAGTACCTGTACCAGTTAACATGGGTCCCTGCAGTTATTATATGGATATACGAGGTTCCAGTACAACTGCCAGTTAACAGGGGTCCTTGAAGGTGTTATATGAATATGAATGACAGAGAGAGGGACGGGGGCGTGACCGGTCCAGCACATGTACCCCTGTTTACGAGTGGCAAAAACAAGGTATGCAGTTCCTGGGGAAGGTCGTGTCCCAGGCGCCAGGAGGTTGAGAGGACACCAGGGGGATTGTTCCTATAAGGAGCAAGAGCCCTCATGCACCCCGCAAGGTGTCATGCTTCATCATCGGGCAGCTCCTTGTTTGGCCAGCGCTGCACTGCCCAACGGGCCCCGCAAGGGGGCTCTTTGCTGGAGGTTTTCTCTTTTTGCGGATGTGAAGTTTGAGGGTTGAGGGGGTATAAGAGTAATATGAGGCGATACGGGAAGGTGTACGTGTGCAAGCTAAAAATGGCTATAAGGAACCCACAAGATATCCTTTATTGACTGGGTTCTTATACTATAATAGACACAAGGACTGTGAAGTCGTAGCTAGAGAGGGGGAATTACAACCTCTCGAGCTCAAAACGGCGTATGTGCAGTGAGGGGGTCAACCTGTTTCATGCCTATTCAAAGTCCAAGGGATCTCGTCATTTCGTCAGGACCAGGGATCCTCGTCTACTCAGGCAGGGACGGTTTGGAAGTGATGTCCCTGAAGAATGGACTTGTGATGTAATCCAGCATAAACAGATAAATAAGGTACCTTTTGGATACACCTGGAGGGGGAACAGATATTGACACAATTAAATCACCGGGGCAACCTGGGGTATCAATGCCGTGGTGTGCTGTGTCAGATAGAATATTGTAGGACACATTGAAAACAAGCATGTTAGACAAACAGGTGGAAAAGACATGTATTTGTTGACATAAAACAAGATAATTCAAATGTATTGAACTAAAATAGTTGCATATATGATTCCATAAGCATTCAGAACTGTTGTTAATTAGCCATGTCTTTCGTTGCATAAACATACGTTGTGCAATACCGTAAGGAAAGTGTTGTTTTTTAAGAAAAACAAGGGGCTGTGCCATTGAAGGAAGTGAAGGGGCGTCATAGTCGGGCCCTCCCCTACGCATGTGGCCCCGCCCCTTGGCCACACATGATACCAGGCACAGGCTGGTGGTCCAGGGTAGAGGCTTACCTAGAAGGGGGGAGTTACTGGCCCCCTTGTGACGCAGCAGTCAGAAGGGGTTCTTGAGACCCTCACGCCTTGTGCCTTGGGACCCTCATAGGTGAGTAGTGCGTGCTACAAATCCCTGGTTGGTTGATTGATTCTTGCAGGTATTATATGGACACACGCAGTTACAGTATCTGTAGCAGTTTACAGGTAACCTTGCAGTTATCATGTGGATACATACGTTTACAGTACGTGTACTAGTTAACAGGGGGCTCTGCAGTTATTATACGGACACACAAGGTTACAGTACCTGTGCCAGTAAACGGGGGTCTATGCAGTTATTATATGGACACACAAGGTTTCAGTACCTGTACCAGTAAACAGGGGTCCGTGCAGTTATTATATAGACACACAAGGTTGCAGTACTGCTGCCAGATAACAGGGGTCCGTGCAGTTATTATATAGACGCACAAGGTTGCAGTACCTGTACTAGTTAACAGGGGTCCTTGCAGTTATTATATAGACGCACAAGGTTACAGTACCTGTACTAGTTAACAGGGGTCTCTGCAGTTATTATATGGACACACAAGCTTACACTACCTGTACCAGTAAAGAGGGGTCTCTGCAGTTATTATATGGACACACAAGGTTACACTACCTGTACCAGTAAAGAGGGGTCTCTGCAGTTATTATATGGACTCGCAAGGTTTAAGTACCACTGCCAGATAACAGGGGTCCGTGCAGTTATTATATAGACGCACAAGGTTACACTACCTGTACCAGTAAAGAGGGGTCTCTGCAGTTATTATATGGACACACAAGGTTACAGTACCTGTACCAGTAAACGGGGGTCCGTGAAGTTATTATATAGACGCACAAGGTTACAGTACCTTTACTAGTTAACAGGGGTCTCTGCAGTTATTATGTGGACACACAAGGTTTCAGTACCTGTACCAGTAAACAGGGGTCTCTGCAGTTATTATACGAACACACAAGGTTACACTACCTGTACCAGTAAAGAGGGGTCCGTGCAATTTTTATATGGACATACAAGGTTGCAGTACCTGTACCAGTAAACGGGGGTCTCTGCAGATATTATATGGACACACAAGGTTGCAGTACCGCTGCCAGATAACAGGGGTCCGTGCAGTTATTATATGGACACTCAAGGTTTCAGTACCTGTACCAGTAAACGGGGGTCGGTGCAGTTATTTTATAGACGCATAAGGTTACAGTACCTTTACTAGTTAACAGGGGTCTCTGCAGTTATTATATGGACACACAAGGTTTCAGTACCTGTACCAGTAAACGGGGGTCCGTGCAGTTATTATATAGACGCACAAGGTTACAGTACCTGTACTAGTTAACAGGGGTCTCTGCAGTTATTATATAGACGCACAAGGTTACAGTACCTGTACTAGTTAACAGGGGTCTCTGCAGGTATTATACGGACACACAAGGTTACACTACCTGTACCAGTAAAGAGGGGTCTCTGCAGTTATTATATGGACACACAAGGTTGCAGTACCTGTACCAGTAAACGGGGGTCTCTGCAGATATTATCTGGACACACAAGGTTGCAGTACCGCTGCCAGATAACAGGGGTCCGTGCAGTTATTATATGGACACACAAGGTTTCAGTACCTGTACCAGTAAACGGGGGTCGGTGCAGTTATTTTATAGACGCATAAGGTTACAGTACCTTTACTAGTTAACAGGGGTCTCTGCAGTTATTATATGGACACACAAGGTTTCAGTACCTGTACCAGTAAACGGGGGTCCGTGAAGTTATTATATAGACGCACAAGGTTACAGTACCTGTACTAGTTAACAGGGGTCTCTGCAGTTATTATATAGACGCACAAGGTTACAGTACCTGTACTAGTTAACAGGGGTCTCTGCAGTTAGTATACGGACACACAAGGTTACACTACCTGTACCAGTAAAGAGGGGTCTCTGCAGTTATTATATGGACACACAAGGTTGCAGTACCTGTACCAGTAAACGGGGGTCTCTGCCGTTATTATATGGACACACAAGGTTTCAGTACCTGTACCAGTAAACGGGGGTCCGTGCAGTTATTATATAGACGCACAAGGTTACAGTACCTGTACTAGTTAACAGGGGTCTCTGCAGGTATTATATGGACACACAAGGTTTCAGTACCTGTACCAGTAAACAGGGGTCTCTGCAGTTATTATATGGACACACAAGGTTGCAGTACCTGTACCAGTAAACGGGGGTCTCTGCAGATATTATCTGGACACACAAGGTTGCAGTACCGCTGCCAGATAACAGGGGTCTGTGCAGTTATTATATGGACACACAAGGTTACACTACCTGTACCAGTAAAGAGGGGTCTCGACAGTTATTATTTGGACACACAAGGTTGCAGTACCTGTTCCAGTAAACGGGGGTCTCTGCAGTTATTATATAGACACACATGGTTACAGTACCTGTACTAGTTAACAGGGGTCTCTGCAGTTATTATATGGACACACATGGTTACAGTACCTGTACTAGTTAACAGGGGTCTCTGCAGTTATTATATGGACTCACAAGGTTAAAGTACCTGTACTAGTTAACAGGGGTCTCTGCAGTTATTATATGGACACACATGGTTACAGTACCTGTACTAGTTAACAGGGGTCTCTGCAGTTATTATATGGACACACAAGGTTACAGTACCTGTACTAGTTAACCTGGGTCTCTGCAGTTATTATATGGACACACATGGTTACAGTACCTGTACTAGTTAACAGGGGTCTCTGCAATTAGTATATGGACTCACACGGTTTCAGTACCGCTGCCAGATAACAGGGATCCATGCAGTTATTATATGGACACACATGGTTACAGTACCTGTACTAGTTAACAGGAGTCTCTGCAGTTATTATATGGACACACAAGGTTACAGTACCTGTACTAGTTAACAGGGGTCTCTGCAGTTATTATATGGACACACATGGTTACAGTACCTGTACTAGTTAACAGGGGTCTCTGCAGTTATTATATGGACACACATGGTTACAGTACCTGTACTAGTTAATAGGGGTCTCTGCAGTTATTATATGGACTCACAAGGTTTCAGTACCGCTGCCAGATAACAGGGATCCGTGAAGTTATTATATGGATACACAAGGTTACAGTGCCTGTACTAGTTAACAGGTATCCATGCAGTTATTATATGGACACACATGGTTACAGTACCTGTACTAGTTAACAGGGGTCTCTGCAGTTATTATATGGACACACAAGGTTACAGTACCTGTACTAGTTAACAGGGGTCTCTGCAGTTATTATATGGACACACAAGGTTACAGTACCTGTACTAGTTAACAGGGGTCTCTGCAGTTATTATATGGACACACATGGTTACAGTACCTGTACTAGTTAACAGGGGTCTCTGCAGTTATTATATGGACACACATGGTTACAGTACCTGTACTAGTTAATAGGGGTCTCTGCAGTTATTATATGGACTCACAAGGTTTCAGTACCGCTGCCAGATAACAGGGATCTGTGAAGTTGTTATATGGACACACATGGTTACAGTACCTGTACTAGTTAACAGGGGTCTCTGCAGTTATTATATGGACACACATGGTTACAGTACCTGTACTAGTTAACAGGGGTCTCTGCAGTTATTATATGGACACACATGGTTACAGTACCGCTGCCAGATAACAGGGATCCGTGAAGTTATTATATGGACTCACAAGGTTTCAGTACCGCTGCCAGATAACAGGGATCCGTGAAGTTATTATATGGATACACAAGGTTACAGTGCCTGTACCAGTTAATGGATGTCCTGGCATTGTACAGACACTCAGAGCTGAGATGTCTCTACAGTGGTTCACCCATCCAGTGTCACCACTGCTGAAGTCTGCAGTTCCATTCACAGCCGAAAGATGGCGCGTCAGTAGGTATATGTCTGCAGACCGTTGGCATCCCCGAATCCCACACTGTAAAACGTGCCAACTCCTCGTACAAAGCGCCTCCGAGCGCCTTCTAGCGCCTGAGCCCCGCTGTCAGCTGCTGGGGGGGGGGGGTGGTCCTGTTTGCTCAGAGTGGCGTCGTCCACCCAGGGGCCGCTCGCATTCCCTGCGTGTCTGAGGAGCATTTCACACCTGTTGCAGTAATGACCCTGTGTGCAGAAGGGGGAAGTGATTTGTCAGCGCCCCACCCCCATCCCCTCAATATCCCTCCTCCTGCCTTTTGGGATTGGATTCCCACTGCGCCCTGAGTGAGCCAGGGCCAACGTGCAAACAAGAATAAGTTGTGAGTCATTTGAATCCGTTGCAACAAGTCACCCTGTTTGTCTCCTGTCTGCCCCTGGCACGAGGCTTGGGGGGCCGAGCCAACCGATGAACAGGTAGAGCCGAGCCGGAGCCGAGCCAAGGTGCATGTGTAAAACAAACCGAAGCGTCTCAACGGAGTACATCGGATTATATCACCACATTGAGAGAGATTTATTGAAAGATCTGACATTTTAAGTTAAAAAGGTCCCTGCCCTCCGCCGCCTGCCCCGAGGACACTTCCATTGGTGGAGGAAGAGGCGGCTGGGTTGTCGGTGCTCCGTGTTTGTGGCCTCGATTCTTAGATGGCATAAGTCTTTGTCAAATCACTCCTCTGAAGGTGTCAATCATTTGTAAAGCGCACTACATACCCGCGAGGGCCTTAAGGCGCTGGGGGGGAGGGGGGAGCTACTGATCGAACAGCCAGGTCTTGAGTAGCCTCCTGAAGGTCAGCAGGTCTTGGGTCTGTCGTAGGCTCAGTGGGAGGGTGTTCCATGCCTTGGGGTGAGGTGGGAGAAGGATCTCCTGCCGGTGGTTGCTCTTCAGATGCACGGGACGGTGGCGAGTGAAGGAAAACGAGGCTGTGAAAGAACACATTTGCCGAGGATCACACAACTTGGGAGCTGTGATCGATTGTTTTTTCTTGTTTCACATTGTGAGACTGGCATCGGGCTCGCTTTCTCCCCTTCCTCCCCATCTCTCGCGCCCTCCCAGTTCTTGCTCCACTGTCCATTCCTTTCCTGCTGCTCATTCCTGTCCACCTTCTGGACACTGTCCCAATCGGGGCCTGGAACTCGCCCTCTTTGTCACTCTGCCGTTCGTGCTACAGGTGCACTCCCTTTCGTCCACCCCGTGGGTGAGTGTCCCACTCCCTGACAAACCTCCCGCCCCCACCACTATCCCCTTCCCTGTCGCCCTCCCCTTCCTTGTCACCCTCCCCTTCCTTGTCACCCCCCTTCCCTGTCACCCTCCCCTTCCTTGCCATCCTCCCCTTCCCTGTCACCCCCCTTCCTTGTCACCCTCCCCTTCTCTGGCACACACCCAGTCCTCCACCCTTCCCTTTCCGGCCAACCTCTCCTTCCACGTCACCCTCCACAGTCCCTGTCACCCCCCCTTCCCTGTCACCCTCCTCTTCCCTGTCACCCTCCTCTTCCCTGTCACCCTCCCCATCCCGGTCACCCTCCCCTTCCCGGTCACCCTCCCAGTGCCTGTCAAATTCGGAGACAGAGTGTGTGTATCTGTCCCCTCACGTGGGAGTGTCTTCTGTCACTGACTCTTTCACCTTTGACCCAGACAGGAGGGAGTTTGGGAGTACCCCTGGCTAGACAGTGTAAAGCCCTGATACATTGGTGGCAATTCTTGGCATATAGTGGGCATCAGTAACAGAATGGTGCACATCTTGGCACAGTGCTGGTCCTTTCTCTCAAATTGTGAGGGTACATCCCACTTTGATGCCCACTTCTGATATAATGCCCACCGTGGAATAATATTGGTGCTTTTTTTGCATATTCCAGGAGTTGATTGGTGCCCATCCCTGGGATAGTCTTACGGTGGGGCAGTGGTGGTCATTCTTCGCCTGTTATGGGCACCCATGACACTTGTGTGCCCACTTTGTCTGCCATGGCATCGCGGACTTCATTCTATTCATAGTGTTTCTATCCTTGGCATTTGCCACTGTGGTGGCCACACTGGCAGAGGGTAGGAGCCCTTGGCACCATGCTTGATCCCTTTGTACAATGCTTCCTCCGGCGATGGGCAGGAGCCCTTGGCACCATGCTTGCTCCTGTAGAGGGCAGGAGCCCTTGGCACCGTGCTTGCTCCTGTAGAGGGCAGGAGCCCTTGGCACCGTGCTTCCTCTGGCAGAGGGCAGGAGTCCTTGGCACCATGCTTGCTCTGGTAGACGTCAGCAGCCTTTGGCACCGTGCTTGGTCTGGTAGAGGGCAGCAACCCTTGGCACCATGCTTGCTCTGGTAGAGGGCAGGAGCCCAAGGCACCATGCTTGCTCTGGCAGAGGGTAGGAGCACTTGCCACCATGCTTGCTCTGGTAGAGGGCAGCAGCCCTTGGCACCATGCTTGCTCCCGTAGAGGGCAGTAGCCCTTGGCACCATGCTTGCTCCGGTAGAGGGTAGGAGCCCTTGGCACCATGCTTGCTCTGGTAAAGGGCAGGAGCCCTTGGCACCATGCTTTCTACGACGGAGGGCAGGAGCACTTGGCACCCTGCTTGCTCGAGTAGAGGGCAGGAGCCCTTGGCACCGTGCTTCCTCCGGCGGAGGGCAGGGACACTTGGCAACATGCTTGCTCTGGTAGAGGGCAGGAGCCCTTGCCACCGTGCTTGGTCTGGTAGAGGAGCCCTTGGCACCATGCTTGCTCTGGTAGAGGGCAGGAGCGCTTGGCACCATGCTTGCTCCGGTGAAGGGCAGGAGCTCCTGGCACCATGCTTTCTCTGGCAGAGGGCAGTAGTCCTTGGCACCGTGCTTGCTCCAGTAAAGGGCAGGAGTCCTTGGTACCGTGCTTGCTCCAGTAGAGGGCAGGAGCCCTTTGCACCATGCTTGGTGCGGTAGAGGGCAGGAGCCCTTGGCACCATGCTTGCTCCGGTGGAGTGCAGGAGACCTTGGCACCATGCTTTGTCCGGTAGAGGGCAGGAGCCCTTGGCACTGTGCTTGCTCCGGTGGAGGGCAGGAGCCCTTGGCACCGTGCTTGCTCCAGTAAAGGGCAGGAGCCCTTGGCACCATGCTTGCTCCGGTAGTGGGCAGGAGCCCTTGGCACCATGCTTGCTCCGGTGGAGGGCAGGAGCCCTTGGCACATTGCTACCTGCGGCGGAGGGCAGGAGCTCTTGGCACCATGCTTTGTCCAGTAGAGGGCAGGAGCCCCTGACACTATGCTTGCTCTCGTAAAGAGCAGGAGCCCTTGGCACCGTGCTTATCCGGCAGAGAGCAGGAGCCACTGGCACCATGCTTGCTTTGGTAGAGGGCAGGAGCCTTTGGCACCGTGCTTGGTCTGGTAGAGGGCAGGAGCCCTCGGCAGCGTGTTTGCTCTGGCAGAGGGTAGGAGCCCTTGCCACAATGCTTGCTCTGGAGGAGGGCAGGAGCCCTTAGCACCATGCTTGCTCCGGTAAAGTGCAGGAGCCCTTGGTACCATGCTTGCTCTGGTAGAGCGCAGGAACCCTTGGCACCGTGCTTCCTCCGGCGGAGGGCAGGAGCCCCTAGCGTCATGCTTGCTCTGGTAGAGGGTAGGAGCCCTTGGCACCGTGCTTCCTTCGGCAGAGGGCAGGAGCCCCTGGCACCATGCTTGCTCTGGTAGAGGGCAGGAACCCTTGGCACCGTGCTTGCTCCGGTAAAGGGCAGGAGCCCTTGACACCATGCCTGCTCCAGCAGAGGGCAGGAGTCCTTGGCACCGTGCTTGCTCCGGTAGAGGGCAGGAGCCCTTGGCACCGTGCTTGCTCCGGTAGAGGGTAGGAGCCCTTGGCAACGTGCTTCCTCCTGCTGAGGGCAGGAGCACCTGGCACCACGCTTGCTATGGCAGAGGGCAGTAGCCCTTGGCACCGTGCTTGCTCTGGCAGAAGGCAGGAGCCCTTGGCACCGTGCTTGCTCTGGCGAAGTGCAGCAGCCCTTTGCACCATGCTTACTCTGGTAGAGGGCAGGAGCCCTTGGCACCGTGATTGGTCTGGTAGAGGGCAGCAGCCCTTGGCACCATGCTTGCTCGGGTAGAGGGCAGGAACCCTTGGCACCATGCTTGCTCCGGTACAGGGCAGGAGCCCATGGCACCATGCTTGCTCTGGTAGAGGGCAGGAGCCCATGGCACCATGCTTCCTCTGGTAGAGGGCAGGAGCCCTTGGCACCATGCTTGCTCTGGTAGAGTGCAGGAGCCCTTGGCACCGTAGAGGGCAGGAGCCGTTGGCACCATGCTTGCTCTGGTAGAGGTCAGGAGCCCTAGGCACAATGCTTGCTCTGGTAGAGGGCAGGAGCCCTTGGCACCGTAGAGGGCAGGAGCCGTTGGCACCATGCTTGCTCTGGTAGAGGGCAGGAGCCCTTGGCACCATGCTTGCTCTGGTAGAGTGCAGGAGCCCTTGGCACCGTAGAGGGCAGGAGCCGTTGGCACCATGCTTGCTCTGGTAGAGGGCAGGAGCCCTTGGCACCATGCTTGCTCTGGTAGAGAGCAGGAGCCCTTGGCACCGTAGAGGGCAGGAGCCGTTGGCACCATGCTTGCTCTGGTAGAGGGCAGGAGCCTTTGGCACCATGCTTGCTCTGGTAGAGGGCAGGAGCCCTTGGCATCATGCTTGCTCTGGTAGAGAGCAGGAGCCCTTGGCACCGTAGAGGGTAGGAGCCTTTGGCACCGTAGAGGGCAGGAGCCTTTGGCACCATGCTTGCTCTGGTAGTGGGCAGGAGACCTTGGCACCATGCTTGCTCTGGTAGAGGGCAGGAGCCCTTGGCACCATAGTGTGCAGGAGCCCTTGGCACAATGCTTGCTCTGGTAGAGGGCAGGAGCCCTTGGCACCGTAGAGGGCAGGATCCCTTGGTACCATACTTGCTCTGGTAGAGGGCAGGAGCCCTTGGCACCATGCTTGCTCTGGTAGAGGGCAGGATCCCTTGGCACCGTAGAGGGCAGGAGCCCTTGGTACCATGCTTGCTCTGGTAGAGGGCAGGAGCCCTTGGCACCATAGAGGGCAGGAGCCCTTGGCACCATGCTTGCCTTGGTAGAGGGCAGGAGCCCTTGGCACCATGCTTGCTCTGGTAGAGGGCAGGAGCCCTTGGCACCGTAGAGGGCAGGAGCCCTTGGCACCATGCTTGCCTTGGTAGAGGGCAGGAGCCCTTGGCACCATGCTTGCTCTGGTAGAGGGCAGGAGCCCTTGGCACCATAGTGTGCAGGAGCCCTTGGCACCGTAGAGGGCAGGAGCCCTTGGCACCGTGCTTGCTCTGGTAGAGGGCAGGAGCCCTTGGCACCATGCTTGCTCTGGTAGAGGGCAGGAGCCCTTGGCACCGTGCTTGCTCTGGTAGAGGGCAGGAGCCCTTGGCACCATGCTTGCTCTGGTAGAGGGCAGGAGCCCTTGGCACCATGCTTGCTCTGGTGGAGGGCAGGGGCCCTTGGCACCATGCTTGCATCCATTACATGACTGCGATGCTCGTGACATCTGGCTGCTCAAATATTTGGCAAGTGATAGACGTCTCTGTGGGTGAAGGTGGCAGAGCAGCCTGTAAACAAAATCTGTCCACGTGGGAGACACCAATCTTTGGGGCTGAAGTTTATATTTACTGAATAAAAACTGTATTTCAGGACAGAATCGTGTGTTTCTCGGGAGCAGGATATGCTCGGTTTTGGGACGAATTAAATACCTTTGGCTAAGTGTGTGTATTTCAAATGTGATGTTTCTGAACAAAATACTGTAATTCATGAATCTTGAGGCTAGGTCAGATTTACTGCCTGAACTGGAGGCTATGAGTTCACTGCCCTCATGCCTGGCACGGCCCGGGATGCACACATATTAAAGAGAGCGGAAACGTGTGAGTAGGGCGCTGTATGCAATTAAAAACAAGCATTGGCATAGCCAATAGGTCTCGCCTTTGGGACCTTTATAAGTGTTTAGCCATGCAACAGTTGCATAACTAAATACTTATAAGGTCCCAAAAGCGAGGCCTATTGGCTATGCAAAGCTGCCGCGAAAGTTAAAGTGATCACGATCAAACATCAAAGCGGCCGTGCGGCCGCGAAAGTGAAAGTAATTACGGTCAAGCGCGGCGCGTGCGCCCGCGCACATGCACTGTAGCTCTAGGCTGGCCTGGTAGCACTTTTTGGAGCCCTCTCAATAAGTCTCGCCAGACCAGTGCATGCGCTGGGACAGGCGAGACCTAACGAAAAGGCCTGGTGACACTACACATCTGGACTTTTGTTCACTGCAGCTAAAGCCCGTGTTTAAAAAGAAAAAAGTAAAGCTGTCCATCAGTTTTTCAAACTTTCTTGGAGAGGATGAACACGCCAGCCCCTTGGGGGGTCACGCTGCTTGGCACAACCTGGGGCTTTTTTTCTCATGTAAGAAAGTTATCTGAGGGGGGCACCAATTCCCCCCAAGACACTAAGAAGCAGTTAGGGTTGGCTTTCTTTACTCTTGGACGCATCTCCTCGTGACTCCCAGACCCCCCCCCCCCCCCCCGCTCACGGCTGCCCTGTGGATATTAATCCCGGCGCCACTAATAAGTGGGGAGTGGGGAATGGTATATTTTTGGAAACTCTGAAGTTTGTTTTAAATGTTGTTTTACCCATTTGGGCGGGTTCGCCGATTGACCCAAGACCGGCTGTGTCCGTGAAAGAGCAGGTAAGTCAAGGGTTGGGTTTTCCAGGACCCCAGGCTGGAAGGCCGTTGGGGTTGGGGAGGCCTTTTTATGTCACGCGATCTTCGAGGCACTCGAGCTCCTCAGGTTTTGGACAAGTGTTTGAGGCACTCGAGCTCCTCGGGTTTTGGACTAGTCTTCGAGGCACTTGAGCTACTCAGGTTTTGGACAAGTCTTCAAGGCACTCGAGCTCCTCAGGTTTTGGACAAGTCTTCGAGGCACTAGAGCTCCTCGGGTTTTGGGTAAGAGTTCGAGGCACTTGAGCTCCTCCGGTTTTGGACAAGTCTTTGAGGCACTCAAGCTCCTCAGGTTTTGGACTAGTCTTCGAGGCACTTGAGCTCCTCATGTTTTGGACAAGTCTTTGAGGCACTTGAGCTCCCCGGGTTTTGGGTAAGAGTTCGAGGCACTTGAGCTCCTCCGGTTTTGGCCAAGTCTTCGAGGCACTTGAGCTCCTTGGGTTTTGCACAAGTCTTTGAGGCCCTCGAGCTCCTCAGGTTTCGACAAGTCTTCGAGGCACTCGAGCTCCTCAGGTTTTGGACAAGTCTTTGAGGCACTCGAGCTCCTCGGGTTTTGGACTAGTCTTCGAGGCACTCGAGCTCCTCAGGTTTTGGACTAGTCTTTGAGGCACTCGAGCTTCTCAGGTTTTGGGCAACTCTTCGAGGCACTCGAGCTCCTCAGGTTTTGGACTAGTCTTCGAGGTACTCGAGCTCCTCAGGTTTTGGACTAGCCTTCGAGGCACTCGAGCTCCTCAGGTTTTGGGCAAGTCTTCGAGGCACTCGAGCTCCTCGTGTTTTGCGTAAGAGTTCGAGGCACTTGAGGTCCTCCGGTTTTGGACAAGTCTTTGAGGCACTCAAGCTCCTCAGGTTTTGGACTAGTCTTCAAGGCACTTGAGCTCCTCATGTTTTGGACAAGTCTTTGAGGCACTCGAGCTCCTCGGGTTTTGGGTAAGAGTTCGAGGCACTTGAGCTCCTCCGGTTTTGGACAAGTCTTCGAGGCACTCGAGCTCCTTGGGTTCTGCACAAGTCTTTGAGGCACTCGAGCTCCTCAGGTTTGGACAAGTCTTCGAGGCACTCGAGCTCCTCAGGTTTTGGACTAGTCAGATGAAGGGTGAAAACCTCAAACTGCTTAGGTGGTCCATTTCCCTACAGGGGATGGACTTTACAGTGGAGCACCGGCCAGGTACTGACCATGGGAATGCAGATGGTCTCTCCAGGTACTTCCACTTAGGACATGAAGACACGACTGGTCCAGGCTAGTTTAATGTCCCTGCGTTTGGGGGGGGGTTGTGTAGGAGAGTAGGGTCTGCTATCCTATGGTCACCCCAAATTTTTGCTTTTTGCTTCACTGGTTTTTGACATATTGAGGCTGTGGGCCTGCTAATCAGACCCCCAGCCTGCTGTTCTCTCTGCTAAATTGACACTATGCACCCTAGGTGCATAACCAATTGGAATTGGATCACCCTGTGAGCCCCTGTACCAGTGTACACTAGGTACCCAGGGCATTGGTGTATCTAAGGCCTACTGGGGCTGAAGCATGTATTGTGCCACCCCTGGCCTGGCCTAGCAATTTGACACAACTGGCCGATCACTCAGCTGGGGTAAGTTGGTGTATCCACCTCTTACTTAGGTGTAGTATACCTATACCTAACCTTAAATGGGACACATGTTAACCTATAAGTCACTCCTATGGCAGGCCTTGACAATCCTGAAGGCAGAGTGCTTGGTTTCATGTGAGATGGTGCTCTGGCATGAGCTGAGCCTGTCTGCAGTGGTCGGAACAACTTCCTTCTACCGTTTCCAGATAACGTCATACCATATACTCTTAAGTGCATTATGAACCTCGCGGTTAAATGCTATCTTTGGTTTGGCTTTATCAAAACATGTCGAGTAAGGTGTCATACGAATTGGAATACTAACCCCTCGCCAATTCTGGCGACGGGGTTAGCATTCCACCCTTCTAGAGGGACACGACATGTACAGTACCTGAAACCCGGGTAAAATCAGACATAGCCTCAGCTCCACAAAATGGATGCTGCCACCACAGACACAAGTCTGCCCTCCTGCTGCTGGGAGTCCTTCCAGCTTGGGAGGTGTGGACAAAGGGTTTCCTGCCAGGGGAGGTGCGTGCACCACCCCAGACAGGATTTTGTGTATTGGTCAGGTAGGGCTTGAAAGAAACCAGACATGCCTGTGGCTCACAAGGGGCCTCGGTGCATATGCCAGTTCAAACCGGTCCTGGGGCACACCAGTCCCGGGCCTGGGGCGAGCTGGACAAAGGATTGGGGGTGTAACCACCCCCCTTCCTGGTCCCACCCATAGGGAGGGACCTAGCAGGTAGTCCGGCCCCTAGAATCCGAATAAAGGTAGGAGCTGTGTCCTAAGACTTCAGACATCCTGGAATCAACTTGAAACTAAGAAGAAGACGGGAACTTCGACATTCTGCTGCACAGAAGACTGAAGAAAATCTCCCCTGTGGTCAGGGAGTGACCACCTTGCTAACGCAAGCACCATCCAGCGAATCAACGTCTGCTTTGCCGCCGCCTCCCGCCGGAGCCCGAGCCCAGAGACTGACAAGACCTGGACCTCCGGACCTCTCACCGCCCGATCCACAGTCCCTGCAAAGAGGAGACCCGTGGAGGCACCGAGACACGTGGAGCCAGCCATCTTGAAACGACTACGACAAGCTGACCAGTGCAACAACCGAGGCTCCCTCCAAGTTGTGCTTTGGGTCCTGAGAAGCCCAACCCTCGAGCAGCATCTGCACCAAAGGTGAGCCCTCCAGCATCTCCACGATCTGCGTGGGGCCCTTCTGCATTTTGCCACTCGACGCGCCTAACCGGTTGCTGGCCCGCTGGCTAGTGGCCATCTTGGCGACGAAATCTACGACAAACACCGCTGGTCTGGTTGCTCCAGACTGGCCCTTGCTCCCCTCCAAAGGAGCAATCCCTCTGACCTTGCTGGTCAGAACCAACAGCTGATTTCCGAATCCTTCTACAATTGCTTTTGCCAAGGCTTGTTTGCTTCGATCAAGTCGCCGACACCGCCGACAGCGAGAGCCTGCGTGGGACAGCTCGTGAGCCGACTCCTGGACGTCGTCGACCTTCAGGGACCACGTGGCTGCGGAGACAAGCTACCCCTCCTCACCTGTTTGCACCCGACATTGCCTGGTACCCACCTGGTGCCACGCTGGTCACTGGCTAGTGACTGTGAACACTGTCCCCTCTGCTTACAGGTCTTCAACATCTCCGATCCACTCTTGGATCCACTGCATCTCCTCCCGACCGACCGCCTGCAGCACTTTTGTCTACAGGCCCCACGGAACCGATAGAAGAAACCCGACGCACTTCGAGGCCTATGCACCCGCTTCCTGTGGGTGAGGTAAAGCTGGCACTCCGGTGCCCAAGTGTAGTATTACATCTCTAGTGCCTGTGTTCCAAATCTTAAGTTCCTAGGTCATCCGGAAGATTCCTTTTGCAGTAACTTTGTACTTTTTACGCACCCATTGAAACCTATGGGAGCACGCGTGTGACTATTTGCTCTGCACACGCCACCCGTGGACCTCCTGGTCACTAACTGACGTTAGCTCCTTGTAGGCCCAGCGATTCTAGAGGCCCTAGGCCTTTTCCCTTTTCTGTTCGTGGTACTTATACCACTATTTTAGTATATGGTTCGAGTGGCCACCAGGGCCTATCCATATAAAGTGCAACTTCTGTGTATTCTGTGATAATCTTGTTTGACGATTTGTGCTCCTGTGCTCATAAAGAGACTAGGGGTTACTTTGAGAAATAAATACATATATATTTTGAATATATATCTGTGTGGTGTCCTTTCATTGGTATAAAAGGGGGTTACTATTGGTAAAACAGCTTGCTTAACACGCATCACGAGTTTAGCCTCAAAGACTGCTTAGCCTACGCTACCACTAGGGCAGCTAGTCCGAAAAGGTTGACTTACAACCACACCATAAGGGTTGCTTGGCATGGTACAAGGTGGTCACTAGAACTAGTGAACAGCATATACCAGGCCAACTTCTCACACATTGACAATGTCAATAGCTCTCTCATAGTTTTGCCAGTGCTTGTTTTTACAAGCCTTCTGCGGAGGCTTCTTCTGGGGTCACGTTGTGGCTCCAGGTCCCGTGTTTCCAGCACTCGTATGTTTCTGAGGCTAGTACGGTGCCTAGGACACCCCGCCCCCCTGCAGTGCTTTGAGGACAGCAGCGCCCATCACTTTCATATGCAATTATATATTGGGTGGAGCTCTGAAAACCAGTGCCCCCCGCGGCACCAGGTGTGCAGCTGAGAGTAGATAAATGGTACAGCATGGAGAGGGCCCTGACGCACTCCCATCAGGACAGGGAGGGCCCTCCACTCTCGCATCAGGACAGGGAGGGGCCCTGACGCACTCCCATCAGGACAGGGAGGGCCCTCCACTCTCATTTCAGGACAGGGAGGGCCCTGACGCACTCCCATCAGGACAGGGAGGGCCCTTCACTCTCCCATCAGGACAGGGAGGGCTCTTCACTCTTCCGTCAGGGTGGGAGGGCCCTCCACTCTCACATCAGGGCAGAGAGGGTCCTCCTCTCTCACATCAGGGCAGGGAGGGTCCTCCTCTCTCACATCAGGGCAGGGAGGGTCCTCCTCTCTCACATCAGGGCAGGGAGGGCCCTCCTCTCTCACATCAGGGCAGAGACGGTCCTCCTCTCTCACATCAGGGCAGGGAGGGCCCTTCACTCTTCCGTCAGGGTGGGAGAGCCCTCCTCTCTCACATCAGGGCAGAGAAGGTCCTCCTCTCTCACATCAGGGCAGGGAGGGCCCTCAACACTCTCATCACGCAATGGTTTTGGGAGGGGCTGTTTGCCGCACCTGGAACAGGTGATTGGGCAGGATGGGGCAGGCAGCTCAAGGCCCCTGGTGCACCCCACCTTCGCCTGCAGCGCCCCCTCCCCCCTTTAAATGTGTGCACGGTTGTGCTTCAGTGCTTTGGTGATCGGGTGGGTTTGCACACAGCGTGCTTCATCCCATACACCTCCTTGCACCTCCAGGGGCCCTTAAGAGGCCCCCGTTCCCGCGCCCCGTGGCCCCTCCGCCTCCACCCTGTGAACCTTTATCGCTGCGTCTTCTGGCGGTGTGTCTGTCTGCCGGGCCTCATTTCATGGAGTGGTTGTGTGTCTTTTCCAAGGTGCAGGAGGCTGAGAGCCCTGCACTCTTTCGCCCCGCCACCCCTAGGTGTGTTTACATCTTCAAAATTGAGGCGAAAGGGAGAGGTGTGGGGTGAGGGGAGCTGAGGTGAAAGGGAGAGGTGTGGGTGAGAGGGGAGCTGAGATGAAAGGGAGAGCTGTGGGTGAGAGGGAAGCAGAGATGAAAGGGTGAGCTGTGGGGGGAGGGGTGTGGGTGAGAGGGGAGCTGAGATTAAAGGGAGAGATGTGAGGGTGAGAGGTGACAGGGGAGCTGAGATGAAAGGGAGAGGTGTGGGGTGAGAGGGGACCTGAGGTGAAAGGGAGAGGTGTGGGGTGAGTGGGGAGCAGAGATGAAAGGGAGATCTGTGGGGTGAGAGGAGCTGAGATGAAAGGGAGATCTGTGGGGTGAGAGGAGCTGAGATGAAAGGGAGATCTGTGGGGTGAGAGGAGCTGAGATGAGAGGTGAGGGGCGAGAGGGGTGCTTAGATGAAAGGAAGAGGTGTGGGGTGAGAGGGGAGCTGAGGAAAAGGGTAGAGGTGTGGGTGAGAGGGGAGCTGAGATGAAAGGGAGGGCTGTGGGTGAGAGGGAAGCAGAGATGAAAGGGTGAGCTGTGGGGGGAGGGGTGTGGGGGAGAGGGGAGCTGAGATGAAAGGGAGAGGTGTAAGTGTGAGCGGGGAGCTGAGATGAAAGGGAGAAATGTGGAGTGAGAGGAGCTGAGATGAAAGGGAGATCTGTGGGGTGAGGGGAGCTGAGATGAAAGGGAGATGTGTGGGGTGAGAGGAGCTGAGATGAAAGGGAGAGGTGTGGGATGAGAGGGGAGATGAGATGAAAGGGAGAGGTGTGGGGTGAGAGGGGAGCTGAGGAAAAGGGTAGAGGTGTGGGGTGAGAGGAGCTGAGATGAGATGGGGGTGAGAGGGGTGCTTAGATGAAAGGAAGAGGTGTGGGGTGACAGGAGCTGAGATGAAAGGGAGAGGTGTGGGGTGAGAGGGAGAGGGAGAAAAGATTAAAGGGAGAGGTGTGGGGTGGGAGGGGAGCCTAGGTGAAAGGGAGTGGTGTGGGATGAGAGGAGTTGAGATGAAAGGGAGAGGTGTGGGGTGAGAAGGGAGAAGGGAGAAAAGATGAAAGGGAGAGGTGTGGAGTGAGAAGGGAGCCTATGTGAAAGGGAGAGGTGTGGGGTGAGGGGGGAGCCTATGTGAAAGGTAGAGGTGTGGGGTGGGAGGGGAGCTGGGATGAAAGGGAGAGGTGTGGGGTGAGGGGGGAGCTTAGATGAAAGGGAGAGGTGTGAGGGTAAGAGGAGCTGAGATGAAAGGGAGAGCTGTGGGGTGAGGAGAGCTGAGGTGAAAGGTGTGGGGTGAGAGGGGAGCTGAGGTGAAAGGGAGAGTTGTGGGGTAAGAGGGAAGCTGAGGAATGTATTCCTGTGGCTCAGTGAGTCCATCACCCCGTTAGATGTATCTGCATGGCTCAGTAAGTCCATCACCCCGTGGTGTGTATCCATGTGGCTCAGTGAGTCCATCACCCTATGAGATGTATCCATGCAGCTCAGTGATTCCATCACCCCGTTAGATGTATCTGCATGGCTCAGTAAGTCCATCACCCCGTGGTGTGTATCCATGTGGCTCAGTGAGTCCATCACCCCATGAGATGTATCCGTGTGACTCAGTGAGTCCATCACCCTGTGGTGTGTATCCGTGTGGCTCGGTGAGTCCATCGCCCGTGGCGTGTATCCGTGTGGCTCAGTGAGTCTATCACCCCTTGAGATGTATCCGTGTGGCTCAGTGAGTCCATCACCCCGTCGTGTGTATGTCCATGTGGGTCAGTGACTCTGTCACCCCATGAAATGTATCCATGTGGCTCAGTGAGTCCATCACCCCGTGAGATGTATCCCTGTCGCTCAGTGAGCCCATCAACTTGTGGTGTGTATCCGTGTGGGTCAGTGACTCTGTCACCCCCTGAGATGTATCCATGTGACTCAGTGAGTCCATCACGCCATGGGAAGTGTCTGCGTGGCTCAGTGAGTCCATAACCCCGTTAGATATATCTGCATGGCTCAGTAAGTTCATCACCCCGTGGTGTGTATCCATGTGGCTCAGTGAGTCCATCACCCTATGAGATGTATCCATGCAGCTCAGTGATTCCATCACCCCGTTAGATGTATCTGCATGGCTCAGTAAGTCCATCACCCCGTGGTGTGTATCCATGTGGCTCAGTGAGTCCATCACCCCATGAGATGTATCCGTGTGACTCAGTGAGTCCATCACCCCGTGGTGTGTATCCGTGTGGCTCGGTGAGTCCATCGCCCGTGGCGTGTATCCGTGTGGCTCAGTGAGTCTATCACTCCTTGAGATGTATCCGTGTGGCTCAGTGAGTCCATCACCCCGTCGTGTGTATGTCCATGTGGGTCAGTGACTCTGTCACCCCATGAAATGTATCCATGTGGCTCAGTGAGTCCATCACCCCGTGAGATGTATCCCTGTCGCTCAGTGAGCCCATCAACTTGTGGTGTGTATCCGTGTGGGTCAGTGACTCTGTCACCCCCTGAGATGTATCCGTGTGACTCAGTGAGTCCATCACGCCATGGGAAGTGTCTGCGTGGCTCAGTGAGTCCATCACCCCTGGGGAGTATTCCTGTGGCTCAGTGAGTCCATCATCCCATGGGATGTATTCCTGTGGCTCAGTGAATCCATCACACAGTGATATGTATCTGCGTGGCTCAGTCAGTCCATCACCCCCTTGGGTGTTTCCATGTAGTCAGTGAGTCCTTCACCCCGTGGGGTGTATCCGTGTGTCCATCACCCCAAGGGGGTATATCTGCGTAGCTCAGTGAGTCCATCACCCCGTGGGGTGTACCTGCGTAGCTCAGTGAGTTCATCACCCCGTGGGGTGTATCCCAGTGGCTCAGTGAGTCCATCACACCTGGGGTATACCCTTGTGGGTCAGTGAGTCCATCACCCTGTGGAGAGTATCTATGTGTCTCAGTAAGTCTATCCCCCCGTGGGATGTATCTGCGTGGCTCAGTGAGTTCCTCACCCCTGGGGTGTATCCCTGTGGCTTAGTGAGTTCGTATCACCCTGTGGGGTGTATCCCTGTGGCTCAGTGAGTCCATCTCCCCTCGGGTGTACCCCTGTGGCTCAGTGAGTTCATCACCCCTTGGGTGCATCCGTGTGGCTCAGTGAGTCCATCACCTCGTGGGGTGTGGCCTGCCTTCATCAAGAGGCGTACCTACATCGAAAGCCCACCAACATCGAGTGCCCTGGCTATATCACGAGCCCTGCCTACTTTAAGAGGCCTGCCTACATCACTGTCCACGACCAGCGACCCCCTCACCAGCCCCCCCCCCCTTCTGGTTCCTTGACCGTAGCTTGTCTTTGGCCCTGTAGGCGCTGTGCTGCCTCTTGGCTCTCTTGTTGCTACACAGACACTCCTCACATGTGCACTTGTGGTGGTTGTGTTGCTGTGTGAGTATTTTCACACACACGAGCGAGCCCGCTATTCTTGGGGCAGGATGCTGGCACTCTGGGTGAGGGGGCAAAGGGGCAGACGCTTCCAGCCTCCTGCTCTCTAGAAGTGGCCTCTCGGAGGTGGGTGGCATCAATACACCCCCCTCCCCCCCCCCCCCCGTGGATTAAACTACAGCACACACACACACGCGTGCCGCTCTCTCCCTCACAGAAGGTAAAAGACGGCTTGGTTCTTGTTGCACATTGTTTGCACACAGAGCTGAGGGGTGGATACACTGGGGGGCAGCAGGCTGGGAACTTTCTCCTCAGCCCCCCCCCCTCCCTCTGCCCCCCATTGCCCTCTCCTTTTGTGAGGTCCTCGCGGTGTGTTGTGCGCCTGGTGTATTTGTGCTCTTATACACTGTTCTTGTTGCACATTGTTTGCACACAGAGCTGAGGGGGGATACACTGGGGGGCAGCAGGCTGGGAACTTTCTCCTCAGCCCCCCCCCCCTCCCTCTGCCCCCCATTGCCCTCTCCTTTTGTGAGGTCCTCGCGGTGTGTTGTGCGCCTGGTGTATTTGTGCTCTTATACACTGTTCTTGTTGCACATTGTTTGCACACAGAGCTGAGGGGTGGATACACTGGGGGGCAGCAGGCTGGGAACTCTCTGCCTCTGTACCCCGTCTCTCCTCAGCCCCCCCCCCCCTCCATCTGCCCCCCATTGCCCTGTCCTTTTGTGAGGTCCTCGCGGTGTGTTGTGCGCCTGGTGTATTTGTGCTCTTATACACTGTTCTTGTTGCACATTGTTTGCACACAGAGCTGAGGGGTGGATACACTGGGGGGCAGCAGGCTGGGAACTCTCTGCCTCTGTACCCCGTCTCTCCTCAGCCCCCCCCCCCCCTCCCTCTGCCCCCCATTGCCCTCTCCTTTTGTGAGGTCCTCGCGGTGTGTTGTGCGCCTGGTGTATCTGTGTGCTTCGTCTCGTGGGGTGGTTTTGTTACCCTTCCCTGTGTTTGCCCACACAGCTGCCAGGCGGCCATTCTCGGGGGGCAGGGGCAAGGGACCCCCGTGCTTCCTGTTTTCAGTGCGCTCTGCACCGGGCCCTGCTTCCACACCGCTTTTGAATCGGCCTCCCCTCCGCTGCCCCCATCGGGCCTTTCTTCCTCCCCCCACCATGAATGGCCTCTTTTTCTTCGGCCCCATCTCCCCCGCCGGGCATTGTGGGAGAATCTTCCTCTGCAGGGGATTGTGGGAACGGGCCCGGCCCTCGGTCCTCACAGGGGCCCACAGAAAGGGACCCCAGGGCTCCGGCGCCGCTCAAAGCCCGGGGGGGCCCAAGGGGGCACTTTCCGAGCCTGGCCCATTGAGGCGGCTCGAAGGCGCACAAAGGCTTCGCGGCGCCCGCTGCGCCGGCGCACAATGGCCGCCCCAGGCCCGTCCATCTCGGGGCTCCCCGCCGACCCTCTCAGGCCCTGTTTGAAGCTTCAGTTCCCCCCAACAATACGGGCCGCCCCACAAATATTTCCACAGCCGCCTTGGTCGCGGTGGGGGGGGGGCGGTGGAAAGTGGGGGGCATTAGTGAGTGGAATGGAGGGCCGGGGGCACGTAAGAGAGGAGGGAAGCAGGAGAGAGAGGGGCTGACGTGAGGAGAAGGGTGTGGAGATATCGGGGTGCAGGAGACGGGCCTGGGGAGAGAGAGATGGAGACGAGGCGGGGGGCATCTAGGCACGAGCTAGTGGGGGCTGATGACAGGTGGAAAAGGGTTAGGCATGGCTGGGGAGAGACATGGGGATGCGGAGATGAGGCGTGGGGTGAGAGGGGGAGAAGAGGTGAAAGGGAGAGGTGTGAGGTGGGAGGGGAGCTGAGATGAAATGAAGAGGTGTGAGGTGACAGAGGAGCTGAGATGAAAGGAAGAGGTGGGTGGGAGGGGAGCTGAGATGAAAGGGAGAGCTGTGGGTTGAGAGGGAATCAGATATGAAAGGGAGAGGTGTGGGGTGAGAGGGGGAACAGAAGAAAGGAGAAGGTGTGAGGTGAGAGGATCTGAGATAAAATGAAGAGGTTTGGGGTGAGAGGGGGGAAGAGAGGAAAAGGAGAGGTGTGGGGGGAGAAGAGATGGAAGGACGGGTGAGAGGTGACAGGAGCTGAGATGAAAGGGAGAGCTGTGGGGTGAGAGGAGTTGAGATGAAAGGGAGAGCTGTGGGGTGAGGGGAGAAGAGGTGAAGGGGAGAGGTGTGAGGTTAGAGGGGAGCTGAGATGAAATGAAGAGGTGTGAGGTGACAGAGGAGCTAAGATGAAAGGAAGAGGTGGGTGGGAGGGGAGCTGAGATGAAAGGGAGAGCTGTGGGGTGAGAGGGAATCAGATATGAAAGGGAGAGGTGTGGGGTGGTAGGGGGAAGAGAAGGAAGGAAAAGGTGTGAGGTGAGAGGATCTGAGATAAAATGAAGAGGTGTGGGGTGAGAGGGGGAAGAGAAGAAAAGGAGAGGTGTGGGGGAGATGAGATGGAAGGACGGGTGAGAGGTGACAGGAGCTGAGATAAAAGGGAGACCTGTGGGGTGAGAGGAGTTGAGATGAAAGGGAGAGGTGTGGGGTGAGAGGGGAGCTGAGATGAAAGGGAGAGATGTGGGGTGAGAGGGGAGAGGGCGGCTGAGATTAAAGGGAGAGGTGTGAGGGTGAGAGGAGCTGCGATGAAATGAAGAGGGGGTTGGGAGGGGAGCTGAGATGAAAGGGAGAGGTGTGGGGTGAGAGGGGGAACAGAAGAAATGAAGAGGTGTGAGGTGAGAGGAGCTGAGATGAAATGAAGAGGTGTGGGGTGAGGGGGTAACAGAAGAAAGGAAGAGGTGTGAGGTGAGAGGAGCGGAGATGAAATGAAGAGGTGTGGGGTGAGAGGGGGAGGAGAAGAAAGGGAGAGAGAGGTGTGGCGGGAGAAGAGATGGAAGGACAGGTGTGAGGTGACAGAGGAGCTGAGATGAAAGGAAGAGGTGGGTGGGAGGGGAGATGAGATGAAAAGGAGAGGTGTGGGATGAGAGGGGAGCAGAGATGAAAGGAAGAGGTGTGGGGTGAGAGGAGCAGAGACGCAAGAGGTGTGAAGATGAGAGGGGAGCTGAGATTAAAGGGGTGCTGTGGGGCGAGGGGAGCTGAGATGAAAGGGACAGGTGTGGGGTGAGAGGGGAGCTGAGGTGAAAGGGACGGGTGTGGGGTGAGAGGGGAGCTGAGGTGAAAGGGACAGGTGTGGGGTGAGAGGGGAGCTCAGATGAAAGTGAGGGGTGTGAGGTGAGAAGAGCTGAAATGAAAAGGAGGGATGTGGGGTGAAAGGAACTGAGGTGAAAGAGAGGTGTGGGGTGAGGAGAGCTGAGATGAATGGAAGAGGTGTGGGGTAAGAGGGGAGCTGAAGTGAAAGGGAGAGGTGCGGGGTGTGAAGGGAGCTGAGGTGAAATATGTGAGGGTGAGAGGGGACCTGACATGAAAGGGACAGGTGTAGGGTGAGAGGAGCTGAGATGAACGGGAGAGGTGTGAGGGTGAGAGGAGCTGAGATGAAAGGGAGAGATGTGGGGTGAAAGAGGTGTGGGGTGAGAGGGAGAAGCGATGAAAGGGAGAGGTGTGGGGTGTGAGGGGAGCTGGGGTGAAAGGGAGAGGTGTGGGGTGAGAGGGGAGCAGAGATGAAAGGGAGAGGTGTGGGGTGAGAGGGGAGCAGAGATGAAAGGGAGAGGTGTGGGGTGAGAGGGGAGCAGAGATGAAAGGGAGAGGTGTGGGGTGAGAGGGGAGCAGAGATGAAAGGGAGAGGTGTGGGGTGAGAGGGGAGCAGAGATGAAAGGGAGAGGTTTGGGGTGAGAGGGGAGCAGCGGTGAAAGGGAGAGGTGGGAGGAGCTGAGATGAAAGGGAGACGTGTAGGGTGTGAGGGGAGCTGGGGTGAAAGGGAAAGGTGTGGGTGAGAGGAGAGCTGAGATGAAATGGAGAGGTGTGGGGAGAGTGCTCTAACGGTCTTTAAATGTGAACTAATCTGGTATTTGCTGCTCTCACGTTATATTCTGATACAGAAAAATACCAGTTTGCGGTCATTTTCCTGATTTTTTTCTTCCTGTTTTTCATATGAAATTCTGTCCAGACCAGTATAGTACAGGCCAGGAGTCAACCCTACTTGTGGAATGCAGGTGTATTACCCCAGGAGTTTTGCGGGGCATGTGGCATGTTGTCCCGCCTGTACATGGTGCCTTGTCCCAGGTGTCCCGCCTGTTCATGGTGCGTTGTCCCAGGTGTCTCGCCTTTACATGGTGCGTTGTCTCAGGTGTCCCGCCTCTAAATGGTGCGTTGTCTCAGGTGCATTACCTCTGCATGGTGCGTTGTCTCAGGTGTCTTGCCTCTACATGGTGCATTGTCTCAGGTGCCTGGCCTGTACATGGTGCGTTGTTTCAGGTGTCCCGCCTCAACATGGTGCCTTGTCCCACGTGTCTCACCTCTACATGGTGCCCTGTCCTAGGTGTCCCGCCTCTATATGGTACCTTGTCCCAGGTGTCTCGCCTTTACATGGTGCGTTGTTTCAGGTGTCTACCCTCTACATGGTGCCTTGTCTCAGGTGTCCCGCCTCTAAATGGTGCGTTGTCTCAGATGCCTTGCCTCTGCATGGTGCGTTGTCTCAGGTGTCTCGCCTCTACATGGTGCCTTGTCCCAGGTGTCTCGCCTCTACATGGCCCCTTGTCCCACGTGTCTACCCTCTACAAGGTGCCTTGTCCCAGGTGTCTCGCTCTACATGGGGCCTTGTCCGAGGTGTCTCGCCTCTACATGGTGCGTTGTCCCAGGTGTCCGCCTCTACATGGTGCATTGTTTCGGGTGTCTAACCTCAATATGGTGCGTTGTCCTGGGTGTCTCGAGTCTACATGGTGCTTTGTCCCAGGTGTCCCGCCTCTACATGGTGCGTTGTCTCAGGTGTCTCGCCTCTCCAAGGTGCCTTGTCCCAGGTGTCTCACCTCTACATGGTGCCTTGTCCCAGGTGTCCCACATCAACATGGTGTCTTGTCCCAGGTGTCCCGCCTCTAGATGGTGCGTTGTCTCAGGTGTCTAGCCTCTACATGGTGCGTTGTCTCAGGTGTCTAGCCTGTACATGATGCTTTGTCCCACGTGTCTCGCCTCTACATGGTGCCTTGTCCCAGGTGTCTTGCCTCTACATGGTGCCCTGTCCCTGGTGTCTCGCCTCTACATGGTGCGTTGTCTCAGGTGTCTTGCCTCTACATGGTGCCTTGTCCCAGGTGTCTCGCCTCTACATGGTGCGTTGTCCCAGGTGTCTCGCCTCTACATGGTGCGTTGTCTCAGGTGTCTCGCCTCTACATGGTGCGTTGTCTGAGGTGTCTACCCTCTACATGGTGCTTTATCTCAGGTGTCTCACCTGTACATGGTGCATTGTTCCAGGTGTCTCACCTTTACATGGTGCGTTGTCTCAGGTGTCTACCCTCTACATGGTGCGTTGTTCCAGGTGTCCCGCCTCTACATGGTGCCTTGTCCCACGTGTCTCGCTTTTACATGGTGCGTTGTTTCAGGTGTCTACCCTCTACATGGTGCCTTGTCTCAGGTGTCCCGCCTCTAAATGGTGCGTTGTCTCAGGTGCATTACCTCTGCATGGTGCGTTGTCTCAGGTGTCTAGCCTCTACATGGTGCATTGTCTCAGGTGCCTGGCCTGTACATGGTGCGTTGTTTCAGGTGTCCCGCCTCAACATGGTGCCTTGTCCCACGTGTCTCACCTCTACATGGTGCCCTGTCCTAGGTGTCCCGCCTCTATATGGTACCTTGTCCCAGGTGTCTCACCTTTACATGGTGCGTTGTCTCAGGTATCTACCCTCTACATGGTGCATTGTTTCAGGTGTCTCGCCTGTACATGGTGCGTTGTTCCAGGTGTCCCGCCTCTACATGGTGCCTTGTCCCACGTGTCTCGCTTTTACATGGTGCCCTGTCCCAGGTGTCCCGCCTCTATATGGTGCCTTGTCCCACGTGTCTCGCCTTTACATGGTGCGTTGTTTCAGGTGTCTACCCTCTACATGGTGCCTTGTCTCAGGTGTCCCGCCTCTAAATGGTGCGTTGTCTCAGATGCCTTGCCTCTGCATGGTGCGCTATCTCAGGTGTCCCACCTCTACATGGTGCCTTGTCCCAGGTGTCTCGCCTTTACATGGTGTGTTGTCCCAGGTGTCTCGCCTTTACATGGTGCGTTGTCTCAGGTGTCCCACCTCTAAATGGTGCGTTGTCTCAGGTGCCTTGCCTCTGCATGGTGCGTTGTCTCAGGTGTCTCGCCTCTACATGGTGCCTTGTCCCAGGTGTCTCGCCTCTACATGGCCCCTTGTCCCACGTGTCTACCCTCTACAAGGTGCCTTGTCCCAGGTGTCTCGCTCTACATGGGGCCTTGTCCGAGGTGTCTCGCCTCTACATGGTGCGTTGTCCCAGGTGTCCGCCTCTACATGGTGCATTGTTTCGGGTGTCTAACCTCAATATGGTGCGTTGTCCTGGGTGTCTCGAGTCTACATGGTGCTTTGTCCCAGGTGTCCCGCCTCTACATGGTGCGTTGTCTCAGGTGTCTCGCCTCTCCAAGGTGCCTTGTCCCAGGTGTCTCACCTCTACATGGTGCCTTGTCCCAGGTGTCCCACATCAACATGGTGTCTTGTCCCAGGTGTCCCGCCTCTAGATGGTGCGTTGTCTCAGGTGTCTAGCCTCTACATGGTGCGTTGTCTCAGGTGTCTAGCCTGTACATGATGCTTTGTCCCACGTGTCTCGCCTCTACATGGTGCCTTGTCCCAGGTGTCTTGCCTCTACATGGTGCCCTGTCCCTGGTGTCTCGCCTCTACATGGTGCGTTGTCTCAGGTGTCTTGCCTCTACATGGTGCCTTGTCCCAGGTGTCTCGCCTCTACATGGTGCGTTGTCCCAGGTGTCTCGCCTCTACATGGTGCGTTGTCTCAGGTGTCTCGCCTCTACATGGTGCGTTGTCTGAGGTGTGTAGCCTCTACATGGTGCCTTGTCCCAGGTGTTTCACCTCTACATGGTGCCTTGTCCCAGGTGTCTCGCTTTTACATGGTGCCTTGTCCGAAGTGTCCCGCCTCTACATGGTGCTTTGTCCCAGGTGTCTCGCCTCTACATGGTGCGTTGTCCCAGGTGTATCGCCTCTACACGGTGCCTTGTCCTAAGTGTCCCCCTCTACATGGTGCCTTGTCCCAGGTGTCTCGCTCTACATGGTGCCTTGTCCTAAGTGTCCCGCCTCTACATGGTGCCTTGTCCCAGATGTCTCGCCTCTACATGGTGCGTTGTCTCAGGTGTCTCGCCTCTACATGGTGTGTTGTCCCAGGTTTCTTGCCTCTAAGTGGTGCATTGTTTCAGGTGTCTCACCTCTAAATTGTGCATTGTCTCAGGTGTCTCGCCTCTACATGGTGCGTTGTCTCAGGTGTCTATCCTCTACATGGTGCGTTGTCTCAGGTGTCTAGCCTCTACATGGTGCCTTGTCTCAGGTGTCTCGCCTCTACATGGTGCTTTGTCCTAGGTGTCTCGCCTCTACATGGTGCCTTGTCCCAGGTGTCTCGCCTGTACATGGTGCCCTGTCCCAGGTGTCTCGCCTGTACATGGTGCGTTGTCCCAGGTGTCTCGCCTGTACATGGTGCGTTGTCCAAGGTGTCCCACCTTTACATGGTGCGTTGTCTCAGGTGTCTCGCCTGTACATGGTGCGTTGTCTCAGGTGTCCCGCCTCTAAATGGTGCGTTGTCTCAGGTGCCTTGCCTCTGCATAGTGCGTTGTCTCAGGTGTCTCGCCTCTACATGGTGCCTTGTCTCAGGTGTCTCGCCTCTACATGGTGCCTTGTCCCAGGTGTCTCGCCTCTACATGGCCCCTTGTCCCAGGTGTCTACCCTCTACAAGGTGCCTTGTCCCAGGTTTCTCGCTCTACATGGTGCCTTGTCCCAGGTGTCTCGCCTCTACATGGTGCATTGTTTCGGGTGTCTAACCTCAATATGGTGCATTGTCCTGGGTGTCTAGCCTCCACATGGTGCCTTGTCCCAGGTGTCCTGCCTCTACATGGTGCGTTGTCTCAGGTGTCTCGCCTCTACATGGTGCCATGTCCCAGGTGTCCCGCCTCTACATGGTGCCTTGTCCCAGGTGTCCCGCCTCTACATGGTGCCTTGTCCCAGGTGTCCCACATGGTGTCTTGTCCCAGGTGTCCCGCCTCTACATGGTGCGTTGTCTCAGGTTTCTAGCCTCTACATGGTGCCTTGTCCCAGGTGTCTCGCCTCTACATGGTGCCTTGTCCCAGGTGTCTCACCTCTACATGGTGCGTTGTTCCAGGTGTCTAGCCTCTACATGGTGCCATGTCCCTGGTGTCTTGCCTCAACATGGTGCGTTGTCTCAGGTGTCTCGCCTCTACATGGTGTCTTGTCCCAGGTGTCAAAGCTGTACATGGTGCGTTGTCCCAGGTGTCTCGCCTCTACATGATGCGTTGTCTCAGGTGTCTCGCCTCTACATGGTGCCTTGTTCCAGGTGTCCCACCTCTACATGGTGCGTTGTCTCAGGTGTCTCACCTCTACATGGTGCGTTGTCTCAGGTGTCTCGCCTCTACATGGTGCGTTGTCTCAGGTGTCTCGCCTCTAAATGGTGCGTTGTTTCAGGTGTCTCACCTCTACATGGTGCGTTGTTCAGGTGTCTCGCCTGTACATGGTGCGTTGTTCCAGGTGTCTAGCCTCTACATGGTGCCCTGTCCCTGGTGTCTTGCCTCTACATGGTGCGTTGTCTCAGGTGTCTCGCCTCTACATGGTGCCTTGTCCCAGGTGTCTCGCCTCTACATGGTGCCTTGTCCCAGTTGTCTCACCTTTACATGGTGCGTTGTCTCAGGTGTCTCGCCTCTATATGGTGCTTTGTCTCAGGTGTCTCGCCTCTACATGGTGCCTTGTCACAGGTGTCTCGCCTCTACATGGTGCCTTGTCCCAGGTGTCTCGCTTCTACATGGTGCCTTGTCCCAGGTGTCTCACCTTTACATGGTGCGTTGTATCAGGTGTCTCGCCTCTATATGGTGCTTTGTCTCAGGTGTCTCGCAGGGTACATGGTGCCTTGTCCCAGGTGTCTAGCCTCTACATGGTGCCTTGTCTCAGGTGTCTCGCCTTTACATGTTGCGTTGTCTCAGGTGTCTCGCCTCTACAGGGTGCATTATCTCAGGTGGTCATGTAGTGCATGTTTACAGGCATTGCAGTGACTGCTTTCTGTGCCTGTTTGTAGAGCTGGCATTGATGGGTCTTCTGTGGCAACTTACTACATGTTTACAGAGCGGGAAGTGGTCGGTTTCTGGACAGACCTGGAAGTGATGAGTTTCTCTGCCTATGTATTTTTTGTTTACAGACCTGGGGTTGATTGGTTTTGATTTCTGTTTAGAGACCTTGCGGTGATGGCTTCTGTGCCTGCGTAGTGCCTGTTACAGACCTAGCATAGGTGGGTTTCTCTGCCCGTGTATTATCTGTTTACAGACCTGGGAGTGAGGGGTTCTGTACACATGTAGTGCCTATTAACAGTCCCTGTAAGTGCTGTGTTTGTTTGCCTAAGTCGTGCCTATTTACAAGCCTGGCGGTGAGGGGTTCTGTATCCATGTAGTGTGGTAGTGCCTGTTTACAGACCAGGCAGTGATGGGTTTTCGTGCCCATGTAGTGCCTGTTAACAGGCCTGGCGGTGAGGATTTCTGTGCCCGTGTAGTGCTTGTTTACAAAACTGGCGGTGTTGGGTTTTCATTGCCGTTTGCAGACCTGGCGGTGAGCGCTTCAGTTCCCATGCAGTGTCCGTTTACAAAACTGGCAGTGATGGGTTTCCCTGCAAATGTAGTGCCTGTTTACAGTCCCATTGGTGAGGGTTCTGTGCCCCATTAGTGCCTGTTTACAGACCTATCAGGGTTATGTTTCTCTGTCAGTGTTATGCCCATTTACAGACCTGTCAGTGAGGGGCACTGTGCCCACATAGTGGCTATTACCGACCTGAAAGCGATGGGATCCCTGCCTGAGTAGTGCCTGTTTACAGACCTGGCCTTGAGGGGTTCTTTGTCCATGTTTGCGGACCTGGAAGCGATGGGTTTCTCTGCCCATGTAGTGCCTGTTGATAGACCTGGTAGTGATGGGTTTTCGTGCCTAGGCAGTGCCTGTTAACAGACCTGGCGCTAAGGGTTTCTGTGCCCTTGTAGTGCCTGTTAACAGACTTGTCAGTGAGGTGTTCTGTGCCCGTGTAGGGCTTGTTTACAGACCTGTAAGTAATGGGTCTCTGTGCCCATGTAGTGCCTACTTACTGACTGGCGGTGATACGTTTTTATTCCTTTTTAGGTCTCGGCTCAAAGGCTGCGCTTGCGCAGTCTCGATCCGAGATTTAATGACTTGGAGAAGAGGGGCTTGAACCCGCCCCTCTTCTCCCCTGTTCTCCATTGGCTGGCCTCTTGAATGCTGGCCAGCCATTGGAGAAGAGGCCCCGTCACTCCGATCAGGCCCCGTCCTTTTCGGATCGGGGGCGTGTTTTTTTCAGAAAGTCTAATTATCTCCTCCAGCCAATGGCTGGAGGAGATAACAGCAAAACACGCCCCCGAATCCGAAAAGGACGCTGCGTTTCTCCGAGGCATTTCTGCTCTGCCTCAGAGAAAGGCGGTGGTGTGCTTTTTGGTCTGAGCAAGCATGGTGGTTGAAGGGCGCTATTCTTACTTCGAGTTGTGGGCCTCGAATTGCTGATCTCCCCATCAGCAAGGGGCTTTGGGGTGCTCCTTGTGACCCACAGTGAGGGCGCTTCCTCCTCCATCAGCTGAATTTCTTGGGGTGCTACGTAAACCTCAAGTTATGCAGTCCGAGATGAGGATCGCCCCCTAAACAGAAGCGTTGACATTATATTTCGACTTGCTCACTTTTCGCTCCGCGGGAATAAAAATTCGTCCACCGATGCTCTACTTCCGAATCACATGACAGCCAATCCCACGCCTGAATGTATACTGGCAGTCGTCTGAGAGTGGAAAAGACTCTTAATCTGTAAAGTGACACAAGATTGGAGCATTTTCGGCACCTCATCCAATCCTACGCAGCTGCACAGAATTCGAATGTGCTCATTGGCTTTGAAGTACGCACGTGCCTCTGAGGTTACTATAAACAGTCCGCTAGCTGGTGGGAAATTGGGAACTATTACATTTTCAAGCGGATTAAACGTGAGTAGCTGCTAGTGTAAGGTAAGTGAATGTGTGACTGAACGGGCAGTAAAATTTTAGCTGAACGGTAACAAACTTCTTTGCAAACTCCTCTGTGACAGCTCTCTCTTCCCTGTTCTTGAGTTCTCTTAATGACTACGTTGCATCGTACACGTACACGTGCATTCTACTCTGGATTTCCCTACTGGCTAACGCTTGGATGAACTCAACAGTTCTTGCCATATGGGCAAAAGTCCAGTGTTTTAGCGGTGGATATATATCCGGGCATGCAGTCGTTTAACTGTCTCATGGCTAAGGCCCACTTTACTTGCTGGGCGACGCTGGTGGTTGTGTTTGGTGAACTCGTTCCTGCAGCAGCTTTGATGAGGCAGGACTACTGTTCTGGGATCTGTGTTAAAAACCTGCACGACAGGCTCTCAATTTCAGCAGTCGAGGCAGGGCAAACACAGACAGGTGCTTGACTTCGGCAGGCTTTTTAGGTCTCGGCTCTAAGGCTGCCGCTTTTTACAGCCACTCTGCCTATGGCTGGAAGACGTAGCCCCCCCCCCGAAATCTTTTTCAGCCCCCCCAACCCCTCCCCCCCGAAATTTGGCTCTAGTTGCCCGCCTGCATAGATCTTATGTGGGCTCCACTTTGCATCTGTCGGTGTTCGCTGTCAGGGCTTAACAACAAGCATTACAATGCAATGGTCTCGGCATTGGTAAAGTTAGAGCTATTGGCATTGCTCATGACAATGCCGTTTCTTTAAATGTTTTAAAAACAAAAACATAAACAAAAATAATGTCATGAACAATGCCAATAGCTCTAACTTTACCAATGCCGAGACCATTGCATTGTAAATGCTTGTTACGGCCATGGCAGTGATGGGTTTCTCTGCCCATGTAGTGCTTGTTCACAGACCCGGCAGTAAGGATATCTGTGCCTGTGTAGTGCCTGTTTACAGTACTGTGGGTGAGGGGTTATGTGCCCACGTAGTGCCTGTGTACAGTCCTGTGGGTGAGGGGTTATGTGCCCACGTAGTGCCTGTGTACAGTCCTGTGGGTGAGGGGTTATGTGCACACGTAGTGCCTACTCACGTGGCAACTACCAGACATGTCACCCAGCCATGTCTTCTTTATTTTTGAGAATGCCGCCATTCATCAAGCGGCCCGCAGATCCTTCCAGCCTTCGCTTAGCTCCTTTCGCTTTGCGTTTATAAAGTGCAGTCTCCAAGTTAAAGATAGGGAAAAACCTCCCTTGGTACTCGTGGAAGGATGGTGCCTACGGATCCCACCACGCTGAGGCGATGCAGATCCGAAACACCGCCATCGCGACAAACATCGAGGACTCCCCTCCCATCCATTCTAAATCTAGATCCTCCCCAATACCATCGCTTGAGGAGTTCGATCCAAATTAATATTAAATATATCTGCTAAGAATTTAGAAATCTACAATCTTAATGTATCTTATGGCACGCACCAAACATGTGAACTAGATCCGCAGCGTAAAATTGACATCGTGGGCAGTTAACCTCCTCTTCCTCCCTCTGCCCCCACAAATCCACCCCCCACCCCCCTCCCATTTAGAGATTTTTTCTGGGGTGCAATATAGATGGAAGTTTGTCTTCTAGTGCTGTGCTTGCAGCCCTGAAGAGCACCGCACCATACAACGTAACTCCAGAGAATCATAGAAAGTATATTCATCGAACCCAAGCTTTGCCTTCCACTGATCACGGTGCTGCTCAAGATCATCTGGTGCCCGTTGGCACAGCTGGTTAGATATTCCTCTAACAGAGAGTTTTTCTACCCCAAGAAGATGATCTACGAGTGAGATCCTCTCTAAACCCACCGGTCCCCCCGTTTTATGTTTAAAAAGCTGCGAATTTGCGGATATTTGAAAAACTCCTTTTGATTCAGATTGAAGGTAATCCCATGTTCCTTAAGTGAAGCGACCGTCAGATCGTAAAAGCGATCTCACTGTTGATCTCAGTCTGAACCGTCGGCTCTTGAAAGAGATCTCCCTGTGTGAACCGTCGGCTCTTGAAAGAGATCTCACAGTCTGAACAGTCAGATCTTGAAAGAGATCTCACAGTCTGGACCGTCGGATCTTGAAAGAGATCTCCCAATCTGAAACGTCCGATCTTGAAAGAGATCTCCCAGGCTGAACCGTCGGATCTTGAAAGAGATCTCCCAGCCTGAACCATCCGATCTTGAAAGAGATCCCCCAGTCTGAACCGTTGGATCTTGAAAGAGATCTCCCAGTCTGAAACGTCTGATCTTGAAAGAGATCTCACAGTCTGAAACGTCCAATCTTGAAAGAGATCTCCCTGTCTGAACGGTCCGATCTTGAAAGAGATCTCCTAGTCTGAAACGTCAGATCTTGAAAGAGATCTCCCAGTCTGAACCATCGGATCTTGAAAGAGATCTCACAGCCTGAACCGTCGGATCTTGAAAGAGATCTCACTGTTGGTATCAGTCTAAACTGTCATATGTTGAAAGACATCTCCCAGTCTGAACCGTCTGATCTTGAAAGAGATCTCCCAGCCCAGCCTGAACCGTCGGATCTTGAAAGAGATCCCCCAGCCTGAACCGTCTGATTTTGAAAGAGATCTCCCAGTCTGAAACGTCCGATCTTGAAAGAGATCCCCCAGTCTGAACCGTCGGATCTTGAAAGAGATCTCCCAGTCTGAAACGTCCGATCTTGAAAAACATCCCCCAGTCTGAAACATCCAATCTTGAAAGAGATCCCCCAGTCTGAACCGTCAGATCTTGAAAGAGATCTCCCTGTCTGAACCGTCCGATCTTGAAAGAGATCCCCCAGTCTGAATAGTCCGATCTTGAAAGAGATCCCCCAGTCTGAACCGTTAGATCTTGAAAGAGATCTCCCAGGCTGAACCGTCCGATCTTGAAAGAGATCCCCCAGTCTGAACCATATGATCTTGAAAGAGATCTCCCAGGCTGAGCCGTCCGATCTTGAAAGAGATCCCCCAGTCTGAACCATCAGATCTTGAAAGAGATCTCCCAGGCTGAACCATCCGATCTTGAAAGAGATCCCCCAGTCTGAACCGTCAGATCTTGAAAGATCTCCCTGTCTGAACCATCACATCTTGAAAGAGATCTCCAAGGCTGAACCGTCCGATCTTGAAAGAGATCCCCCAGTCTGAACCGTCAGATCTTGAAAGAGATCTCCCTGTCTGAACCGTCCGATCTTGAAAGAGATCCCCCAGTCTGAAACGTCTGATCTTGAAAGAGATCTCCCAGGCTGAACCGTCCGATCTTGAAAGAGATCTCCCAGCCTGAACCGTCGGATCTTGAAAGAGATCTTGCAGTCTGAAACATCCAATCTTGAAAGAGATCTCCCAGTCTGAAACGTCTGATCTTGAAAGAGATCTCCCTGTCTGAATGGTCCGATCTTGAAAGAGATCTCCTAGTCTGAACCGTCAGATCTTGAAAGAGATCTCCCAGTCTGAACCGTCGGATCTTGAAAGAGATCTCACAGCCTGAACCGTCCGATCTTGAAAGAGATCCCCCAGTCTGAACCGTTGGATCTTGAAAGAGATCTCCCAGCCAGAACCATCAGATCTTGAAAGAGATCTCAGTCTGAAACATCCAATCTTGAAAGAGATCTCCCTGTCTGAACCATCCGATCTTGAAAGAGATCTCCCAGTCTGAACCGTTGGATCTTGAAAGAGATCTCCCAGTCTGAAACGTCTGATCTTGAAAGAGATCTCAGTCTGAAACGTCCAATCTTGAAAGAGATCTCCCTGTCTGAACGGTCCGATCTTGAAAGAGATCTCCTAGTCTGAACCGTCAGATCTTGAAAGAGATCTCCCAGTCTGAACCGTCGGATCTTGAAAGAGATCTCCCAGTCTGAACCGTCGGATCTTGAAAGAGATCTCCCAGCCTGAACCGTCTGATCTTGAAAGAGATCTCCCAGTCTGAAACATCCGATCTTGAAAGAGATCCCCCAGTCTGAACCGTCGGATCTTGAAAGAGATCTCCCAGTCTGAAACGTCCGATCTTGAAAGAGATCCCCCAGTCTGAAACGTCCGATCTTGAAAGAGATCCCCCAGTCTGAACTGTCAGATCTTGAAAGAGATCTCCCTGCCTGAAACGTCCGATCTTGAAAGAGATCCCCCAGTATGAAACGTCCGATCTTGAAAGAGATCCCCCAGTCTGAACCGTCAGATCTTGAAAGAGATCTCCCAGGCTGAACCGTCCGATCTTGAAAGAGATCCCCCAGTCTGAACCATCAGATCTTGAAAGAGATCTCCCAGGCTGAACCATCCGATCTTGAAAGAGATCCCCCAGTCTGAACCGTCAGATCTTGAAAGAGATCTCCCTGTCTGAACCGTCAGATCTTGAAAGAGATCTCCCTGTCTGAACCGTCCGATCTTGAAAGAGATCCCCCAGTCTGAAACGTCCGATCTTGAAAGAGATCTCCCAGCCTGAACTGTCGGATCTTGAAAGAGATCTCCCAGCCTGAACCGTCGGATCTTGAGAGATCTCCCAGGTTCAGGCTGGGGGATCTCTTTCAAGATCCGACAGTTCAGACTGGGAGATCTCTTTCAAGATCATACGGTTCAGGCTGGGGGATCCCTTTCAAGATCGGACGGTTCAGACTGGGGGATCTCTTTCAAGATCGGACGTTTCAGACTGGGGGATCTCTTTCAAGATCGGACGTTTCAGCTTGGGAGATCTCTTTCAAGATCAGATGTTTCAGACTGGGAGATCTCTTTCAAGATCCGACGGTTCAGGCTGGGAGATCTCTTTCAAGATCTGACGGTTCAGACTGGGAGATCTCCTTCAAGATCCGACGGTTCAGACTGGGAGATCTCTTTCAAGATCGGATGTTTCAGGCTGGGAGATCTCTTTCAAGATCGGACGGTTCAGCCTGGGAGATCTCTTTCAAGATCGGATGTTTCAGACTGGGGGATCTCTTTCAAGATCGGACGGTTCAGACAGGGAGATCTCTTTCAAGATCTGACGGTTCAGACTGGGGGTTCTCTTTCAAGATCGGACGAATCAGCCTGGGAGATCTATTTCAAGATCTGATGGTTTAGACAGGGAGATCTCTAAAGAGATCTCCCAGGCTGAAACGTCTGATCTTGAAAGAGATCTCCCAGTCTGAAATGTCCGATCTTGAAAGTGATCCCCCAGCCTGAACCGTCAGATCTTGAAAGAGATCTCCCAGCCTGAACCGTCGGATGTTGAAAGAGATCTCCCAGCCTGAACCGTCGGATCTTGAAAGAGATCTCCCAGTCTGAAATGTCCGATCTTGAAAGAGATCCCCCAGCCTGAACCGTCAGATCTTGAAAGAGATCTCCCAGTCTGAAACGTCTGATCTTGAAAGTGATCTCCCAGTCTGAAACGTCCGATCTTGAAAGTGATCCCCCAGCCTGAACCGTACGATCTTGAAAGAGAGCTCCCAGTCTGAAACGTCTGATCTTGAAAGAGATCCCCCAGCCTGAACCGTCGGATCTTGAAAGAGATCTCCCAGTCTGAAACGTCCGATCTTGAAAGAGATCTCCCAGGCTGAACCGTCAGATCTTGAAAGAGATCTCCCAGCCTGAACCGTCGGATCTTGAAAGAGATCTCCCAGTCTGAAACGTCAGATCTTGAAAGAGATCTCCCTGTCTGAACCGTCCGATCTTGAAAGAGATCTCCCAGTCTGAAACGTCCGATCTTGAAAGAGATCTCCCAGTCTGAAACATCTGATCTTGAAAGAGATCTCCCAGGCTGAAACGTCCGATCTTGAAAGAGATCCCCCAGTCTGAAACGTCCGATCTTGAAAGAGATCCCCCAGCCTGAACTGTCCGATCTTGAAAGGGATCCCCCAGCCTGAACCGTACGATCTTGAAAGAGATCTCCCAGTCTGAAACGTCCGATCTTGAAAGAGATCCCCCAGCCTGAACCGTCCGATCTTGAAAGAGATCCCCCAGCCTGAACCATCGGATCTTGAAAGAGATCTCACAGCCTGAACCGTCGGATGTTAAAAGAGATCTCCCAGCCTGAACCGTCGGATCTTGAAAGAGATCTCCCAGTCTGAAATGTCCGATCTTGAAAGAGATCCCCCAGCCTGAACCATCAGATCTTGAAAGAGATCTCCCAGTCTGAAATGTCCGATCTTGAAAGAGATCTCCCAGTCTGAAACGTCCGATCTTGAAAGTGATCCCCCAGCCTGAACCGTCGGATCTTGAAAGAGATCTCCCAGCCTGAACCGTCGGATCTTGAAAGAGATCTCCCAGTCTGAAACGTCGGATCTTGAAAGAGATCCCCCAGCCTGAACCGTCGGATCTTGAAAGAGATCTCCCAGTCTGAAATGTCCGATCTTGAAAGAGATCCCCCAGCCTGAACCGTCAGATCTTGAAAGAGATCTCCCAGCCTGAACCGTCGGATGTTGAAAGAGATCTCCAAGCCTGAACCGTCGGATCTTGAAAGAGATCTCCCAGTCTGAAATGTCCGATCTTGAAAGAGATCCCCCAGCCTGAACCGTCAGATCTTGAAAGAGATCTCCCAGTCTGAAAAGTCTGATCTTGAAAGAGATCTCCCAGTCTGAAACGTCCGATCTTGAAAGTGATCCCCCAGCCTGAACCATACGATCTTGAAAGAGAGCTCCCAGTCTGAAACGTCTGATCTTGAAAGAGATCCCCCAGCCTGAACCGTCGGATCTTGAAAGAGATCTCCCAGTCTGAAACGTCCGATCTTGAAAGAGATCTCCCAGGCTGAACCGTCAGATCTTGAAAGAGATCTCCCAGCCTGAACCGTCGGATCTTGAAAGAGATCTCCCAGTCTGAAACGTCGGATCTTGAAAGAGATCTCCCTGTCTGAACCGTCCGATCTTGAAAGATATCTCCCAGTCTGAAACGTCCGATCTTGAAAGAGATCTCCCAGTCTGAAACATCTGATCTTGAAAGAGATCTCCCAGGCTGAAACGTCCGATCTTGAAAGAGATCCCCCAGTCTGAAACGTCCGATCTTGAAAGAGATCCCCCAGCCTGAACCGTCCGATCTTGAAAGGGATCCCCCAGCCTGAACCGTACGATCTTGAAAGAGATCTCCCAGTCTGAAACGTCCGATCTTGAAAGAGATCCCCCAGCCTGAACCATCAGATCTTGAAAGAGATCTCCCTGTCTGAACCATCGGATCTTGAAAGAGATCTCACAGCCTGAACCGTCGGATGTTGAAAGAGATCTCCCAGCCTGAACCGTCGGATCTTGAAAGAGATCTCCCAGTCTGAAATGTCCGATCTTGAAAGAGATCCCCCAGCCTGAACCATCAGATCTTGAAAGAGATCTCCCAGTCTGAAACGTCTGATCTTGAAAGAGATCTCCCAGTCTGAAACGTCCGATCTTGAAAGTGATCCCCCAGCCTGAACCGTACGATCTTGAAAGAGATCTCCCAGTCTGAAACGTCCGATCTTGAAAGAGATCCCCCAGCCTGAACCGTCAGATCTTGAAAGAGATCTCCCAGGCTGATACGTCTGATCTTGAAAGAGATCCCCCAGCCTGAACCGTCAGATCTTGAAAGAGATCTCCTTGTCTGAACCATCGGATCTTGAAAGAGAGCTCACAGCCTGAACCGTCGGATGTTGAAAGAGATCTCCCAGCCTGAACTGTCGGATCTTGAAAGAGATCTCCCAGTCTGAAACGTCCGATCTTGAAAGAGATCCCCCAGCCTGAACCGTCAGATCTTGAAAGACATCTCCCAGTCTGAAACGTCCGATCTTGAAAGAGATCTCCCAGTCTGAAACGTCCGATCTTGAAAGAGATCTCCCAGGCTGAACCGTCGGATCTTGAAAGAGATCTCCCAGTCTGAACCATTGGATCTTGAAAGAGATCTCCCAGTCTGCATAATCCCAGTTTTTCCCATCTAGCCAAACAAGCATCCTGAAACATTCCAGGGATTGTGGGGTTCGTTTGAATCAGGGTACACCAATCCCATCTCCCGACTCCAAACTTTTGTCTCAGGTCAGCCCAGTTTTTATAGGCTGCTCCCAGCACCTTGAACCTAACTTTCTTGTAGTAGCCGGGTTCTAGGTTTCTTAGCCGGCATCCTTCAGCTACCGATCCTACTGTTAGCTTGAACATTGACGGCACACCCGGTATACACTCCGGCGTTTCCTCTCTATATCTGAAAATAACCCGCATATATTGGAGTGCAGCAGCTAAGTGATAAGCTTTAAAATTTGGGAGCACCCAGCCCCCCTTCCTCTGGGTAAGGTAAAACATTTGATTGCCCTCCTTGCTTTCCGGCAAGACCATATGAGTCTGGACTCAAGAGTGTCGAATGCTTTCAAGCAAACATTCCCAGACTCGAGCGGAATGGATCTCCAACTCAGCCATAGTCCTGCCAAGCGTCAAGGTTTTGAGACTGAAGTCCCAGCCTACGCCGACGACATCTTATTCGCATCGGCAGATCCAACATCCACTATGTTGATAGTGGAGCAGGAAGCGATGGAATTTGGGAAAATCTCAGGCGACTCCCTCAATCGGCAGAAAACGCAACTGGTAGCGAATCAGTTTGTAGTTACCCAGGATCCGAGGGTGGTGGAACAGGCGGTCTACTTAGGAATAAAGATCAGTTGGTAGAGAATACCTTTGGATCAATACTAGCCAAAGCAAAACACGACCTTGAGCAATGGCACAATCTTCATTTGTCTGTTGTCGGTCTCTGTAATATTATAAAAATGCTGCTTCTACCTAGGATTTCAATCTTTCAGATCCATTCTGCTTGAGTTTGAGAATGTTTGGTTCAAAGCATTAGATACTTTTGTGTCTGGATTCTTATGGTCTTAGGGGAAACAAGGAGGGCAACTAAATATTTGACATTACCCGGAGAACGTGGTGGGGGGGTTTGACTCCCCAAATTTGAAAGCTTATCACTTAGCTGCTGCTCTCCAAGATAGCTGTAACCTTATAAAAGAGGCTGCAGAATCTTTTCATTCAAGGAAACCTTTTCACCCCCGCAGATTGCTTCCCTGCTTGGGGTGGCTCTTTTAAAATAACTTGTAAAAGTTTTTCTCACAGCAGAGTTTGCAGTCTGACTGCTTCATACCCGCACTCTCAAGAAGAACAAGCATTTGCAAGGCAAGAGGTCTCTCATTACTGTTAGTTTCAGGTATTGGCGTTGCACATAATAATGCAACGCCAATAGCTCATACTTTCAGTAATGCGACACCTCGTGCATTGCAAATGTTTGCGTAGTGAGCCAGGAACAAGCATTGTATGTCTTAGTGCAGTACCAAAAGCTGCTCCTAGAGGTCCCTAGAGAGCAAGCCACCAGCCATGCTTGTCTAGGTGCAGTACCGCAAGTTGCTTCTGGAGGTCCCTAGTGAGCAAAGCAACAGCACTGCATGTTTTGGTGCAGTACCGCAAGCTTCTCCTAGAGGTCCCTAGTGAGCAAGGCACGAGCACTGCGTGTCTAGGTGCAGTACCGCACGCTTCTCCTGGAGGTCCCTAGTGAGCAAGGCACCATCATTGTGTGTCTCGGTGCAGTACCGCAAGCTTCTCCTAGAGGTCCCTAGTGAGCATCATAAACTTTTGGTCACATATGATACTCCCATAATCCATTGCATGAAAGACAGTACCACAAGTACATTCAAAAAGTTATGTCCTTATATACAATTAGTTGCTTTGAAATCTGACACATTTAAAAAAATATTAATTCCGGATTAGGTTGTACTCTATGTGGAGCTGATGAAGGGAAATTTATAGACGGTCTAACATAAATGTGAGATGTGCTAGCGAGTAAAGTAACCACTGCCGACTTAGTTTAGGACCAAGTGAGTGTCCTGTCTGAAGGCCTTTAAGAAAATATGCCTTGAGGCTGTAATTACATTTTAGGGCGTGACAACACATGTAACAGGGGGTGTCCTCATGGGAGGTTACAAGAAGAGACAAGGCGGTACTAAGGAGGGACTACAAAGCCTAATGACAATGAAAAGCCACCATTTACAAAGGACAGGGACAGGAGCCAATTAAAAAGATGGGCGGGAAGTAGGCAGAGCTTTATCCACATATCCTGAATGCAGCATGTCTCGAAGAGACGGCGCAAGCGCTGCCTAGGCAAGACCTAAAAACCATGATCATTTTTTTCCTTTTTTTAAATCACCACAGCCAACTTTACTCGCAGTGAAAAGTGCAAATGCGCTAATTATGGTAAAATGCGTTTATTTAAGATGCGCGCTCCAAGGTGAATTAACCCTTCAAGTGAGGGTGTACACATGACTTACAACAGGTTAAAAAAAGAGGGAGAGAACGTGACTTACAACAGGTTAAAAAGAGAGGGAGTATGACCATTGTAAGGTGGATGTGTGAGCTGACAGTTGTGGATAGCTACAACCGGTGTATTACTCATTGTAAGGTGGATGTGTGACCTGACAGTTGTGGATAGCTACAACCGGTGTATTACTCATTGTAAGGTGGATGTGTGACCTGACAGTTGTGGATAGCTACAACCGGTGTATTACTCATTGTAAGGTGGATGTGTGACCTGACAGTTGTGGATAGCTACAACCGGTGTATTACTCATTGTAAGGTGGATGTGTGACCTGACAGTTGTGGATAGATGGACCGGTGCGTTACTCGGTAAAGTCCCCCCACAGTTCCCTGTAGGAGGCTCACAGCCCCTCTCTGCCCCACTTTTCCTATCCTAGGACCCTCCCTTGCCCCGTGGCTTGGTTTGTGCTCTGGTTCCGAGCGCCTAGATACTCCTCCGGGAGGGATCTGTGCGCTATATCAAATGTCCAATCAAATCTATATCAAATGCCCAAATGGAACAGGTCTTGGGAGCACAGCTGGGGTATGGAATGGAGCAGGTCTTGGGAGCACGGCTGGGGTATGGAATGGAGCAGGTCTTGGGAGCACGGGTGGGGTATGGAATGGAGCAGGTCATGGGAGCACGGCTGGGGTATTGAATGGAGCAGGTCTTGGGAGCACGGCTGGGGTATGGAATGGAGCAGGTCTTGGGAGTATGGCTGGGGTATGGATGGAGCCAGTCTCGGGAGCACGGCTGGAGTATGGATGGAGCCGGTCTCGGGAGCACGGCTGGGGTATGGATGGAGCCGGTCTCGGTAGCACGGCTGTTGTATGGAATGGAGCAGGTCTTGGGAGCACGGCTGGGGTACAGAGTGAAGCAGGTTTTGGGGAGCACGGCTGGGGTATGGATGGAGCCGGTCTTGAGAGCACGGCTGGGGTATGGATGGAGCCGGTCTTTAGAGCACGGCTGGGGTATGGAATGGAGCCGGTCTCAGGAGCACGGCTGTGGTATGGAATGGAGCCGGTCTTGGGAGCACGGCTGGGGTATGGAATGGAGCCGGTCTTGGGAGCACGGCTGGGGTATGGAATGGAGCAGGTCTTGGGAGCACGGCTGGGGTATGGATGGAGCCGGTCTTGGGAGCACAGCTGGGGTATGGATGGAGTCGGTCTCGAGAGCACGGCTGGGGTGAGTGTTTGATTGGTTCTGATGCTCGGTCCATCACCACCCCCTTTTGTACCGCTTTGTTCGCCATAAATTGGCAGGGTATGCTCAGACGTGAGTCCCTTGCTCACTTTGCCACTGGATTCAAGCAAGTCTGGCTGAAGACGGCTGAAATGCCAGAAACCGGTCCTAGGAAGCTTGTTTCCGGTCCAGGGAAGGCATGGCTTGGCAGTTCGGGCTGGACTGTTCCCATGAGGCTCAGGGTCAGACTGATTTGCATATGGCCATGTCTGAACTGGGGTGGCAGAGTGGGCTAAAGAACGGTGATGGATCAAACCCAGATCTGTTGACTGGGTGTGCGTGTTTGATTGGTTCTGATGCTCCGTCCATCACCACCCCCTTTTGTACCGGGGTATGAATGGAGCAGGTCTTTGGGGCACGGCTGGGGTATAGATGGAGCCGGTCTCATGAGCACGGCTGGGGTATGGAATGGAGCAGGTCTTGGGAGCACGGCTGGGGTATGGAATGGAGCCGGTCTTGGGAGCACGGCTGGGGTATGGATGGAGCCGGTCTCGGGAGCACGGCTGGGGTATGGATGGAGCCGGTCTCGGGAGCACGGCTGGGGTATGGAATGGAGCAGGTCTCGGGAACACGGCTGGGGTATGGATGGAGCAGGTCTCGGGAGCACGGCTGGGGTATGGATGGAGCCGGTCTCGGGAGCACGGCTGGGGTATGGATGGAGCCGGCCTCGGGAGCACGGCTGAGGTATGGAATGGTGCAGGTCTTGGGAGAACGGCTGGGGTATGGATGGAGCCGGTCTTGGAAGCATGGCTGGGGTATGGATGGAGCCGGTCTTGAGAGCACGGCTGGGGTATGGATGGAGCGGTCTTGAGAGCACGGCTGGGGTATGGATGGAGCCGGTCTTGAGAGCACGGCTCGGGTATGGATGGAGCCGGTCTTGGAAGCATGGCTGGGGTATGGATGGAGCCGGTCTTGAGAGCACGGCTGGGGTATGGATGGAGCCGGTCTTGAGAGCACGGCTGGGGAATGGATGGAGCCGGTCTTGGAAGCACGGCTGGGGTATGGATGGAGTCGGTCTCGAGAGCACGGCTGGGTGTGAGTGTTTGATTGGTTCTGATGCTCCGTCCATCACCACCCCCTTTTGTACCGGGGTATGAATGGAGCAGGTCTTTGGGGCACGGCTGGGGTATAGATGGAGCCGGTCTCATGAGCACGGCTGGGGTATGGAATGGAGCAGGTCTTGGGAGCACGGCTGGGGTATGGAATGGAGCCGGTCTTGGGAGCACGGCTGGGGTATGGATGGAGCCGGTCTCGGGAGCACGGCTGGGGTATGGATGGAGCCGGTCTCGGGAGCACGGCTGGGGTATGGAATGGAGCAGGTCTCGGGAACACGGCTGGGGTATGGATGGAGCAGGTCTCGGGAGCACGGCTGGGGTATGGATGGAGCCGGTCTCGGGAGCACGGCTGGGGTATGGATGGAGCCGGCCTCGGGAGCACGGCTGAGGTATGGAATGGTGCAGGTCTTGGGAGAACGGCTGGGGTATGGATGGAGCCGGTCTTGGAAGCATGGCTGGGGTATGGATGGAGCCGGTCTTGAGAGCACGGCTGGGGTATGGATGGAGCGGTCTTGAGAGCACGGCTGGGGTATGGATGGAGCCGGTCTTGAGAGCACGGCTCGGGTATGGATGGAGCCGGTCTTGGAAGCATGGCTGGGGTATGGATGGAGCCGGTCTTGAGAGCACGGCTGGGGTATGGATGGAGCCGGTCTTGAGAGCACGGCTGGGGAATGGATGGAGCCGGTCTTGGAAGCACGGCTGGGGTATGGATGGAGCCTGTCTCGGGAGCACGGCTGGGGAATGGATGGAGCCGGTCTTGGAAGCACGGCACGGGTATGGATGGAGCCGGTCTTGGAAGCATGGCTGGGGTATGGATGGAGCCGGTCTTGAGAGCACGGCTGGGGTATGGATGGAGCCGGTCTTGAGAGCACGGCTCGGGTATGGATGGAGCCGGTCTTGGAAGCATGGCTGGGGTATGGATGGAGCCGGTCTTGAGAGCACGGCTGGGGTATGGATGGAGCCTGTCTCGGGAGCACGGCTGGGGTATGGATGGAGCCGGTCTCGGGAGGACGGCTGGGGTATGGATGGAGCCGGTCTTGGAAGCATGGCTGGGGTATGGATGGAGCCGGTCTTGAGAGCACGGCTGGGGTATGGATGGAGCCGGTCTCGGGAGGACGGCTGGGGTATGGATGGAGCAGGTCTCGGGAGCACGGCTGGGGTATGGAATGGCCCGGGCTTGAAGTCACCGGTTTGGGGGTTCTGCTTCAGCCATGGATAGACCCTTCGCCCCGGCTCCTGTCTGGCACGGGGGGGCTGAATATTTCCTCAGCTGCTGTACTTGAGGTAGTTCCGGTGGGGGTGGGGGGTGCTGGGGTGATGGTGCAGCGCTGCATTCCTGGCTCGCGTGTGTACGCGCTATTTCTGCTGCGCTCTATTTATAGGACTGGAGTCCAGAGTCATGAGGGGTCTGCAGCCCCCCCCCCTCCCACATTTTCTGGCCTCAGGGAGGTGGGGGCCCCTGTCCTTGGGTACCTTCTGCTCAGGGTAACACTCGGGTCATGTGATCCAGCTTCGACGGAACCCGCATTAAGGCACCTGCACACACGGGACCGACACCAGCACACAGAACCTACACCAGCACACACGGAACCGGCACACTCGGGCCGACTTCAGCACACACAAAACCAGCACACACGGAACATACACCCGCACACATGGAACCGACACCAGCACACACGGTACTAGCACACGCGGATCCTACACCAACACACACGGCACCGACACCAGCACAGACGGGCTAGTCACCAGCACACACAGGACTTACACCAGCACACACGGAACTAACACCAGCACACGGAATTGAGACGAACCGACACCAGCACATTCGGAACTGACACCACCACACAAAGAACTGACACCAGAATACACGGAACCAGCACATATGGGACTGACACCAGAGCAAACACCATCACACGCAGAACCTACACCAGCACACACGGAACCTACACCAGCACACACGGACTACACCAGCACACACGGAACCTACACCAGCACACACGGAACCTACACCAGCACACACGGAACCTACACCAGCACACACGGAACCTACACCAGCACACACGGAACCTACACCAGCACACACGGAACCTACACCAGCACACACGGAACCTACACCAGCACACACGGAACCTACGCCAGCACACACGGAAACAACACCAGCACACACGGAACCTACACCAGCACACACGGAACCTACACCAGCACACACGGAACCTACGCCAGCACACACGGAAACAACACCAGCACACACGGAACCTACACCAGCACACACGGAACCTACACCAGCACACACGGAAACAACACCAGCACACACAGAACCTACACCAGCACACACGGAACCTACACCAGCACACACGGAACCTACACCAGCACACACGGAACCTACGCCAGCACACACGGAAACAACACCAGCACACACGGAACCTACACCAGCACACACGGAACCTACACCAGCACACACGGAACCTACGCCAGCACACACGGAAACAACACCAGCACACACGGAACCTACACCAGCACACACGGAACCTACACCAGCACACACGGAACCTACACCAGCACACACGGAACCTACGCCAGCACACACGGAAACAACACCAGCACACACGGAACCTACACCAGCACACACGGAACCTACACCAGCACACACGGAACCTACGCCAGCACACACGGAAACAACACCAGCACACACAGAACCTACACCAGCACACACGGAACCTACACCAGCACACACGGAACCTACACCAGCACACACGGAACCTACGCCAGCACACACGGAAACAACACCAGCACACACGGAACCTACACCAGCACACACGGAACCTACACCAGCACACACGGAACCTACGCCAGCACACACGGAAACAACACCAGCACACACGGAACCTACACCAGCACACACGGAACCTACACCAGCACACACGGAACCTACACCAGCACACACGGAACCTACGCCAGCACACACGGAAACAACACCAGCACACACGGAACCTACACCAGCACACACGGAACCTACACCAGCACACACGGAACCTACGCCAGCACACACGGAAACAACACCAGCACACACAGAACCTACACCAGCACACACGGAACCTACACCAGCACACACGGAACCTACGCCAGCACAAACGGAACCAACACCAGCACACACAGAACCTACACCAGCACACACGGAACCTACACCAGCACACACGGAACCTACACCAGCACACACGGAACCTACACCAGCACACACGGAACCTACACCAAAACAAACATTATCACACATGTCACAGTCAACACCGACTGAACTGCCAGGAAGGCTACAGAACGGACAGCAGCACGGAGGGAAATGACACACAACACCACCCTTGCACCGACAAGAAGTCCGGCTCCCACCAATCCGCCCCACAGAACAGACATCAGCAGTGACCCAAGGTCCCTCAGAACTGACCCCGCTCACATGGTGCAGACACCGGCTCCCGCAGAACAGACACCAGATCACACACAACAGACACCAGCTCTCAAAGGAGAGACCCAGCTGACCCCAGCCCTCACAGGGGAAGACCCCTCATCACACAAAACTGGTCACAAAACCTCCAGCAGAACAGACACCAGTGCTCAAAGTAGAGGCAGAACGTACTCCAGATCCCACATGGCAGACCCCTAATCCCATAGAACTGGCCACAGAACAGATCCCAGCTCCCCGTAAGTGACCCAGCTCCCAAAAACAGACATCAGTTCTGACCTCCCACAGAACTGACCTAACTCCCTTGGAGCAGACACCGGCTCCCGCAGAACAGACACCAGATCACACACAATAGACACCAGCTCTCACGGGAGAGACATTACGGACCCTGGCCCCCACAAAGAAAGACCCCTCAGGCGTAGACTCCTGCAGAACAGACACCAGCTCTCAACAAAGAGAGAATCGCCAGTAGAACTGACCACATCTCCCGGAGGGCAGACTCCTGGTGTCACTGTACTGAGTACTCTAGGCTCGGACTTTGCCCAGATAGCGCCCTGGGCGAAACCAAACTTGTTGCTCTTTGTGAAGCTGGGTCTTGCGGCTCAGTGGACACATGCATGTAGTGTACGGCCTGGGTTTGACCTCATGGTCACAGGTTCAAATCGCGGCGGGCCCACTCAGTCTTTCATCCATCTGAGGTCGATAAAATGAGTACCATTGAGTTGGGTAGCAATAAACATCTGTTATTCAGCGCCAAGATGCCCCGTTGGTGGTGAACGTGCGCTTTACAAATACACGTTATATTATGTTGTGATGAGACCCTCCCCTCTGCTCCCACCTGGCCACCTCACAGCGCTATGTGTCGTAGGAGCTAGTAGTTAATAGGGGTGGACGCTGCTGCACTGCTCTGTTTCTGCTGATACTGGTGTAAGTGTGACGTAGATATGGACTCTTGCTGGGCTGGCTGCTGGTAGAGTTATGCTGAGCACTGATGCGAGGACACGCCCCCTACCCGTATAATGCTGCAGGACTAGAAGCTGCCACCAGGAGGGCGTGATGGGGGTGTACAAGGCTTGGTACCACTGTCTAGCGACGAGAATAGAAAGAGCTCCTTTCTACAACCTTCACTGTCACGTACCTTCTCTTTCCTCCTCCCCCTCAGGCTCCAGCTATGCCCACTGGGGGGCCCCCCTTTTGTGTTCATGCCTCAGATCACGGTGGGTCCATCAGAGCAGTGACTGGTCTGTGCACTTTCGTCCCAACCGAAACTCACCTGAATAGCTCATGCCCCTTTCCACAAGTGAGAGCCCGGGGGAGAAGGAATGGAGGCCAGAGGAAGGCAGAGAGGGCCTGCAGACCCTGTGACCCAGTATTCTAAGGAGTTTGTTTGGGCGCCCTGGGCGTGGGCACAGGGCGGCCTTGCAAACAGCCGCCCCTCGGGTGCAGGACAACCCCCGTTCCCACAGCAGAGGCACCAGCAGGACCCCTACTCTTGAAGGCCAGACTATGTTCATTGTGTAGCGCTTAGAAGTCCGAACTTCAAGGGGAACCAGTAGCCACTAACTCTTAACTTCTGCCTCTCTCCACAGGTGTGACCTGCGGCACGGACTGTGCGTGCGGGCGCAGTCACTTCACGTGCGCCGTGAGCGCCTTCGGCGAGTGCACGTGTATCCCGGCGCAGTGGCAGTGCGACGGCGACAACGACTGCGGCGACCACAGCGACGAAGATGGCTGCAGTGAGGAGGGGGTCTGTGGTGGGGGGGCGGGGGCCGTGAGGAGTGGGTCTGTGGTGGGGGGGCGGGGGCCGTGAGGAGTGGGTCTGTGGTGGGGGGGCGGGGGCCGTGAGGAGTGGGCCTGTGGGGGTGTAGTATTTAGGGCGGGGTGGTTACCTCTGTGCTGGGGGTCTGTGGTGGCGGGGGCTGTGAGGAGTGGGCCTGTGGGGGTGTAGTATTTAGGGCGGGGTGGTTACCTCTGTGCTGGGGGTCTGTGGTGGCGGGGGCTGTGAGGAGTGGGCCTGTGGGGGTGTAGTATTTAGGGCGGGGTGGTTACCTCTGTGCTGGGGGGTCTGTGGTGGCGGGGGCTGTGAGGAGTGGGCCTGTGGGGGTGTAGTATTTAGGGCGGGGTGGTTACCTCTGTGCTGGGGGGTCTGTGGTGGCGGGGGCTGTGGGGAGTGGGCCTGTGGGGGTGTAGTATTTAGGGCGGGGTGGCTACCTCTGTGCTGGGGGGTCTGTGGTGGCGGGGGCTGTGAGGAGTGGGCCTGTGGGGGTGTAGTATTTAGGGCGGGGTGGTTACCTCTGTGCTGGGGGGTCTGTGGTGGCGGGAGCTGTGAGGAGTGGGTCTGTGGGGGTGTAGAATTTAGGGCGGGGTGGTTACCTCTGTGCTGGGGGGTCTGTGGTGGCGGGGGCTGTGAGGAGTGGGTCTGTGGGGGTGTAGTATTTAGGGCGGGGTGGTTACCTCTGTGCTGGGGGGTCTGTGGTGGTTGGGGCTGTGAGAGGTGGGTCTGTGGGGGTGTAGTATTTAGGGCGGGTGGTTACCTCTGTGCTGGGGGGGTCTGTGGTGGCGGGAGCTGTGAGGAGTGGGCCTGTGGGGGTGTAGTATTTAGGGCGGGGTGGTTACCTCTGTGCTGGGGGGTCTGTGGTGGTTGGTGCTGTGAGAGGTGGGTCTGTGGGGGTGTGGTCTTCAGGACGCAGGTGGTTAACAACTGGGACAGGATGGGCTTCTTGAGGTGGAGTCGGGCACATTATTGGCGATCGTTGTGGCTGATTCACAGAACTAATCTGAGATAAATCCTAAATGTACAACCTTTGGTATTCACAGAATCAATCAATCAATCAATCAATCGCATTTATAAAGCGCGCTACTCACCCATCAAGGGTCTCAAGGCGCTGGGAGGGGGGGGGGGGGGTCAGTGCTCGAAGAGCCAGGTCTTGAGCTGCCTTCTGAAGGAGAGGTGGTCAGGTATGGCGCGAATGTGGCTGGGCAGAGAGTTCCAGGTCTTCGCTGCTAGAAAAGAGAAGGATCTTCCTCCGGCGGTGGCTTTGCGGATGCGGGGTACGGCTGCCAGGGCCTGTCCGGTGGAGCGCAGAGTGCGCGGGGGAGTGTAGAAGGAGACGCGGTTGTTGATGAGTTTGGGTCCGAGGTTGTGAAGGGCTTTGTGTGCGTGGGTGAGTAGTCGGAAGGTGATCCGCTTGTTGACGGGTAGCCAATGGAGTTTTTTCAGGTGTCCGGAGATGTGGTGGTGGCGAGGGATGTCCAGGATGAGTCTTGCGGCAGCGTTCTGGATCCGTTGGAGTTTCCTCTGCAGCTTGGTGGTGATGCCGGCGTACAGGGTGTTCCCGTAGTCCAAGCGGCTGGTGACTAGGGCGTGGGTGACGGTCTTCCTGGTGTCGGTGGGGATCCAGCGGAAGATCTTGCGGAGCATGCGGAGGGTGTTGAAACATGCCGAGATCACCGAGTTCACCTGTCTGGTCATGGTGAGGGAAGAGTCCAGGATGAAGCCGAGGTTGCGTGCGTGGTCGGTGGGTTGGGGAGTGCTACCTAGGGCGGGGGGCCACCAGGAGTCATCCCATGCGGTGGGAGTGGGGCCGAGGATGAGGACCTCCGTTTTGTCTGTGTTCAGTTTCAGACGGCTGTCTGTCATCCAGTTCGCCACTTCCTTCATTCCTTCATGTAGTCTGGTCCTAGCTGATGTGGGGTTGTTAGTGAGGGATAAGATGAGCTGGGTGTCGTCGGCGTATGATATAAGGTGGAGTCCGAGGCTTTTAGTAGTAGTAAATTTAGGAGTCCTAACTTTACTACTCCTAAACTGAGACAAAATCCTAACTTTATGACTTTAGGTATTCACAAAAGTCATTTAGTAGTCGTAAAGTTAGGATTTTGTCTCAGTTTAGTAGTAGTAAAGTTAGGAGTCCTAACTTTACGACTACTACTAAATGCCTTCTGTGAATACCACAAGTAGTAAATTTAGGATTTTATCTCAGATTAGTTCTGTGAATCGGCCCCTCTGAGAAGCGAGTGGGTATGTGGAGGTGGCCGGGTCTGTGAGGTAAGTCTGTGAGGGGTGAGTCTGAGAGTTGGGCCTGTGACGTAAGTGTGTAAATGTAGATCTAAGGGGGTGAAAGTCTGTAAAGGTAGGTCTGTGGAGGTGGAGTCTCAGGGATGGGCTGTGTTAGGTGGCCGCGTGTAGGTCGAGTCTCTGAGAAGTGGGGTCTCTGGAGATGGAGCCTGGGAGGGGGAGGTGAATGATGAGAGCTGAGTCTGTGGAGGTGGAGCATTTGAGAGGTGGGTCTCTGCAAGTGGAGTCTTCAGGGGTGTAAGTAATCTTTCAGAAGTGGATGGGTATGTGGAGGTGGAGTCTGAGAGCCGGGTCTGTGAGAGGTGAGTCTGTGGAGGTGTAGTCTGAGAGCCAGGTCTGTGAAAGGTGAGTCTGAAAGCCGGGTCTGTGAGAGGTGAGTCTGAGAGCCGGGTATGTTAGAGGTAAGTCTGTGGAGGTGGAGTCTGAGAGCCGTGTCTGTGAGAGGTGAGTCTGTGGAGGGGGAGTCTGAGAGCCAGGTCTGTGAGAGGTGAGTCTGTGGAGGTGGAGTCTGAGAGCCGGGTCTGTAAGAGGTGAGTCTGAGAGCCGGGTATGTGAGAGGTGAGTCTGTGGAGGTGGAGTCTGAGAGCCGGGTCTGTGAGAGGTGAGCCTGTGAAGGTGGAGTCTGAGAGCCGGGTCTGTGAGAGGTGAGTCTGTGGGGGTGGAGTCTGAGAGCCAGGTCTGTGAGAGGTGAGTCTGAAAACCGGGTCTGTGAGAGGTGAGTCTGTGGAAGTGGAGTATGAGAGCCGGGTCTGTGAGTGGTGACTCTGAGAGTCGGGTATGTGAGAGGTGAATCTGTGTAGGTGGAGTATGAGAGCCGGGTCTGTGAGTGGTGACTCTGAGAGTCGGGTATGTGAGAGGTGAGTCTGTGTAGGTGGAGTCTGACAGCCGGGTCTGTGAGAGGTGAGTCTGTGGAAGTGGAGTCTGAGAGCCTGGTCTGTGAGAGGGGAGTCTGTAAAGTCGGGTCTGTGGAGGACGAGGTCTGTGGGGGTTGTTAACGATCTGTCAGAAGTGGTTTGTGGGTGCGAGGAGAATGTTGAGGGTCTGTGGAGCTCTGCCGTTGAAGTCACTCAGTCTGAATACCAGTGCACAGTCGGAGGTGGTTGGTTGGTGCATTAGGTCTGTGAAAAGGGTGTCTTGTGGACAGTCTGATGGGGCGGGGTCTGTGAGGACGCACTGTGGCGGTAGGATGCTGGAGTCGGGCAGGGGTCTGTAGAGAAGGCAGTCCTAGTGCATTGTCCGTGGTGACGAATCTGTGCTGCACTGCTGCACCAGGGGGTCCCTGGGTGTGTTGCACTGGCGCCTCATGGTGCCCGTGGCCAGCTCTATTAGCCCCGGCCCCACCTGCAGCACAGCTCTTGAATGTGCCAGGAGGTTTCACAGAAAACAGACATTGCATCCACCACCCCCAAACACACACACACACACACACACACACACACACACATTTAGCCTAACTATGGGGCGGGGGGCAGCATCTGTGCTCTCCCCAAGCTGGCCTCGAGAAGGGTGAGGACCTTGGACATGTCAACAGAAGGTTTGAAGACACGGATCCGGTCCAAAGATTTTCAGAGCCCTCGAGGAAAATGACATTTTGACGTTTGGGTTTTGCACCTTCCCTGGTAACAAGGGTGTTTGGGGGAATGTGTTGCAGTCCAGAGCCCTGGCCTCTTGTGGGGATGCTGTGAGGCCGCCCTGGCTGCAGTGACTTAGGACTGGAGACGTGTACCCAGGTCCATCCAGTCGAAATGTGCCCCAGATGGGGGTGCCACTGAGCCCCGCGCCAGCAGGATGCGAGGGTCCCTTCACACACCTACTGATGGACTGCTGGTGTGTGAATGGACCCTCCCGGTTGTTTCCATGTCCTGGGAGAGGGGTGGGTCAGCGTGGGAGCCGCTGCCATCTAGTGGACATTGTGGGAACCTCTGCTTTCAGTCTGCGCCCACCCGCCTTTTTAGGGCGTGTACATGTACTCCCCCCTTTAAAGAGCCGGTAGTCAATTATTTGACCTTCGAACCAAGAATCAGACATTTACAAGGGAAGAACGAATTCACTACTCTCGGTTGTTTGTAACAGCAGAAGCGAGGTTCAAGGGCAGGCCAATCGGGGCAGGGGAGAGGGCAGGCCAATCGTGGCAGGGGAGAGGCCAGGCCAATCGTGGCAGGGGAGAGGCCAGGCCAATCGGGGCAGGGGAGAGGCCAGGCCAATCGGGGCAGGGGAGAGGCCAGGCCAATCGGGGCAGGGGAGAGGGCAGGACAATCGGGGCAGGGAAGAGGCCAGGCCAATCGGGGCAGGGGAGAGGCCAGGCCAATCGGGGCAGGGGAGAGGCCAGGCCAATCGGGGCAGGGGAGAGGCCAGGACAATCGGGGCAGGGAAGAGGCCAGGCCAATCGGGGCAGGGGAGAGGCCAGGCCAATCGGGGCAGGGGAGAGGGCAGGCCAATCGGGGCAGGGGAGAGGCCAGGCCAATCGGGGCAGGGGAGAGGCCAGGCCAATCAGGGCAGGGAAGAGGCCAGGCCAATCGGGGCAGGGGAGAGGCCAGGCCAATCGGGACAGGGGAGAGGCCAGGCCAATCGGGGCAGGGGAGAGGCCAGGCCAATCGGGGCAGGGGAGAGGCCAGGCCAATCGGGGCAGGGGAGAGGCCAGGCCAATCGGGGCAGGGGAGAGGGCAGGCCAATCGGGGCAGGGGAGAGGCCAGGCCAATCGGGGCAGGGGAGAGGCCAGGCCAATCGGGGCAGGGAAGAGGCCAGGCCAATCGGGGCAGGGGAGAGGCCAGGCCAATCGGGACAGGGGAGAGGCCAGGCCAATCGGGGCAGGGGAGAGGCCAGGCCAATCGGGGCAGGGGAGAGGCCAGGCCAATCGGGGCAGGGGAGAGGCCAGGCCAAGGGAGGCGGGAGAGAGGGATACCCTGAAAAGCATGTGCTCATGGAGAGACACTGATAGTGACCCCCCCCTCCCCCAGAGACACGTGCTCCTGGGGAGACACTGCCAGTGACCCCCCCAGAGACACGTCCTTCCAGAGAGACACTGTCAGCGACAACCCCAGAGGCACGTGCTCCTGGGGAGACACTGTCAGTGATGCCCTGAGGCACGGGCTTCCGGAGAGACACTGCCAGAGACACCCCCAGAGACACGTGCTCCTGGGGAGACACTGCCAGTGACACCCCCAGAGGCACGTGCTCCCTGAGAGACACTGCCAGTGACACCCCCAGAGACATGTGCTTCTGGAGAGGTCCTGCCAGTGACACCCCCTGAGGCACGTGCTCCTGGAGAGACACTGCCAGAGACACCCCCAGAGACACGTGCTCCTGGGGAGACACTGCCAGTGACACCCCCAGAGGCACGTGCTCCCTGAGAGACACTGCCAGTGACACCCCCAGAGACATGTGCTTCTGGAGAGGTCCTGCCAGTGACACCCCCTGAGGCACGTGCTCCTGGAGAGGTCCTGCCAGTGACACCCCCTGAGGCACGTGCTCCTGGAGAGACACTGCCAGTGACACCCCCAGAGGCACATGCTTCTGGAGAGGTCCTGCCAGTGACCCCCCCTAAGGCACGTGGTCCCGCCAGTGACCCCTTCTGATGCTTTTCAAAGCTTGTCAGGAATATGAGAATGAAAGGAGGGAAAGCGGGTAACTAGGTGGAAAGTAGAGGGGGGCGAGCCAGCAAATGTAATGTAAATTATTGAACAAACATCAGCAAAGTATGATAAAGTCTCTTCAAATTCAAAAACGTTTGTTGCTTTAACATGTGCAAGCTTTGGCCTTAATAATACGTCACCGCACTGAGAAGTACTTGAAATTAGAGAGTTTTTTTTGTCTTTTTACGCGAACCTTCGATGAAGTCATGTGAACCGTGTACGTGGCTCACATCATTATAGGGCAGCGTTAGATTAAATGAAACACAATAAGTGTTTGTACAACTGGTATTCTGAATGCACATATTTGAAAGGCTTTCAAACGCGATAGTGAAGAAAAGGGGTTTTGATTAAATAAAATATTTATAAGTATAATATTTATAATTTTAGTGAAGAAACCGCGATTCGTCCAGGTTTTCTGGTTTCACTTTGTACAAATCAGCCATACATCTGTTGGTATATTTGTCTTTCTTTATAAAAGAATTCGGGGGATATTCTTAAGAACGTGTGATAACCATCGCAAAAGTAACTTAACGCAACTCTCAACATCGCAGTCTATCGCGGGAAAATTACGTCGTGTCAAATAAGTATTCACAACATGGCGGTGCCATGCGATACTCACCAGATAACGCGTCAGATGGCCGCGTTAAAATCAACACCAAACCGCAAAAATGCGAAACACGAACGCAAAAAAAGCTGCGATGAGGCCAATCGCGATACAAAAAGCAGCAAAAACCAGCGGCAGGCCTACAAATCTCATGCGTCTGGTGGGAAAATGCACTATAAAAGCTACAAAAACAACACACCAGAAACAATCCAAAGTGCGTAGCAACATGGATGCACCCCACAAGCCACACAGACAACCAACAAGGAACAACGGGGTCAGGGATGGCCATGGAGAAGAGGGAGAGGAAGACGGGGTGCAGTCCGCAGGAAAACAAGATCAGCGTCACGGAGGTGACAGAACACCACCAGCAACTGACCCACTATCAGACCACCTTGAATGCAGCCGGAGTGTCGAGGAGGCCAACGGAGGAGGCCAAGAGGCGCTGGCATGATGTGACAACCTAAACCAGGCACAAAGCCGCAGCCAACAGGAAGGCAGCAACGGTGACAGGAGGTGGGAGTCCAGCGCCTCAGGAGGAGCTGGAGGAAATGGAGGCCAGTCATCAGTGTGGAGACGGTGCAAGGAGGTGGGAGTACGGACACAGCTCGAGAGGACCTGACACAACAACAGGGTGAGTAACGACCAGGGACTGGGGCAACGGGGGGAGATGGGCACAATGGCACACATGCACAATTAAGTATAGCACACTGCACACCCACAATGACCCAGGATCATGTCTGTCATCCCCGTGGCACACTGCAGCACACACACTTAGCAATCACAGCACATCCTATGACAATGTGGCACAAAGTGCAACACCGACACTGCAAAACAGGGGACACAACTGGGTCCGCTCATGTGCAGAAACAGGCCAATCACATTTGACAGAGCAGGGAACTGAGATGCATATGTACGGGTACAACCACACATCCGTCATGTAGTCCAAATGTCCACTGTTCCCCCCTCAAATTGCCAGCACCTCCCAAACAGTCACAATGTTCATTGTCACACAGTCTGCATGTCAACAAGAACAATGCGCCAGCATAAATGTCAACACAATGTCAACATGCATCTCCCCTTCACATTGCAGAGGGACAAACAACACTTCCAGCAGGTAAGACTAGACAACCCATCAGTGATGCCGGAGACGACCACCAGGAGCAGGGCAGCCAAACTACATAGAGGAGACCCCAGCTCCTGCACAGACCACACAGCAGAAAGCACCTACCACCACGGCTGACTCCCAACACTTCACTGAGGCACACATCGCATTCCAATGCCAGGTGTCAGAATCCCAAAATGAGATGGCCGAACAGGTGTGGGTGGGGTCAGAGCTCATGGAAGCCGAACTACATCACATACCTGGTGTCGAAGTCCCATCAGGGACCACCTACACCCCACAAAGGAGAACCACACTGCGGCAGAGACACATGCATTTGCACATTTCCTGTACTGAACTATGCCCAGAGCCCCGGAATTACCATCCACACACCCACGCTGGTCCTCCGTACGAAGGCCCAGTACACCCCTCTTATGTATCGAGTGGCTGACGACAAAGCTACATCTCCAAGCTCTAACCCGCTGTCTGCAATGACATGGTTTGCGTCCGCTCTACACAGCACAATGTAATGCTGTAGGGCCCGGAGCCCTTGTGCACACATCAGGACCACAGGGACACACACAGATAGTTTTTTACAACTGGCTACGGGCACGTGCGCCTGGCCCCTTTATTGGCAGGGTCACATGTACAGTGGCGCCTGTGCTGGATGAGTGTGGGGTGAGTGCACGCCAGCCCCCAGGGAGTTGTTGGTGCTGGAAACAAATACAACAGTGAACACTATGAATACGGAAACAGACAACACCAGCATTACAGGGACAACTGTAGAGCATCATGGAGGTAGCCGGAGCAAGTCCCGAGGTCACACAATGAGCAAACAGAAGTGTCCGTGAGTTTTGCAGCATGAATCTTTCTGGATTCACTATGCTGTGCATTATTCCGCGATCTTGTGGTTGGGTCCGGATTCGTAGTCTTTTCTTTTCTTTGTGTTTTTTTTTTTTTTTTTTGTAGCCCAGGTGGGCGGCGACGACCCACCATTTGGTGCACCTCCCGTGACGTCGTTGTGCTTCCTGCGGAAGTCCCACCTTTGGGGCGCCATCTTCAGATTCTTTTTTCCGCCGTTGGGTCTGGATCGTCATCGGGAAGCTCCAGAGATACAATCGAAGGAAGAAGAAGGAAAAGCGAGTTTCGTCGATAAATAACTACGAAGATATCACAGGAAAGGAATATTTCACATCAGGTGCGCGAAGAAGGAAGTTTTCCACCCTTTTTCTTCGACGCCCTTGGAGAATGCGCACTCAGAGGCCCTGAGCGCAATGGACAAGACGCCATTCAAGTTCTGCCCTAACTGCCACCACAAGTTCGCGCAGAAAGACCAGCATCCGGTCTGCAACCTCTGCCTACCGGTCGACCACCAGAGCAAGGACTGCAACGCCTGCTCAGCCTTCGCGCTGAAGACGCTCCGGGTGAGAGAACGTCAGCGAAGAGCCAACGCCAGCATGGATGGCAAGGGTAAGGCCCCGTCGCTCTACGATCTGGGCCTCTCCACAGACGACGAGGACAACATCGCCGAGGGACCAGAAAACTTCACGGTCGTAGAGACCGACAAGAAAAACGAAGACGAGGTAAGAGAATCGTCGAGCTCAAAACACACGAAGGTGCCTCGAAAACCCGAGGGTGACTCGAAGAAATCTGAGTCAAAGTCCACGAAGGGAGCCCCGGCGCCGAAAACTTCGACGACCAAGGGCGGGACCATGAAAAAGAGGCCGAGCGGATCCTTCGAGAAGGACTCCCTGGTGCCGAAAGACGCCGAAAGGCAAGGTTCGTCGAAGACAACCCATGAAACGGGGCGCTCGACGCAGAAGGACAGGTCGGCGTCGACGCAAGTTCCATCGAAGAGGCCCGCGGTCGACGCCGAAAGCATCTCCGAGATGGAGAAGAAGAAGAGGCGGCTCGAGGCCGAAATGGAGAACATCCTTCAGATGAAGGAGTTCGACGCCAAGATGAAGGAATACAAAATTCTAACGGCTCCACTGACGAACGTCGTCGAAATCGAGGACGAATTCGACACCGATGGGCTGGCGAGAGATCTCGAAGAGGAAGACGAGACCTATTACGAAGGCGAACCCGAGGAAGAAGACCAGCAGTCGTTCTACAGCTCGGCGCCATCAACCAGCCACGACGTCGAATGGCAGGATCTCGACACCGAAAACCCCGAGGAGCCCGTGGACACGTACCCTTCGAGGCCTTCTCCACCCGACGACATCGGGGTGTACAATATGGTGGTCAGGAGCGCAGCGGCGGCCTTCGGCGTGAAGCTGGACGAGGAGAGGCCGAAAGCAGATTTCCTCCTCGAGACCCTGCTCCCCATCCAGACGAGGAGCCAATTCCTTCCCATGCTACAAAGTGTGATGAATCAGGGGAGAGAGGCCTTTAAAGAACCAGCGACCTGCCGTTCGATCACGCCCAGGACGGAGAAGAAGTATAAACACTCTTCCCTGGACCCCCCTTACATCAAGGGTAGTATCACGGCCGACTCCATCATAGCTTCCACGGCCAGGAGAAGGGCCAACGTGCCTGCAACGTCGGGGCCACCACCAGATAAAGAAAGCAGGGGGATAGACCTCAGGGGAAGAAATGTCGAAAGGAACGCCGCAATGCACTGGCGCATGGCGAATTCCAATGCACTTCTCAATAGGCACCAGTACCAGCACTGGGACGAGATGGGGGAGCTAGTAAAACACCTCCCCGAAGAATACCGCCAAAGAGCCTCCCACCTGGTGGAAGAAGGTAAAAACATCGCCAACTCTTGTATAAAGACGGTGCTGGACGGGGCAGAGACTTCGGCAAGACTAATGGCCATAGGGGTCACCGAGAGAAGACATGCATGGCTAAGAATCTCGGGATTCAAACCGGAGGTGCAGAACAACATCCTTAGCACCCCCTTCAACGGAGAGACACTGTTCGGAGCAACAGTAGACGAGAAGCTCACCCAGCTGAAAAAAGAAAATGAAACGGCGAGGTCCATGGGGGCCCTACAGCTAAGGGGGATGAGGAGAGGCAATCCCTCTAGGAGACCCTACAGTCGGGGAGGAAGCCAGCAGGGAGCGTCGCACCAGGCGTTCCAGCAGGGTCAGCAGGGTGATAGTCACGGACAACAAGGTCAACAGAAGCAAAACTAGCAGTACCAGCCTCGGGGCCAGTCCTTTCGCGGGAGAGGGAACGGACGTGGCCAGAGGAGGAGAGGGAGTGACCAACCCTCATCAAAGTGACTCAGCACGCAGGTGGACGCCTACCCTCGACATGCCCCCAAGGGTGAGGCGCAATACAGTAACATCAAGGGGGAGAGAAGAATCAAAAGCCTACGAGCATCCAACACCAGTAGGCGGAAGGCTGAGGTTCTACCTTCAGGAGTGGCGGCGTATAACCACAGACAAGTGGATACTGAACGTCATGCAATACGGATACTGCGTGGATTTGGAGAGAAGACCTCCAAACAGAAGACCAAGGGGAAGACAGAGATCGGCTCAAGAACTGGCCCTACTCAGAGAAGAAACCCTGAAACTACTAGAAAAAAGAGCCATAGAGGCAGTGCCGTTCAGAGAACGCAACAAAGGGGTGTACTCAAACTATTTCGTGGTCCCGAAAGTAGACGGAAACGTCAGACCCATCCTGGACCTGAGATACCTAAACAAGTTCATCAGAACGCAGAAGTTCAAAATGACTTCGCTGCAGGAGGTGCTTCCCCAAATAAGAGACGGGGACTTCATGGTCACCGTGGACCTCAAGGATGCCTACCTACACATTCCAATAAACAGAAGGCACAAGGGCCTTCTAAGGTTCAACATCGACCAGGAACACTACCAGTTCACAACCCTGGCCTTCGGGCTCAAATCGGCGCCAAGGGTTTTTACAAAATGCCTGTCGCGGCCCACCTACGAAGGCAGGGGATCCATGTAAACCCCTACCTAGACGACTGGCTGGTCAAGGCAAACACACGCGAGAAGTGCGAGAGACACGCAACACGCGTGACAGACACTCTGACGAACCTGGGGTTCTCGATACACTGGGGGAAGTCATCGATGGAACCGGAGCAGGTGAAGATTTTCCTGGGAGCAAAAATCACACGCTGAACAGCACAGTGGTGCCCAGCGACAGGAGAACAGAGGCCCTACTGAAGGAGACGCGTCTCTACCAGAAGGGGCGAGCTCTGACAGTGAGGTCAGTGAGCAAGATGATGGGGATGATGGCGTCATGTATCCAGCTGGTGCCGAATGTACGCCTGCACATGAGACCATTCCAAGAATGGCTACAACAGCAATGGTCACAAGCAAGCGGCAGTTGGGAAGATCTAGTGGTTGTTACGCACGCAGTGCAGGAGGAGATGACTTGGTGGAACAGAGACAACATGACAGCAGGGAGAAGCCTGACACCACCAAACCCAACAATGACCATTACCACGGACGCATCGCAAAAGGGATGGGGAGCGCACATGGACAACCTCAGAGTGAGGGGTCTGTGGGCTCCAGCAGATGCGGTACGCCATATCAATTACCTCGAGTTGAAAACAATCCTGCTAGCCCTGAAGGCATTCCAGAGGCACCTGTACAACCAGAGGGTGTTGGTCCAAACAGACAACACCACGGCAATGTTCTACATCAACAAGCAGGGGGGGACACAGTCGTTCCCTCTCTCCTCTCTGGCACAGGAGATTTGGAGATGGGCCATACCTCTCAGGATAGATCTACTGGCAATTCACCTTCCAGGGAAGGACAATGTGGAGGCAGACTGGCTAAGCAGGCAGACCTCGCCATCACACGAGTGGGAGCTCAATGGCCAGGAAACGGAGAAGCTTTTCCAGAAATGGGGAACTCCCACAATAGACCTATTTGCAACACGCCAAAATGCAAAATGCCAAAGCTTCGCATCCAGACAACCAGATCAGCAATCCCAAGGAAATGCCCTATGGATAAGCTGGTCGAGGACATTTGCCTACGCCTTTCCACCGATACCCCTGTTGCACAGAGTGCTCGACAAGTGCAGAACCAGCAACATGACTCTGATCCTAGTGGCTCCGCAGTGGGCAAGGCAGACATGGTTCTCACAAATTCAAGAAATGGCACAGGGAAATCCCCACAGGTTCGAGAGAAGAAGGGACCTGCTCTCCATGCAAAACGGAGAGGTCCTGCATCCGGAGCCAGAGAGCCTCAACCTGGCGGCATGGCTCCTGAAGACCTAGAGTTCGCTCACCTTAAATTGCCTCCTAGCACTATGCGGGTGCTGCGGGAGGCAAGGAAACCAACTACTCGAAAATGCTACAGCGCCAAATGGCAGAGATTTACTGTGTGGTGCAGGAAGAAGGGCCTGCAAAACAGAATGACTAGAGACTCAACAGTACTGAGGTACCTCACACACCTTCTGAAGAGTAACCTCTGCTCGAGCTCCCTAAGGGTACACCTAGCGGCGATCGTAGCCTACACCAGAGGTGTGAAGGGTAGAAGTTTCTTCACTTCGCAGGTTGTGAGGAGATTCATGGAAGGAGCCAAAAGAATTGCCCCTCCTATTCGGTTGCCGCCGCCAGCATGGAATCTCAACGTGGTACTGACGGAGCTCATGAAGGCACCGTTTGAACCCATTCACAAGGCCACACTGCAAATGTTGACGATGAAAACGGCCTTTCTGGTAGCCATAACCTCACTACGCAGGGTGAGCGAGCTTCAAGCGCTAACGCTACAGGAACCCTACATTCAGATTCACAAGGACAGGATAGTCCTGAGAACAGACCCACACTTCATGCCCAAGGTGGTGTCGGCGTTCCACATGAACCAGAGTATCCAGATACCGAGTTTCTTCCAAAACCCGACTTCAAACGCAGAAAGGGCTCTGCACACCCTCGACGCTAGAAGAACGGTGATGCACTACATTGAGAGAACGAAGGAACTCAGGAAATCGAAGCAGCTGTTTGTGTCCTTTGCTACTAGCTTCATGGGGAGACCAGTGACTAAGGGCACCATCGCTAGATGGATTGCCCTCACTATTCAATTCTGCCACAAACAGGCTGGACAGGAGCTAGCGGAGGGGCCCCAGGCTCACTCCACAAGGAAGAAGGGGGCCACCGTTGCCTTCCTGGCGAACACGCCCATTCAGGACATATGTCTAGCGGCAACTTGGGCATCTGTGCACACGTTCATGAAACACTACTGCGTGGACATTCAGATGAACAAGGAAGCACAGGTTGGACAGAAGGTGCTTCAACACATTTTCAGCGACCAACGCTCATCTACCACCCAGCCGCCACAAAATTAGGAAAACCGCTACAAAGTCTATGCACAGCATAGTGAATCGAGAAAGATTCACGCTGCAAAACGAATAGTTTCTTACCTGTCGGTGTAGTTTTGCAGCTTGAAGATCTTTCTGGATTCACTAGCAAACCCACCCACCTCCGCCAGGAAGAAGAGGCTGGAGGAAGAGGGGGTAAAATGGAAAGATCAGAAGGAATGAAAACATACAGAAAAATGGACATGAAGGATTAATCAATCGCCTAGGGTTAAAAAAAAAAAAAAAAGGGAAAAAAGAACCCGAAGATGGCGCCCCAAAGGTGGGACTTCCGCAGGAAGCACGACGACGTCACGGGAGGTGCACCAAATGGTGGGTCGTCGCCGCCCACCTGGGCTACAAAAAACAAAAAAAAAAAAAAAAGAAAAGACTATGAATCCGGACCCAACCACAAGATCGCGGAATAATGCACAGCATAGTGAATCCAGAAAGATCTTCAAGCTGCAAAACTACACCGACAGGTAAGAAACTATTCGTTTCAGTGCGCTGAGGTTGGGGCACTAGAGCTGAGCGCTCTCATGTGAAGAAAATGTCTAGGATTGTGTCCCTTCTGGACATTCCTGATGCAGCTGCAGTGGGGGGGTGTCACACCTGCATCATCTTCCTCATCGTCGTCCCAGGTCTCCCACACTGCCTGAGGTGACATTGCTGCGTGAGCTCTCGACAGCACAAAACTCAATCAGAAATGGTCCATGAGTTGTGGTGCACTGAGTCAGTGGCACCTGAAGTGCTGAGCAAGGGATCAGGCAGAAGATGGCATCCACGACAGGTCTGAGCAACTCCGTAAGTCTGCCACTACGACCGTTTCGACACTGGCAGTTGGCGGTTGGAGTTGGTCTGGGAGGTGGTGGCGTGTGCGTCCTGCGGTGATGCGACATCCGGGACGGTCAGGACTCGTTTTGATGTGTGAGCCCTGGTGGGCCGCAGTTTAGGCCGGAGGCAGCGGACAGCGCAGGGCCACAGACACATAGCGTGGATGACCCCAAGGCCATCGCCTCAGAGGCCATCCAATATCTCAGAAGAAGGGGTCCCGGACCTGACCAGCACAGAGTTAGTGGCCCCGGATGCACAGCAGCCGGCACAGGCACCACGCCATGGAACGGTGACTTGCGGTGCACTAAGGTAGGGCCACGTGGACTGAGCGGGTCCTCATCGATGTCAGAGGTGAATATGGCGGAGGGCTGCGGGGGACAATGGAGGGTGTCCTCCAGGGCATGATGCAGAGGGCAGTAGCCGTCCGGAAGCAGCAAATTGAGGAGTGGAGTGCTGCAGCCTGGTTTTCACCACCATTTAGGTATCGGCTACATGAGGATGATGACAACCACCAGTCCATAGACTCAGCCGCCACCAAAGTTCAACCAGAAAGTGTCCATGGCTGTCGGGGAACAGACTTAGTGGCACCGGAGCTAGGAGGGGATGCAGTCTGCAATGATGCCGGTACAATGATATGCACTCCGCCATTGCTAAATCAAGACTCGGTCCCAAATGTGTGACCTACTTGACTGCAGTGTAGGCCGGAGGCAGCGGTCAGCAGTGGCCCACAGCCACGTGTCGTTGACTCGCGATGCACAGAGTTAGTGACACCAGGGCAGTTGTCGGTAGTGTTCGATCACCTCCGTGACGATGATCCTATTCCCTCCGGACTGCAACGCGTCATCCTCGTACACCTCACCTTGCGTGCACTGATATGTAGTCTGCCATTAAAAAAATCAATGCTCAGTTCCAAATGTGTGACCTACTCGGGCGCAGCGTAGGCCAAGGGCAGTAGTCCGCGTGGGCCCACAGAACCTTGCGGCTGTGATGTACTACTACTACCTGGTGGCACCACATCGAAGGGAGAATAGTGACATCAAATCAGCCCTAATTGATGTTCCCTGCCATAGTGTAATCAAGACTCAGTTCCAAATGTGTGACCTACTAGTCCGCTGTGTATGCCGGTACAGTACGTCAACGAGAAAGGAGTACTGCAGGCCTTGCTCGCGGAGGCCGTGATGGTCGTAGCAGGTTGCCAGGGTGATGGATGTCGGGCTTGCAGCTTGCACCGGCACGTGGTGGGCCCTCTTCAACACACGCCTGTGTCAGCAGGTGAGCAGTGAGGCCTGGCTGAACAGGGGCGGGCAAGTCGAGTTCGGGAACCAGCGGCCTGGGGTGCAGCAGGCGCACAGGATTGCAGGCAACACCACTCACGCCGACAGCGTCGGCCTCGTGGCAGGCTGAGGGGCGCCGCCCTGGCCGAGACATTGGCCATTCCGGAAGAAGACCACGCCCAGAGCTACGTGCTTTTTATTCACACCCCTACGCAGGCCAGCCCACTCCGCTCACGCTTACGGGGGGGACTTAACAAGCTGCATTTCCGAGATCTTCCCCACTGGCTGGGGTGACATGGTTGCGTCTACTGTCCACTACACTCCATAAACCAGCGGTGTATGTCGACATGGTTATGTGTGTTGTTTGCATACTGCAGTCTGGCCAGCACATCCACGCCACACTTGGAAATGGGTACCTTCTCATTCATGGGTCACTTGCCTCCTTCGCACATGCCTGGTTCCCACCTCTCTCCACATTCAGCTAATGTGTGGCTGAGGTGCCATGCCGTTGATAGCTCATGTACATGGCTGGCCCAGGTTGCCACAGTAAGTTGTGCTGTCGTGTCTGGTTGGTGGGCATGTTGTTTGGCATGTTGTATGTGAGTTTGTAACGTGTGCATTCCCGGTGGTGTGCATTGCATGATTGTAGAGTTGAGGTGTGTGTTGTGTTCCATTGGTACTTGCCAGCGAGCAGTGCATTTCCTTAGGTGCCATCCTGGTAGCGCAGGTTGCTGATGGACTGTCGGGAGATGTCGGAGTCATGCACATAGCCTGGGTGGTTGTCGTCAACGTTTGTGGAGATTTCCCGGGGGACCGCTATTGCATGCACATTGATGGGATGCGTGTGCTATCTGTTGCGGTTATTGTGTGCAGTGTTGCCAGGGGGCACCAGTAGGACACGTGTGCAGTCAGTTGCATCCACAACGTGCGGGCAGCTAGCTATGGCGTAGACGCCTTGCTTGGTCTCCAGCTGTTCCTGCGCAGTGTGTGGGAAGTATGGGTACTGGGGTGCCAAGCTGATGATGGCATCCAGGACAGGTTTGTGGAACTTTGATAGGGCTCCTCTGACTCTGGCAGCTGTTGGTTGGTAGGTACCAGAGGCCAACAGGTGCAGCACAGCAGCAGCTTTGTCTGAGGTGGGATGTTGGTTGTCCCTTTGTGCCTGTGGTGTGTAATGTCATTCTCTGGTGTTGGGTGTGTGAGGTTGGTGCGTTTTCAGGGGGTCGCTGTCTTTGCCTGCGCTGCCTCAGTGTTGGTCCGGGGGGCGGGGGGGGCAGTGAGTGTCCGGAGGGTGGGAGTGGTCCGGGATGAGGGGGGTGGTGGTGGGTGTTGGGGCCCTCTTGGGTATCCGGTCCACATGTACAGTGGCTCCATGGCATCTGTTGGTCTTCAGGTGTGGCTATGGGCTGTGCTCCCTTTTGTGGTTCAGGCTGCCGTCCGACTTTACACTAGGTCAGAGCAGGTGTTAATTTCCTGCTGCTAACGCGCCATATCGCATTTTTCATGGACTTATCGCTGATCTGGCTGGCCATTGAGAATGTTGCGGTAAGGTGTTGACGCAGTTTTTTGCACGGGAACGTCTACTCTGCATCTCATTAGCGATAGTTGCCGGGGTCATCTGTGGCGATGTTTTTTGCAGCTGCTATCGTGGGTAAATTGGTGTTATGGGCTTTTGACACCAGCTTGTGAATGGGGCGATAAATTTATCGCAACTTTGGCTGCGATAAATTGCCGTTAACTCCTTGAGAATATACCCCTTCGTGTTTTAGGTCTCGTCTGACCCAGCGCATGCGCTGGTCTGGCGAGACTTATTGAGAGGGCTCCAAAAAGTGCTACCAGGCCAGCCTAGAGCTACAGTGCATGTGCGCGGGCGCGCGCGCTGCGCTTTACCGCAATTACTTTCACTTTCGCGGCTGCACAGCCGCTTCGATGTTTGATCGTGATCGCGATCACTTTAACTTTCGCGGCCGCACGGACGCTTTGCATAGCCAATAGGTCTCGCTTTTGGGACCTTATAAGTATTTAGTTATGCAACTGTTGCATGGCTAAACACTTATAAGGTCTCAAAGGCGAGACCTCTTGGCTATGCCAATGCTTGTACTTCTTTGTCCATTTGTTCAGTAGCGTGAACTCCACTGGAAGGTATTGGATCGCTTTACACGAGCACCACTTACATTTCGGAGTTTTATTGTTCACAGGCAGGGGGAGATTAAGTGATGTGCCCACAATCACAGGGTGTAGAACGGACGCCGAGATTTACGCAATCGGCAGTTCTGATGTAAGAGAGGCCGCATGAAAGCTCGGCTCCTCGAGCCGAGCCAGACCTCGGGCTCCCCACCGCTAGTAGAGAGCGCCTAGATTCCAGCCTCCGGAGCAGTGGCGCTGTGCCAGTTCCTGGCGTGTGCTCTCTCTCCTCGTGGTGAGCACACACCCTGTCCTTGGGGTCTGTCACTGTGGTTTAACCAGGGCCTGTCAGCGGTCTGTCAGTCCGTCTGTGGATGTGTGTGGGCGCTTTGCGGTTTTAACCACAGTGGGAATAGTTGGCCCAAGCGACGTCCTTGGTTGTTAAATTGCCCCAGTGTGGTACCTACGACCACCATACCGGGTGAGTGTAAAACCCTTCCGTGGTCGTTGGGGAGCCCCCCTCTTTCTGTGTTGGGTGGATTCCTGCGTGTGGGTGGGGTTCCTGTGGTACCTGGATTGTAAGACAGTACTGCAGTACTCTTTTAATGATTTTGGTATTTCACTTTCAACGCCCTGTGTCATGTTGAACCCACGGGGTGCCCTCCATATGCGCCCCACAATGGGGGCGGCTGCTCTCCCATTTACACTGAATTTCTCTCTACAGGGCGCGTTTCCTGCTCCGCGCTGACCTCTTTGAAGGCCAGCAGGATAGCTAAGTGAGCTAAGCACCGCCAGTGTGCATCTGTGCCCCAGCAGGGGTGCATACATGGGCCTTAAAACATCCCAGGGAGAAATAGGCCCCCTCTCCTGAGGTTAGGAGTGGAGCTGGGCTTCCGTAGCGTTGCAGGCACCTTAAACATGCCGTTTCAAAGTGGAACACTCTGATAAAACTGCTTCCATTGATGTAAGGCTGAAAAAAAGGATTGCGAGTAAAATAAAGGGCCGCAATAATGCCGCTAAATTTCCATTTTTGTGCCGCTAAATTTGCAAATCTATGCCGCAACAATCTGGGGAGTCTGTCTGAAGCCACCATACTGATGGCAGTCTGTGTGCTGTGCAGGTGTTGGTAACATGGGGTATTTCCAAGCGAGTCCCATCTCTCAGTGTAGACCCCCGTCCCGATCAGTGCCCGCCCGGTACCAGTGAAAGAGGGACACACAGTTTATTTTGCCAGGACGGCCTTTTTGGGAGGACCTTCGACCCGCCTCCTACCTGGCTGTCGCTTCTTAGTCGAGTTTAGGGGAGTGGGGGGGCTAACACCACATTTTTAGAATTCACTGAAGTGAAACTCCCGCTGACATGCCTTAGTGGCCCATTGTTCGCTGGTGACGTACCTGTAGTACCTGCCCCTGCCCCTCCCCGCCAGCACACCTGGCAGCCCCGCTGCCTGTGGGGGCCACGGGGGCTCCGGCGTGAGGGCCTGGAGGAGGCCACACATTCCTGCGCTCAGGTGAGGGGCGAGGCCGTCACGTGAGCCAGGAGCTCACCTGATGCAGCGTCACTCCTGTGGGCTACTCCCGGCTCCTCCTCGGTACCACTCTTATCCTGTGCGGGGGCAGGCTCTTATCTTCACTTGTAGCCTTAAGAAAGGGCGAAGCGTGCACGTGAGAGCTGGCACGTTGCGGGGTTAGGGCAAGCTAAGGGCAGGCCCGAATCTTAAATATCGCCCCACTTTACCCGGTCCACGCGGTAAAGATTTAGGGGGTTGGGGCAAGCGAGACCCTCCACCCTTGATTTCCCCTAATTCCTTGGTCCTAGAAGACAACCCGCCCCGGAATCCCTATCCTCAAAGGCAGAGTCTGCCCTCTCGGAATTCAAAACTAACTTTTAGGGTATCAACGGCCCTCTGCAGCAGGTGCTCAACCCGGCGAACAATCCTCGACAGGGCCATGTATCCATCCCCTTTCAGACCTACATGGTTCTCATGTAAATGACCCCGTGTCCTGAAATCACCGAACGCGATAGATCTCTGCGGTGTGTGCATTATCACACTGAGCTAACCCTGTATTCAGCAAATCAGTGGTTCGGTTTAGGTTCCTGGAACAGCTTTAGAAGAGCGTTGCCACGGGTACCCAGGAAGCGAGGCCCCGTGGCCCTGGCAACCATCGGTGGACTTCACTCCCTCCTTCACTCTGCACTACCTCACTCCTTCCTTCCTTCACTCTTCGCTACCTCACTCCTTCCTTCACTCTAAGCTACCTCACCCCTTCCTTCACTCTAAGCTACCTCACTCCTTCCTTCACTCTCTTTGCTTCCTCACTCACTCTTTCCTTCGCACTCTCCGCTTCCTCACTCCTTCCTTCACACTCTTTGCTTCCTCACTCACTCTTTCCTTCACACTCTCCGCTTCCTCACTCCTTCCTTCACACTCTCTGCTTCCCCACTCCTTCCTTCACTCTAAGCTACCTGACTCCTTCCTTCACTCTAAGCTACCTCACTCCTTCCTTCACTCTGCACTACATCACTCCATACTTCACTCTTCGCTACCTGACTCCTTCCTTCACTCTACACTACATCACTCCTTCATTAACTCTTCACTACCTCACCCCTTCCTTCACTCTAAGCTACCTCACTCCTTCCTTCACTCTAAGCTACCTCGCCCCTTCCTTCACTCTGCACTACATCACTCCATACTTCACTCTTCGCTACCTTACTCCTTCCTTCACTCTGCAATACCTCACTCCTTCCTTCACTCTCTGCTTCCCCACTCCTTCCTTCACTCTTCACTACTCACTCCTTCCTTCACTCTAAGCTACCTCACCCCTTCCTTCACTCTTCACTACTCACTCCTTCCTTCACTCTTCACTACTCACTCCTTCCTTCACTCTTCACTACTCACTCCTTCCTTCACTCTTCACTACTCACTCCTTCCCTCACTCTTCACTACTCACTCCTTCCTTCACTCTTTGCTTCCTCACTCCTTCCTTCACTCTTCACTACCTCACTCCTTCCTTCACACTCTTTGCTTCCTCACTCACTCTTTCCTTCACACTCTCCGCATCCCCACTCCTTCCTTCACACTCTTTGCTTCCTCACTCACTCCTTCCTTCACACTCTCCGCTTCCTCACTCCCTCCTTCACTCTGCACTACATCACCCCATACTTCACTCTTCGCTACCTGACCCCTTCCTTCACTCTAAGCTACCTGACCCCTTCCTTCACTCTTCACTACTCACTCCTTCCTTCACTCTTTGCTTCCTCACTCCTTCCTTCACTCTTCACTACCTCACTCCTTCCTTCACACTCTTTGCTTCCTCACTCACTCTTTCCTTCGCACTCTCCGCTTCCTCACTCCTTCCTTCACACTCTTTGCTTCCTCACTCACTCTTTCCTTCACACTCTCCGCTTCCCCACTCTTTCCTTCACACTCTCTGCTTCCCTCTCCTTCCTTCACTCTTCACTACTCACTCCTTCCTTCACACTCTCCGCTTCCTCGCCCCTTCCTTCACACTCTCCGCTTCCTCACTCCCTCCTTCACTCTGTACTACATCACCCCATACTTCACTCTTCGCTACCTGACCCCTTCCTTCACTCTAAGCTACCTCGCCCCTTCCTTCACTCTAAGCTACCTGACCCCTTCCTTCACTCTAAGCTACCTCACCCCTTCCTTCACTCTTCACTACTCACTCCTTCCTTCACTCTTTGCTTCCTCACTCCTTCCTTCACTCTTCACTACCTCACTCCTTCCTTCACTCTCTGCTTCCCTCTCCTTCCTTCACTCTTCACTACTCACTCCTTCCTTCACACTCTCCGCTTCCTCACTCCCTCCTTCACTCTGCACTACATCACCCCATACTTCACTCTTCGCTACTTGACCCCTTCCTTCACTCTAAGCTACCTCGCCCCTTCCTTCACTCTAAGCTACCTCGCCCCTTCCTTCACTCTAAGCTACCTGACCCCTTCCTTCACTCTAAGCTACCTCACCCCTTCCTTCACTCTTCACTACTCACTCCTTCCTTCACTCTTTGCTTCCTCACTCCTTCCTTCACTCTTCACTACCTCACTCCTTCCTTCACACTCTTTGCTTCCTCACTCACTCTTTCCTTCGCACTCTCCGCTTCCTCACTCCTTCCTTCACACTCTTTGCTTCCTCACTCACTCTTTCCTTCACACTCTCCGCTTCCCCACTCTTTCCTTCACACTCTCTGCTTCCCTCTCCTTCCTTCACTCTTCACTACTCACTCCTTCCTTCACACTCTCCGCTTCCTCACTCCTTCCTTCACACTCTCTGCTTCCTCACTCCTTCCTTCACTCTAAGCTACCTGACTCCTTCCTTCACTCTAAGCTACCTCACTCCTTCCTTCACTCTAAGTTACCTGACTCCTTCCTTCACTCTACACTACATCACTCCTTCATTCACTCTTCACTACCTCACCCCTTCCTTCACTCTAAGCTACCTCACTCCTTCCTTCACTCTAAGCTACCTCGCCCCTTCCTTCACTCTGCACTACATCACTCCATACTTCACTCTTCGCTACCTTACTCCTTCCTTCACTCTTCACTACTCACTCCTTCCTTCACACTCTCCGCTTCCTCACTCCTTCTTTCACACTCTTTGCTTCCCCACTCACTCTTTCCTTCACACTCTCCGCTTCCCCACTCTTTCCTTCACACTCTCCGCTTCCCCACTCTTTCCTTCACACTCTCCGCTTCCTCTCTTTCCTTCACACTCTTTGCTTCCTCACTCCTTCCTTCACTCTTCACTACCTCAATCCTTCCTTCACACTCTTTGCTTCCACACTCACTCTTTCCTTCGCACTCTCCGCTTCCTCACTCCTTCCTTCACACTCTTTGCTTCCTCACTCACTCTTTCCTTCACACTCTCCGCTTCCCCACTCTTTCCTTCACACTCTCTGCTTCCCTCTCCTTCCTTCACTCTTCACTACTCACTCCTTCCTTCACACTCTCCGCTTCCTCACTCCTTCCTTCACACTCTCTGCTTCCTCATTCCTTCCTTCACTCTAAGCTACCTGACTCCTTCCTTCACTCTACACTACATCACTCCTTCATTCACTCTAAGCTACCTCACCCCTTCCTTCACTCTAAGCTACCTCACCCCTTCCTTCACTCTTCACTACCTCACTCCTTCCTTCACACTCTTTCCTTCACACTCTCCGCTTCCTCACTCTTTCCTTCACACTCTTTGCTTCCTCACTCCTTCCTTCACTCTTCACTACTCACTCCTTCCTTCACACTCTTTGCTTCCTCACTCACTCTTTCCTCCGCACTCTCCGCTTCCTCACTCCTTCCTTCACACTCTTTGCTTCCTCACTCACTCTTTCCTTCACACTCTCCGCTTCCCCACTCTTTCCTTCACACTCTCTGCTTCCCCACTCCTTCCTTCACTCTTCACTACTCACTCCTTCCTTCACACTCTCCGCTTCCTCACTCCTTCTTTCACACTCTTTGCTTCCTCACTCCTTCCTTCACTCTTCACTACCTCACTCCTTCCTTCACACTCTTTGCTTCCTCACTCACTCTTTCCTTTGCACTCTCCGCTTCCTCACTCCTTCCTTCACACTCTTTGCTTCCTCACTCACTCTTTCCTTCACACTCTCCCCTTCCCCACTCTTTCCTTCACACTCTCTGCTTCCCCACTCCTTCCTTCACTCTTCACTACTCACTCCTTCCTTCACACTCTGCGCTTCCTCACTCCTTCCTTCACACTCTCTGCTTCCTCACTCCTTCCTTCACTCTTCACTACTCACTCCTTCCTTCACACTCTCCGCTTCCTCACTCCTCCCTTCACACTCTTTGCTTCCTCACTCACTCTTTCCTTCACACTCTCCGGTTCCTCACTCCTTCTTTCACACTCTCTGCTTCCCCACTCCTTCCTTCACTCTTCACTACTCACTCCTTCCTTCACACTCTTTGCTTCCTCACTCACTCTTTCCTCCACACTCTCTGCTTCCCCACTCACTCTTTCCTTCACACTCTCCGCTTCCCCACTCTTTCCTTCACACTCTCTGCTTCCCCACTCCTTCCTTCACTCTTCACTACTCACTCCTTCCTTCACACTCTCCGCTTCTTCACTCCTTCTTACAGAAGCTCTGTGTTAATCACACTCTAAAACAAGCACTGGCAAAGCCAAGGGGGCAGGCTTTAATGTGTAGACCAAAGGCACATGGGGCCACGAGGCGAAGCTCTGTGTTAATCACACTCTAAAACAAGCACTGGCAAAGCCAAGGGGGCAGGCTTTAATGTGTAGACCAAAGGCACATGGGGCCACGAGGCGCTCTGTGTTAATCACACTCTAAAACAAGCACTGGCAAAGCCAACGGGGCAGGCATTAATGTGTAGACCAAAGGCTCATGGGGCCACGAGGCGGAGCTCTGTGTTAATCACACTCTAAAAAGAAGGGACGAGAGGAAAACCTTCTATAGCCCTCCCTCAAACATGTTCACACGCATGAAGAAGGGAAGGTTATTTTACATTCAATGATCTGTGTTAGGGGAACCCCTCAGGGCTTGTAATACTGCCCTCACCCGCTAGATAGTGGCATGCTTCATCATAGGGCGATTCTACCCCCTGCTGCAGGCCAACATACAGGGTGAAGCGCAAAAGTAACTCTACCTTGCACCATCAGAAGACTGCACCGTAAACAGCCAAACATCTTCTTGAGGAAGGACCGATGCAAGATGCTCTCTCTGGCCCGGGTTGTCTGCTTTGGAGCCCAGAGACTGGGTGGTAGAGTTGGGTCTGCAGGACGTCTTTCCATATTCCTGTCCTGCAGTCTGACCGGCATTATCTGCGGTCCTCAGTGGGCCAGGAGCATTTTTAGTTTGCAGCACTCCTTTTTGGTCTTACTAGGGCTTCTCAAATATTCATGAATGTTATGTCATGGTCCCAGCGAACCTTTGGAGGTTGCGTGAGCTACTGTTCTCCCTATCTGGGCTGGCTGTTGAGGGTGAGCTCGCCCCAGGCAGTCGTAGACCACTGCAGACCACTGCAAACCTAACATCATTGTGGTTCACTATCAGCACGCTAATGTCACGCTTGACTCCGCAGACGCTCCTGTTCTTTGGAGCCAGCCTGAATACGGTGCAGTTTCATACCTACCCCCCAGAGTGAAGAGTTCAGGGTACACAGACTATGAGTCCAATGTTTTTGCCTCTGTCCTGGATTTCAGTGATGTCGACTCTGAGGTTACAGGTCTGATGGCATCCTGCATTACCGCACCAGATGGCACATGCAGGCTCTGATGTTCCAGTGGGCACAGCACCAGGAGATCCTACCAGATTCCATCCAGGTTTTGAATGAGACCGCACCAGATGGCACATGCAGGCTCTGATGTTCCAGTGGGCACAGCACCAGGAGATCCTCCCAGATTCCATCCAGGTTTTGGATGAGACCACACCACATGGCACATGCAGGCTCTGATGTTCCAGTGGGCACAGCAGCAGGAGATCCTACCAGACTCCATCCAGGTTTTGGATGAGACCACACCAGATGGCACATGCAGGTTCTGATGTTCCAGTGGGCACAGCACTAGGAGATCCTACCAGATTCCATCCAGGTTTTGGATGAGACCACACCACATGGCACATGCAGGCTCTGATGTTCCAGTGGGCACAGCACCAGGAGATCCTACCAGATTCCATCCAGGTTTTGGATGAGATCACACCAGATGGCACATGCAGGTTCTGATGTTCCAGTGGGCACAGCACCAGGAGATCCTACCAGATTCCATCCAGGTTTTGGATGAGACCACACCAGATGGCACATGCAGGCTCTGATGTTCCAGTGGGCACAGCACCAGGAGATCCTACCAGATTCCATCCAGGTTTTGGATGAGACCACACCAGGTGGCACATGCAGGCTCTGATGTTCCAGTGGGCACAGCACCAGGAGATCCTACCAGATTCCATCCAGGTTTTGGATGAGATCACACCAGGTGGCACATGCAGGCTCTGATGTTCCAGTGGGCACAGCACCAGGAGATCCTACCAGATTCCATCCAGGTTTTGGATGAGACTGCAAAAGATCAGCAGTGGTGGCTGCTAGACTGTGATTGGGCTTGTGGCTAACTCCTCTCCTTATGCCACCCAGAGTTGCCTGTGGTAGGGGATGTGTCACTACTGGGCTGGGCGGCCATCTGGCAAAGGTGGAGATCAGAGGACTATGGCTTCCGGTAGAAGCTCTCCTCCACATCTATTTTTTAGAGTTGCACTTGATCGGCTTGGCGTTTACGACCTTCCTACCATCCATTAAAGGGAGGCTAGTACGGGTACTCACAGACCACATGAACGCCATGTAGTACTTCAGCCTGCAGAGCGGTGTAGAGTCTTGGGTCTTTGCCAGGAGGCACTGCACGCCTGGAAGTAATTGACTCGCCAGGGCATTTCTCTGGTCATGGACCACCTGGCGAGATCTGTAAATGCAGGGGGGGATAAACTTGGTACCCAAACTCTAGTAGATCACTAATGGCAGTCAGAGCCGGAGGTGGCGCTGGGTACTTTTCAGCAGTGGGGTGAACTCTCGGTCAGTCTTTTTGCCACCGCTGAGTGCGTGCAATGTAGGATTGTTGCCTGCTAGAGTTCCCAATAAGGCTCTCTCGGAGACACGTGCCACATAGAATGGAGCTCGTGACTGCTGTTTTCCCCCTCCTGCCTCTACCCTGCCCTAGCTTGAATTCTGAAAAAGATCAAGAGCGACTTGGCCCGGGTCATCCTAGTGGCTCCGGATTGAACCGAGAGGGTGTGGTATCCAGATCTTCTGGGCAAGAGCTTCTGTCCTCTGATCAAGACGCTGCTTTGGGGGGATCTTCTGTCACAACAACAGGGAATGATCCCTCACTCAGGCCTTCGTAGACCAGACTCAGCCTAGACCCCCCTAAACGGGCCCACGTCACCCCACATTGACAACTGGAGTGCGTGGTGCACCGTTTGTATTTCCAAACACATGACCAGCCTGCCAGTGCAGACTGGTGTGAGCGTTGCACCGCTGATGTGCCTAAACCTGTGTCCAGCTTGCCATTGCGGGCTGGTGGGTGCACTGGCACTGATGGTGCCGCTGAATACGTGTCCAGCCTGCCTTTGCAGACTGGTACTTTGGGCTGCGACCCTGGATGGCAGAGGCGCTGCCTCAACATGTTTGATATCATTGGATCTGCAGTGGCAACCTCTTGCTAGTGGCAAAGGTGGCTTTGTCATCACCCACGTAGAAATGCCACTTCTAGAACGTGGAGCCTTCTATGCTCTAAAACTCTCTTCTGTGCCTTTGTGCTTGGCTCCTGTCCACACTAGAGGTTGGGGGAGCACACCTGGGCATTCCCCTGTGACAGCCATAAAACCCTGGGCATGCCACAGGAACAACACGCCTCTGCCAGTTGTGGGCCTAGATAGAGAGACTGGGGGAGAGGTTTTGACACTTGGCCTCCAGAATTGGTCACACACAACGAAGAGTTGCAATTCTGTACCTCCCTAGAAATGAGGCACAACGTCCAGTGCATGTTGATATCTGTCACACCAGACAATCTGGGTACACTCACACAGGATTGCCCGGGTGTGATTCTGATCGACATGTACCTGACGGGGAGACTCTTCCTTCCTTCCTTTCTGGCCCTCAGTGCGGCAGGGCAGCTGCCGTCTCCTCATCCAGCCTTCCCCGAAGATATGGTGGTGCCATGTAGTATATCCTGGCTGGGCCTGAGTGGTGAGAGCGTCTGCCTGGGCTGAAGGAACACTTCAGAGAATGATCGGAAGCGGGTCGAGAAACTGTGTTAGCCCCCCTGTGCTTTGTGGAACTGGGCTGGTGCCGGAAGGCCCTTGTGGACCCCTCTGGTGTGATCGACTATTGCCCTCAGCCCGTTCCTGCTCCACGTGTCTTGTGGGTTAACTTCTCGAGTGGCTGCCAAACCCTTTGTGTCGACTGCCTCCTAACTGACCTTACACCCTACCCCCACCTGCTTCCCTGGGACTCAGACTTAGAGTGACTCCGGCCTCGTGAGGGAGCACATGGTGTCTCCAATCACGGGGTGTCGGATAGTCAGGGTGAGTTTTGAGGGTGGAGGGAAGATTGGGGCCACAGGGTTTACAGTGTGTTACCAATTGACCTGCTGGGTATCAGCTGCACCTCTTTAGGGTGCGAGGTGCTTATGTAAGGGAGCGTGTTCCTTACGGACGCGCCTGATATCCGTTGCACTGCGTACCGGTGCGGAGTGAGTGTGTGTGTGGGAGCGATAGCAGACGCTCTGCCTGGGATTCATGACACTGGCCGTGGTTTGCCAAGTACTGGGATCTTTTGTTAGGAAAGTATTACGTTTGATATTGGTTTCACCTGCGTGGCCTCGGCCCGCGGTTCTACTGAAAAGTGGAATAATTGGGTATGTGTGCGTACTTTTGTTATCCTTGTAACCCCGGGTGCACTGTCTAACTGTGAGGTGTTGGCTCATGATAATTGTTGGGGTGGACCTCAGGTGGAGCACATATTGCAGCGAGTTAGGGTGCTGGGCTGGTGTAGGATCAACTCTTTCCCACATGTGCGTAGTGCTGATGTCACTCGAACACTGCTGGGCCTGGAACTGCTAGAAATAATTCCCAGTGCGATTTATGCCCAGAAGTACATGGTGTTCATGTTATGTAGAGTACAAATGTTATGTACACAGATCATGTGTGAAGTCCCTTTTGTGACGCTCAGTGTATTTATCGCGAGTGAGTGCTGTCCCTGTGCTTTACACATTGCCTCTCTAGTAAGCGTGACTGCTCAGAGCCACGCGACCCAAGGGTAAGCGCAGGTTACACATTGTGTGTAACCACCCGCCCCCTGATGGCAGTGATAGGTACTGCCTGGCTGGGGGAGTGATTCCGCCAACCAGAAAGTGCCGGTTCCAACAGGCTCCAGCCACAAAGTGTCCCTCACTGCACTCTTACAACTCGCTGCTTCCGCCTTGAGTGATCGCTCCCCTCGCTGCTCCTCACAGCGTGGTATCGTATTGCTGCATTGTAACCAAGTTGTGATATCTGCATAGCTCCATTTTTAGTAAGCTTCGTAATTTCATAGCGCTATTATCCCACAGCGCTTACATTGCTTTGATTTCATTGTTGTGTGTGATTTCCCCCGGCGCCCTGCTCTGACCTCCCCTCCATTTTGATCCTGCTGTTGTTGTGTTCCCCTGAGCCCGCCACGCCTCCCAGCTGAGCCGCCCTCCCACAAGCACCCAAAAGCATTCCCCAAACCTCGCAGCGCTGTGATTCACTCGCTGCTTCCGCCTTGAGTGATCGCTCCCCTCGCTGCTCCTCACAGCGTGGTATCGTATTGCTGCATTGTAACCAAGTTGTGATATCTGCATAGCTCCATTTTTAGTAAGCTTCGTAATTTCATAGCGCTATTATCCCACAGCGCTTACATTGCTTTGATTGCATTGTTGTGTGTGATTTCCCCCGGCGCCCTGCTCTGACCTCCCCTCCATTTTGATCCTGCTGTTGTTGTGTTCCCCTGAGCCCGCCACGCCTCCCAGCTGAGCCGCCCTCACCCCTCCCCCTCCGCTATCCATATATGACAGTAGTTCCCGCGCGCAGCGTCCACGCGCAGCGTCCGCGCCCAACCCGCGCCGAAGGTGCGCCAAAGGTAAGCCCGTCTACGCCCGTCCGCGCCTGGACCGCGCCCAGCGCCAGACCCCCTGCCCCTCGAGCTGCCCAGCCCTCCCGCATTACCTACGATGCCGCCTCCCTCCTAGCCCTCGACCCCGGTCGCACCCCCAACTGCGTCCTTGCCGCTCCTGGACACACCCATGGCCCTTTCTCCTGCTACTCCTGCAAATTCAGCGGCACCGACAACATCTCTGCTACGTCCACACCACAGATTCCCGACCCCAACCACCTACAATGCATCCTTCTCAACACCCGATCGGTCCATAGGCATGCCATTGACCTATGGAATCTACTAGACACCATTTCCCCGGACATCGCCTTCCTTACGGAAACATGGATGAATGCTTCCTCCGCACCAGACATCACCATTGCCATCCCTGAAGACTATAAGATCACCCGCAAAGACCGTACCAGCCACACAGGAGGAGGAATCGCCATCGTCCACAAGAAATCTATCCGCATCTCAACCAGCTCTGACGTCAATCTCGCCAACTCCGAACATCTTCACTTCCAGATCCACATCGACCCCAAAACAACACTCAGAGGCACTCTCCTCTACAGACCACCAGGACCCCGCGCAAAATTCAGTGAAGTCATCACGGACTTCATCACCCCACACGCGCTCCCCTCCAAAGATTACATCCTTCTGGGAGACCTCAACTTTCACCTTGAAAAGACCAACGACCACAACACCTCCACCCTCGTGGACAACCTCGCCAACCTCGGACTTAAACAACTAGTCACTTCCCCCACCCACATCGCAGGTCACACACTCGACCCCATCTTCACATCCAGCAATCATATCTCCTTCTGCCACACTACGGATCTCCTCTGGACCGACCACAGCTGCGTTCACTTCATCTACAACAAGCCGAAACCCATCATCCACTCCCAACCTACCCTGCAAAGAAACTGGAACAAAATCACCACGGACCAAATCTCCGCATCGCTCCTTCGAAACTCCCCAGCCCTCTCTTCTAACGCCAACGAAGCCGCCGCCAACCTCACCCTATGGTTATCCAACACCGCCGACACCTTAGCTCCACTGAAAAAACGTCAAAGCAAACCTGGCAGCAAGAAAGCCTCATGGTTCAACGATGATCTCAAGAAGTCCAAGAAACTCTGCCGCTCCCTTGAAAAGGCCTGGAAAAAAGACCCAACCACCAGCACCAAGGACGCCTTCAAAAGCGCCACCCGCACCCACCACCAACTGATCCGAAAAGCCAAGAAAACAGCTTTCAAGGATCGACTTGACAACAACGCCCACAACAGCAAGGAACTTTTCAACATCGTCGAGGAATTTTCCAATCCCTCGGCCAACTCCAACGACATCACCCCCTCTCAAACCCTCTGCGACTCCCTAGCCTCTTTTTTCCACAACAAGATTGCAGACATCCACAACAGCTTTGACAACCAACCCGGAAACCAACCCACCCTACCATCTGCTGACCACCTTCCCCCCGTGAACACCCTTAACGCTTGGAACCCAATCTCCACTGAGGACACCATCCGCCTGATGAATTCCATCCACTCAGGATCCCCCACAGACCCATGCCCCCACCACATCTTCAACAAAGCAGACTCCGTCATAGCACCGCACCTCCGAGACGTCATCAACTGCTCCTTCAACTCCGCTACCTTCCCAGAAGACTGGAAACACGCCGAACTCACTGCCCTTCTGAAAAAACCAACAGCGGACCCCACCGAACTCAAAAATTACCGCCCCATCTCGCTTCTTCCATTCCCGGCCAAAGTCATCGAGAAAGCCGTCAACAACCAGCTCGCCGCTTTCCTCGAAGCCAACAAATCCCTCGACTCCTCACATTCCGGCTTCCGAGCCAAACACAGCACTGAGACCGCCCTCATCGCAGCAACAGACGACATTCGAACTCTACTGGACAACGGAGACACAGTCGCCCTCATCCTCCTCGACCTCTCTGCAGCATTCGATACAGTCTGCCACAGCACCCTTCTACAACGCCTCAATAACATCGGAATCCAAGGAAAAGCACTTGAATGGATCACCTCGTTCCTCACCGGAAGAACCCAGAGAGTCCGCCTTCCTCCATTCAAGTCCGAGGCCTCTGAAGTCATCTGCGGCGTCCCTCAAGGATCCTCACTCAGTCCCACCCTCTTCAACGTATACATGAGCCCCCTCGCGGCCATCGCACGCCGACACAACCTCAACATCATCTCCTACGCGGACGACACTCAACTAATCCTCTCTCTCACCAATGACCCTAGCACCGCCAAAACTAACCTACACGAAGGAATGAAAGAAGTTGCCGAATGGATGAAACAAAGCCGTCTGAAACTGAACTCAGACAAAACTGAAGTCCTCATCTTAGGTACATCCCCCTCTGCATGGGACGATTCCGGGTGGCCTGAAGCCCTCGGAAAAGCACCCATCCCGACAGACCACGCACGGAACCTAGGCGTCATCCTGGATTCTTCACTCTCAATGAACAGACAAGTCAGCGCCGTATCCTCTTCCTGCTTCAACATTCTTCGCATGCTCAGAAAAACATTTCGCTGGATCCCCCTCGAAACAAGGAAAACAGTTACCCACGCTCTTGTCACGAGCCGACTGGACTACGGAAACACCCTCTACGCGGGTACTACCGCAAAGCTCCAGAAGAAACTCCAACGAATCCAAAACGCATCAGCCAGGCTCATATTAGACATCCCTCGCAACTAACACATCTCTGATCACCTTAAAGACCTCCACTGGCTACCCGTCAATAAGAGGATCACCTTCCGACTGCTTACCCACGCACACAAATCACTCTACGACATCGGACCAGATTGCCTCAACTCTCGACTGTCCTTCTACACCCCCTCCCGCCAACTACGATCTTCCAGCCAAGCCCTCGCCACTATACCTCGCATCAACAAGACCACCATGGGAGGCAGATCCTTTGCATACCTGGCTGCTAAAACATGGAACTCACTCCCCGCCTACCTTCGCCTCACCCAGAACCACCTAGCGTTCAGAAAGCAGCTTAAAACGTGGATATTTGACAAATAACCCTCCTCCCCTTCCTAAGCGCCTTGAAACCCTCTGGGTACGTAGTGCGCTATACAAATTCTATGACTTGACTTGACTTGACTACAACTCGGAACAAAACAGTTCATCATACTTCCCGTACTGCACTCCCTTGGGTTTAGAAATGAAAACAGAGTTGAGCGTGCGCCGGTGCGTGATTTACAATCGCTCATCTGATGGATATTTATAAGTTGATTGAGACGCAAAGGAAGTTAGCAATAACAAACCAATTCAACTTTTGTGCCGCCCCCAGGACCCCGCAATAAGGACCAGTAATTAAACTTAAGTAGTTTTAACATCACTTGAATTTCCCATCTCACAGCACTTGGACAGTTACTGCGACCTTGGGTACTCCTAGTTCTTGGTACGCATCAGGTCTTCACGTTTCTTGCCAAGATTTCTCTTCTCAGGCCCCACTATCAATAAACTAAAAAATACAGCAGTACTCCTCTTCTCTAGCTAAAGAACTCTTGAGAACGCACCTGCAAAAGAAGAAACACGCTGACCCCCCAAAAAAAATCAGAATTAAGACCTTTAGTCAGGCTAACTTTAACTAAACATTTACATGTGCACTTCAAACACATGGTCATACTTGTGGACATGTAACTCTAGAACAAATGCAAACGTGAGTAAAAGCACACGCGATTGCTCTTCAGATATGACTTTCAGAATATGTGCAAATGTGACTTAAAGTATAAATGCGAACGTGAGTACAGAATACAAGTCTCCATGTTAAACGGAACATTAGCGCACACGTTTATAAAGCTTTAGTTTCATAATAGTTATGTTTCATTAATGCGTTTAAATGTTCACACATGTTAATAAAGTTATGGCCCACAGTAAATACAGTGTTGCATGTAGGTACATAAGGACGTTCATGTGACGTGTAAGGGTGGAGTCCAAATGAAGGTATTCCAGAGTCCTTCAGTTCTTGGGAAGGCGAGGCCTTCAGGAATCCCTGCTCCTGACCTCCCTTGACTGGTCTTTGTGCTGCCCATGGGGCCTTGGGTTATGTTCCCACTCCCGGTTTGTGACTTTCGCAGACGTTCGCCTGAAATAATCGGCCATTGGTGGAGAGTGCCACCAGCCTCCCCTCTGAGCCATCTTCTGGTTCTGCTACTCTTGACTCCACAGAGGGGCCGCTGGCCTCATGAATGCTGCTAGATTTCATGTTGCTCGTTAGTAGCCCCTCGCTGCTACAATCGGCCTTCGATGGCTCTGACTGTCCTGAGTTGGTTCGAGAGCACTGGTGGTATCCCCAGGATCAGATGGTGTCCTGTATCTACTCCAAGATGTCTCTCCGTCAGACCGCGTTTCCCTCACTGATGTGTGTCTCTTTGCATCTGAATGGCCAGGTGGACCTTGACTTTGAGGCCTCCCAATGAGCGTCTGTTGGTTTGAAGTCACTGATTTATGGTCGAGCAGTCCAGCTGCAGGTGAGTACTGTATGGTGCACTTATAGTAAATGATGGACTATCCTTTCGTCCTGCTCAGCTCACATTCTGAGAACTTCATCCAGTGATTGCATGAACCTTTCAACTTCTCCGTTGACCCCAGCCCATCGAGTTATGTTGTGAGGCTCAATCCCTGAAGCCCTCATGAATGCCTGAAATTCTGATCTGTGAAGGGGGTCTGTGCATCTACGAATGCCATCCCCATCCAAGTCGAAGTCTGGCTTTGGCCCAGGGTGCTGTGCGCGAGTGTCGGACTAGTGCTGACCGTACTCCCAATTATGTTGCATGGCAGAGTTGACAATGTATCGCTCTTCTCCTTCACCAGTGTTTGCCGCTTGGAGGGGGCTCACCTAGTCCCTCGGGCGGGCCCTGGTCATCCCCACTCCCACTTGGCCATGAGTTGCCTGTTGGATTAGTAGCTCCCTGAGGTTATCAGAGAACCATAGGCTTATCACTATTCAACAACGGGTCGTTGCTGGCTCACACACCTTGTGGTGCACTTTTCTTTGTGCTATAAGCGTGTGTATAACGTCTGCGTCTCATGCAGGGTCGGCTGTACCAAACCCTTCCTCATCAGTGGGGCTCTTTGTAACTGCAGAGGCCCTCCCTGGCCGTTTGCTGGTTGCTTTCCACACGATAGGGTTGTTTTCCTCTCTTTTCCTCATATCCTTGCTGAAAGATTACAGAGTGCTGGAATTTCGGGACGAGCCCTTTCTTGGCTGAAGTACTGCCTGGAAAGGTGTCCTCAGGTCTTTGACGGCAGCTGTACGTCATATGCCCCTGGGCTCGTCGTTGAGCCCCACTCTTCATTTTTAAATGAGGCCACTTGTAGACATCCTCCATCCCTTCGGGAGTTTGATAGTCTCTTACGCAGACGATACTCAGCTGGTCTTCTCGTTTACGCAGGGACAGACCTCCCTCTCCTCCGCATTAGGTCCCTGCTTAGAGACCGTGGCAGGCTCGATGAACAACTCCTGTCTTAGGCTTAAGGGAGATGAAACGGAGCAGATGATGCTTGGCAACAACCTTCTCCCCGCCATGAGTTTGAGTTGGCCAAGCTGTCTAGGTTCCCCTCTCTCTCCGGAAACAGCTATGAAGAGCCTAGGAATGTGGCTGGATACATGCTTCAGCTTCGACTGCCAAGCAGTAAAGCTTCAGCCACATGCTATGGTCTGCTCAGGATGCTCCTCAAACCTCTCCCTCTCCTTCCTCGCAGAGGCTGCTGGTCCAGGCTCTTAATCGTTCCCACCTGGACCCACCTGGACTCTGGCAGCTCTCTCTGCTTGGGAGCTCTAAAGGCCACCATCAGAACACTGCAGGTGGTGCAAAACTGAGCTGCCCGGATTCTGTTCCATTTACCAAGACGTCAGTCTGCCCAACAAGCCCTGCGTTCCCTCCATTGGCTCCCGGTGGCAGAGAGGATGACATTCAAATCGCGGTATATCACTCATAGGGCACTCCTTGGTAAAGGACCTCTGATCTCCCGCTCTCTGCTACCCACTTACCTTCCTGGGAGAACTTTGTGAGCCTCCATGGCCCATCTGGCCACAGTAGCTAGGATCAGCAAGTCAAAATATCGAGGGCGCTCTTTTGCCTACAATGCTGCTAAACTTTGCACCAACCTTCCCCGCTGTCTGAGATCAGCCACAAAGGAACTCCCTTTTCAAAAAGCACAAAGGACGAGTCTTTTCCAATCTAGATCTCTCTAATACCCTCTCTCTGGTCTGTGCTGCACCATCAGGGCCTGGATGCCCAAGGGTAGCTGTGAGCTGTGTACGTGCCGCGTAGAATAGAATAGTTGCCAGGTATTATCACTTTGTTTGTTCCTCCCCCCATCCCTAGTGCCCGCATTAGTTCTTCCAGTTCTTTCGTCTATACCCACTTTAAATCTTAAATCTAATTTTTTCTTTTTGTAATTCCTATCCATCTTTTGCCAACAAGTCCCTCTTTTATGCTCCCTGCAGTCACTACTCACCCTCACGTACCCCCGCTCCCTCCCAGCACAAGTGTCAATGGCCGCGCAGAACCCTCTTCCAGGGGGCGCAAGCCCCATGATGCATGCTTCTTGGCATGCTGGCATCACACACAACATGGGAGCTATCTTGGACACTCCTTTTCAGCCAATCCCGAGGCTTTCTACAGTACGTCTTACCTCTCCCTAGGGCCCACCCCCAGGCAGGGGTGTTGGTGTACCCGATGAACGTGCCCACCCTCTCTCTCTTAGTGACCCAGTCACATAGGCACCCATTCTTGCGGCCACCCTGGGGTGCTTCCTTTCACCGTCAGTGTTCTAGGCCGTTGTGCTGTGGAAATATAGAGTGCGGGCACTCACTGTCCACAGCTCCTGAAGAGGGCAGCACTCTCCTGAAATGTAACCGTGATGAGCAGGGCGGCACTCTCCTGAAATGTAACCGTGATGAGCAGGGCAGCACTCTCCTGAAATGTAACCGTGATGAGCAGGGCAGCACTCTCCCTTCCAAATGAAAGACGCGCAGGGGCGCGGTAGCGGACAGTACTTGCCCACTGGTTACCCTGTTGGTTGTGACTACCACCCGCTGCTGGCCTGCTCATCTTCAGTTGGCTGTCCCTTTTTAGGTCTCGCCTAGGCAGCGCTTGCGCTGTCTCTTTGAGACATGCTGCATTCCGGATATGGGTAGATACGCCTGCAAGGGATTTCATTTCATACAATTAATCAACACATTCAGAGCAGTCGCTTGAGAGTAAACCCCCAGCTGGTGGCTACAGAAGAATAATCGAAGCATCAATTGAATCATTGTAGTAGGAATAATCACTAATTATTTAGCACACGGTATGATGTTCTCAAAGCATAAGCACATTTAATGTGAACAAGATGAGAAAGGGGGTGCCATAAATTATATCAACACACCATGATAGAGGCTGCGAAATAATATACAGAAGCGGTGACGCCTTCTAATCATAGATGTAAAAATCCTTTCCAAAATAATATCAGCCTCAGAGGACTATTTTCTTAAAAGGATTCAGGCAGGAGACTCGCTTGGTCCTATGCAAGGCTGGCAGTGTTTACTTACCTCACTAATACGAGAATTTCTATAAATGTTTCTTCATCAGCTCCACACGGAGTACAACCTAATCTGCAATTAATATAATAATTCTTTTGTCTCATTTCAAATCTACTAATTGTGTGTATGGACATAGCAATTTGAATGTACTCGTGGTACTTTCTTGCATGCAATGCATTATGGGTATGGTGGATTTACCATATCTTCTGCAGGGTGCAGTACCATATGTGGCCAAAAGAGTTCCCTGCAACATGGCTAGGTAAAAAAACATTGGCATTTATAATGTCTATAACTCCAACTCCAATAAATGCGAGACCGATTGCATTTCCAATGAAATAGGTCTTGCATTTGTTAAAGTTGGAGCAGTTTGCATTGAAAATGAAAATGTTTTTTACTTTTGCTATTTTATACTATTGGCAATAGTGCTATGTAAATATAATAACTTCACTGCAAATAAAAAAACAAAAGGAAAAAACATTGCTATTTTCAACGCCAACAGCACTAACTTTAACGAAAGTGAGACCTGTTACGTTACAAATGCTTGTTTTTCTTCGGATCGCATTGAGGGGAAAGAGGGTCCCTAGGTATACATCTTGAGGTTAGAGAAACCCCTCCACGCCAGGCCGAATAGGATTGTCTACAATTATGGCTGGGCCAGGCCTAGTGTCCCTGGCGCCCACCGAGGCAAACCAGGGAACTTGTGTGCATTCTTCTTACTATCCCCGTTGACCATGTCAGACTCTGCTCCCTGGGGGTAGTGACCAGTAAAACCCGTGGTCCAGCCATATCCCAAGCCCCTGACAGGGGGGGGCATCCTAAAGGGGCATCAATGCACATGCAAATCTAGTTTTTCTTCTACTTGAGCCTGTCCAACAGTCGGCTGCTTAGTCACGTCTGCTGTTTGCCAGTTGAGCACGCAGGGTTAATGCCTGTTTGCAAAATAAGGTGAGAAAATGGAATGTAAACAAGAACATTGGAGAGAAGTGACAGAGGATGTTTAATCATAGGCAGAAAGATAATTAAATTACTTAGCTTCCCTTAACCAGGTTACTACAGTTTTATATGAATATTTGCAAAATAAGGTGAGAAAATGGAGTGTAAACAGGAACATTGGAGGCAAGCGACAGGGAGGATGTTTAATCATAGGCAGAAAGATACTTAAATGGGCCAGCTTCCCTCAGGCAGGTTACTACAGGTTCAGAAGGACGTGCACTTGGTGCCAACTGCATTTGTGTCTCTGCTGTCTTCATGCAAACCCTCTTCGGGAGTCGCCTTTCAAGGGCTCTTTGAGTAAATTCCATTTCACTCTGCTCTTCCCATCTTATCTTGTATTGGGGCTGGTGCTAACTTTACATGTGAAGCCCCTGCTTCTCCAGTCCCCTCTAGAGGTCAAGTCATGAGACTCCTCACTGACTCCGCTAGGAGAGTAGGTAGGACTTCTGCCCACCTCTCTTCGGAGAGCCTGGCAGTCTCTTTACAGACACCGTCTCTTCAAGGCCCTCCACCAACCCTGCTAGGCCCTCCACCACCCCTGCTAGGCCCTCCACCACCTCTGCCAGACCCTCCACCACCTCTGCTAGGCCCTCCATCACCCCTGCTAGGCCCTCCACCCTGGCTATGCCCTCCACCACCTCTGCTAGGCCCTCCACCACCTCTGCCAGGCCCACCACCACCTGTGCCAGACCCTCCACCACCTGTGCCAGGCCCTCCACCACCTGTGCCAGGCCCTCCACCACCTGTGCCAGGCCCTCCACCACCTCTACCAGACCCTCCACCACCCCTCAAACGGCTGGTCCCAGCCCGCTGTCGCGGTTTGGGGTAGAATCGTCTGCCTGAATATCAACATTGGTACTACTAGTTGTACTAAAAAGAAAACCTCAAAGACGCGTAAACATGCCCCGTCCCCTGTACAGCCATTCATGCACACTGAGGGCCAAATTTGCCGTGATTTCTTCTATGTTCGAACACACGGTCGATCCCGGGGGCTCCCGGCGCCTCTAGGATATGTTGAACCGTTGACCCTGGTCTCAGACGAGTCACCACCATGGCTTTGTTGTTACCCAAGCGGCGCATAGCCCTCTTACGGGGAGCAGCAGAACACCCACCACCCATGAACGGTCTGAAGCACATGACATACTGCGATACCACTAGTGAACTGTGCGCCTCACTGCAGCGCCAACCTCTAGGCCTAAGGACATTTAGGCGTTCCTTCGAGCATACCTCTTGACTCTGGACTCTGATGCCTCGGATGACGCCATTGGCCAATGCAACTGTTCTTTGTCCCTATGTCAGCCACATACCCGCTCAGACAATAGATTACCTTTTCAGGTGTCACGCCTCATTGCCCTGACTGCCCATGAATGTGTCACTTTGATGTTCACCCTCATTTTCCCTCCCATGACTGCGTTTGTGTATGCACATTTGTATGTGTCAACTGGATGTAATGTAAGCGAAATTGTATTTCTAGGATGGATGCAGCATTGTTTGTTATTAACCGGAAATTAATAAATACCTTAAAAAGACAAAATTTACAAAAAACATGTTCAGTCCCGCCAAAATACTGCTGAGCACCGCGCTAACCCATACTCTGCGGTGCCTGGGAGCCTGCTGCCCCCTCCCCTCCCAAGCCTCCTCTAGCGTGGCCACTAGTGAGGAGGCTGATGGGCACGTGGCTGTATCCCGGCTTGTGACGATAGTGGCGTTTTACCACTACCGCCCACAACGTCCGGCTCAAACCCTGGAGCTCGTCTCCTTGGTTCTGGATGTTGAGTTGGTATTTGACTCCAGGGGACTTCGCCACCCGAAGTCCCAAAATGGTTCCATCAGGCACGTGGGTCGTTTGCCAGACATTGCCCCCCCCCCCCCCCAAGCCCATAGGACACTTCTTCCAGATTTACTCTTACAGCAGACTGCCCCAGGCCCGTTGGAGTGGTAAAGCTTGTAGTACCCCAGAGGTGAGAATACATGGCCTCTTCCAGCCCCTCCTCCATGGACTCAACGCTGTTACAGCCCTGCTTCGCAGCGCTGCCGTTCTGACTGACTCCCGGTCAGTCCTTCTTTTCTCGCTTGCTCACCGCCTGCCCAGCTGTGCCTGTTTGTAGGCCTCCCAGTCAACCTGCTGGCTGAGTGAGGGGGAGTTCGGGTGCAGTACACCCCGTTTTCTCTAATTGGCCACACCTACTGTGTGAAGGACTCTGCTGGGGGCGAGAAGCATTTCCGCCCTTGAAGGTCGGTTGGTTTTGCACTTGGTGTTGGATTACTTGGTGGTTGTGTGTGCGGTTGCACATTAGGAGGTTGGGTTGGATGGGGGGGGGGTCTTCTTTATCCAAGAGCTGAAGATCGTTCATACCTTAGAGCATCCTGTGTGGCGGCGGCGAGGGAGCATTGGCCGAAGGTGTCCATGTTGGTGGTTCTGCATTGAACGCTCGGTCTGTGGATGGTTTGCAGTATGTCTGCACTAGTTCGAGTGGGTGTTGAGGTGTAAGCTGTCACCTGCGGATTATTCTACAAGAAATGTGTGCCATAGAATTTAAGTGGAGGTCTGTGGTGTGGCTTAAGGGGAGGGAGCTATTGCGTTAGGTGGTCTGTGGTGTCCCACGTGGTAAACTGGTGTCATTTGTTCTTCCAGTGCTGCCCACCTGCTCGCCAATCGATTTTCACTGTGACAACGGGAAATGCATCCGGCGGTCCTGGCTCTGCGATGGCGACAACGACTGCGGCGACGACTCGGACGAGCAGGAGTGTCGTAAGTGGCGACAGTAACTTCCAACTGTGTGGGGGGCACTAAGACCTGGGAGGGGAGCAAGTGGGCGAGGCAGCTGTGGGCTTGGAAGTGTTTCTTGACCTCAAGTCAAAGTTATTGTTTTTAGTAGTATTTTGTGGCCTGGACAAAACCGCCCATCAAAAGTACACAAAAATGACTAAAAAATGCACACAACGAAGTGTGTTGGAACGTCACCAACATGCAATACTGTGGGAGTGGACCAAGGATAATGGGTACCATGTGGTGACACTACGTGTTTGAAGAAACCATACAAGTCAGAGAGAGCCCACTGCATAGAAATATAGAAATATATGTGAGATGCTGGACTGCCCACCGCATAGAAATATAGAAATATCTGTGAGATGCTGGACTGCCCACTGCATAGAAATATAGAAATATATGTGAGATGCTGGACTGCCCTCTGCATAGAAATATAGAAATATATGTGAGATGTTGGACTGCCCAATAGAAATATATGTGAGATGCTGGAATGCCCACTGCATAGAAATATATGTGAGATGTTTAGACTGCCCACTGCATAGAGATATAGAAATATATGTGAGATGTTGGACTGCCCACTGCATAGAAATATATGTGAGATGCTGTACTGCCCACTGCATAGAAATATAGAAATATATGTGAGATGCTGGACTGCCCACTGCATAGAAATATATGTGAGATGCTTTACTGCCCACTGCATAGAAATATAGAAATATATGTGAGATGCTGGACTGCCCACTGCATAGAAATATATGTGAGATGCTGTACTGCCCACTGCATAGAAATATATGTGAGATGCTGTACTGCCCACTGCATAGAAATATAGAAATATATGTGAGATGCTGGACTGCCCACGGCATAGAAATATAGAAATATATGTGAGATGCTGTACTGCCCACTGCATAGAAATATATGTGAGATGCTGGACTGCCCACGGCATAGAAATATAGAAATATATGTGAGATGCTGGACTGCCCACGGCATAGAAATATAGAAATATATGTGAGATGCTGGACTGCCCACTGCATAGAAATATATAAATATATGTGCGATGCTGTACTGCCCACTGCATAGAAATATAGAAATATATGTGAGATGCTGGACTGCCCACTGCATAGAAATATATGTGAGATGCTGTACTGCCCACTGCATAGAAATATATGTGAGATGCTGTACTGCCCACTGCATAGAAATATAGAAATATATGTGAGATGCTGGACTGCCCACGGCATAGAAATTTAGAAATATATGTGAGATGCTGTACTGCCCACTGCATAGAAATATAGAAATATATGTGAGATGCTGGACTGCCCACGGCATAGAAATATAGAAATATATGTGAGATGCTGGACTGCCCACTGCATAGAAATATAAAAAAGATATTTGAGATGCTGGACTGCCCTCTGCATAGAAATATAGAAATATATGTGAGATGCTGGACTGCCCACTGCATAGAAATATAGAAATATATGTGAGATGCTGTACTGCCCACTGCATAGAAATACATAAATATCTGTGAGATGCTGGACTGCCCACGGCATAGAAATATAGAAATATATGTGAGATGCTGTACTGCCCACTGCATAGAAATATATAAATATCTGTGAGATGCTGTACTGCCCACTGCATAGAAATATATGTGAGATGCTGGACTGCCCACTGCATAGAAATATAGAAATATATGTGAGATGCTGTACTGCCCACTGCATAGAAATATATGTGAGATGCTGTACTACCCACTGCATAGAAATATAGAAATATATGTGAGATGCTGGACTGACCACGGCATAGAAATATAGAAATATATGTGAGATGCTGGACTGCCCACGGCATAGAAATATAGAAATATATGTGAGATGCTGTACTGCCCACTGCATAGAAATATAGAAATATATGTGAGATGCTGTACTGCCCACTGCATAGAAATATAGAAATATATGTGAGATGCTGGACTGCCCACGGCATAGAAATATAGAAATATATGTGAGATGCTGTACTGCCCACTGCATAGAAATATAGAAATATATGTGAGATGCTGGACTGCCCACGGCATAGAAATATAGAAATATATGTGAGATGCTGGACTGCCCACAGCATAGAAATATAGAAATATATGTGAGATGCTGGACTACCCACTGCATAGAAATATAAAAAATATATTTGAGATGCTGGACTGCCCTCTGCATAGAAATATATAAATATATGTGAGATGCTGGACTGCCTACTGCATAGAAATATAGAAATATATGTGAGATGCTGTACTGCCCACTGCATAGAAATACATAAATATCTGTGGGATGCTGGACTGCCCACGGCATAGAAATATAGAAATATATGTGAGATGCTGTACTGCCCACTGCATAGAAATATATAAATATCTGTGAGATGCTGTACTGCCCACTGCATATAAATATCTGTGAGATGCTGTACTGCCCACTGCATAGAAATATATGTGAGATGCTGGACTGCCCACTGCATAGAAATATAGAAATATATGTGAGATGCTGTACTGCCCACTGCATAGAAATATATATGAGATGCTGTACTGCCCACTGCATAGAAATATAGAAATATATGTGAGATGCTGGACTGCCCACGGCATAGAAATATAGAAATATATGTGAGATGCTGTACTGCCCACTGCATAGAAATATAGAAATATATGTGAGATGCTGGACTGCCCACGGCATAGAAATATAGAAATATATGTGAGATGCTGGACTGCCCATGGCATAGAAATATAGAAATATATGTGAGATGCTGTACTGCCCACTGCATAGAAATATAGAAATATATGTGAGATGCTGTACTGCCCACTGCATAGAAATATAGAAATATATGTGAGATGCTGGACTGCCCACGGCATAGAAATATAGAAATATATGTGAGATGCTGTACTGCCCACTGCATAGAAATATAGAAATATATGTGAGATGCTGGACTGCCCACGGCATAGAAATATAGAAATATATGTGAGATGCTGGACTGCCCACGGCATAGAAATATAGAAATATATGTGAGATGCTGGACTACCCACTGCATAGAAATATAAAAAATATATTTGAGATGCTGGACTGCACTCTGCATAGAAATATATAAATATATGTGAGATGCTGGACTGCCCACTGCATAGAAATATAGAAATATATGTGAGATGCTGTACTACCCACTGCATAGAAATACATAAATATCTGTGAGATGCTGGACTGCCCACGGCATAGAAATATAGAAATATATGTGAGATGCTGTACTGCCCACTGCATAGAAATATATAAATATCTGTGAGATGCTGTACTGCCCACTGCATAGAAATATATGTGAGATGCTGGACTGCCCACTGCATAGAAATATAGAAATATATGTGAGATGCTGTACTGCCCACTGCATAGAAATAAATAAATATCTGTGAGATGCTGGACTGCCCACTGCATAGAAATATAGAAATATATGTGAGATGCTGGACTGCCCACTGCATAGAAATATAGAAATATATGTTAGCTGCTGTACTGCCCACTGCATAGAAATATAGAAATATCTGTGAGATGCTGGACTGCCCACTGCATAGAAATATATGTGAGATGCTGGACTGCCCACTGCACAGAAATATATGTGAGATGCTGTACTGCCCACTGCATAGAAATATTGAAATATATGTGAGATGCTGTACTGCCCACTGCATAGAAATATAGAAATATATGTGAGATGCTGTACTGCCCACGGCATAGAAATATAGAAATATATGTGAGATGCTGTACTGCCCACTGCATAGAAATAGAGAAATATATGTGAGATGCTGTACTGCCCACTGCATAGAAATATAGAAATATATGTGAGATGCTGGACTGCCCACTGCATAGAAATATAGAAATATATGTGAGATGCTGGACTGCCCACTGCATAGAAATATAGAAATATATGTGAGATGCTGGACTGCCCACTACATAGAAATATAGAAATATATGTGAGATGCTGGACTGCCCTCTGCATAGAAATATAGAAATATATGTGAGATGCTGGATTGCCCACTGCATAGAAATATAGAAATATATGTGAGATGCTGGACTGCCCACTGCATAGAAATATTTAAATTTATGTGAGATGCTGGACTGCCCTCTGTGGATTATAACCGTACTGTAAGTCACCAAGGAGTGTCGTAACCATATATAGGCAAGAGGCCAAAGGCAGAGTTCCTTTTTCAAGGGAATGAAACCTCGAGGTGACGTGATATATTCTTATATCATTTATAGCAGTGGCATAACAAAGGCCCACGCAGTGCAGGGGGGGGTATTAGAGGGCCTCCTCAGCGCAGGACCCTGGCATGAGAGCTCCTGAGTGAGTTTGGAGGGGCCCCCTTGCTCCAGTGTAGAGTGCAAATTCCCCTCCCTTCGCCACAGACCAAAGATCTCACAACCATACACTATCCATACATTCACTGGTGGGGCCCATAACACCAACATACACTCACCATCAATCTGTGTTTCTTGGGAGGCGATTATCTTCCAAACGCTGGTATGAAAGGATTTTTCTTTTTACCCTAATGAGCAACAAATCCACGCAACCTTCTGATACTCATTAGGCCCTGAACTTCACCTTTTAGTATTCCTCTCATCAATCGGGATGGATCAGTTTGTTGCAGGTTTAGGTTGATTTCCAATTCTCTAATTTTCCTTTTCATTAATACATTTTCAATGAATAAACAACCCAACTCATTCTGTGGTTATTCAATTCAATCTTTATCTAATTAATGCAAATTAACTCATTTATTTAATCAAGTCGCCAATCATATTTACCTATTCTGGCTAATCGTCGTCCTCTATGTCAAATCTGATAGTCTCGCAAATCTATGCCCATCAAATTTAGTCATTTCAGTTCATCAGGAGTTTGGACATTAATTCAGTCCGTCAAAGATTCAGGGAAACAGCTGTCCTGCAGCGTCACTGTCCTCCCCATCAGCATAACGTCAGGAAATCGAGAAAGGCCAGAAACGAACCCGCACCAACCTCTCTATTCTACCATAATTTATAATAAAAATCATTGACAAATTGTAACAAAAATGGGTCTTCAGCTCCTCAGATTGGTCAATCGAAAATCGTCTGACAGAGTTCACACAAAATAATGTCTCTTAGGTCATCATTCTTGCTTGTTCCGGTTTTTAAAGGCGTCTTTATTGTTCTTTCTGAAAAGTTGGCTTGCTTCCCAGGACAACCTTGGTGGGTACAGTCTGGTTAGGGTCATGACGAGGCCACTGTAGCTGGCGTGAGCGCAGGCGCACTTCACCCAAACCTCGTGCAGCGTCGACGGTCGGGTTAGATACCAGAGGCAGCCATTTTGTGGCAGGCCCAAATGGTCAACTTAAGCAAAAGAAACACAAAACATAATTAATACATAAAAATGACTAATAAAATGTTATTCCCTCGCTAATACCCATATGTGTGTGTATTTATCTAGCAGAAAGCAACACTCAAGCGGTTTATACTTACAAAATAAAGCACAAATCACAAATACATCACAAAAGCCACATATATCATACAATATTCTAATTGTCTATCATTAGTATGCGTACACAATTTAGTTTACCATTTAATAAAGTCATGCAAAGCAATCCCACGTGTATTTCAATCATTAATAAGGTTGATTAGTAAATCAAAACAAGCTTTATTCGGTTGTAAAGAAAAACCGCCATAAAAGCACAGCATATTTACTGTTAAAAAGTTTTTTAAATTTTTCAAAGACATATAACCATCCTAAAAATGTCATACAACTACAAGTTCATTTAAGCACAATACATTTTTCTCGGTCTACCCCCAGGCAAAAAAGTTTTCTTAAAATATTGGCTCTGCCAACAGAAGTTCAAGATAGAATATGTGAAAGTGCTTAGTGCAGTCACAACAAAGTGGCAGTAGGCTTAAAAACAACAGTTAAAAACATTAAAAAAGAATAAGTACCGCAATTTTAATACAAAAAGCAGGCACTAAGGGCATTTGCACAGTTCCCAAAAACTTGTGAAGAGGAAAGGACAACCCGTGGGTACTCAAGGTTCTGCCTGTGGCTAACAATTAATTTAAAAAATGTGGCTATAGATTTGTCAAAAGGTTCAGCATCTAGGTATTGAAGGGCAAGAAATGCAGGGCGGCACCTGCGGAGACCCCATATTTTCAAAGTTGGAATAAGCCACTGTTTCCTCAAATCCTGATAGAATTTTCAGAACAGCGTTATATGAATTGTGGATTGTAGGGAAGTCTCATCGCAGGGACAAACTTGAAGAGGTTTTTCCCAGGTATTGATTTTGGGAAAAGTAACCAGATGATGAAAAATGTTTAATCTAAATCTTGTATAACAAAAATCTCTCATAGCCCGAGAAATTAAAAGTTAGGTAAGGCTGAATTGTCAAGGTTGTTTGAATCAATATTGAGTGTTGTACAGTAACTTTGGAGGCTTCACCAGACAATCTCAAGGATTCTAGGTGAGCCAAGCAGACCTTTTTAAACTGTTTTCTCGGTATTACAGCAATTAGGGTGGGGGAGTAAAAGTATTGTAACATGCCAAGGTCACTAAGGAATTTCTTAATATAAGAAATCCATCCGATCTTATGTGCGTTATCTAAGGAAAGGCAGTCCTCAATGAAGCCTTGACAAAAGGTGGTTTCATTAGATGACCAAATGCGATGCCATAGGAGAAGGGGTTGAATCCTGATCAGGTCTGTGAGATAGGACAGACCTGCTTCCAGATGACAAGCATAGGTCGAGGTAGCCCGCGGGACTGCCAAACAAAAATCTCAGAAAAGTATTTTCTACCCTTTGCACCTCCGCGACCTTGGCATATCCCCAAACGCCAGCCCCATATATTACGCTACCAATACATTTTGCCCTATAGATCTCTAAAAGTTCTACCGTAGGTCGTCTACCTAATTCATTTGCAAAATCAGCCAGAGCACCTGTTCTCATAAAAGTAAGTTTCCTAGATTTGATAGCGTGTTTCCAAGAGCTTTTATAATCGAATACAATGCCCAGATACGGATATGTGGTAGTGCTCTCTAGTTTTAGATTTTCAATAAAAATGGTCTTTGTGTTCTTAATCCTTGACCCGACAGACATTACAAACGTTTTTTTGATGTTAATCATCAGGTCAAGGTTGGCCATAAAGGTGTAATATTTCACGAGAGCACGCTGTAGTTCCATGGGGGTACGTGCTAAGATTACAGCGTCGTCCGCATAGAGTAGAGCCGGAATTGGGCGATTATTTATGTTGGAGAGGTCCTGGGACCCCGTTAACATGGCTTTTTCCAGGCCATTGGTATATATATTAAATAAAAACGGGGCCAGGACACACCCCTGCCTTACCCCCCGCTCCACTCTGGACGACCTTGTTACCTCTCCCCCCATGCCGTATCTGACTCTAGCTGTGGCATCTGAGTATAGTTCGCGTAGAAAGGTTATGAGGGGCTTCTCTATTCCCATCTCCGCTAGGATTGTCCACAGCTTAGCATGGGTAACGCAATCGAATGCTGCTGAAAGATCAACATATGCCATATGTAGAGCCCCCCCTTTTGCATCCACATATTTGCTTATCAGTAAATTGAGGGCTTGCTCTGTGGTACCCAGGCCCTCACGGAACCCAAATTGAAGATCAGACAGAGCTTTATTATCAGATGCCCATTGCTGGAGGCGTTCCAAGATAACACGGCCAACTAATTTCCCCACAGAACCCAGCAGGGAAATAGGCCGGTAACAGGATGGCAATTGGCAGTCCCCTTTTTTAAATATGGGCACAAGAATTGATTTGGACCATGAATCAAGAGGGCCCAGAGCACAAGATGCTTGGAGAACCCTAGTTAAAATTGGCAGCCATTGATCCGTGGTAAATATAAAGAAATCAATTGGGACCCCGTCGGGGCCCGGCGCTTTACCATTTTTACTGGCCATTAGGGCAATCTCCACCTCCTCATATAATATGTTGATGGGCAGGGGGAAGGTTGAAGTTCTTGAACCAGACGAGGTTAAATATGTTGCGTTTGGTGAGAGGCTGAATATCCGCTCAAAATAGTCAACCCATAGCTGTTCATCAATTGCAACATCAATACTAGGATTAGCTGTTATATCTGTTAAGAATGGGGACTTCACAACCTTACAAAAGGCGGCGCTATCCTTAAGAGTGCACGATTTATGCAGTTGGTCCCAAAGGTCTTTTTTCAGGTTATTCTTCCTATGTTTTAAGACCTGTCTATAATTTTTCCTGGCGGTTGCAATTTCCTTTATGTTTCTAACCTTTTTATGAAGGGCTGCTTTGAGGTTTTGATGTGCTTTCGAACAAAAAGTATCAAACCATCCCCTAGCTTTATTTTTACCATTTTTGGTGTTAACAAATAAAATTTCCTTTATTGCTGCTAGAGTACTGCAAAATTTTCCATGATTCCCTCGTTCGAGGTGGCTGGATCGAGGCATTATCAAACAATAGCCGTCTGATCCACTTTTTCCCACCTTAATGAATAGCCATTTAGTCTATCTAATAATAAGTTATTTTAAGTTAGAGTTGTCTTGATATTAAACCTCTCACATTTCTTGGTGGTATTTAAGGTGATACTAATTGGAAAATGGTCGCTAATAGCGATATCATGGGTTTTGCAGGTGAATAACTGTTTGCCCGCTGTCGTGAAAAAAAAAAAAATCAATTGTACTTAGCTTGCCTCTACCATTAAAAGTGGGCACAACGGGAATAGGAGGATTCACCAAATCATTAACAAGAGCGAGATCTAGACCAAATAAGATTTCGTTCAGGGAGTGCCCAGCTAGAGTGTGGGAAAAATTGGTTACTGGGTCTCCATATTCGTCTACAATACCACAGGCGTTATTTGCACTCCGAGTGCATAAGTTTTGGTTAAAATCCCCACCCCATATTAAAACCAGCTCCTTGTGAGCCTTCCTAGATAATTCTTGAAGGGAGGAGTGTATCTCCTTAATTACCTTCAATAAGCTATCCGCAGGGAGATTGTTGTAAAAGTTCACAATTACAAAGGCCTTAGTGTTATTCTGATGGAGAGCAAGTATTTGGAAATTTAGATCCAATTTTATACAGACTATGGTTTTGAATTGTAGAGTGTTAGATATAAATATAGTCAGGTCACCTTTTGCTCTACCAAAGGGAGAGGGTAAAGCTGGAGAGAAATACGTTTTGTAACCCTCAACGTGCAATTCAGAGGGTGCCCATGTTTCCTGTAAGCATAGAATGCCAAAGTTGCGGACGAAATCTAGCCAGATACCATTCGCGACCTTTGCACGCAAGCCCGCCACATTCCAAAAAAGTATTTTCGAGGATGGGTCGTCCTTTCTTTTTGTGAATTTGGGAAACCTTCCCATAGGTTCCTCATAGTTGGGGGGGTTACATCACCACCTGCATTCAGGTTATCTGGGTAAACACCAGAGATAGGTGTATAAATCATGGTGTTAGGAGAAAGACCCTCCAACGGAAATCAGTCCACCTTTTCCAGTTCAGAGAGCTGATCGAAATAATTAAAGGTCGGGATGTTGTACCTAATTCTGGACCCCTCCATCAAGTCCGCATTTAGTAAACCCCTGTGATGGGCAGTTGGCAATAAGTGGGGAGTTGAGGGTAGAAAAAACTCAAGTCCCTGGTATAGATGTTACTGTCACCGCAATGAGCAGACCAATTACGTATATGTTGGACCACTCGCCTGTCCCTGAAGTTGGTGACGATACAGTCCCCTGGAAGATCCTTTCTTCTATGGCCCAACCAACTTAGCCTTCTCACAAATAATATTTCCCCTGATATTTTAGACGGGAGTGGCCTGTTCCTATTTAGCCAGTGTACGGTTTTATTTCTTAGCTCAAGATAGGTTTCTGTTTGTTCGAGGCATGTGGGCTGCTGAATTCATATCTGTGCATAGATCGCCGCCTAGTGTTGGGTCCGGATGTTTGCACGTTGTTGTCCTGGAAGAGTCTTCGAAGTATCCTGGGATAGGTGACTCCTCCCCTGGACTACAGTGCGCGTGGGCATCCTCTCCATCCTCAGATTGTTTTTTTCCACCATTGGGTTCGGATGTGCTTATCTTGACTCAAGTTAGGAAAAAAAAATTTCCAGGCCAAAAGGCCTTTAGTTCGCGTCGGTACTGTTCCCGATCGGTATCGATAGTATCTTGTTAGTTTACTAACTTCCAAAACCAACTTTTTCGCATCTTACCCGACCATCGACCCGTCATCGACGATGGAATCGAGGACACCATTCAAGCGGTGCCCTGCATGCAATGCGAAATATCCCCATGTCGACGTCCACCCGGTGTGCAACAAATGCCTTTCACCGGATCACGACGAGTCTTCATGTATGGCCTGTGCCTGATTCCGATCCAAGAAGACTCTCTGGAATCGACGAGCAGCGAGACTCGAAGCGCAGCAAGCGGCACCGGCCCCGGCCAACATCTTCAGCGCCGAGGACGAAGATGTCGAAGACGTGAAGAACCTACCCTCCAGCCCCGCTTCCGAACACGACTCCGGATTGGAAGACGTCGAAGAACGACTCTTTCACAGAGATGAAGCCGACACCGAGGTAGGAGACTACAATGAGGCCTTAGGGGCCGAAGAGAGTAGCTCCGGTGATGAGCAAGGCCTACCCGTACAGACTAAGGATATCCCAGTGCGCCAGTCTATGGCTCCGGTCGAGGGATCGCCTTCGGGCCTTACCCAAGACCTATCCCGCAGTTCTTCGGCCCCGCCCTCTGGCCCGGCCTCGGACATTCAGCGGCAGCCATTACTACCCAAAACGGCTGGTTTCCCTTCTTCGAAACCGAAACCGAAAGCTGTATTGGTTCACCAGAAACCGAAACCAAAAGTGACGCTGGTCGGATCGAGGCCCACCACACCTTCGACGCCAGCAAAACCCGTCGGCACCGACCGCACCAAACGAGACTTCGGTGCCGAGCTTGCAGCAGCCGACGTCGGCGCCGACACACGGAAAAAGAACTTCGGTGCCACCAAACCTACTCGGCTCCCGGCACCGAAACAATCGGCTCCGACCCCAAAGGTCACACTGCCTGCTGCATCTCACACCGCTTCGACAGCACCACCAAAGGCACACTCATCAACGACGTCGACGGCCATTACCGCCCCTCGACTCGATGACCCACCGGCGCCGAAGAAGTCCACGGCCGCCTCTACAGAACCGGTCGGCGTAAAGGAATCGATGGCGCTCCAGGTGCGGCCCGTTGCTGCGCAACGCACCAAACACAAAGCAGTCCTCCAGGACACGTCAGGCTCCGAGCCGATAAAAGCTCCGACAGCCTCTTCGGCACCGGCCAACATCACTTTTGGCCTGCCGCCATCCATGGCCCCAAAACTGTTCCAAATCAGAACACGGGTCACCCACACCACGATCACGCCTGCCCAACGCTCTCCTGCAGAGACGTCTCCATCACATATCATCGACGCCGACACCGGCAGGATGATGCTCCACAAGAGGAGAATAACTTCCGAGCCAGCTCTGGACTCCTACCGGATCCCGCTTAAGAAAAAGCTGCCAGTGGCTTCGGAACCAGTTCTTTACGAACCTATCCATTCCTCTTACCAGGATCCACAGTCCTTCTCTCCCACACACTCCGAAACAGACGTTTTGGAGGACTACATGGGTGACCACGTCCCCTACCCCGGAGAGATGGACCCTGAAGGCCAACAGGACCCTGACCAAGCTTGGGATGACCCTTTAGATTCGGGTGCACCTATGGATACACAGGACCCGCAACTCTATGGAGCAAAAACATCTCCCACAGAGGACACTGCCGCATTCAACGCCCTCATTGAACGTGCTGCGGCCAATCATGGTGTGCAACTCCACTCTGACATCGTCGAGGACGACTTTCTCATGGATACTTTCGCATCCTCAGAAAGGAATATAAAAACTCTACCCATGTTGAAGGGTGTCCTCAAACCAGCAAAGGACATCTTCAAGGAACCCACCAGGGCAAGAGTAATAAACCCCAAGAAATACAGGTCGGCGACTGGGGACCCTACCTACATTAGAGGCCAGTTACCTCTGGATTCCATTGTAGTTGCGAATGCTCGCAAACGGGCACACTCGCAAACAACAGGTTATGCTCCTCCCCCGGACAAAGAGTCCAAGGTGCTAGAGACATCCGGCAAACGGGTTGCGGCCCAGGCAGCTAACATATGGCGCATTGCCAATACTCAGGCGCTCCTCGCTCACTACGATCTAGCACACTACGACACATTAGAACAATTACTCCAACATCTCCCTGACCAATTCAAAGAAGGTGCAGAGATCCTCATCAGGGAGGGACAACTCCTCACAAACGCATCCATTAAGTGTGCACTGGATGCCGCGGATACAGCTGCCAGAGCCATAAACACTAGCGTCATGTTGCGATGACACGCCTGGTTGCGAATCTCCGGATTCAAACCTGAGGTACAAAATAACATCCTCAACCAGCCTGTCAACCCCGACTACTTATTCGGGCCGGAGGTTGGCACCACCCTAGAGAAAATAAAAAAGGACACAGACACTGCAAAGTCCATGGGGGCTCTCCAAACACAGTCCTTTCGGAGCGGCTCCTTTCGTCGCCCCGGAAATAGAGGAACAGGTAGAGGACAGGGGTCACAGCAAACCTACAACAAGGGAAACACACAAAGCTCCTACGATAAAAACACCCGGGGTGGTTATCGTGGCTCAAGCACAAAGGGCAGAGGACGTGGATACGGCAACACCAGGTCCTCCCCCAAGAACAAACAGTGACGCCCTCTCCCTTCCTCCCGACCACATAACACCTGTCGGGGGAAGGCTACAAAGGTTCCTGTCCACGTGGAACTCCATCACCACGGACAGGTGGGTCAAAGATATTGTCAAATACGGTTACTGCCTAGAATTAACCTCAACTCCACCCACAATACCTCCAAAACACCGTCCTATGTCCTCAGAGCACTTAACGCTCTTACAGCAGGAGGTGCTAAGCATGCTTCTAAAAGGCGCAATAGAGGTCGTACCCGTCCACGAGCAAGGTACGGGGGTGTACTCCCTGTACTTTTTAATACCAAAAAAGGACGGGTCACTCAGACCTATACTAGACCTGAGACCCCTGAACCGCTACATTCTCTCCGAGCATTTTCACGTGCTCACTTTACAGCAAGTCCTCCCGCTGCTCAAGCAGGGAGACTTCCTGGCCAAACTGGACCTCAAAGATGCGTATTTCCACATACCCATTCACCCCTCACACAAAAAATACCTCAGGTTCACTGTTCAGGGGCAGCACTACCAATTCAAAGTCCTTCCCTTCGGCGTGACAACAGCACCCAGAGTTTTCACAAAGTGCCTAGCTACGGTGGCAGCACATTTACGGAGGCAGCATATACACGTCTACCCCTACCTAGACGACTGGCTCGTTCAAGCGAAGTCAGCACAGCAATGTGCAAGCCACATGTCCCGCACCATTCACCTTCTTCACAGTCTGGGATTCTCACTAAATTACCCAAAATCCCATCTCCAGCCCGCACACATACAACAGTACCTAGGTGCGACTATAGACACTCTGGCGGCCACAGCTCAGCCAAATTTAGTGAGAATCAACAGCATGCAAATGCTGATTTCCAAGTTCAAACCACAACACTCCCTTCCCGCGCGAGTGTTCATGCAGTTGATAGGCATGATGGCCTCCTGCATTTTCATAGTCCCACACGCGATGGATTAAAACCATGATCTCTTGACTTGGTAAGAGTATTCTGCATCATTCAGAAACTCTGTCCATCACCACCCCCCTTTTTCCCAAATAGCTACTGTGGCGGCACATCTACGGAGGCAGCACATACACGTCTACCCTTACCTGGACGACTGGCTTGTTCAAGCAAAGTCAGCCCAGCAATGTGCCAGCCACATGTCCCGCACCATTCACCTCCTTCACAGTCTGGGGGTTCTCACTAAATTACCCAAAATCCCATCTCCAGCCCGCACACATACAACAGTACCTAGGTGCGACTATAGACACTCTGGCGGCCACAGCTCAGCCAAATTTAGTGAGAATCAACAGCATGCAAATGCTGATTTCCAAGTTCAAACCACAACACTCCCTTCCCGCGCGAGTGTTCATGCAGTTGATAGGCATGATGGCCTCCTGCATTTTCATAGTCCCACACGCGAGACTACATATGCGCCCGCTTCAGGAGTGCTTAGCACGTCAGTGGAATCAGGCTCAAGGACAGTTGAAAGACCTAGTTTTGGTGAGCGGTCGGGCATACAACTCTCTGCATTGGTGGAATCCACAAAACCTTTGCAAGGGCCGACCGTTCCAAGAGCCTGTTCCACAAATAATACTGACAGCGGACGCATCTCTCCAGGGATGGGGAGCTCATGTACTCAACTACACAGTGCAGGGACTATGGACAACACAACAAAAGAAGATGCACATCAACCTTCTAGAATTGTTGGCGATCTTCCTAGCAATGAAAGCATTCAAAGTACACTTGTGCAACAAAGTCGTGTTGATCCGGACGGACAACATGACCGCCATGTACTACATACAGAAGCAGGGAGGAACACACTCTCCACAGTTGTCTCATCTGGCTCAGAGCATGTGGAAGTGGGCCATTCAGAGGAACATGTTCCTCATGGCAGAACACCTCCCCGGCAAGGACAACCAGATGGCGGATCTGCTCAGCAGACACAGCCACCAGATGCACGAGTGGGAGTTACACCCGTCAGTACTCCAACCGTACTTCCAGCAGTGGGGTCATCCAGAGATAGACCTCTTCACCACAAGCGAAAACGCAAAATGCCAAAGCTTTGCCGCCAGGTTCCCACATCCGCAGTCGCAGGGCAATGCGATATGGATTAACTGGTCCGGCAGATTTGCGTACGCTTTTCCCCCAGCACCATTGATACCGCTGGTGGCACGCAAACTCAGACAACACTCACTGACACTCGTCCTGGTTGCTCCAACGTGGGCACGCCAGCCATGGTACACCACCTTTCTCGAACTTTCCGTGGTGCCGCATCAAAGGCTGCGGATCAAACCCGCGCATTTGACGCAGAACCATGGAGAGATTCAGCACCCAGATCCGCAACAGCTGAACCTGGCAATCTGGCTCCTGAAGTCCTAGAGTTTGGCTACCTAAACCTGCCACCTGACTGTATGGACATCATTAAGGAAGCTAGAAGGCCCACTACAAGAGCTTGCTATGCAGCCAAATGGAAAAGGTTCGTCATTTATTGCAATAATAATGACATTAACCCGCTAGACGCATCCATCCAAAACATAATTTGTTACCTCTTACACCTATACCGATGCAATCTGGCGTACACCTCGATACGTGTCCATTTGACCGCAATATCAGCCTATCTCCAGACTAGGCAGCACCTCTCTCTATTCACAGTGCCTGCCATCAAAGCATTCTTGGAAGGACTCAAATGAGTCATTCCACCAAGCCACCCACCGGCTCCAATGTGGAACCTCAACTTGGTCCTCACACGCCTGATGGGTCCACCCTTTGAACCTCTACACTCATGCGAGATTCAATTCCTTACCTGGAAAGTAGCTTTCCTAGTAGCGATCACTTCTTTAAGAAGAGTTAGTGAACTCCAGGCACTAACCGTTCAAGAGCCATTTATACAGGTTCACGCCAACAGGGTCGTACTACGTACCAACCCCAAATTCATGCCCAAGGTGATATCGCAGTTCCACATGAATCAAACTATTGAACTGCCTGTTTTCTTTCAAAACCCACAGACTGTCGCAGAAAGAGCACTCCATACACTAGATGTAAAGAGGGCCCTCATGTACTATATCGACAGGACTAAAGTCTTTAGGAAAACAAAACAACTTTTCGTTGCCTTTGCCCCACACCACAAAGGTAACGCTATCTCCAAAGCAGGTATAGCCAGATGGATCGTTAAATGTATTCAAATTTGCTATCAAAAGGCTAAACGCACATTAACGATTCCCCCACGAGCCCACTCAACACATAAGTTAGGGGCCTCCATGGCTTTCCTAGGAAACATTCCTTTGCATGATATATGTAGAGCAGCCACCTGGTCCACTACACATACATTTACCAAACACTATTGTGTAGATGTGCAATCAAAACAGCAGGCAGCTGTAGGACAGGCTGTTCTCAAAACTCTTTTTCAGACCGCTGCAGCTGGCACTGGTAGCCGCCGCTAATGGAGGGCACTGCTATGTATTCTATGCACAGATATGAATTCAGCAGCCCACATGCCTCGAACTGAATATGCTACTTACCAGTATGCATCTGTTCTTGGCATGTAGGGCTGCTGACATTCATATCGCCCTCCCACCTCCCCGGCGCCTGTAGCAGCTGCAGCTCTCAGAATTACTGTAAGCATGGTCATCACTTTCTGTATCTACTCCATCACTGCCACAATGGCGAAAAACAATCTGAGGATGGAGAGGATGCCCATGCGCACTGTAGTCCAGGGGAGGAGTCACCTATCCCAGGATACTTCGAAGACTCTTCCAGGACAACAATGTGCAAACATCCGGACCCAACACTAGGCAGCTATCTATGCACAGATATGAATGTCAGCAGCCCACATGCCAAGAACAGATGCATACTGGTAAGTAGCATATTCATTCCTTGGGATAGCTCCGGGACACCAGCTAAAACTATAGTATATGGTAAAGATTGCGGGGGTAGATCAATGTGTGGAAATGACCTCTTGAGATTGGTATTCAAAGAAAGATCCCTAGAAACACCAGGGGTATTAGTCGTCAATTCTACGGATTCAATATCCTTACGTGGGGCGCCTGCCCCTCTTTCCGTGTCCTTAAGTTAAGACACCCTTGAGGCCACCTGGGAACGCCTAATCGTAGAATCGATGTTCTTCATTATTTGAGGCGAAAAGGGCTTATTAGCAGGTAGTAATTGGGTGTTATTTCCAGTACCACTTTTTTGGGGTCTAGTACTTGGTTGTAAGTCTGTAATCTACGTGTATGCACTGACCAACGGTTGCCCTGGGAAGATGGGGTAATTTTCAATACTTTCTCCAGATTATCTATTTTTTCACTAATACGTTTAACCCTTTCCAAAAGTGGTGACATTAGGGATTTCATAAGGTGCTCGATTTTATCAAAGAGTCCCTCACTGTGTGAAAGAGAGGTAGATGGAGAAGCTGCTATTTCAGATGTTGAAACATGTGAGCCTCTGTCATTGGACGGGATAGATATAGTTTCGAATGTATTACTGCTAACGATTTTCCCTTTTGTTACATTAGATTTAACAGCAAGTTTCTTGAGTTTATTGCCACCTATGCTCCCTTTAAGATTTTTTGCAGTTTGCCCCTCCCTGTTAGTGTGTTTTGACTTGCATCTGGCCTTCTGACCTCTGGTTATTACCCTCGGGGTGGGACTGTCTACCCTTTGCGACGAAACTGAGGGCAAGATAGAGGTTGTAGGTAGGTCAAAGGACCTATTAGCTGTAAAGATCTCTACCTGAGCAAGCGGAACAGGGAAGGACTCGCTAAGGAAGGTGGTGGGAGTCAATGAATGTCTTGATGGAAATGGAAGAAGTTCAGGGGAAACGTTGGCCAAGTTAGAAGCAGTATCCTGGGTTTTGGAAGTATGATGAGCCTCTGTGAGGGCAACAAAGGATGGTGCCAATATCGAATCCTGAGAGTTAATAGTGAGGGTCGATATATTGGTCAAGGGCAAAGGGGAAAGGGAACCTACAGGAAAGGAGAGGCGACGTTCTGTATTTCCAATTGCATTAGCAACTACCCCAATAGTTTTCTGCAGCATACGATCTATAGCTGTCAGGCTGGGTAGTGGTTGGTTTAGAGTTTCTTTATGCTTTAGAGCATGAGCAGATGAAGCGGCGCACGTCTTCCCCATTCTTCACAACTTTGAATGACAAGAGAAAGGTACTGAATTATTACCAGGAAACGGCCTTTCTATATCTTTGCGCCGAGTGATGTTTAGGCGGAAGTCTGTTACACAGTACAGTATTATACAGCACAGGTTCAATTTCAAGACCACGAAACGCAGGAGGGGAGGCCCAGCCCGGACTCACCCGGGCACTAACGGTCACAAACGGTCCCGCCCTTGTCCCGGGCTTCTCCCGGCACGTCCCGCGCGCATCCTCGCGGGACGAGGGACCAGGCGTGCCTTAATAGCGCCTCCTGGCGCGTGCTGGTGACGTCGGCGGCGTCCTTGCCGCGGAGAGGACCCTGGGAAGTGTGATCCCGTCCACCCAGGCAGAGCAATGCCCGGGCTCCGGAGGACAAGCAAGGCGGAGCAATGCCCGGCCGGGAGACAGTCCAACAACGCGAGTCCCCGCAAAGAGAAAGTCCGGGAAAGACAGAGATCGGGCACAGCCACATAGCAAGAAGAAAGAGGCACAAAAGCAACATATATCATACAATATTCTAATTGTCTATCATTAGTATGCGTACACAATTTAGTTTACCATTTAATAAAGTCATGCAAAGCAATCCCACGTGTATTTCAATCATTAATAAGGTTGATTAGTAACTTCCACTTCAATCCATTAGTTCGATTATAATTAATTAATTATCTAATTAGTATAAACATGCTAAATGGGGAGGTTATACAAAATGTTTGCATTACCCGCTCCAGCAATCCCCCCTTTGGTGATTTTATCACCATACAGCCAAAAATTTGTTCTGTCTTCTACGGAATCTTTTAAAATGTTTTCTTGCTCTGAATCATAATTCAGTTTCACCTACGTCTTCTCTTTTTGCTGATTCATACATACTCTCCTTCCACTCTTCCAATTCTATCTCTTCAATTTCCCTTTCTTGTTTCCTATCTTTTCTTCTTAATTTTTCCTTTTTTACTCTTTTCTTGTTTTTACTATTTTTAAAACAAATACAACCTAATCTTATCACTAATATTATGCAAATTACACATGTTATTGGAAACAATATTTTGCCTACAAATGTACTACCAAGCTTTACTAAAAAATTCTTAATAGCAGCTATTTTCTTTCCAATCTTTTCCCAAACACCTTCAACCTCCAGTGGTACAATTTCATCATGCAATTCAGTAATATTCCTAATATAAATTTTCAAATCTTTGCTTTCGTCAGGAATGTAAGTACAACAATGTTGAACTTTCAGCATTCCACAGACTCCACCCACTTTTGCCAATAATATATCAAGGGCAAGTCGATTTTGCATTACTATGGCATGCATGGCAACCATTTCAGTGTCTACCAATAAGAATCCTCCAGCGGTGTTTGTTGACAAGCGATCCACTACTGTTGAAAGCCTTCTAATTTTGTTTGCATTCAGAGATATTCCCACTGCTGGTATCAATGCTCCAAAAATATCACCTACAATTTCTGTCCAAGATTCTCTCTTACTCCACGCTAAATGATTACTTAAGCTATGTACACCATCTTTTCCTCTATCCATATGAATATTTTTCTGAAAAACCAGGCCTACAAAACATGTGCCATACCAATGGTCTGGCAAGCGATAATAGGCCCTGTTCCCACAAATAAAATATAATCCAGGAAAGACTGGATCTTTTCTGCCTTTAAATCCCCATCCACCCATGATTCGGTATGTATCATGGCACTCACTATTACCTAAAAAATAATTATCATACACAGTTTGATTCCTTCGAATGCAAAATTTTCCTTTCTGAGGCCAGTCTAAAGCTATAGTTGGACTAGATTCTCCTTTCAAATGTTTTTCCCTTTCTACATCCCAGACTGTTTTCTCCACTTTCCCTTCTACTGCCTTTCTTTGCATTTTCAGTCTCCTTTCATCAACCATGTCTAAGAATGTCCTTTCCTCTTTCTTCAAACTGCACGTCAAATTGTTTCTAAAAATATATTCTAATGTTAGTTCTTTAGTTTCTAAGAAAAATTCACCTAATACCCTACCAGGTTTTACCTTGTTTAGTTTATTAAAGGAAGGAACTTGCGCAAACATGTTATCCACATCTGAAAAATAATATTCTAATTTTCCTGTCTGATAAAATAAACTAGCTATTACACTACATGTTATTCCATACGTTGCTGGAAGGTGATGATAAGTCACTCCATCTGAAACAGAGGCAGGTAACTGCATGCATACGTAGCAGTCCCTTACATCCATTGTCTTTACATATTCATACAATAATTTTGAAAACACATTATTAGAAAAATCTGTTATTGACCTGTCTTTATGCAAATAATTGTTATCTATTCAAGTTGGAACTACTTTTGGAATCTTCCCTATATTAGTTTAATTCTCACTATGTCCTTCTAATGTATCTATAGTGACCTTAAAAGAAATGACAAGAGCAAGGATGCTCCATAAAAGCATTAATAATCCTGTACAACAACAACACATTTTACACCATCTTTTCATGAATGTACATCTACCTTTGCTACTATCTATGTTAGCCATCTTTGTTAAAATGGACCGTGTCTTTTGACTTAGCCTCTTTTCACTTCACAACTAGTTTTCCTAACCTAAGGCTCTAACACCTATTTGGTTCTCCCAGTATCTATCTTTTGACTTAATTTCTTGTTTTCTTCATCAACAGCTTTCTTGATCTATTTAGTTTGGCATCTCATCATTCTTCACTTTCCTCTCTTCAACCAAATACAGAATTTCCTGAACTTCCGTTTCTTCTTCTCCAATGTCGGACAAGAGAACTCTCAGTATTTCCGATTCTTCTTCTTCTTCAACCACTTTCAGTACAGCCTCCTCTGGATTTCCTTAACTATCTGCCTCTTCTCCCTTTTCAGGCAGAGCCACGTACGTCCATTCCGGTGACTTATACTTCTGGTTAGGTTTCCTTGTTCTTTTACTTTCGTTATTCTCAGTTGTTTCGTCTTCTTTTGATTTTTCTTGACTTGTCACTTCATTCACCTGTTCAGCTCTTGGTGAATTCACTCGTGTCAGTCGATATCTCAATTTCCTTATTTTATTGGGCCAAACGTCATCCTTTGCAACTCTTTTTACTTTACTTCCTTTGTCATTCTTTTCATTCCTCCAAGCTCTCTTTCTTAGAACTCGACCTTCAGGTATTTCATTTTCACTCTCATCAGACTCTGTCTCAACTTGCTTTGTCTCTTCAATAATTTCTTCTTCCACCACTTGTTTTGTTTTCCCTACTTCTGTCCCTCCTCGGATCTCCGACACGCAATCTTCCTGCTGGCTACTTGTCCCTTCACCTAACTGGATGTTGCAGTTCCCTACACCTCCTCGGGGGTCTTCCGCAGAAATATGTCCCTCCCTCTCTGTACCTGTCCCTTGTTCACTTAAATTTGTTACTTCTGGTGGAATTTCTCTCAGTCTCTCATCTGGTACTTCCTTTTCACAAATTTCTTTTATTGTTTCTCCAGTATTCTTCCCTGTTTTCTTTCTGTCTTCTTTTCTAGAACCTTGCGTCTCTTGTTCGTTTCCAGAATCGCTGGATTAAGAAATCTGCAATCTTCTTCTCAAAGAGCTACTTCTAGGGACTAAAGTTCGACTTGGTTCTGTTTCCCCCCTTTCAGAGTTTTCTCGTGTTTTTGACTCTTCATCATCTGACTCCGTACTTGATTCTGATTCATCAAAATATTATTTTCCTGTGCTGTCCACTGGATTTGGAATTCTCAATGTGTGACTTGCATGGATCCAGGTTTTCAGTCCAGCACACTTCACATCTGTTGTCGTGGTCAGAATGACTTGTCTTGGTTTTCCCCACCTTGTAACCAAACAATTTCTTCTTCTGTGGACCTTTATCCTTACCCAGTCACCTGGGCTCAGATCATGGGCTGGCTTCTTTTCAAGTGCGGTGGCATCCGCTCCAACCTGATGAAACACAGAATGAACTGCGTCAGCCAGGCCTTTACAGTATTCCAACACCATGTCATCAGTTATAGTCATCAGCTTGTTGACTGGTATAAACACGTGTCTCATTGCTCGTCCCATGATTATTTCATGAGGACTTAATCCTGTTGTTCTGTCTGGAATTGATCTAATAGTCATGAGTACCAGAGGCAAGACATCAGGCCATATCATACCTGTGGTCAAACACATTTTCCCTATTCTATTTTTGATAGTACCATTCATCTGTTCAACCACACCAGAAGCCTCTGGTCGGTAGGCACAATGTAGTTTTTGTTGTACATTCAATGCTTCACAAATTAATCCTACAATCTCATTATGGAAATGTCCTCCTCGGTCTGATTCAATTGTCACTGGGAACCCGAATCTAGGGATGAACTCTCTCAGCAGTAGCTTGGCTACTGTCATCCCATCATTTCTCCTTGTTGGGAATGCTTCCACCCACCTAGAGAATAGGCAGACCACTACCAAAACATACCTCAGTCTGTTACAGGGAGGCATTTCAATGAAATCTACTTGCATTCTGGTGAATGGCCCTCCTTCTCGACCTATTGTTCCCAGACTCACTACTGTCTTTCTCCCAGGATTGTACTGCTGACATATTAGGCATCTTTGACAAAGACTTTCTGCTACAAGTCTGAATTTTGCATTGTACCAGGTCTGCTTAAATGACCTGATCATGGCATCTCTCCCTATGTGTCCCTGGCCATGATACATCCGTGCCATGGTAGACATCATGCTATCAGGCATAACTGGTCTTCCATCTCGATAGACCCACACATGATCCTTTTCCCTTGGGGCACATACTGCTTTTACCCACTGTCTCATTTCCTCATCTCCTGCCTCATCCTGCAACTGTTTTACCTCTTCCCAAGTTCCCACAATGTTAGTGAACATCAATGAGCAAGAAGACCTTTCTCTTTCCTTAGCCCGATTGACCGAATTCTGATTACGTGCACAATACTGCGCCATGTCATTTGCATATCGATTTCCTGTGGCAATATAATCACCACCTTGACTATGGGCAGCACATTTCACAACAGCCAATTGTCTAGGCAGCTGTATCGCCTCAAGCAATTTTCCAACCACTTCAGCATTCTTAATAGGAGTTCCACTCGAGGTCAGGAAACCTCTTTGTAGCCATAGTTGGCCAAAGTCATGGACCACTCCAAAGCCATACTGGCTGTCAGTTATTACAGTCACTCTCACACTTTTCCCAATCTTGCATGCTCTAGTCAAAGCCACGAGCTCTGCTACTTGGGCCGATTTTACTCCTTTCAGATATGATGCTTCTATTACTGCTGTGACTGTGCATACCGCATACGCTGCACTCAGCACTCCTTAATCTGTTCTCAAACATGACCCATCAACGAACATCACAAAATCACTTTCTGGCAAAGGTACATCTTTTATGTCTGGTCGTGGTTTGGTACAAAAGTCAAGTACATCCAGACAATCATGATCTGCTTCATCTCTTACCTCCACAATCTCAGCATCAGGCAACAATGTTGCGGGATTCACATTCAAACATCTTGCAAGACTCACATTAGTTGCACCCAATATGACCTTTTCATACTTAGTCAGCCGACTGTGTGTCATACACTGAGTACGACTCCTTGTCAATAGAATCTCTACATCATGAGGTACAAACACTTTCAATGGATATCCCATCACAATTCCTTCACCCTGCTCCAAACTTCGACATGTTGCAGCCACCGCTTTCAAACATCCAGGTAAAGCTACAGCTTTACCTGGATGTTTGAAAGCGGTGGCTGCAATTGGTCTCCTCAGTTTTCCATGCTTCTGGATCAACACGGAAAGTGCACATCCATTTCTCTCACTGCAATACAACTCAAATTCTTTCTCATAGTCAGGCATACCTAATGCAGGTGCTTCACACAAACCATCTCTCAATTTTCTAAATGCTGCCAATTCCTCTTTGTTCAACTCAATGGGATCTTTCACATCACTTCTCGTCAATCGCACCAAAGGTTTTGCGATCAAGGAGAAGTTGCTGATCCACTGACGACAGTAGCCAACTATTCCCAAAAACATTCTCACCTCTCTTTGAGTCATGGGAGCTCTCATTCCTTTTATAATTCTGATTCTGTCTATGGTTATTTTCCTTAGTCCTTTCTCAATGTTATGTCCTAAATACTGTACTTCTTTTTTTGCAAAATTGTAACTTTGATGGGGACACTTTAAGTCCTCCATTTGCCAACTGATTCAGCAAGGCTATCGTGTCTACCTCACAGGCTTCACGTGTTTTTAACGCCACCAAAAGGTCGTAAATGTATTGAACTAACACTGAATTCTCGGGCATTCTAGACTCTCCAAAGACTTCTTCAATAACTGATTAAATATTGTGGGGCTTTCTGTATACCCCTGTGGGATTCGGCACCATGCAAAAATATGCTCACCAAAACGAAATGCGAATATTTGCTGACTGTCGTGGTGCAATGGGATGGAAAAGAAAGCATGGCACAGATCAATCACTGTGTACCATTCTGCATCATGGGGAATCTGGTATAAGATCACTGATGGATTTGGTACAATGGGGCAACATGATACCACAATTTTATTCACCTTCCTCAGATCTTGCACTATCCTGAATTTCCCATTAGGCTTTTTCAGTCCCATTATTGGTGAATTACATGGACTACTCATTATTTCTCTCAAAATTCCTTGCCTGATCATTTTCTCTATTACAGGAGTTACTCCTTCAATTATTTCAGGTGTCAATTTGTATTGTGGAACATTTGGATATGTTACTCCTTCCTTTACTGTTATTTTTATTGGATCTACATTTCTCATTAGACCTACATCTTCTCCAGTGAAATCCCAAACTTCCGCTTTTACAGAGTGTCTCAATTCTTTAGGTAATTCATCAGGGTTGAATACAGCATATGTTTCAGTAACCTCATTTTCTCTGTTAGCTATGGTCATCTTATACAGTACATCATCGTCTGGTGTTTCAAAAGCTATTCCATCCGGAGTACAGCATATAGTGCAATTCATTTTGCACTACAGGTCCCTGCCTAATAAATTCACAGGACTGGTGTCGCACACCACAAAGCGGTGCATTTCTGAAAATTTCCCTATGCTAACTTTCACTGATTCTGTAAGATATGTTTTAATCTGTCTGTTGGACACACCAACTACTTGGATCATTTCATCCGAGAGAGGAAGATTCTTAATATCAGCTGATCTAACAGTTGATCGAGTAGCACCAGTATCCACTAGGAAAGTAATATTTTCATCATTAACCTTCCCATCTACAAAAGGTCCTGTCTGGTCTACTTCTAGAGTTGCGCCAAGTACGCACTCTCCTTCCTCCCTTCGGCACCGTCAATAGCTCTCTTCTGAGTCACTTTCATCACGTTGCAGCCAATACTGCGAGACAGGGCTAGCGCGTGGCAGCTTATTTACCTGTTCTTCATTGTAGAATCCTGATTCACTACTATACTTCTGTGTGTTTCTGCTCTGTGGAAAAGGCGGTTTTGGCACCTGATTCTGTGGGGTAACAACCTGCTGCTGTTGCTGCAGTTGACCACTCACCTCATGCTGCACCTGTGGGTTCAATGATGGATTTTCATTATTAATACTTGGGGGAAATTTATACTCGGATTTCCAATGCCCTAACCTACCGCAATTATGATACGGAAATTTCTTTTTAGCTTCCTCAATATTCCCTTTATTTTTCCCAGGATTAAATATCGGCTTTGACCCTGCTTGTTCCACTAATTGTGCTTCTTGTCTCTCTGCTACCTTTACCTGTGCCCACATTGCCTTCTCTTTTAGTTTCCGCTGTTTTGCTTCAATTTCATCACTGAAATATTTAGCATGTCTCAATACTTTATCTATTTTCTTGTTTTGCCAATCTACCGTATGCTGTTTAATCATTTCACCAATTTCTGGAGGTAAACCATATACAAATCTGCATAAAAAATGACTAAAATCTTTTTCACTCAGATTCTCATCTACGCTAAACTGCTTAAAAGCTAGTATAAGCCTCTCATAGTATGCATGTACTGACTCTTTACTTTCTTGGTGTGTTCGATCAATTTTTACCCAATTTGTCTCTTTAGGGGGCACTTTGTTTTTCAGAAATACCATAACCTGCTCATATTTCTTCATTACCTCAGGGTCTGGAGCTCCTGTTTTAGGATCCCTAGGATATTCCTGGGTTGGCCAATTTATCATGAGCTTGCACTCTGTCCATAAATCTGCTGGTACAATTATGTCAAATAGACTATTCAAATCAATCCATAATACTTTAGACAATTTCACAAATCTGTCTACCTGCCTGTACCACTCAACGGGCTTTTCACGCAATCGAGGGAAATCATTTGTAAAAGACAAAATATCCTGTCTTGTCCATGGGACATGTACATATCCTCCTCCTGGAATCTCTCTCATAGGGCATTCTGTCACTACCTTTTCCTTTTCTCTTACAGGAAATGCTGAAAATGTCTTATCTGAGGCATCATCACATTTTCTATATCACCTACTTCTCCATTTATCCACATCTCCCCATTTTCTCAATAAAATGATTATGTCCTTAATCTGACCTATTCGTCCTGTGGTGTTCATGTTCTCAATATCCTTTTCGGTGAAATCTACTCTCATTCGCCACTTCTTCTAACCTTTCATGTAAGTTTTTCGCTCTCCAGGTCACACTTTTGAACAAAAATAATAATTCTTCATCCTGATAGGTTTTCAATTTCTCTGTTGGGATAGTCCCTACTATTAATTCTTCCAATACCATTCGTAACTTGGCCACATCAATTGATTGGGATTCTTTATCTTTCCTCTGCAAGCTTCTTAGCCATTCACTTAACTCCTCTGTCGATGGCCCTACTGGTTTTTCTATACTTCCGTGTCCAAAATGTTTTTGTGTCTCTGACACTGTCTCTATCATTGTCATACGTCTCTCTGCACAGTTCTGACCTACAAACGGGTTATTTGAAAAATTCGGTTCAATTACACTCATAGTCTGTCTCCATGGATTCTCATTCTGACTTACTCTTGGTTGTTCTACCGGTTTATTACTTCTGTAAGGGACTGTCAAACAACGCTCACTGTCCTTCTGTTTGTCAAAAATAGGCATTACTGGACCTATCGTTACTGGAACAGTTACCGCTTCAAGATTCTTAGTCAATTCTCTTATTTTCTCAGTTAATTCTAGGGTCATTTTTGCTAATTCTACAGAATGTTCTCCATCTGTTTTTTCTTCCGACCTCTTTTCTACTTCTCTAGTAGCATTGTTTTTACCCAAACTTTGGGATTCTGGTTCCGATTTTATGATTCGTACTGTTTCTCTCATTGGGGCACTTGGGGTTAATATTTCTGGTTCTGGTCTATACGGTGGTGGATTCTTATAGAACATATCATCAAGAACATCATCCTCGGACTCATTCACTCCATACCTTCTCGACTCCACATTAGGCCTCTTTTCTATGCACTTTCGTCCTTCATTCTCTCCTGCAGTTCTTACAGGGAACAAACCCTCAGTCATACTCACATTCCGCCTACTTCTCATTCGATCATTATGCGTTTCATGTCCGTATGGTCTACCAAACAGGTACCTATATCCTCTACCATTTCTTTGTCTCTCTCGTTCATGCATTTCGTCTTCCCATTCCGTCAAAGCCTCAAACTGCGTCGGTCTAGGTCTTGGTTCTAAATTCATCATTTTCTCTCTCAAATTTCTCAAAACAGCCAAATTAAATGAACCATGTTCTGGAAACGCTAATACTCCGTCCTCTTTCGTGTATCTCACCCAATTGTCTAACCAAATACAAGTATGATACCCATATTTCGCAATCATAAAGGATGCAGGGTTTTTCGGTGGAGGAAGTAACTGTCCTTCCCTAGTTTTGAACGGTTTGTCCTTCTTAAAACACTTCTTGATTCTTCCTAACCATGACTTTTTCTCTTTTTCTGGTGGATCGTAATACATTTTCTTGTCTTCCGTGTGTCGCTAGTCTCTCTTTACAACTGTACCGCTATTCTATCCAATCACAGCGCGACTTACACGAACGCACCAATTCAGATCGTCTACGTCACTGTTACAATCCTCAAATCCCAGCGCGACTCACACTAACGCACCAATAAAGAGCGTCTACGTCACCCTGTATATCTCCACTCCTAGCGCGGCGTACACCAACGCACCAATCCGGAGCGTTTCACAGTTCTGACCGACTGTCCAATCCCAGCGCGGTCGTTCTGACGTCAGCAGCCGCTGTGGCAGCTCCTGCTCCTGCTCCTGTCTACCCCTCCTTTACAAATCTGCTCAGTAAGTTTTTGTTTCAATTTCTACAACTCTGTTAGTAACAACATAGAAACGTCTCCATTGTCCGCTTCGCTAACCAACGAATAGCAAAAGACCTTTCTCACGAGAATTCCGTCTTTCCCGAGAGCAGCGCTTACCTCTGCCCTACTACGGAATCGTTACTTCCGTTGATAAAGTAGCACATCCCTCTACCTCACTCTTCTAACAAGCATTAGGTAACTGTTTCTCTAGTATTTAAGACACATAGTTGGAGACCCAATGCTCCTGAGAAATAAACCCAGAGTTTCGCAATTAACCCGAATGCCTTTACATTCACGCACGTTCACACAAGAAAAATGTAGTACATTCACACAGAATCCTGTCTTTCCCGAGAACAGCGAACAGTCTGTTCTACTACAGAATTATGACATACGTTAACAAAGCAGCGCTTACCTCTCCTTTATCCTTCTAACAAGCTCAGAGAGTACCTATTACCTTTCCAGTGATAAGCGTTATCAGAATGCCAGTTGGATCCCTGGTACCTAAGACCAGAACTTCACAGGTAACCTTCGCTATCATACACTATTCTCTCACACTATAAATGTCTCTAATGGCAACACGCGACGATGCTACCGAATTGAACCCAGACAATGCGTCGTGCAACTTCAATTGTCACACGTTTTCCCTGTGTACAGGGCAACAACAATTCCGTCTTTCACGAGAGCAGCGCTTACCTCTGCTCTACTACGGAACTGTTACAAACTTCCGACTTCCTACATCCCAGAAGCCTTGCTAACGACATAGAACTCAACGCAACTCAACATAGAGTGTTAGTTCATAAATAAATACCAATCAATAATCAATAAGCAATGTACAAGCAATAATCACCAAACCAAAACAATAACAACCATCATACTGCTACCAGAAAAACTGCTCCAGTGTAGAGTGCAAATTCCCCTCCCTCCGTCACAGACCAAAGATCTCACAACCATACACTATCCATACATTCACTGGTGGGGCCCATAACACCAACATTCACTCACCATCAATCTGTGTTTCTTGGGAGGCGATTATCTTCCAAACGCTGGTATGAAAGGATTTACCTTTTTACCCTAATGAGCAACAAATCCACGCAACCTTCTGATACTCATTAGGCCCTGAACTTCACTTTTTAGTATTCCTCTCATCAATCGGGATGGATCAGTTAGTTGCAGGTTTAGGTTGATTTCCAATTCTCTAATTTTCCTTTTCATTAATGCATTTTCAATGAATAAACAACCCAACTCATTCTGTGGTTATTCAATTCAATCTTTATCTAATTAATGCAAATTAACTCATTTATTTAATCAAGTCGCCAATCATATTTACCTATTCTGGCTAATCGTCGTCCTCTATGTCAAATCTGATAGTCTCGCAAATCTATGCCCATCAAATTTAGTCATTTCAGTTCATCAGGAGTTTGGACATTAATTCAGTCCGTCAAAGATTCAGGGAAACAGCTGTCCTGCAGCGTCACTGTCCTCCCCATCAGCATAATGTCAGGAAATCGAGAAAGGCCAGAAACGAACCCGCACCAACCTCTCTATTCTACCATAATTTATAATAACAATCATTGACAATTGTAACAAAAATGGGTCTTCAGCTCCTCTGATTGGTCAATCAAAAATCGTCTGACAGAGTTCACACAAAATAATGTCTCTTAGGTCATCATTCTTGCTTGTTCCAGTTTTAAAGGCGTCTTATTGTACTTTCTGAAAAGTTGGCTTGCTTCCCAGGACGACCTTGGTGGGTACAGTCTGGTTAGGGTCATGACGAGGCCACAGTAGCTGGCGTTAGCACAGGCGCACTTCACCCAAACCTCATGCAGCGTCGACGGTCGGGTTAGATACCAGAGGCAGCCATTTTGTGGCAGGCCCAAATGGTCAACTTAAGCAAAAGAAACACAAAACATAATTAATACATAAAAACGACTAATAAAATGTTATTCCCTCGCTAATACCCATATATGTGTGTGTATTTATCTAGCAGAAAGCAACACTCAAGCGGTTTATAGTTACTGAATAAAGCACAAATCACAAATACATCACAAAAGCAACATATATCATGCAATATTCTAGTTGTCTATCATTAGTATGCGTACACAATTTAGTTTACGATTTAATAAAGTCATGAAAAGCAATCCCACGTGTATTTCAATCATTAATAAGGTTGATTAGTAACTTCCACTTCAATCCATTAGTTCGATTATAATTAATTATTTATCTAATTAGTATAAACATGCTAAATGGGGAGGGTATGCAAAGTTTTTGAATTACCCGCTCCAGCACCCTCCATGTACTTTACAGGATGCCCCCTCGAGTTCCGTTACCGTATTGATTTGAAAGTATGTTTTTGAATATATATGATATTGAATATAATCAGTTGGCAAAAAGCAGCCGTCTGTTACATCAAGTGGTAACATGTAGTGTAAGTGTCTGACCCCCACTAACTGTATTCCATAAGTGGAACCTCGCCTGCCAGAAAGTCACTCCTGCCTTCTAATAGGTTATTACAGCGTGATAGTCATTTTCTTATTACAGCTACGATCCCACATTAGAATCCTCATTAGTACACAGTGTTGGCTCCTTAAATAGACCTAGAATGTACTCTCACTTATGAGATAAATACATAAATCTGATGTGTAAGATACTAACCCTACATGACATAAAATAAACCCAACTATGTTTAAAAAAATGCGGTATGTAATGCAGGTGTGAGTGAAAATGTTCGGAAAACGAATCCAAGTCTTGAGGTGTGACATTTGAAATCTTACCTTGTGCACTGGGTCCAGGGTTCATTATGACTTGTATAGTATGGTCGCTGGCACGGAAGGCTCCTCAGAGGACCAGGTGTCTAGCCCCTTCTTTTGGTGCAGGCAGGGCTTGTTTACTACCTCTAGTAGGTACTAGCTGGTGGTGGCCTTGTGCTGTGCTCTTGTGCAGTTGCTGCATTCCTTTAGCTTACAATCGTTTGTGGTGCACTCTTGTGCAGTTGTCACATTCCTTTCGCTTAGAATCACTGGCGATGTGCTCTTGTGCTGTTGTCGCATTCTTTTCGCTTACAATCACTTGTGTTGTGCTCTTTGCAGTTGTCGCATTATTTTCTCTTACAATCGCTTGTGTTGTGCTCTTGTGCAGTTGTTGCATTCCTTTCGCTTAGAATCACTGCGGTGCGCTCTTGTGCAGTTGTCGCATTCCTTTCACTTAGAATCACTGCGGTGCGCTCTTGTGCAGTTGTCGCATTCCTTTCGCTTAGAATCACTGTGGTGCGCTCTTGTGAAGTTGTCGCATTCCTTTCTCTTACAATCGCTTGCAATGTGCTCTTGTGCAGTTGTCGCATTCCTTTCACTTAGAATCACTGCGGTGCGCTCTTGTGAAGTTGTCGCATTCCTTTCGCTTACAATCGCTTGCGATGTGCTCTTGTGCAGTTGTCGCATTTGTTTCTCTTACAATCGCTTGTGTTGTGCTCTTGTGCAGTTGTTGCATTTCTTTCGCTTAGAATCACTGCGGTGCGCTCTTGTGCAGTTGTCGCATTCCTTTCGCTTAGAATCACTGCGGTGCGCTCTTGTGCAGTTGTTGCATTCCTTTCGCTTAGAATCACTGCGGTGCGCTCTTGTGCAGTTGTTGCATTCCTTTCGCTAAGAATCACTGCAGTGCGCTCTTGTGCAGTTGTTGCATTCCTTTCGCTTAGAATCACTGCGGTGCGCTCTTGTGCAGTTGTTGCATACCTTTCGCTTAGAATCACTGCGGTGTGCTCTTGTGCAGTTGTTGCATTCCTTTCGCTTAGAATCACTGCGGTGCGCTCTTGTGCAGTTGTCGCATTCCTTTCGCTTAGAATCACTGCGGTGCGCTCTTGTGCAGTTGTTGCATTCCTTTCGCTTAGAATCACTGCGGTGCGCTCTTGTGCAGTTGTCGCATTCTTTTCGCTTAGAATCACTGCGGTGTGCTCTTGTGCAGTTGTCGCATTCTTTTCGCTTAGAATCGCTTGTGTTGTGCTCTTGTGCAGTTGTCGCATTACTTTTGCTTGGAATCGCTTGTGTTGTGCTCTTGTGCAGTTGTTGCATTCCTTTTGCTTAGAATCACTGGTGGTGTGCTCTTGTGCAGTTGTCACATTGCATTTGCTTAGACTCACTGCGGTGCGCTCTTGTGCAGTTGTTGCATTACTTTCGCTTAGAATCACTGCGGTGCGCTCTTGTGCAGTTGTTGTATTCCTTTCGCTGAGAATCACTGCGATGCGCTCTTGTGCAGTTGTTGCATTCCTTTCGCTTAGAATCACTGCGGTGCGCTCTTGTGCAGTTGTTGCATTCCTTTCGCTTAGAATCACTGCGGTGCGCTCTTGTGCAGTTGTTGCATTCCTTTCGCTTAGAATCACTGCGGTGGGCTCTTGTGCAGTTGTCGCATTCTTTTCGCTTAGAATCTCTTGTGTTGTGCTCTTGTGCAGTTGTCGCATTACTTTTGCTTGGAATCGCTTGTGTTGTGCACTTGTGCAGTTGTCGCATTACTTTTGCTTGGAATCGCTTGTGTTGTGCTCTTGTGCAGTTGTTGCATTCCTTTCGCTTAGAATCACGGGCGGTGTGCTCTTGTGCAGTTGTTGCATTCCTTTTGCTTAGAATCACTGCGGTGCGCTCTTGTGCAGTTGTTGCATTCCTTTCGCTTAGAATCACTGCGGTGCGCTCTTGCGCAGTTGTCGCATTCCTTTCACTTAGAATCACTGCGGTGCGCTCTTGTGCAGTTGTCGCATTCCTTTCGCTTAGAATCACTGCGGTGCACTCTTGTGCAGTTGTCGCATTCCTTTCGCTTAGAATCACTGCGGTGCGCTCTTGTGCAGTTGTTGCATTCCTTTCGCTTAGAATCACTGCGGTGCGCTCTTGTGCACTTGTTGCATTCCTTTCGCTTAGAATCACGGGCGGTGTGCTATTGTGCAGTTGTCGCATTCCTTTTGCTTAGAATCACTGCGGTGCGCTCTTGTGCACTTGTTGCATTCCTTTCGCTTAGAATCACTGCGGTGCGCTCCTGTGCAGTTGTTGCATTCCTTTCGCTTAGAATCACTGCGGTGTGCTCTTGTGCAGTTGTTGCATTCCTTTCGCTTAGAATCACTGCGGTGTGCTCTTGTGCAGTTGTTGCATTCCTTTCGCATAGAATCACTGCGGTGTGCTCTTGTGCAGTTGTTGCATTCCTTTCGCTTAGAATCACTGCGGTGCGCTCTTGTGCAGTTGTTGCATGCCTTTCGCGTAAAATCACTGCGGTGTGCTCTTGTGCAGTTGTTGCATTCCTTTCGCTTAGAATCACTGCGGTGCGCTCTTGTGCAGTTGTCGCATTCCTTTCTCTTACAATCGCTTGCGATGTGCTCTTGTGCAGTTGTTGCATTCCTTTCGCTTAGAATCACTGAGGTGCGCTCTTGTGCAGTTGTTGCATTCCTTTTGCTTAGAATCACTGTGGTGCGCTCTTGTGCAGTTGTCACATTACTTTCGCTTAGAATCACTGCGGTGTGCTCTTGTGCATTTGTCGCATTCTTTTCTCTTACAATCGCTTGTGTTGTGCTCTTGTGCAGTTGTCGCATTCCTTTCGCTTAGAATCACTGCGGTGCGCTCTTGTGCAGTTGTTGCATTCCTTTCTCTTAGAATCACTGCGGTGTGCTCTTGTGCAGTTGTTGCATTCCTTTCGCTTAGAATCACTGCGGTGCACTCTTGTGCAGTTGTCGCATTCCTTTCGCTTAGAATCACTGCGGTGCGCTCTTGTGCAGTTGTTGCATTCCTTTCGCTTAGAATCACTGCGGTGCGCTCTTGTGCAGTTGTCGCATTCCTTTCGCTTAGAATCACTGCGGTGCGCTCTTGTGCAGTTGTCGCATTCTTTTCGCTTAGAATCGCTTGTGTTGTGCTCTTGTGCAGTTGTCGTATTACTTTTGCTTGGAATCGCTTGTGTTGTGCGCTTGTGCAGTTGTCGCATTACTTTTGCTTGGAATCGCTTGTGTTGTGCTCTTGTGCAGTTGTTGCATTCCTTTTGCTTAGAATCACTGGCGGTGTGCTCTTGTGCAGTTGTCACATTGCATTTGCTTAGAATCACTGCGGTGCGCTCTTGTGCAGTTGTTGCATTACTTTCGCTTAGATTCACTGCGGTGCGCTCTTGTGCAGTTGTTGTATTCCTTTAGCTGAGAATCACTGCGGTGTGCTCTTGTGCAGTTGTTGCATTCCTTTCGCTTAGAATCACTGCGGTGCGCTCTTGTGCAGTTGTTGCATTCCTTTCGCTTAGAATCACTGCGGTGCGCTCTTGTGCAGTTGTCGCATTCCTTTCGCTTAGAATCACTGCGGTGCGCTCTTGTGCAGTTGTCGCATTCTTTTCGCTTAGAATCGCTTGTGTTGTGCTCTTGTGCAGTTGTCGTATTACTTTTGCTTGGAATCGCTTGTGTTGTGCGCTTGTGCAGTTGTCGCATTACTTTTGCTTGGAATCGCTTGTGTTGTGCTCTTGTGCAGTTGTTGCATTCCTTTTGCTTAGAATCACTGGCGGTGTGCTCTTGTGCAGTTGTCACATTGCATTTGCTTAGAATCACTGCGGTGCGCTCTTGTGCAGTTGTTGCATTACTTTCGCTTAGATTCACTGCGGTGCGCTCTTGTGCAGTTGTTGTATTCCTTTAGCTGAGAATCACTGCGGTGTGCTCTTGTGCAGTTGTTGCATTCCTTTCGCTTAGAATCACTGCGGTGCGCTCTTGTGCAGTTGTTGCATTCCTTTCGCTTAGAATCACTGCGGTGCGCTCTTGTGCAGTTGTTGCATTCCTTTCGCTTAGAATCACTGCGGTGGGCTCTTGTGCAGTTGTCGCATTCTTTTCGCTTAGAATCTCTTGTGTTGTGCTCTTGTGCAGTTGTCGCATTACTTTTGCTTGGAATCGCTTGTGTTGTGCACTTGTGCAGTTGTCACATTACTTTTGCTTGGAATCGCTTGTGTTGTGCTCTTGTGCAGTTGTTGCATTCCTTTCGCTTAGAATCACGGACGGTGTGCTCTTGTGCAGTTGTTGCATTCCTTTCGCTTAGAATCACTGCGGTGCGCTCTTGCGCAGTTGTCTCATTCCTTTCGCTTAGAATCACTGCGGTGCGCTCTTGTGCAGTTGTCGCATTCCTTTCGCTTAGAATCACTGCGGTGCGCTCTTGTGCAGTTGTCGCATTCCTTTCGCTTAGAATCACTGCGGTGCGCTCTTGTGCAGTTGTTGCATTCCTTTCGCTTAGAATCACTGCGGTGCGCTCTTGTGCAGTTGTTGCATTCCTTTCGCTTAGAATCACTGCGGTGCGCTCTTGTGCAGTTGTTGGATGCCTTTCGCTTAGAATCACTGCAGTGCGCTCTTGTGCAGTTGTTGCATTCCTTTCGCTTCGAATCACTGCGGTGTGCTCTTGTGCAGTTGTTGCATTCCTTTCGCTTAGAATCACTGCGGTGTGCTCTTGTGCAGGTGTTGCATTCCTTTCGCTTAGAATCACTGCGGTGTGCTCTTGTGCAGTTGTCGCATTCCTTTCTCTTACAATCGCTTGCGATGTGCTCTTGTGCAGTTGTTGCATTCCTTTCGCTTAGAATCACTGCGGTGCGCTCTTGTGCAGTTGTTGCATTCCTTTTGCTTAGAATCACTGTGGTGCGCTCTTGTGCAGTTGTCACATTACTTTCGCTTAGAATCACTGCGGTGTGCTCTTGTGCATTTGTCGCATTCTTTTCTCTTACAATCGCATGTGTTGTGCTCTTGTGCAGTTGTCGCATTCCTTTCGCTCAGAATCACTGCGGTGTGCTCTTGTGCAGTTGTCGCATTCCTTTCTCTTACAATCGCTTGCGATGTGCTCTTGTGCAGTTGTCGCATTCCTTTTGCTTAGAATCACGGGCGGTGCGCTCTTGTGCAGTTGTTGCATTCCTTTCGCTTACAATCGCTTGTGTTGTGCTCTTGTGCAGTTGTCGCATTCCTTTCTCTTACAATCGCTTGCGATGTGCTCTTGTGCAGTTGTCGCATTCCTTTTGCTTAGAATCACTGCGGTGTGCTCTTGTGCAGTTGTCGCATTCCTTTCTCTTACAATCGCTTGTGTTGTGCTCTTGTGCAGTTGTTGCATTCCTTTCGCTTACAATCGCTTGTGATGTGCTCTTGTGCAGTTTTTGCATTCCTTTCTCTTACAATCGCTTGTGTTGTGCTCTTGTGCAGTTGTCGCATTCCTTTTGCTTGGAATCCCTTGTGTTGTGCTCTTGTGCAGTTGTTGCATTCCTTTCGCTTAGAATCACGGGCGGTGTGCTCTTGTGCAGTTGTTGCATTCCTTATGCTTAGAATCACTGCGGTGCGCTCTTGTGCAGTTGTTGCATTCCTTTCGCTTAGAATCACTGCGGTGCGCTCTTGTGCAGTTGTCGCATTCCTTTCGCTGAGAATCACTGCAGTGCGCTCTTGTGCAGTTGTCGCATTCCTTTCGCTTAGAATCACTGCGGTGCGCTCTTGTGCAGTTGTTGCATTCCTTTCGCTTAGAATCACTGCGGTGCGCTCTTGTGCAGTTGTTGCATTCCTTTCGCTTAGAATCACTGCGGTGCGCTCTTGTGCAGTTGTTGCATTCCTTTCGCTTAGAATCACTGCGGTGCGCTCTTGTGCAGTTGTTGCATTCCTTTCGCTTAGAATCACTGGCGGTGTGCTATTGTGCAGTTGTCGCATTCCTTTCGCTTAGAATCACTGCGGTGCGCTCTTGTGCAGTTGTCGCATTCTTTTCGCTTAGAATCGCTTGTGTTGTGCTCTTGTGCAGTTGTCGCATTACTTTTGCTTGGAATCGCTTGTGTTGTGCTCTTGTGCAGTTGTCGCATTACTTTTGCTTGGAATCGCTTGTGTTGTGCTCTTGTGCAGTTGTTGCATTCCTTTTGCTTAGAATCACTGGCGGTGTGCTCTTGTGCAGTTGTCACATTGCATTTGCTTAGAATCACTGCGGTGCGCTCTTGTGCAGTTGTTGCATTACTTTCGCTTAGAATCACTGCGGTGCGCTCTTGTGCAGTTGTCGCATTCCTTTCGCTTAGAATCACTGCGGTGCGCTCTTGTGCAGTTGTCGCATTCCTTTCGCTTAGAATCACTGCGGTGCGCTCTTGTGCAGTTGTTGCATTCCTTTCGCTTAGAATCACTGCGGTGCGCTCTTGTGCAGTTGTTGCATTCCTTTCGCTTAGAATCACGGGCGGTGTGCTATTGTGCAGTTGTCGCATTTCTTTTGCTTAGAATCACTGCGGTGCGCTCTTGTGCACTTGTTGCATTCCTTTCGCTTAGAATCACTGTGGTGCGCTCTTGTGCAGTTGTTGCATTCCTTTCGCTTAGAATCACTGTGGTGTGCTCTTGTGCAGTTGTTGCATTCCTTTCGCTTAGAATCACTGCGGTGTGCTCTTGTGCAATTGTTGCATTCCTTTCGCTTAGAATCACTGCGGTGTGCTCTTGTGCAGTTGTTGCATTCCTTTCGCATAGAATCACTGCGGTGTGCTCTTGTGCAGTTGTTGCATTCCTTTCGCTTAGAATCACTGCGGTGCGCTCTTGTGCAGTTGTCGCATTCCTTTCTCTTACAATCGCTTGCGATGTGCTCTTGTGCAGTTGTTGCATTCCTTTCGCTTAGAATCACTGCGGTGCGCTCTTGTGCAGTTGTTGCATTCCTTTCGCTTAGAATCACTGCGGTGCGCTCTTGTGCAGTTGTTGCATTCCTTTTGCTTAGAATCACGGGCGGTGTGCTCTTGTGCAGTTGTTGCATTCATTTCGCTTACAATCGCTTGTGTTGTGCTCTTGTGCAGTTTTTGCATTCCTTTCTCTTACAATCGCTTGTGTTGTGCTCTTGTGCAGTTGTCGCATTCCTTTTGCTTGGAATCCCTTGTGTTGTGCTCTTGTGCAGTTGTTGCATTCCTTTCGCTTAGAATCACGAGCGGTGTGCTCTTGTGCAGTTGTTGCATTCCTTATGCTTAGAATCACTGCGGTGCGCTCTTGTGCAGTTGTTGCATTCCTTTCGCTTAGAATCACTGCGGTGCGCTCTTGTGCAGTTGTCGCATTCCTTTCGCTGAGAATCACTGCGGTGCGCTCTTGTGCAGTTGTCGCATTCCTTTCGCTTAGAATCACTGCGGTGCGCTCTTGTGCAGTTGTTGCATTCCTTTCGCTTAGAATCACTGCGGTGCGCTCTTGTGCAGTTGTTGCATTCCTTTCGCTTAGAATCACTGCGGTGCGCTCTTGTGCAGTTGTTGCATTCCTTTCGCTTAGAATCACTGCGGTGCGCTCTTGTGCAGTTGTTGCATTCCTTTCGCTTAGAATCACTGGCGGTGTGCTATTGTGCAGTTGTTGCATTCCTTTCGCTTAGAATCACTGCGGTGCGCTCTTGTGCAGTTGTTGCATTCCTTTCGCTTAGAATCACTGCGGTGCGCTCTGGTGCAGTTGTTGCATTCCTTTCGCTTAGAATCACTGGCGGTGTGCTATTGTGCAGTTGTCGCATTCCTTTTGCTTAGAATCACTGCGGTGCGCTCTTGTGCACTTGTTGCATTCCTTTCGCTTAGAATCACTGCGGTGCGCTCTTGTGCAGTTGTTGCATTCCTTTCGCTTAGAATCACTGTGGTGTGCTCTTGTGCAGTTGTTGCATTCCTTTCGCTTAGAATAACTGCGGTGCGCTCTTGTGCAGTTGTTGCATTCCTTTCGCTTAGAATCACTGCGGTGTGCTCTTGTGCAGTTGTTGCATTCCTTTCGCTTAGAATCACTGCGTTGCGCTCTTGTGCAGTTGTCGCATTCCTTTCTCTTACAATCGCTTGCGATGTGCTCTTGGGCAGTTGTTGCATTCCTTTCGCTTAGAATCACTGCGGTGCGCTCTTGTGCAGTTGTTGGATGCCTTTCGCTTAGAATCACTGCGGTGTGCTCTTGTGCAGTTGTTGCATTCCTTTCGCTTAGAATCACTGCGTTGCGCTCTTGTGCAGTTGTCGCATTCCTTTCTCTTACAATCGCTTGCGATGTGCTCTTGTGCAGTTGTTGCATTACTTTCGCTTAGAATCACTGCGGTGCGCTCTTGTGCAGTTGTCGCATTCCTTTCGCTTAGAATCACTGCGGTGCGCTCTTGTGCAGTTGTCGCATTCCTTTCGCTTAGAATCACTGCGGTGCGCTCTTGTGCAGTTGTTGCATTCCTTTCGCTTAGAATCACTGCGGTGCGCTCTTGTGCAGTTGTTGCATTCCTTTCGCTTAGAATCACGGGCGGTGTGCTATTGTGCAGTTGTCGCATTCCTTTTGCTTAGAATCACTGCGGTGCGCTCTTGTGCACTTGTTGCATTCCTTTCGCTTAGAATCACTGTGGTGCGCTCTTGTGCAGTTGTTGCATTCCTTTCGCTTAGAATCACTGTGGTGTGCTCTTGTGCAGTTGTTGCATTCCTTTCGCTTAGAATCACTGCGGTGTGCTCTTGTGCAATTGTTGCATTCCTTTTGCTTAGAATCACTGCGGTGTGCTCTTGTGCAGTTGTTGCATTCCTTTCGCATAGAATCACTGCGGTGTGCTCTTGTGCAGTTGTTGCATTCCTTTCGCTTAGAATCACTGCGGTGCGCTCTTGTGCAGTTGTCGCATTCCTTTCTCTTACAATCGCTTGCGATGTGCTCTTGTGCAGTTGTTGCATTCCTTTCGCTTAGAATCACTGCGGTGCGCTCTTGTGCAGTTGTTGCATTCCTTTCGCTTAGAATCACTGCGGTGCGCTCTTGTGCAGTTGTTGCATTCCTTTTGCTTAGAATCACGGGCGGTGTGCTCTTGTGCAGTTGTTGCATTCATTTCGCTTACAATCGCTTGTGTTGTGCTCTTGTGCAGTTTTTGCATTCCTTTCTCTTACAATCGCTTGTGTTGTGCTCTTGTGCAGTTGTCGCATTCCTTTTGCTTGGAATCCCTTGTGTTGTGCTCTTGTGCAGTTGTTGCATTCCTTTCGCTTAGAATCACGGGCGGTGTGCTCTTGTGCAGTTGTTGCATTCCTTATGCTTAGAATCACTGCGGTGCGCTCTTGTGCAGTTGTTGCATTCCTTTTGCTTAGAATCACTGCGGTGCGCTCTTGTGCAGTTGTCGCATTCCTTTCGCTGAGAATCACTGCGGTGCGCTCTTGTGCAGTTGTTGCATTCCTTTCGCTTAGAATCACTGCGGTGCGCTCTTGTGCAGTTGTTGCATTCCTTTCGCTTAGAATCACTGCGGTGCGCTCTTGTGCAGTTGTTGCATTCCTTTCGCTTAGAATCACTGGCGGTGTGCTATTGTGCAGTTGTTGCATTCCTTTCGCTTAGAATCACTGCGGTGCGCTCTTGTGCAGTTGTTGCATTCCTTTCGCTTAGAATCACTGAGGTGCGCTCTTGTGCAGTTGTTGCATTCCTTTCGCTTAGAATCACTGGCGGTGTGCTATTGTGCAGTTGTCGCATTCCTTTTGCTTAGAATCACTGCGGTGCGCTCTTGTGCACTTGTTGCATTCCTTTCGCTTAGAATCACTGCGGTGCGCTCTTGTGCAGTTGTTGCATTCCTTTCGCTTAGAATCACTGCGGTGTGCTCTTGTGCAGTTGTTGCATTCCTTTCGCTTAGAATAACTGCGGTGCGCTCTTGTGCAGTTGTTGCATTCCTTTCGCTTAGAATCACTGCGGTGTGCTCTTGTGCAGTTGTTGCATTCCTTTCGCTTAGAATCACTGCGTTGCGCTCTTGTGCAGTTGTCGCATTCCTTTCTCTTACAATCGCTTGCGATGTGCTCTTGTGCAGTTGTTGCATTCCTTTCGCTTAGAATCACTGCGGTGCGCTCTTGTGCAGTTGTTGGATGCCTTTCGCTTAGAATCACTGCGGTGTGCTCTTGTGCAGTTGTTGCATTCCTTTCGCTTAGAATCACTGTGGTGCGCTCTTGTGCAGTTGTCGCATTGCTTTCTCTTACAATCGCTTGCGAGGTGCTCTTGTGCAGTTGTTGCATTCCTTTCGCTTAGAATCACTGCGGTGTGCTCTTGTGCAGTTGTTGCATTCCTTTTGCTTAGAATCACTGCGGTGCGCTCTTGTGCAGTTGTCACATTACTTTCGCTTAGAATCACTGCAGTGCGCTCTTGTGCATTTGTCGCATTCTTTTCTCTTACAATCGCTTGTGTTGTGCTCTTGTGCAGTTGTCGCATTCCTTTCGCTCAGAATCACTGCGGTGTGCTCTTGTGCAGTTGTCGCATTCCTTTCTCTTACAATCGCTTGTGTTGTGCTCTTGTGCAGTTGTCGCATTCCTTTTGCTTAGAATCACTGCGGTGCGCTCTTGTGCAGTTGTTGCATTCCTTTCGCTTAGAATCACTGCGGTGAGCTCTTGTGCAGTTGTTGCATTCCTTTCGCTTAGAATCACTGCGGTGCGCTCTTGTGCAGTTGTCGCATTCCTTTCGCTTAGAATCACTGCGGTGTGCTCTTGTGCAGTTGTTGCATTCCTTTCGCTTACAATCGCTTGCGGTGTGCTCTTGTGCAGTTGTTGCATTCCGTTCGCTTAGAATCACTGCAGTGCGCTCTTGTGTATTTGTCGCATTCTTTTTCTTACAATCGCTTGTGTTGTGCTCTTGTGCAGTTGTCGCATTCCTTTCGCTTAGAATCACTGCGGTGTGCTCTTGTGCAGTTGTTGCATTCCTTTCGCTTAGAATCACTGCGGTGCGCTCTTATGCAGTTGTCGCATTCCTTTCGCTTAGAATCACTGCGGTGCGCTCTTGTGCAGTTGTTGCATTCCTTTCGCTTAGAATCACTGCGGTGCGCTCTTGTGCAGTTGTCGAATTCCTTTAGCTTAGAATCGGCCTTTATCAGTTGTGTGTTCTGGACAGTGATAGTCAGTGTCTCACACACCAGATTGTCTGGTTGGAGATGTATTCATTGACTGGACGTGTACAGCATCAAGGGCATGTCAGTGCCTCACATGTGCCCGTAAAAGTGCATTTATGAGAGGAGCTTGACTAGTGCAGTGAAGCGAGGGAGAGAGAATGCAGGTCAGACATTAAGGTACAGTCCGAGCAGCTTTTTCTGCAAGTCTTCCTGAAAGGATAGCACATTGATGTAGAGCCTTAGATGATCTAGAAGTCAGTCCCAGACTGTCAGTGCGGATCAAGGGAAGAATCAGTTCATTCTTCTGAACTTTTTCTTTTTCTGAACTCAGCATTGAGTGAGATTTACTTCCAGTGGGTTTTTGTCCATCAGTCAGGTGTAGATCGCCTAAGATGGAAGGCTTTATGGATTGTGCAAACATTGATTTGTATACTGCACTAATCACACAAGTGGGTATCCAGGCGCTTGGATACCAAGTCATCTGCCAGCTAAGTTTTAGCAAGTGTTGTGAAATCTGAGGAGGGCTGTATGTTTCCATTATCCTTTGAATGAGTTTTGCTGAATTGGCCTTTTTTCCAATTTTCCAATATATATATACATGTTCGAGGCATGTGAGCTGTAGATCACATGCTTTGCATACTCCGGCCATCTAGTGTTGGGTCTGGATGTTTGCAAGTTGTTTTTCTTCGGATAAGTGTTTTCCAGTCACGAGGTAAGGTAACTCCTTTGGGTGAAAGTGCGCCTGAGCATCGACTCCATTGTTAGATTGTTTTCTTTCCACCATTGGGTTCAGACGTGTGTTGGGGCACTCCGATTCGGAACCGTTAATCAGGATCTCTTCGGTGCGCAATTCACTCTGCACTCGTCGGTATTGTTTTCGGTCGCGTCTCCACCTTTTCGTGTCAAAATCTAAGAAAACGTTATCTATATTATCGAAAAAAACTCTAACCGCGGCCTTCGGGCCCACCTCTTTCCTCAACTTCTACTTCAAGAACCAGCGTCCAGCCTTCCACCAATGGAACGGATGCCATTTCAATTCTGTCCCCGATGCCACTCCAAATATCGCGTACCGACCTGCATAAGGTCTGTAACCCCTCTCTCTCCGGAACATTAAGAGGAATGTGTTGGTCGTTCCATTCCAAAAAAGCTCTGCAGTACTGTCGGGCTCGACGGAGAGACATGCAGCGACAGAGTATCCAGGACACTCCTGATATCTTCGGTACCGACATCGAACAGAAGCAGGAATAAATGGCAGCAAAGGAAGAAAAGGCCTTCTCTCTCCAGGACTCCGATTCTCAATTGGAAATCGAAATTGAGTCCTAAGACGTTCTGGCTGGACAGGGTGCAGTGAGTACCAAAGCCCCTTTGCCCACCAAACCCACTCCAACAAAACAAAAGGCTATTGAGCCACCACTGCCAACAGGCCATAGTCTGCACCAACACTCTGGTTCAAACACCACGCCTTGCAGCTTAGCACTTAAACAGCAAGTCAAGCCTTCCGGCTCGGGCCCAAGCCGAGATGATATCCCTCCGGTTCAGAGACATCTTATATCGAAAGAGAAAAAGCAAAAATCCAGCCCGGCACAGAAAATTTCGGCGCCCCCTAAAAAAGACGCTTCCTTACGGTCATCGGAGCCGATTTTGGAGAAAATGGAGGAAAAGCTGGATCCTAAACAAAAGAAGATTCACATAAATCCCAATACTGGACACAACAGCTAAACCAGTAATACCTTTGAAAAGGAAGGCAGACACTGATTTCAGAATCCCTCTCAAAAAGAGGTCACTTATCTTTGGATTCCTCAGTGGTGTCTAATGCCCGTAAAAGGGCAAATTAACAAACACCAGGGGAGGCGCCACCTCCAGATAAAGAATCCAAAGTCATAGATGCACAATCAGCCAACCATTGGTGTATCGCTGATACACAGCGTCTCTTGTCCAGGAACGATAGAGCTGGAAGAATTATTAAAATATCTCCCAGAAGAACACAAAAAGAGGGGGCAGGAAATAGTACAAGAAGGGAAACGTATTTCTAATTCCTCCATCAGGTGTGCATTCGATGCAGCAGACGCCGCAGCTGGAGGAGTCGAGACCAGCATTTTGCTCAGGAGACATGCATGGCTCAGAATTTCTGGTTTCAAACCAGACGTTCAGCAAACCATTCTTAATGCACCATTTGATAAGGAGCATCTCTTTGGACCTCAAATAGATCAGTCCCTTGAAAAAATGAAAGATACCAAAGTAGCAAAGTCCATGGGAGCACTTCAGCCTCCTTCTAACAGAGGTTCCTTTTGTCGCTCCTTCTACCAGGGGCTCCAAAACTAACACTAACACCTCAGATGCAGCCGCATCTTCATACAAGACACAAACACTATTATGCCCCTCTAGAGGGTTCTACCAGGGTGGATATAGAGGGAACCATTTTAAAGGGAGAGACACGTACCTCTCAGCCCACTAACAAGCAGTGACTTGCTAGCACTCCCCCTGACCAGTCATCACCTGTCGGGGGAAGATTACAACAGTTTCTTCCCACTTGGCAATCCATCGCAAAAGACAAATGGGTTTTGGGTATTATCCAACATGGTTATTGCCTGGAGCTTTTGGCAATATAGAATCACTAGGCAACATACTGGTCAAATGCCGCTCAGACCTGGAGTAGAACAATCATAAAGGAACAACTTAATGTACCAAGCAGTAATTGAAATATATCTCTTTTTATTATTTATACAAAATATTAAAAAAGGTGGCAGAATTTCTTTAAACATTCTTAAACATTAGACGACAACCGATAAATGTGTTGCTGGATATTCCCACAGACGGAATGCCAAAGGGCACAATAACGCTCTCAAGGTGGTCTTATGGACCTAGACACAAATTGATGTGCATTAGAATATTCATTATAATGTGATGAGTATTACAAAACATGGGCACAATAACAACATACAGATGCTTTGCCACACTGGGGAGAAAAGAAAATTGAAATGGGTAAAGATGCATTCAAATACAAAAAATGTGGAGCTGATTCTTGGAGGTAGAGACGCGCGTTTCGGCGAGCGTGCCGCCTTCGTCAGGAAACCACATTAAAAGTATTATGCAGGCTGAAGGGAAAGGGAAGTGGATTCCTTCCTCTAAGTGCCGGGAGGATGTATGGTAGGCCAGATGGATGCTGATGAAATAACGGGGACATGATAGTGTAGAGCCGAATCCACAAATTTGGAGACAGTCCCTTCAATTTAGAATTATGGCAGACAAATGTTATGTTAACTAAGCTTATAAAGCGCGCAGCTGCCTCAGCAAAGAGGCGTCCCGGCGCTAGCAGCAGAAAGGCATGGAGGCAAGAAACTGGGCAAAGCGGCAAAAAAGGAAAAAAACACAAAGAGACAAAATTAGGCCGCAGGAAAGAGGTGGGTCTTAATGGCTTTACGGAATGCCAGCAGGCTATCCAGACCGCGAATCTGACAGGGCAGAGAGTTCCATAACTTGGCCGCTACGCAACAAAAGGACTGCCCCCGGCATGTAGACGGTTCACTCGAGGGATCACAGCCAAGTGCTGCCCCAAAGAGCGCAGCTGGCGACCAGGAACGTAAGATACCAACAAGTTGGCCAAAAGCCCGGGAGACGCGAGCGTAAGAAGTTTGAAGGATAGGCAAAGAGCCTTAAATTCAATTCGCTTAGACATGGGCAACCAATGTAATTGCCGGATAGCACCGGCTGTTGAGCATCTGCGCGGGAGCCCCAGTAGGGCTCTGGCGGCTGCATTTTGGACTTGCTGCAAGTGCACCACCTCAGCCTGATTAGCCCCAAGGAGAAGCGAGCTGGCGTAGTCAAGTCTAGATAGTGTCGCCGCCTGGATGATCAGCTGAAGAGTGGGTAGATCAAAGAACCCCAACAGGGGTCTAAGTCCACAAAGAAGGCTGAAAGAGGTACCGGCTACCTTCTTTGTATGATCCTGGAAACTGAGGGTGGAGTCCATCCAAACCCCTAAGTTTTTAACCGCTGTCTTGGGGACGGGCGCACTACCAAGAGAGGTAGGCCACCATTGCTAATTCCACAGGCTCCTATCTTTCCCCACCAGCAACACCTCTGTTTTATTGGCGTTAATCTGGAGGCACTTGGAGGTCATCCACTCCGCGACCGCCGCCAGACCACTTCTAAACTTGGAAGCGTCCTGCATAGAGTCATCGGAGAGGGCCACGACCAACTGCGTATCGTCAGCGTAGGAGTGAGGCCTTTGTCTCTAGCCACCGTAGCAAGGGGTTGAACGTACAGGTTAAAATGTACAGGACTCCGAGCGGAGCCCTGAGGCACCCCCTGCCCGATGCACTGGACACGAGAGAGAAATGGGGGGAGGGCAGTCACTTGGAATGTTCTACCTGACAGGAAATATTTGAACCATTCCAAGGCTGAGCCAATAACACCGCGTCCTCCAGACGACGCAAGAGAATCTTATGGCCAACCGTGTCAAATGCGGCTCTGAGATCGGGCAAAATCAATGCCGCAGTGTGCCCTGTGCCCAGAATGGTCCGCAGATGCTCGGTAACAGCCAAGAGCGCAGTCTCCGTACTGTGTCCAAGGCGGAAACCTTTCTGGAATGGGTCCAGGGTGCCATTACTATTAAGGAACCCTGATAGGATGTTATTCACGTGAGCCTCAGCGATTTTGGCAACCCGAAGGTAGAAGAGATATGGGGCGAAAATGTTCCAGCTTAGCCGGGTCCAGCGAAGGTTTTTTCAGTAGTGGAACCACCATGGCCTGCTTCCAAGTCTCAGGGACCACGTCAGTAGAAAAAGATGAATTAATGACCTGGCACAAAGGAGCCAGGAGAACAGAAAGGGAGTCCCTGAACTGGGCGGGCTTCAAAGGATCAACCGGGGAGCCTGATTTAACTTTACCACACAGCAGTAAGAGCTCTTCCTGTGAGATGGGAGAGATGCCCTCCAAGAGATGAGAAGGAGGAGACCCATGAGGAGCCATGAAAGAGGGAGGCAACGAAGAGAAAAAGCTATAGATAGTTTCTACTTTCTTCACGAAGAAGGTCGCCAGGTCTTCGCAGTGTTGCTCAGAGCTAATAACGGAGGCAGTAGAGTTTTTTTCTGACTCTGAGATCCTTAAGTATTTTTAAAATACACGTAGCCAGATTGTGGCTAAGCTTGATTTCATTAACAAAATAGGCTGCCCGGACAGAGTGTAAAGGCTTATGGTAACTTTTAATTGCAGCCTGGTAGCAAGCTTTAGCCCCGAGGTCATAATCCTTTCTCCAGGTATGCTCCAACTTTTTACAAGATTTACGGATAGCGGCCAGACAATCGTTGAACCAAGGGTTGGAATCAAAATTATGGCCCTTAGACCATTTATCAGGAATGAGAGAATCAAGAGCTTGAAAAATCCAGTTGCAGAGTGATCTATACGACATATCCGGATCGCTGTGAAACTGAGGAGGGTGAGCAGAGAGAAGTGCATGAAAATCCTCAAGCTTCAGGTTACGCCAGGGGCGTTTAAAAGAGGGCGTTCGAGAAGCTCTGTGCGGAGGCACGAAAATCGGAAAAGACGTCGAAACCAGAAAGTGGTCCGACCAACATACAGGACTAGGTGTCTCAACAGAAGCAAAGGGAATGTTCGAAAAGACCGGGTCCAGTAAGTGACTGGCAGTATGAGTCACTGGCGTGACGAAAATTGAGGGGTCTCCCTGCAAGGAACGTGAAGGGGCTCCCTCCGGGCTCAATCAAGAGCTCTCCGGCAAAAGTGCTGTGCTGAGGGGGCCCCCTGGAGCTTTGGCCCCCCGCACCGCTGGGGCTGCGGGGGCCTGTGTTACGCCCCTGGTATGAGTGGCTCCTGAGACCAATTGCGTTCATTGGCAGGCTGCCAGGTCTGCGAGCAAACTACTGATTTCATTGTCATGATGGAGGTCAAAATGCAAGTTAAGATCGCCCAAAATACTAAAATATCAAACTGTCTACCTCGGGTCTAGCCTCTTCTAAGCCGTCAACAAATAGGTTGAGCAAAAAAGACTCGGGCACGCTGTCGTCATCTCAGTTCTTTTATTAAAACAATTTATATTAATTATTTGCAAAGTGCGACATTAGTATTTCCTTCGCATGATATGCGGACACAATTGCTTCGGTATCTACAGTCATCTCAGTTCTTGTCGGGGGCCAAAGCAGATACCTGTCCTTTGGTCCAGCACGTAACGGTTGCAGGCTGTTTCGGGAGACTACAGTTTCTTCCCCCTTGGCAATCCATCACAAAAGACAAATGGGTTTTGGGTATTATCCAACTTAGTTATTGCCCAGAGCTTACCAGCAATCCTCCCAATATCCCACCTCGCATTCACAAACTCTCACTACAACACCAACAGCTCCTCAAACAAGAGGTACCAGCACTTCTAACAAAAGATGCTAAAGAACCAGTTCCATTACAACATCAAGGGTCAGGAGTTTACTCACTTTACTTCCTAATCCCCCAAAAAGATGGGACTCTACGACCAATCTTAGACCTCAGAACGTTAAACCTGTACATACTGTCAGAGCATTTTCATATGGTTACCCTTCAACAAGTGCTTCCACTTCTACAGCAAGGCAACTTTATGTCCACACTAGGCTTCAAGGACGCATACTTGCATATTCCTATCCACCCAGCACATCGCAAATATCTCAGATTTGTGATAGCAGAAAATCACTATCAATTCAAAGTACTTCCAGTCGGGGTGACTACTGCACCCACAGTATTCACAAAATGTCTAGCAGTAGTAGCAGCTCATCTCAGAAGAAAACAAATTCAAGTCTTCCCATATCTAGACGATTGGCTCATCAAAGCCAACACAAAGGAAACGTGTCTACAACATACTCAAGATACCATAAACCCTCTCCATCAATTGGGATTTACAGTCAATGCTCAAAAGTCCCATCTTCAATCCTCACAGCTGCAAACATATCTAGGAGCAAAGCTAAACACTCACACAGCGCTAGCCTCTCCCAATCCAGCCAGAATTTAAAACTTTCAAACTTTATTACTACAGTTTCAAAATAACCAATACCTAACGGTGAAGACTTTCAGGAAACTCTTAGGAATGATGGCCTCGTGTATTCAAAAGTGCCTCACGCAAGATTACATATGCGTCCTCTAAAAGAATGCTTAACAGGTCAGTGGAATCAATCACGGGGTCAATTAACAGATCTAGTGTCCGCAGACAGCCACACTCCTCGCTCTCTGCAGTGGTGGAACACACAAAACCTGTCCAAAGGGCGGCCGTTCATCAACCCCATTCCACAAGTCACACTAACAGCAGATGCATTTCACAGGTTGGGGAGCCCATCTCCAGCATACGACACTTCAAGGTTTAATGAACGCGAAACACAGAAGTCTCCACATCAATCACTTCTAGCAGTTCAACGAGCACTAAAAGCTTTTCAGCCTCAGCTAGTAGGAAAAGTTGTCCAAGTCCACATGGACAATATGACAGTCGTGTATTATAAACAAAAACAATGGGGGGGCACTCTCTACAGCTGTCAAGCCTCTCTCAGACCATTTGACGTTGAGCAATACATCACAAACTTCATCTTCTGGCAGACCACATTCTAGGCATGCACAACCAGTTTTTTGACCTCAGCAGGGTGCGCAAACAAGTACACGAATGGGAACTTCATCCCTAGGCTCTCCTACCATATTTCCAGAGATGGGGACTCCCACAAACTGACCTCTTTGCCACAGCAGGAAACTCAAAATTCCCAAACTTCACACCATCTATCCAAAGGCAATGCCCTATGGATGAACTGTTCAGGGATATTTGCTTACGCTTTTCGGCCTCTCCCTCTTCTTCCATTTCTAGCTCTAAAACTCGGGCAGACGTCATTCAAACTAATTCTAGTGGCTCCTACATGGGCTTGTCAACCATGGTTCACCACACTGCTAGAACTGTCAGTAGTTCCACACCAAAACTTGCACCTCACTTACAACCTTCTCAAAGAGAACCATGGAGAAATCAGACACCCAAACCCCAAGGAGTTCAACGTAGCGATCTGGCTCCTGAAACCATAAAGTTTGGATACTTAAACCTATTACTGTACTGTACTGTATGACAATTCTTAAAGAGGCAAGAAAACCTACCACTAGAGCATGTTATGTAGCAAAGTGGAAAAGATGTGTTATATATTGTAATGATAACAACATTGATCCACTAGATGCATCGGTACAAAACAATATTTGTTGCCTGTTGCATCTGCAGCGAGTTGGCTACGCCTACACATCATTCGCCCACACCTTGCAGCAGTAGCTGCATGACTATAAAGCAGACATGGATCCTTATTTAAAGTCCCAGTAATTAAGTCTTTTATGGAAGGCCTTAAAAGAATAATGCCACCCAGGGTACCACCTGCACCTGTCTGGAACCTCAACATTGTTCTCACAAGGCGTATGGGTCCACCTTTTGAGCCATTACACAATTGTGCACTACAATTTCTTTCATGGAAGGTGCATTTCTTATTGCTGTCACTTCATTAAGATGTGTTGGTGAGCTCCAGGCATTAACCTTAGAAGAACCCTACTTTCAACTACATAAAGATAAAGTAGTTCTCCATACGGACCCAAAATTCCTTCCAAAAGTAGTTTCTGCTTTTCATATTAACCAATCAGTTGAGTTACTTGTGTTTTGCCCTCAACATGATTCAGTAACAGAAAGGGCTGTACATACACTTAATGTCAAAAGAGCACTGTTATACTACATTGATCGAACAAAAGATTTCCAGCATTTTCTCCACCTCATAAAGGTGGTCCTATCTCTAAATCAGGTATTTCTAGATGGATTATTAAATGTATCCAAACTTGCTTTATTAAAGCTAAAAGAACTTTAACTATACCTCCTAGAGCACATTCTACGTGCAAAATAGGAGCATCTATGGCCTTTTTAAGTAACATTCCCATAGCTGACATATGTAAGGCAGCTACATTGTTTTCACCACACACATATACCAAACATTATTGTGTGGCTGTATTAGCACATCAACAAGCTAATGTAGGACAAGCAGTGCTAAAAACATTTTTTCAAACACCTGCAACACCCACTGGTTAGCCATCGCTTTGGGAGAATACTGCTATACCATCTATGCGATTACAGCACACATGCCCCGAACGGATTATGTTACTTACCCTGTAAGCATCAGTTCTATGCATGTAGAGCTGTAGATTCACATGCGCCCTCCCTCCTCCCCGGACTCCTGTGGTTGTGCAGTTCTTATTATTTACATCACATACACATGGAAATCTCTGTACTACACTTACTCCATTCTCACCCTCCTGCGGGAAAACAATCTAACAATGGAGTCGATGCCCATATGCACTATCACCGAAAGGAGGAGTCACCTTACCTCTTGACTGGAAAAGACTTCTTCAAAGAAAAACAACTTGCAAACATCCGGACCCAACAATAGATGGCAGGAGTATGCAAAGCATGTGAATCTACAGCGCTACATGCCAAGAACAGATGCTTACAGGGTAACATAATCCTTTTTTACTTGTATTTGATAGGAGTAATTGGTATATTCGCATTGCTAATTGTACGCTGACACATGCTTTGAAAAGCTGCTCTGATTACTCTATCTACAGAGTTAATGTATACCACTATTGTGCTGGGAAGACGTGTTCAGCCTCCTTTCATGTATTCAAATTTTGGGTCCCATCTACTCTTTTTCATTGCTGGAAATAAAACAAATGCAGTATTTTCAGTATCCACTCAGATATCCGATGGTTCATGCTTCTGAAATCAGTGGTGGGAATAAAATAAGAAATATGGAGATTGTGTTGGGGAAATATGGTCTTACCCTCAGCATGAGTCCTACAGGCTCGTCCTGGGGCCCACACGAATATTGAAAGAAAATCCTGCAGGTGCTTCTGGGCCCTTCCACTGGACGGTGGGATGATGCATTGCACGTGACACTTGAGTAGTCTCATTATGCGGAAACGGAGACCAAACCGAAGCAGGAGAATGCAAGGACCCAGGTATAGAGCAGGGTGCTGCACTAGGGGGTGATTGAAGCATAGCCTGCATTAAGGGGGGGCCTACGCACACAGAGTCTCCTGCACTGAGGGGTGATCCATGCATAGAGAATGGAGTATCCTGCACAAGGGGGGAGCACAGGCATAGAGTGGAGTATCCTGCACCAATGGGGACCCAGACATAGAGTTGAGTATCTTGCTCTAAGAGGGAGGACCCACACATTGAGTGGAGTGTCCTGCACTAATGAGGGACCCTGGCATGCAGTGGAGCTGCGGTTCTTAACCTTCTGACTTCTGTGGACCCCAATTGAATCATTACTGAAATCTGGGACCCCCACTGAGTCACTACTGGAAGCTCTGGACCCCAGGCCTAAGCGCTTTCTATGATTTGAGCTTCAAAACAGTACTCAAAAATACAAAAACAGGTTTATCCCAAACAAATGCTCACATATTGAAATATTTTGTTTAATTCACAATAAAATATAGAATAGGTTTGGAGATTTTTAGAATTTGCTTCATATGTATATACTTTATTAATTTTATTGTATTAATTGTATTATTTAATTTTGTAACCCAGTCGCGGACCACCTGACTATGCCTTGCGGAGCCCAGGGGTGATCAGACCACAGGTTAAGAACCACTGCAGTCGAGTGTGCTGCACTAAAGAGGGACACACGGGTATCCAGTGGAGTGTTCTGTAGTGTGGGTGGGACACCCAGGCATCTAGCGTCCTGTGCTGCTCTTACCATAACCCTAATAATCATTAAAACAAATACGCATTACTGTTCACAGTAACACTTTATAAACACAGCAGCATGGAGACAGCCTCCGTGTGGGATTGACTCATATTAATGTTTGCACGAATCTCCCGACCTGCACTGAGGATGACATGACTTACAGTGTAGTGCCATTAATGGAGGCTGTGAAGTGCTTCTATGTAAGACATGATTTTGAGGCAAGATTTTACAACACATCAATGGAAGATATGAATTTAGGTAATTTAAGAAAGATCTCCAAGAAGAGACTCCAATTCTTGTATCAGTAAGGCTATGAAGCAGAAAGAATTGACCGTAATCGCCTAGTATGATAGAGGTCCTCGGAAAGGGCATCGGAACCACAGTCGAGGATTGTCAAAGAATGAACAAGCGTTTCCTAATTTGAGAAGAGAACAGCAAATAGTGGCACCATAATAGCATGTGAACTGCCCATTTCATTGAGCATTTCCTTTGCCAATTAGCAACAATATGCAGTCTTGGCTATGGCAGAAGAGATACACTAGGGTATTGCAGTCACTATAGTGCAAAAGAGCACCAATATGCCAAGCCTCCGAGGGCAGCCTCCAGTTTCCACATTCCCCTTCCGTCAAGCCAGGAAGTCGGTCAATTGTGAGCTATATAAGCGTAATACTTCTGCCCAACTTACCTTGCACACCCCAGCATTGATAATCGAAATATCCAATACCATTCTGTTCTGGAGAACTGCTGTCCTTGTGGTTGGAATTTTGTCTGTAGTAACATCCCCCATACCACACCCCTTAGGCAGATGGGAGCAAGCCTACTGTCCACATATGAAACACATCCCCTTCCATCCCGTTACCTCTTGAGAAAGAGCTGTTTCCAGCCTTTTCCTTGCATTGGGGCCTGCATGTTCATGTAATCCTTGCAGGTACTGTTTCTATCTGTATGTTCGGATGCCGAGGGAGCTTTCCCACGTGTCGTAATAAAATAATAATTACATTACATTGCATAGTTGCATTACCTAGCGACACTTGATCGTTTGATGGTGTATGAGCAGCACATTTCACTATGGTAATTTTGATAACCACAACAGAGGGTCACATACCAGTCAATTATGGGCTGTCAGTGTAAATATTAACCTTCATTCGTTTTGCAATGCAACAGGCCCTTATTATTGCCAGTAGTTCTGCTGTATTAGCACTTTGCACACCTATCAAACGTGCACCCTTTATTAATTTGTGTGCACTACAAATAGCATAACAACTCTTCAAGGTGGTCCCGCAAGCAGGAACCATCCACAAAGTAATGGCCATCAGCCTCAGAAAAGGGTGTGTCGTGCAGATAAAATGGCACCTTAGTGTGGTGTTTGATGGTAAATACACACTCATGAAATAAATCATCATTCATTAATTGACCTTGAACGGTGCAGGACAGTCGGGCCAAATTATGTGGCAGGGTTGACTAAATTCTGTGTCAAGCGACGGAAAATTGTACGATATAATGGGACACTCTTTGTGATGATATTACTTCATATTTTGTCATTTTTACACATGGTAAAACTGTCTGGGAGAGGATTACACTTTATTTCTGGCATTTTAACAGCCAAATACAGCAATAAGCAACTGGAAGTTCCTTTATGAAGCGCCTTCTGGTGTGCAGGAATGCAACACCATGTTTTTAGTAACTTTTGATCTTTTTGAGATAGTAACAGCTTTTGGATCAAATCTGCTGATTATGATGCACCCTGAGACACAGCACAAGGTGGGTGTGGAAAAACATAACCTATTTACAGGTAAGGCACTGTCAACTCAGACCTATCAAAAGGGTGGCCACCATCCAGGGCCCTTTCAGTAGGCCCTGGGGGTTGGGGAAAGAGTGTGGGATAGGGGCTGAGACCAAGGCTAGCTCCCTTCAGGGGGCTTTAATTAACGCTCTTTCTATGCCCAAACATAAAACTGAAAATGCCTTGACCATTCAAACATCTAACCTGGACTGCCTTTTTATTACAGAGACGTGGGCTAAGAATGACTCTGTCCCGACTTGGCAGACGCTGTTTCCCCCGGTTACATTATTCTCAGATGTGACCATTCAGGTCGAAGAGGAGGTGGCTTGGCCCAAGTGGCTCAGGAGCTTTTCAGTTGTACCCTCAGCCCCTCGAAGAACAACTCTGGCATCTTATTGGAGGCAGCCTCCTTTCAGAATTAGGATATCTAAGAACTGTACCTTCGCTGTCCTTCTGATATAATGCCTGCCAGGTCCACGATCTAAGTTCACGGAGACTTGGTGTAAAACCTTGGAATCGTTTGTAACCACTACTCATCATACCATCCTAGGGGACTTGAATTTTCACTTTGATAACAATCAGCACAATGACTCAGCTCTCTTTTTAGATCATATGACTACCCCGGGCTACGAGCAATTGGTGTGTTCTCCAACCCATACAGCCGCTCACACTCTGGATGGCATTTTCACTAACCACAATAATTTGGTTATCGAGGCAGTTCAGCCGCTTAGTTGGGTTGATCACTGGCTGATTGAGTTCAAAGCTTTTCTACCACGCCCCATCAAGGGTGCTAAGGGTTCTTTACCCAGGCATATACGCTGTAGGGGCATGAATAAAATCACAGCTGGAAACTGGGAGGCTGCCCTGGCTACGGTATCCGACGGGAGCAATATTACACACTCACAGCAGAGGGTTTTCGTGAATAGATTAATGATGCCCTAGACATTGTTGCCCCCCATAAAAACTGTGTCATTGAAAGAAGGAAACCTTCGACCCCTTGGTTCTCGGAAGAGCTCTTGTCCCTTAGGCGGGCATGCCGAAGACAAGAACGAAAATGGCCTGCTATTCCCTGCCCCAGTGAAAAAGAAAAGCAGAAATCTCTTCTCAGGAATATAAACAAGCCATTTTCCAAGCTAAATCTCGCTCTTCCACTGAAAAGATCAAGTTGGCTGACAATTCCTCGAGCATGCTGTTTAAAGTCATAAAGGAGATTTCTGAGCCACCAAGTACACATTTGCTGAACCCCTCTCAAGAATTCTGTGATAAGGTTCCAGTCTATTTTCAGGACAAGGTCTTTAAGATTGTTCATGATCTCATCCCCTCTGGAGGTGAGGAAGCGGCCGTTGTGGAATTAACCGAGGATACCGGGAAGAATCTCTTCACCACCTTTCCACATATCACGGTTCAGCAAACGAACGAACCTTTGCTGGGCCTGAAATCGGGGACTCCATTGGACCCTTGTACGCCCTCCATACTCAAATTGTTCTTAACCTAGTGGCCAACTTTCTGTACAAGGTGTTCAATGACACCACTTCACTAAAAACCTAATGCTGAACTGCTGGATCTGAAAACGTTTCGCCCAATTGCTCTTCTCCCCGCCACTGCTAAGATTCTGGAGAAATTCATCAATAAAGAATTTATGAAATACGTTGAATCCCAGGAGATCTTGGATCTCTCTCTGAACGGGTTCCATGCTGGTCACAGTACTGAGTCGGCCCTTATTGCGGCTATTGACTGTATCCGTGTGCAGGTTGGTGAAGGCAGGGAGGCGGTTTTGATAATGCTCGACCTATCGGCGGCATTCGACACCGGCTCCCCAGTGCGTATGGTTCAACACCTGCGGCAAGTGGGAATCGCTGGAAATGCCTCTCAGCTTCTCCACTCTTATATGTCAAACAGGACCAAAATCGCCACCTCTCGCTGGACTATTGCAACGCTCTGTATCTGAACATCAATGTGGTCTCACTTAATAAGCTCCAGGTAGGACCGTCAGCCAGGAATGGGATTCATTCCCGTATCCTCATCATGCTTTCATACCCTTCGCATGCTTCGCAAGATCTTCCGATGGATCCCGACCGAAACCAGGAAGACGGTCACCCAGGCCCTCGTCACCAGCCGACTGGACTACGGAAACACCCTCTACGCCGGAACCACAGCCAAGCTACAGAAAAGACTCCAACGCATCCAGAACGCCTCCGCCCGACTCATTCTGGACATACCCCGACGCAGCCACATCTCTGGCCACCTGAGGGACCTGCACTGGCTCCCCGTTGACAAGAGGATCACGTTCAGGCTCCTCACCCACGCACACAAGTTTCTCCACGACCTGGGCCCCAAGTACCTCAACGACCGCCTGACCTTCTACACGCCCACCCGCCAGCTACGGTCTACCAGCCTCGCCCTCGCAACCATACCATGCATCCGAAGAGCCACCGCCGGAGGCAGATCCTTCTCCTACCGGGCGGCCAAGACCTGGAACTCCCTCCCCATCCACCTCCGGCTGACCCAGGACCACCTCGCCTTCAGGAGACAACTCAAGACCTGGCTGTTCGAGCAGTAGCGGACCCCTTCCCCCAAGCGCCTTGTGACCCTTCTGGGTGAGTAGCGCGCTATACAAATGCTATGATTGATTGATTGATTTCCCTGCATCGGCTCCCATCAGGAAGCGTATCCCCTTTAAGGCTCTGAGCATGGCATTTACATCTGAAAACTCTCTTCCAGGGGTACAGAGATCCTCACCACAGAAAAAACTTGTGACTCCCAGATTTCGCAGGTCCAGTTTGGGTGCCCGCTCCTTTTCAGTGGCGGCCGTCCAGCTATGGAATTCCCTGCTCACCTTTATCTCCACACAGACTCTTTTCCAGTCTTTAAAAAACATCTGAACTCTGGCTCTTTTGATCCTAGAGGGCTGCAGCTGTGTCTTTCTTTCTCCTCGTTTGTCTACTCAGCGCCTTGACACCCTCGGGTATAAGTGCGCTATAAATAATATCCGATCCTATGATATGAAGCAGATGATGGATTATGTGGCAAATGGAGCGAAACCATAATTGTGTGACAAGCTCTGCGGCCACAGAATTGCATAATTCCAGTGGCCTTGTTAGCAATGTAGCAGGGTTCAAGGTGGCATCGTTTCTTATAAGAGTGTGTGTGGCTAACAAGGTCCAATATTACTTTGTCATCCGGGCATTTTACAAGTCTCCAGGGCCACTTTTCTCACACAGTTTCTTATTTTCCTTTGGGCCCCACCCACAGAGCTCGCCCTCCTGCAGCTCTGTTCCATCACACACTTCTCTTCAAGCTCAGTTCACTGTTTGCTGTTGAACCCTTCGTGAGGTTCCACAACTATTTCACTTCCATTCATCAGAAATTCTAAATAGAGCCCGTGGGATCCTTAACTCTTTACTAGTGGAAGCGCATCAGTCTTTAAAGACAATACTTCTAAACATGTCCTGCGCAAGATCACACTGTGCACTAGCAACTTAATCAGGAGAACATTATAAGAAGGGAAGAAAGTGTTTTCTTTTGTGTTTATAATGAACTAACCAAGCTCAAGAACGGGGAAGAATGCACATTTATCATACTCCTGCTATGCACATTCATCATACTCCTGCTATGCACATTCATCATACTCCTGCTAGGCACATTCATCATACTCCTGCTAGGCACATTCATCATACTCCACTCCTGCTATGCACATTCATCACACTCCTGCTGTGCACAGTCATCATACTCCTGCTATGCACATTCATCATACTCCTGCTATGCACATTCATCATACTCCTGCTATGCACATTCATCATACCCCTGCTATGCACATTCATCATACTCCACTCCTGCTATGCACATTCATCACACTCCTGCTGTGCACATTCATCATACTCCTGCTATGCACATTCATCATACTCCTGCTATGCACATTCATCATACTCCTGCTATGCACATTCATCACACTCCTGCTATGCACATTCATCATACTCCTGCTATGTACATTCATCACACTCCTGCTATGCACATTCATCATACTCCTGCTATGCACATTCATCATACTCCTGCTATGCACATTCATCATACCCCTGCTATGCACATTCATCATACTCCACTCCTGCTATGCACATTCATCACACTCCTGCTGTGCACATTCATCATACTCCTGCTATGCACATTCATCATACTCCACTCCTGCTATGCACATTCATCACACTCCTGCTGTGCACATTCATCATACTCCTGCTATGCACATTCATCATACTCCTGCTATGCACATTCATCACACTCCTGCTATGCACATTCATCACACTCCTGCTATGCACATTCATCATACTCCACTCCTGCTATGCACATTCATCATACTCCTGCTATGCACATTCATCATACTCCTGCTATGCACATTCATCATACTCCTGCTATGCACATTCATCACACTCCTGCTATGCACATTCATCATACTCCTGCTATGTACATTCATCATACTCCACTCCTGCTATGCACATTCATCACACTCCTACTATGCACATTCATCACACTCCTGCTGTGCACATTCATCATACTCCTGCTGTGCACATTCATCATACTCCTGCTATTCACATTCATCATACTCCTGCTATGCACATTCATCATACTCCACTCCTGCTATGCACACTCATCACACTCCTGCTATGCACATTCATCACACCCCTGCTCTGCACATTCATCATACTCCTGCTATGCACATTCATCATACTCCTGCTATGCACATTCATCATACTCCACTCCTGCTATGCACATTCAACACACTCCTGCTGTGCACATTCATCATACTCCTGCTGTGCACATTCATCATACTTCTGCTATGCACATTCATCATACTCCACTCCTGCTATGCATATTCATCATACTCCTGCTGTGCACATTCATCATACTCCTGCAGTGCACATTCATCATACTCCACTCCTGCTATGCACATTCATCATACTCCTGCTATGCACATTCATCATACTCCTGCTATGTACATTCATCATACTCCACTCCTGCTATGCACATTCATCATACTCCTGCTATGCACATTCATCATACTCCTGCTATGCACATTCCTCACACTCCTGCTATGCACATTCATCATACTCCTGCTATGTACATTCATCATACTCCACTCCTGCTATGCACATTCATCACACTCCTGCTATGCACATTCATCACACTCCTGCTGTGCACATTCATCATACTCCTGCTATGCACATTCATCATACTCCACTCCTGCTATGCACATTCATCACACTCCTGCTATGCACATTCATCACACCCCTGCTCTGCACATTCATCATACTCCTGCTATGCACATTCATCATACTCCTGCTATGCACATTCATCATACTCCACTCCTGCTATGCACATTCATCACACTCCTGCTGTGCACATTCATCATACTCCTGCTGTGCACATTCATCATACTTCTGCTATGCACATTCATCATACTCCACTCCTGCTATGCACATTCATTATACTCCTGCTGTGGACATTCATCATACTCCACTCCTGCTATGCACATTCATCATACTCCTACCATTTCAAATGAATTCCTTGTTAGTGTATACCAGTTAGAAGTGCACCGCCATTTAGAATATCTACAGACAAGAACAACATATACAATCATTTGTTAACCACTTTGCTGCCAAGGCTTTACCTCCTTAGAATGCTTCTCCCTTTTATGGGGTATTTGGGGTACTTCGCACTAAGGCCTCTATACTGTTTTGCCTTATATGGTATCCATGCCAAATTTGTGTCCTTTTTTCCAACATCGGGGTGTTCTAAAGGTACCCCCGGTTTGTGGATTCCCTGGAGGGGACTAAGAAAGTAGTCAAAATATATTTAATTTTTGTTTTAGGGTAAAAATAGGAAAAAAGTATCTTTTTTTCTAAAAACGTCATCAATAAAAGGTTTGCTGTGCTAAAGTCACCACCTTCCCAGCTTTTTTATTTTATGCAAAGCTGAATCCAAAAACTATTTTTTTTTTAATCACCGGTTTGGCATTTTTCATAGAGGTGCCTAATTATTGTGCTTTCAACTTACTTCCAGTTTGTGGTGGAAGCAGCGGTGAAACCCATGGGTGATCCCGGAATACTATAGATGTCTGAAAAGTAGACAAAATTCAGAATTCAGCAAGGGGTCGTAATTTATGTAGATCCCTCAAGGCTTTCACAAGGAAACTAACTGTGAAAGAAACATTGAAAATTAAGAGGAAAAACAGCCGTATGTGACAGGTTTCTGTCATGTGGACCACCTTGCAAAAGCAATATACCCTTATGCTCGCTTGAGCCTTCTAGTCACTGGGATTTATAGGGTTTGTAGGTTTTACAAGAACCCAAGGTACCCAGAGCCAACAACTGAGCCGCACCGTGCAGTTGGTTTCCACTGTGCACCATCTATACAACAACTCGTAAAATATAAAGAGCGAATAAGGGGTATGAAGGAAACCTATATATTTCTGACATGTACACCAGATACTGAGTTCAGTAACCCTGCTTCTGCACCCTTCGCATGCTAATCAAGATGTTCAGGTGGGTCCCGACAAACACCAGACGGACTGTCACAAAGTCCCTCATCACTAGCAGACTGGACTACGGATATACGTTCTACGTAGGAATCACCTCACGCCATCCTGAAAAGACTTCAGACCATACAGAATTCAGCAGCAAGAATCATCCTCGACCTCCCCCGAAGGACGCACATCACACCCCATCTCAAGAAACTACAAAGGCTGCCGAATAGATGCCTGTTCAAGGTGTTGACCCAGGCTACAAGCCCTTGCACGACGAAAGACCAGCCTACATCAACAAACGCCTGACCTTCCACCAACCGACCAGACACCTTCGCTAAGCAACCCTCTCCCTCGCAAAACACACCAAGAATCCACCGAGCCAACAACGGTGGACACTTCTACTCGCACCTGGACGCCAAGGCCTGGACCAGCCTCTCCCTACAGCTCAGGACCGCAGCGTCGCTCCAGCCATTCAGAAGAGAACTAAGGACGTGGATGTTTGAATGGCCCAACCCCCATACAGCAGCTACAGCACCTCGAGACCCCTAGGGGTGATTTGCTGTGCTATATAAATGTATGATTGATTGATTGAATCTGGGACTAACATCAATTTTGTTCAGTGTCTTATTTGAACACCACGCTCGTGGTAGCCCCAGTCAACCATTACCGGAGAAGTTTGCTTTTCCCACCAATGTTTCTTGCTGGACAATCAGCAGAACATGTCTTACAGATTCCAGCCGTGCACAGTCTGCGGATGTGCTTTCCACTCTTGTCCCTAGCTCCGGCCCTCTTCCAGGTCCCAGACTGCTGACAGACAAAAACAACAAGCATTGGCAAGGCCTATATGTTTCATCTATGCGAGATATATTCGCTTTGCTGTTTTTTAGCCATGTTAGGTTGCGCCGCAGCAGCTAAAAGTGCAAACGAAAATGCTATGACTCCGTCAACATTGGCTGTTTTAAAAACATTTTTTTTTACTTTCAATCATGATGCACAGCAGCCACACAGCTTACAACATGGCAAAGAAAAGACTGACAAAGCCAAACTGCTCCTCCATTTGGGTTTTAAATGTTTAGGCCATGTTGTACATCTGTGTGGCTGCTCTGCGGCATGGTTGAAAGTAATTTAAGAAAAAAGCGCCATGGCGCGGACGTGGTACTTTCTTACACTTTCAGCAAAGCTGATCAGCAGGTGAGCTGCTGTGCAACATGGCTAAAAGTCATTGACAAAGCAATAGTTCTCACATAGGCGAGAGCTGGGTGGGGTCAGTGAGATTAAGGAGTGCCAGCCCATTGTGCTGGACCTAGTTTCTTCCATATTAGTACAAACGCATGCCTTAAATACTGTAACAGCAGTCATTTGAAATAACCCTCGAACAGGCACTGCAGTTGTGTGTTCCGTTGTGACATGCCCACCTCTTCACCACAAGCACACGCTCCACCCTTTAGGCGGTGCAGTCCAGCTCTAGTCCACCTATAGGCATAAAGCAGTGTGTGCTGCACCCAGGGGGGAGAAGAAAGAGCTCTCCACACACTAGATGTCAAACTAGCCTTACTCTACTACATCGAGAGAACACAACCCTTTCGTAAGACCAAACATCTGTTTGTCTCTTTCTCACCACCACACAAAGGCAACCCCATCTCCAAATCTGGGATAGCTCGGTGGATTGTCAAATGCATACAGATTTGATACCACAAAGCCAAACGTATGCTCACTGTTCCCCCTAAAGCCCACTCTACACGTAAGATAAGGGCTTCCATGGCATTCTTAGGGAACATCCCCTCAGATGATATCTGCAGAGCAGCTACATGGTCTACACCGCACACTTTCACTAAACACTATTGTGTAGATGTGCAAACTAAGCAACAAGCTAGTGTGGGCCGGGCTGTACTAAAAACATTGTTTCAAACGACTGCAACAGATACTGGTGGTCGCCGCTAGGAGCGAGTTCTGCTATATAATCTATGCGCGGTGTGTAATCTGCAGCTCATATGCATAGAACGGGAAATGCTACTTACCAGTATGCATCTGTTCTTGGCATGTAGAGCTGCAGAAGGACATTTAATTAAACTTAACGACCAATCATTGCTATCTGGGAAGTTTAGCAACCTATAATAACTACCGGTTCTCAGTCGTGCTAGTAACATTCTATTGTAGCTAGATTGCTCAGGAGATAAGTAGAGCTGCAGACCAGAGCCCTGCAAAAGTAAGTGATGTTGCATTACGGATACCTTACTCCTCTCCTCAAACCACCGTTGATTCTCCAGGAAAGCAAGGCAACAATCCTTAAATGCCTTTCTGGGGATCAAGGATAGCGAGGAGGGGGTACTAAAATATGCTGGGTGTCCCATGTTATGTTATGTTATGTTATGTTATTTACTTTTATTACGCGCACAGATACTCGAAGGAGTGTCCCGGCGCGGATCAGGGCAGGACAGAATTAAAACCCAAACCTAAGAGAAGAGATAAGTTTTTAGCAGTTTCTTAAAAACCCCCGTATCTTCAACAAGTCGGAGAGAGAGGGGGAGCGCATTCCAGGCATGTTGGTCATAAAATCCTTTACATATGAAAACCACTGGATATTTTTCGCTCTCTCACGTTTGATGCAATCCAACAAAATGGCTCTATTAAAGGCGGTTGCCGTCGAGGTCCATATCTTATGCCATAACAATAATGGACTGATTTTAATTAAATCGGATATGTAAACCAAATCTAGTTCCTTATGGCAAACGTATGTGGAGGTGGAATTGGGGACAGCTAACAGATAACACAGGAAGAAATTTTCTTTTGCTTGTATTTCCCGACAATCTGCAATACCCCAGATGCCAGCCCCATATATGGCAGTGGACACACATTTAGCCTTGCAAATACCCATTAGGATGCGAACAGGCCTACCCCCCAATTTATTGGCAAACTGTTTTACTGCGCCTATTGTACGAGCAAATGCAAGGTTCCTTGTACTAACTGCTGTTGTCCAAGTACCTCTTTTATTAAAAACAATCCCCAAATATGAAAAAGTACTTGTTAATCCTATCTTAGACTGCTCTAAAAAGATATTACAAGAAATCTTATTCTTTGATGAGCAGCACATGGTAAAAGTTTTCCCAATATAAATTTTTAGGCCCCTAGATCCCGTGAATACTGAAAAACTAGTTATCGCCTTTTGAAGGCCTGTTTGGGTTCTAGCCATGATAACCGCATCATCTGCGTATAATAAAATGGGCACCGCCGTGCCATCAATTTGGGGGTAATCTACTTCTAGCTTTGTTAAAGATTCCGCCACGCCATTTATATATAAATTAAAAAGAAAAGGTGCCAAAATACAACCCTGTCGAACACCTTTCATTATTGGGAATTTATTTATACATTCTCCTCTTTTTCCAAAACGTACCTTTTCCCCTGCCACTCTATATAACTCTTTAATAAAATTAAGGATATTTAGATCAATGCCAAGACCTATTAGGGTATCCCACAAAACCTCATGACTCAAGCAGTCAAAAGCTGAGCTGTGATCTACAAAAGTCATAAAAAGATTACCCCTTATTGCCACCATATATTTACCAGTTATTATGGCTAGGTTAAGTCCTTGTTCAACAGTACCCAATCCTTACTTGAAACCGTCCTGGAACTTGGAAAGAACATCACTGTCCTTAGCCCATGTTTGCAATCTATTTAAAATAATTCTACCTGCCACTTTCATCAAAGAATCAAGTAGCGAAATGGGCCTATAGCATTTAGGATCATTTCGATCTCCCTTTTTAAAAATAGGCACTACTATCGCTTCCTGCCAAGTAGATGGAAATCCCTTATTATTACAGCTATTTAACACGTTAGTCAGGAGCGGGGCCCATAAGCAGATATTATCCTTGTATATATCTATAGGAATCCCATCGGGTCCTGGGGCTTTGTTTTTTGAGCTTTCAAGTAGAGCTAATTCCACCTCAGAAACAGAAAAGGAAATCCCCAAAGGAAACCAGACAGAAGGAATAAGCTCGCTAGCAGCTGTAGGAAGGTGGATATCTGACTATGGTTACCCCCAACTTTTTGCCTAGTGTCTAGCTGGTTTTTCGACTAAGTTGGCCTGAGATCCTGCCATTCAGGGTCTCAGGCTGTCTGCTCTCTTTAAAATGGACTCCATGTACCCTAGGTACATAACCAATTGGTAAGGATCACCTTATTGCACCCTGTACAGTGTACCCTAGGTACCCAGGGCATAGGTGTACCCTAGGCCTCCCAGGGGCTGCAGCATGTATTATGCCACCCCTGGTCTGACCTTCCAATCAGACACAACTGGCTGATCACTCAGCTGGGGCAAGGTCGTGTAATCATCCCTTGCTTAGATATAGTATGCCTATATCTACCCTTATATATAGATACATGTGTACCTATCAGTCACTCCTATGGCAGGCCTTAACAATCCTTGAGGCAGAGTGCTTGGTAACATGTGAGATGGTGCTCTAGCATGAGCTGAGCCTGTCTGCAGCTTTCGGAACCATGTCCTTATAGCTGTTCTATGATATAGCGTACCATATACTCTTAAAGTGCCTTATAATCTTAAACGGTTATGGTAACTATGGTTTGGCTTTATCAAAACATGTCGTGTAAGGTGTCTAACACTTGGGAATAATACCCCCATACCATTTCTGGTGATGAGGATATTATTCCTCCCTTCTAGAGTGAGAGACATGTTAAAATCCTACTTTGCTGTTTAACTCTAACCAAAGCCTCAGCGTCACAAAATGGATGCTGCTGCCACAGACACGAGTCTGACCTCCTGCTGCTGGGAGTGCTCCCAGCCAGGGAGGCCTGGACAATAGGTTTCCTGCTTGGGGAGGTGCTAGCATCTCCCCAGACAGACTTTAGTGTATTGAGGCAGGGAGGGCTGAAAGGAATGAGACATGCCTGGGGCACACAAGGTGTCCCATGCATAGTCCAGTTCAAACCGGTGCTGGGGCACTCCAGCCCCAGTCCTGGCGCGAAACTGGACAAAGGGAAGGAGGTGTAACCACCCCCCTCCCAGGTCCCACCCATAAGGCGTGACCTAGCAGGTAACCCAGCCCCCCAGATTTGGATAAGAGTGGTAGCTGGGCCCCAGGAGATTAGATTATCCTGAACCTGCAACTTGAACAGAAACTCTGGAACTTCAACATTTGACGAAAGAAGAAGACTGAAGAATCTCCCTTGTGGCCAAGGAGTGGCTACCCTGTGCAAACAGGCACCATCAAGAGACTTACCCTTTGCTTTGCTGAAGTTCTACGAGGGACCGACTGCAGAGCCCGACCAGAGCCTTGACTTCCAGACTTCTCCGACCCTGATCCACATCCACAGCCGAGCTGAGATCCGTGGAGGCGACGAGAGACGTGGGACCGGCTACCTGAGAAAAGTGGCGAGTATCTTCCAGCGCAGCTTCTGAGGCACCCTCGAAGTTGTGCACCGGGGATTGAGAAGCCCCAACCCCAAGCACCATCTGCACAGAAGATCAGCCCCCCACACTCCACGAGTCCTGCGTGGGGCCCTTCTGCATTTTCCTGCTTGCCGCGTCTGTCCGGTTGCTTGCCCGTTGGCTAGCGGCCTTTGTGACGACACACCTTGAAATCTTCACTGCTGGTTTGGCTCCTCCAGACTGGCTTCCGCTTCTTTGCAAAAGAGAAGCACCCCAGACCTTCCTGGTCTGCACCAGAAGCAAGTCCTCCGTTCTTCGTGGGTTCCGCTTGCCAAGGCTTGGTGAGTCCTAGTTCGACTTTGACGCTGCCGAGAGCAAGAGCCTTCGTGGGACAGCTCGCCTCCTGGTCCTGGTTGTCCTCAACGTCTCCTGGTACCCGTGGCCGCAGCGACAAGCTTCACCCTTCACCTACAATCTTCACGACATCGCCTGGTTCCTTCCTGGTTCCACGTGGTCACTGGCTAGTGACCTTGACACTGTCCCTTCTGCTTGCAGGTATCCTCTCTTCTTGATCCCAGCCTTGGGATCCACCGGACACTCTTCACTGACTGCCTGTCAACAACTTTCCTTCAGGCATCCATAGAAGTCCACGACGAAACCCGACGCAAGTTCACACCTATGCACCCGCAGCCTGTGGGCTAGGTAACTTGGGTACTTCGGTGCTCACAAGGGTATTGACTATCCTAGGGCCTAGTTTCCGAGTCTCGAATCTCTAGCTGCTTCAGAAGTGTCCTTAAACTGTTAATTTCTAACTGCTAGTAATTCTATCGACTTTTACGCATTACGCTTGAGTGTTTCCACTCTGCACCTGAATCCCGTGGGCCTCCCACTTCCTAACTGTTGCTAGTGTAGTGTTGCCCCAGCGATTCCCTAGGCCTAGGCCTATCCTATTTCCGTGACAGTGGTCCTTATACCACTTCTTTAGTATATGGTTTGCGTGGCCCCTAGGGCCCAACTGTATTACTTACCTGTGTGACTTAATGTATGCTTGAATAAGACTGTGTTGTACTTACCTCTAAACTCATAAAGAGTGCTGAGGGTTTGACTAGAATAAATACACTTTATTTTATATATATATCTGTTGTGGTGTCCTTTCATTTGGTATTCAAGGGATTATATATGGTATCACAGCTGGCTTCACATGCCATTCAGAGTTTAGCCTAAGACAGCTCTTGTCCATGCTACCACTAGGATAGCTGGTCTATAAGGTTGACTTTACAACCAATCACCATAAGGGTTGTTTGGACTGATATAAGGTGTACACGAGAACTAGTGACATCATACATCAGGCCAACTTCTCACAGCAGCCAGCTGATTTTGACAAATGTTATCTAGGCTGAGCAAATCATCTTTCTTATAAAGCTCAGTGAAATGATCAACCCAGGCTGATTCTTCTATAGCAAATTCTACCAGGTCAGATTTCCTTTCAACGAAAAAGGGAGCATTTACTGCTCTCCAAAAGGCAGTATTATCTCTCAAGGAGGATGCCTTTAGTAGTGTGGCCCATGCATTCTCCTTCAGCTCTAATTTCCGTTTATGTAATGTGATTTTATACGCTGTTCTGGCAGCTCTAATATCTTGCTGGTTTTTAGGTGTTTTTTTAAAAATCTGCTTTAAATTGGTATGTGCTTTACTGCACTCTGAGTTAAACCATCCCTCTGCCTTATGTCTCTCCCCTTCCCGCAGTGTTCCTGTCAATTTATTGCCAATTTGTATTGCGATCTTCTGGAAGGCACTAATGACCGCACTTGGATCAGGGGATTCCTCTAGGCAGGTCATAAAATTACTGTATTGATCCGCTATTAGGCTCTGCAAAAAATTTGTAGAGTCAACCTTACTCCATTTTATTACATAACCATTTGTTTTCGCCAGCGAAATAGCATGGCGATATAAATTTTCAACTACATTAGGTACTGTTCTAATGCTCATCCCGATATCGAAAGTTGAACTAATTGGAAAATGGTCGCTCATCGCGATGTCCTCTGTTTTAAACGACAGGACGTTATGATAATAGCTAGTAGTAACCAATGTATAATCTATAACGGACCGCAATCCACGTCCATTAAAAGTGGGTTGAAAGTTAACCTGGGGGCTACATAATTCATTTACAAGACCCAGATTCCAATCGTAAGTTAAGCTGTTAAGCAAATTTCCCAGCATGGAATGCTCAAAGTGAGTGCAAGGGTCACCAATTAGATTAACCATTCCACATATACCCAAGTTACTATGGGGGCATAAATGGTAATTAAAATCGCCTGTCAATATTATACACATGTCATTGTGCTCCGAGCCTATCCCATGACGTAAAGAGTTATTTAAGTCTTCCAGGACTCTTTTCTGATCTTCCTTTGGAATGTTATTATACAGGTTTACTAGGGTAATGTGTCGATTGCCTCCCACTTTGAGAAAAAGAATCTGATAAAAATTATGCCCCCCGGTGGTCTGGTACTTTATGGTCAGATTAACAGTATTAGAAATATATGTACAGAGCCCACCAGAGCATCTACCCCTCCTTTGACTGAGATGCAGTCGAAAAATATGTACGATACCCTGCAAGATGAATTTCAACCTGTTCCCAGCACTCCTGAAAACAGATAACATCATATTTTTCAATAAAATCTCGGAAGATGGGGTCCTTTACCTTGTTTGATAGGCCCGCTATATTCCAGGATAAGAGAGCCAGCTTCCCCCTTTGAACATCTCCTGGCGTCTCCAAATCAGAGGGATTATCAATACAAGTGCCTATTTCTATCGGTATGGGATTTACTCCGATGTCCCTCACTACAGTATTTTGAGATTGTTGACAAACTAGTTCGCTTTCGTGTTCAACACCAGTATGTTTAAACACTGCGTGCTCTTGTCTATCTAGTCCCTCTACTAGTGGTCGCTACTATCTCATTATCCCATCCCTCATACATAACCCTTGAGTTACCATTCGCCAAATAATTGGCTCTTTTATTTGACTTACTAGGGCCCCCACAAAAATCATACTTAACTCCAGCAATCAAAGGGAGTCAATCGACCATCTCCAAACAACTGAACCTATTGACGATCGGTATTCCTCTCCAAGTATCCCTAGAACTTACTTCCCTGGTTGTTTGCCATCCCCACTCCCTTCTGTCTACTCCTCTCTCTTGAAGGCCTACTCTACCCCAGCTTCGATCAAGAACTGGGTCATAACGAATCCTGGGAGGATAAAAAAAGGAAAGTCGCTTAGTTTCAATGCCTTCGTTATTACTCTGGGTATCCCATGAACAGATATAATCGACCGTACCCGGGTCCTCAAAATTGACCAAAACGCAGTCGCCCTGGACGGTTTTTCTTCCATACCCCACCCAGGGCACCCTACGCACCATTAGGATCTTACTCGTCCTATTAGGAGGTAATGGTCGTTTTACATTGAGCCAATGCTGACCCTTATTTTTTAGTGACCCGATAGGCTCCTCTACGTCCTCCTTCAACTCTGGAACCCCGGTCAAAACCACCAAAAAAGGGGTTACTTCCGGGGGCAAGTTAATAGCTAATTTCCCCAATGGAGATCCCCAGCTACGATTCCCCGTAGGGTCCGAGGCAGTATCCTTGGATATATTAACCTCCTGTCTGGTGTTCACAATGGGGGTATTAGTATTATCTACTGACTTTTTCTCTAAAGCAGTAGATCCGTTATTTTTGCATTCTCGACTGGGGCAGATGGTTTATTTATCAACGAGCCCGCTGATTTATTATTTTTAAAAGTTAACTTCCTGTCTCCAACCTTTAATACCCCATGATTACTCAGAGACTTAGAGAAGACGATCAATTCAGTTAACTGCTTTTCGATGCACCTCAATCTATTTTCTAAAGGGGAGAGGTATATTTTAAAAAGCTCCCTCATATACTCAAAGAGTTTATTATCAGCCTCAACATCCTTGGTGCTTACAAACATGCTAGGGGAAGCCTCTACACTCCCTGAACCCAAAGTCGCGTTATTCACATCTAAGCGGATAAAAGTACGGCCATCCTTTGTTTGTTGTTGTACTCCCTTCTCATTTCTTAAGGGTAACTCGCATGACCACTTTTCCACGGGCGCAATAGTTTTCTGAATTTTCTTAGTTTTCTTTGCTTTCTTTTCTTTTCTTTGAATTTTTTGATGATTTTGATATAGCACCCTCTCTCATTCCCCTCGACTGTCTAGTAATTAAATCTTCTAACAATGGATCTGATTCTAAAATCGAGGACCTCTCTAATTGTGAGACTGATATGCATTCAGAAGCCGACACTGACAAGTCTACCACATTTGGAAAACTATGTAAGTCCGCATGGACTAAAATAGGGACTACTTCTTTATTTTGCTGGTCTGGAGTTTTAGCTGTTGCAAAGTGATCCATAGAAGAACGTTTTGCTAGTACTAAATCTTGGGACACTCTCCGTTTCATAAGTGCAATCCCTTGATCAATAACAGAGTTAGCTCTTACAATGAAATTGTCCAATGGGCCAATTATACTAGATGCATCCATGGCCGTTTTACTCCTGCTTCCTCGTGTAGTCGCCATTAATAAATTAAATAACGGAGCGGCCAAATGCTAATGTGATACAGTGAAATACAGTATCCAACTTCCTACAGTAGCAGACGTTAGGGGGGGAGCCTGGTCCGGTCTTACTCGGTCTTTAACGGGCTTAAACGGGCCCGCCCTTGCCCGGCGCGCGACCCGCGCGCGTCCAGCGTCGCGTCATGAGACTGAATATTTATGGGTAAAGCAGGCAAGAAGGGGAGTGTCCGGGAAGGGGCCGCAGCTGATGAGGATATTGCCGCTGCAGGGCCTCGCAGTCCCTCACACCCAGGATCAAACACTCACAAAGTTCACTGGCAGAGTATTCCCACGTACGAGCGGCTCCCGCGGAGCGGGGGCCGCGAGTCGTATTTAAACAGGCAGGCAAGAAGGGAAGTGTCCGGGAAGAGGCCGCAGCTGATGAGGATCTTGCCGCTGCAGGGCCTCGCAGTCCCTCACACCCAGGAGCAAACACTCACAAAGTTCACTGGCAGAGTATTCCCACGTACGAGCGGCTCCCGCGGAGCCTGGGCCGCGAGTCGTATTTAAACAGGCAGGCAAGAAGGGAAGTGTCCGGGAAGAGGCCGCAGCTGATGAGGATCTTGCCGCTGCAGGGCCTCGCAGTCCCTCACACCCAGGAGCAAACACTCACAAAGTTCACTGGCAGAGTATTCCCACGTACGAGCGGCTCCCGCGGAGCGGGGGCCGCGAGTCGTATTTAAACAGGCAGGCAAGAAGGGAAGTGTCCGGGAAGAGGCCGCAGCTGATGAGGATCTTGCCGCTGCAGGGCCTCGCAGTCCCTCACACCCAGGAGCAAACACTCACAAAGTTCACTGGCAGAGTATTCCCAAGTACGAGCGGCTCCCGCGGAGCGGGGGCCGCGAGTCGTATTTAAACAGGCAGGCAAGAAGGGGAGTGTCCGGGAAGAGGCCGCAGCTGATGAGGATCTTGCCGCTGCAGGGCCTCGCAGTCCCTCACACCCAGGAGCAAACACTCACAAAGTTCCTGGCAGAGTATTCCCACGTACGAGCGGCTCAGGAAGTGAGGTAAATCCCTGGATATTCTTTCTGTCCTGGGAAGGTCCGATAAAAGAAAGGAGATGATGTAATGAACTGTTTTCTAAATGTCTCTTTAAATGTTGTTCCCCTTTTATGTTTATCACTTCCATTTGTTGTTACTGTATTCTTTGGCGTGCGCACCTTCAAGGTATGTTTCCTTCAAGGGTGCATCCCTCGCGATATCTGTTCCCGTTAGAAACTCCAACTGCTGAAACATTCATTCAGCAGTTGGACTTCAACCGGAACAGACGTGCTCCTGTGAAATGCTGTATTTATCTGAAGATTAAAGCTATTTGCTTTAAACACCTTTCCGTCTCATCTACTTGCTCTTCAACAACGATTACTGAAGAAAGCATACTTTACAATTGTGTTAAAAAGGTGTGGAGTCCCTTGTGGTGGTTTTATATTCCGACCTCTCCACGATGGTGTCGGGGGCACATGTGAGACGTGTGACCTGCTGCACGAGGTCAGTGCTGTGCTGTCAAGTGACCTCTCGAGTGAGTGTGTGATGCATGCTAGTCACATACACAATAATTAGTGTCCACGTACACGTGTGAGAAGAGCACCTGGGTGTCACTTACACGCGCACACGTCTTATTGACCTAGAAACTGTTGTGTGAATTGTTACTACCTGACGCCAGCACCCCGATGAGAGAGAAGGCAGCGACCAGCCTTAAATATGTATGATAGCAGCCCGCCAGCCGTGCCCGCGACCTGTGGCCGTCTCCTGTGCCTGTGCCCGCCAGCCGTGCCCGCCACCTTTGGCCGTCTCTGAGGCTGTGCCTGTGTCCGCCAGCCGTGCCCGCCCCCTGTGCTTCTGCCCGCCACCAGTGGCTATCTCCTGTGCCCGCCAGCCGTGCCCGCCCCCTGTGCTTGTGCCCGCCACCTGTGGCCGTCTCCTGTGACCCCAGCCGTGCCCGCCACCTGTGCTTGTGCCCGCCACCTGTGGCCGTCTCCTGTGCTCCCCAGCCGTGCCCGTCACCTGTGGCCGTCTCCTGTGACCCCAGCCGTGCCCGCCACCTGTGCCCGTCACCTATACCAGTGCTCCCAGAGCCTGCCACCGTGGCATGGTGAAAGGGCTCCCTGGCATGAAAGAGCTGTGATGCTCCTGGCTTTCTGTGACAGGTTAAAGGGCTGTTCAAGCCAGCTGCTGGCGGGGGTCCATGAAGATTAGCAGCTGTGCCTGCACGTCTCAGCAGGGGGCAATGTTTTTAATAGGGGGGCGGGGGGGTGGGAGGGTACCAGGTCTTCCAAGGAGCAGATGGTACTCCGGGGTAGTGAGTAATCCACACTTCACTTTAACAACTTGTGACTTCTGTCGTGTTTCTTCATTTCACCCACTGTTCCTGTGTGAGCCGCACATGTCTTCCGCCTCCCACTCCCTGCTGTAACAGTCTCTTTCCCCCTCCCCCCCCAGCTCCCCGAGAGTGCGAGGACGACGAGTTCCCATGTCAGAATGGCTACTGCATCCGGAGCCTGTGGCACTGTGACGGCGACAATGACTGTGGCGACAACAGCGACGAGCAGTGTGGTGAGTGGGCACAAGTGAGGGCCTCTGGGAGGCAGACATTTCATCTCTGGTGAGCAGTGTGGTGAGTGGGCACAAGTGAGGGCCTGCTAGAAGGCCGACATTTCATCTCTGGTGAGGAGTGAGGTGAGTGGGCACAAGTGAGGGCCTCTGGGAGGCAGACATTTCATCTCTGGGGAGTAGTATGGTGAGTGGGCACATGTGAGGGACTCTGGGAGGCAGACACTTCATCTCTGGTGAGCAGTGTGGTGAGAGGGCACAAGTGAGGGCCTGCTAGAAGGCCGACATTTCATCTCTGGTGAGCAGTGTGGTGAGTGGGCACAAGTGAGGGCCTGCTCGGAGGCAGACACTTCATCTCTGGTGAGTAGTGTGGTGAGCGGGCACAAGTGAGGGCCTGCTCGGAGGCAGACACTTCATTCTGGTGAGTAGTGTGGTGAGTGGGCACAAGCGAGGGCCTCTGGGAGGCAGACATTTCAACTCTGGTGAGCAGTGTTGTAAGTGGGCAGAAGTGAGGGCCTCTGGGAGGCAGACTCTTGATCTCTGGTGAGGAGTGTGGTGAGTGGGCACAAGCGAAGGCCTCTAGGAGGCAGACATTCATCTCTGGTGAGTAGTATGGTGAGTGGGCACAAGCGAAGGCCTCCAGGAGGCAGACATTCATCTCTGGTGAGCAGTGTGGTGAGTGGGCACAAGCAAAGGCCTCCGGGAGGCAGACATTCATCTCTGGTGAGCAGTGTGGTGAGTGGGCACAAGTGAGGGCCTCTGGGAGGCAGACATTCCTCTCTGGTGAGCAGTGTGGTGAGTGGGCACAACCGAGGGCCTCTAGGAGGCAGACATTTCATCTCTGGTGAGCAGTGTGGTGAGTGGGCACAAGTGAGGGCCTCTAGGAGGCAGGCACTTCATCTCTGGTGAGCAGTGTGGTGAGTGGGCACAAGTGAGGGCCTCTAGGAGGCAGACATTTAATCTCTGGTGAGGAGTGAGGTGAGTGGGCACAAGTGAGGGCCTCTGGGAGGCAGACATTTCATCTCTGGGGAGTAGTATGGTGAGTGGGCACAAGGGAGGGACTCTGGGAGGGAGACACTTCATCTCTGGTGAGCAGTGTGGTGAGTGGGCACAAGTGAGGGCCTGCTAGAAGGCCGACATTTCATCTCTGGTGAGGAGTGTGGTGAGTGGGCACAAGTGAGGGCCTGCTCGGAGGCAGACACTTCATCTCTGGTGAGTAGTGTGGTGAGTGGGCACAAGCGAGGGTCTCTGGGAGGCAGACATTTCATCTCTGGTGAGCAGTGTTGTAAGTGGGCAGAAGTGAGGGCCTCTGGGAGGCAGACTCTTCATCTCTGGTGAGGAGTGTGGTGAGTGGGCACAAGCGAATGCCTCTAGGAGGCAGACATTTCATCTCTGGTGAGCAGTGTGGTGAGTGGGCACAAGGGAGGGACTCTGGGAGGCAGACATTTCATCTCTGGTGAGCAGTGTGGTGAGTGGGCACAAGTGAGTGCCTGCTAGGAGGCAGACACTTCACCTCTGGTGAGCAGTGTGGTGAGTGGGCACAAGCGAAGGCGCCTCCAGGAGGCAGACATTCATCTCTGGTGAGCAGTGTGGTGAGTGGGCACAAGTGAGGGCCTCTGGGAGGCAGACATTCATCTCTGGTGAGCAGTGTGTTGAGTGGGCACAAGTGAGGGCCTCTAGGAGGCAGACATTTCATCTCTGGTGAGCAGTGTGATGAGTGGGCACATCTGAGGGCCTCTAGGAGGCAGACATTTCATCTCTGGTGAGCAGTGTGATGAGTGGGCACAAGCGAAGGCCTCTAAGAGGCAGACATTTCATCTCTGGTGAGCAGTGTGGTAAGTGGGCACAAGCGAGGGCCTCCAGGAGACAGACACATTATCTCTGGTGAGCAGTGTGATGAGTGGGCACAAGCGAAGGCCTCTAGGAGGCAGACATTTCATCTCTGGTGAGCAGTGTGATGAGTGGGCACAAGCGAGGGCCTCCAGGAGGCAGACATTTCATCTCTGGTGAGCAGTGTGGTGAGTGGGCACAAGCGAAGGCCTCTAGGAGGCAGACATGTCACCTCTGGGGAGCAGTGTGGTGAGTGGGCACAAGTGAGGGCCTCTAGGAGGCAGACACGTCACCTCTGGTGAGCAGTGTGGTGAGTGGGCACAAGCGAAGGCCTCTAGGAGGCAGACATTTCATCTCTGGTGAGCAGTGTGATGAGTGGGCACAAGTGAGGGCCTCTGGGAGGCAGACAGTCACCTCTGGTGAGCAGTGTGGTGAGTGGGCACAAGCGAGGGCCTCCAGGAGGCAGACATTTCATCTCTGGTGAGCAGTGTGGTGAATGGGCACAAGTGAGGGCCTCTGGGAGGCAGACATTCATCTCTGGTGAGCAGTGTGGTGAGTGGGCACAAGCGAAGGCCGCCAGGAGGCAGACATTTCTCTCTGGTGAGCAGTGTGGTGAGTGGGCACAAGTGAGGGCCTCTAGGAGGCAGACATTTCATCTCTGGTGAGGAGTGAGGTGAGTGGGCACAAGTGAGGGCCTCCAGGAGGCAGACACTTCATCTCTGGTGAGTAGTGTGGTGAGTGGGCACAAGTGATGGGTAAGAAGGTGCAGTGGGGGCAGAGTGTGGACGCAAGGGGCTCTTGGAGGCAGACACTTCAACTGTGGTGAGTAGTGGGGTGAGTGGGCACAAGTGATGGGTAAGAAGGTGCAGTGGGGGCAGAGTGTGGACGCGAGGGGCTCTTGGAGGCAGACACTTCAACTGTGGTGAGTAGTGGGGTGAGTGGGCACAAGTGATGGGTAAGAAGGTGCAGTGGGGGCAGAGTGTGGACGCGAGGGGCTCTTGGAGGCAGACACTTCAACTGTGGTGAGTAGGGGGGTGAGTGGGCACAAAGGCATCAGGGATGAGTGGTTATGGGGACACAGGACTCAAGTGTGGTGACTAGCCTATGAGTTGGCACTAGGGACGGGTGAGAAGGTACCGCAGGGGCACGGTGTGGCGAGGGACTCCAGGGGGCAAACACTTAATCTGTGGCGAGTGCCTCGAGCGGGTAAGGAGGTGCTCTCAGCTAAAGTGGGTGGGGGTTATTGAGGGCATTGAATCTGTCTCTACTGCAGTCGATGGGTTGGCACTAGGCATGGGTGGGAAGGGGCAGGGTGGGCCGAGGGGCTTTGGGAGGCAGACACTTCATCTCTGGTGAGCAGTGTGGTGAGTGGGCACAAGTGAGAGCCTCTGGGAGGCAGACACTTCATCTCTGGTGAGCAGTGTGGTGAGTGGGCACAAGCAAAGGCCTCTAGGAGGTAGACATTTCATCTCTGGTGAGCAGTGTAAAGCAGTGTAAAGTCTCAGCTAAAGTGGGTGGGGGTTATTGGGGGCATTGAATCTGTCTCTACTGCAGTCGATGGGTTGGCACTAGGCATGGGTGGGAAGGGGCAGGGTGGGCCGAGGGGCTTTGGGAGACAGTCTTTCTGAGGTGCTGGGACTGCAGATAGGCCTGTACTCTACCAGGAGAGGGCGTTGGTGGGTGGTAAGTTAATGGCACAGCAGCACAGTGGCCTAAGACGAGCGTGGCACAGTCTGGGCTTTGTACTAATATAAGCCCGCAGGTGCTTCGGGTGGGAGAGTGGGACTCTGGGCACACCTGATGTGCCAGTCTTGTGGTGGCATGGCTATGCACATTGTTTGGTTTCTAAGGGCTGTGCTGATGTGACGCGCCGGCATGTAGGGGGTTCATCCCTCCGCCTTCCTGTATGTTTGACATCTAAGTGATCACATCTTTTGTTTCTCTCCCCTCCGCTTTCTGTGTCTTTTTGCGTTTGCTTGTGTTCTCCTGTAACACCCTGTGTCCTCCGGTCTCCCTCCTGTGTGCTCTTTCTGGGTTCTCATGTACCTCCCTGTGTATCCTGCGTCCCCCTTACCTGTCTCCTGTGTACTCCTGCCCCCTTCTTGTGCCTGCCTATGTATTCCTTTAAACTCCCTGTACACTCCTGTTCTCCTGCATGTCCCGGCGTCTCCTGTGACCTTACTGTGCCCTCCTGTGTCTGCGTGTGCCCTCCCTTGTATCTGTCTGTGCCTGCCTGGGCTCGCCTGTATCTATTTGTGCCTGCCTGTTCTCTCCTATATCTATCTGCATCTCCTGTGACCTTCCGTGCCCTCATGTGCCTGCCTGTGCCCTCCTGTGCCTGCTTCTTTTCCCCTGTATCTGTCTGTGCCTGCCTGTGCTCTCCTGTATCTCTCTGTGCCTGCCTGTTCTCTCCTGTATCTACCTCTATCTCCATATTTCCTCCTGTGCCTGACTGTATTCCGCTGTATCTGTGTCCTCCAATGGCTGCTCATCTTGTCCTGCCTCTCACATGTATCCCGCCTCTCCCGTGTGTACTGCCTCCTCCGTGTGTCCTGCCTCTCCCGTGTGTCCTGCCTCTCCCGTGGGTCCCCCCCCCTTTGTGTCCTGCCTCCCCTTGTGTCCTGACTCTCCCGTGTTTCCCCTCCACCCTTGTGGCCTCCCTCTCCCGTGTGTCCTGCCTCCCCGTGTGTCATGACTCCCCCGTGTGTCCTTCCTCCCCCGTGTGTCGTGCCCCTTGCCCCGTGTGTCCTGCCTCCCCGTGTGTCCTGCCTCCCCATGTGTCCTGCCTCCCCGTGTGTCCTGCCTCTCCCGTGTGTCCCCCCCCCCTTGTGTCCTGTCTCTCCCGTGTGTCTCCTCCCCCCTTGTGGCCTCCCTCTCCCGTGTGTCCTGCCTCTCCCGTGTGTTCTGCCTCTCCCGTGTGCCCTGCCTCCCCGTGTGTCCTGCCTCCCCGTGTGTCCTGCCTCCCCCCGACCAGCAGACACCCGGAAGTGCTCGGAGAAGGAGTTCCAGTGCAGTGATGGGAGCTGCATTGCTGAGCACTGGTCCTGCGATGGAGACACGGACTGCAAGGATGGCTCGGACGAGGAGAGCTGCCGTGAGTGGAGGCTGGAGGGGCCGGGGCGGGGAGGGACGTATGTCCAGTGTTGTGTCATCACAATACCACTGACCTCCACTGAGTGACCCATCCTGTTCAGACGGCCCCCTCACTGACCATCTCCAGGGAGCGGGCTGTCACCGGCCTCCATGGAGTGACCCATCTTGTACAGACGGCCAACTCACTGACCATCTCCAGGGAGCGGGCTGTCACCGGCCTCCATGGAGTGACCCATCTTATACAGACGGCCACCTCACCTCACTGACCATCTCCAGGGAGCAGGCTGTCACCGGCCTCCATGGAGTGACCCATCCTGTACAGGTGCGACCACCTGACTGACCATCTCCAGGGAGCGGGCTGTCACCGGCCTCCATGGAGTGACCCATCTTGTACAGACGACCACCTCAACCCCCCTGACCATCTCCAGGGAGCGGGCTGTCACCGGCCTCCATGGAGTGACCTATCTTGTACAGACGGCCACCTCACTAACCATCTCCAGGGAGCGGGCTGTCACCGGCCTCCATGGAGTGACCCATCTTGTACAGACGGCCACCTCACCTCACTGACCATCTCCAGGGAGCAGGCTGTCACCGGCCTCCATGGAGTGACCCATCCTGTACAGACGGTCCCCTCACTGACCATCTCCAGGGAGCAGGCTGTCACCGGCCTCTATGGAGTGACTCATCCTGTACAGGTGCGGCCACCTGACTGACCATCTCCAGGGAGCGGGCTGTCACCGGCCTCCATGGAGTGACCCATCTTGTACAGATGGCCACCTCACCTCACTGACCATCTCTGAGGAGCAGACTGTCACCGGCCTCCATGGTGTGACCCGTCCTGTACAGACGGTCACCTCACCTCACTGACCATCTCCAGGGAGCAGGCTGTCACCGGTCTCCATGGAGTGACCCATCCTGTACAGACGGTCCCCTCACTGACCATCTCCAGGGAGCAGGCTGTCACCGGCCTCTATGGAGTGACTCATCCTGTACAGGTGCGGCCACCTGACTGACCATCTCCAGGGAGCGGGCTGTCACCGGCCTCCATGGAGTGACCCATCCTGTACAGACGGTCACCTCACCTCACTGACCATCTCTGAGGAGCAGACTGTCACCGGCCTCCATGGTGTGACCCGTCCTGTACAGACGGTCACCTCACCTCACTGACCATCTCCAGGGAGAAGGCTGTCACCGGCCTCCATGGAGTGACCCATCCTGTACAGACGGTCCCCTCACTGACCATCTCCAGGGAGCAGGCTGTCACCGGCCTCTATGGAGTGACTCATCCTGTACAGGTGCGGCCACCTGACTGACCATCTCCAGGGAGCGGGCTGTCACCGGCCTCCATGGAGTGACCCATCCTGTACAGACGGTCACCTCACCTCACTGACCATCTCTGAGGAGCAGACTGTCACCGGCCTCCATGGTGTGACCCGTCCTGTACAGACGGTCACCTCACCTCACTGACCATCTCCAGGGAGAAGGCTGTCACCGGCCTCCATGGAGTGACCCATCTTGTACAGACGGTCACCTCACCTCACTGACCATCTCTGAGGAGCAGACTGTCACCGGCCTCCATGGTGTGACCCATCCTGTACAGACGGCCACCTCACCTCACTGACCATCTCCAGGAAGCAGGCTGTCACCGGCCTCCATGGAGTGACCTCTCTTGTGCAGACAGCCACCTCACTGACCATCTCCGAGGAGCAGGCTGTCACCGGCCTACATGGAGTGACCCATCCTGTACAGACGGCCACCTCACCTCACTGACCATCTCCAGGAAGCAGGCTGTCACCGGCCTCCATGGAGTGACCTCTCTTGTGCAGACAGCCACCTCACTGACCATCTCCGAGGAGCAGGCTGTCACCGGCCTACATGGAGTGACCCATCCTGTACAGACGGCCACCTCACCTCACTGACCATCTCCAGGGAGTGGGCTGTCACCGGCCTCCATGGAGTGACCCATCATGTACAGACGGACACCTGACTGATCATCTTCGGGGAGCGGGCTGTCACCGGCCTCCATGGAGTGACCCATCCTGTACAGACGGCCACCTCACCTCACTGACCATCTCTGAGGAGCAGGCTGTCACCGGCCTCCATGGAGTGACCTCTTATGTGCAGATGGTCACCTCACTGACCTCACTGTCCATGTCCAGGGAGCGGGCTGTTACTCCCCTCACCTACCACACTGTCCATGTCCAGGGAGCGGGCTGTCGCTGGCCTCTGAGTGACCCATCCTGCACAGACAGCCACCTCACTGACCATTTCCATGGATTGGGCTGTCACAGACCACCATGGAGTGACCTCTTGTGTGCAGGTGAGCGCCTTACTGACCACACTGTCCATGTCCAGGAAGCGGGCTGTCTCAGACCTACACAGAGGGAGCTGTTGTACACAGAGGGAGCTGTTGTACACAGAGGGAGCTGTTGCACACAGGGGGTCAGCTCCCTCACCACATGATCCATGGTCAGTTGGCAGACTGTTACCCCCTCACTGACCACACTTTAAATACCCCTCTCTCCCCAGCATCTGACGTTCCAGCCACGACGTGCAGCTTAGAGGAGTTCCAGTGTGCCTATGGCCGCTGTATCCTGGACATCTACCACTGCGATGGCGATGACGACTGTGGCGACTGGTCTGACGAGTCCGACTGCTGTGAGTACTTGGTGGCTGGGATGGACTGTCATGGAGAAGTGGGCTTAGTCTGAGTCAGAGGGTATTTAATGGGTTTGAGGGGGAGCCTGTGAATCTTGTGAGGAGACTCGTGTATGGCTCGTGAGGGTGGTATGTGAGGGGGAACCTGTGTGTCTTGTGAGGCGGCTCACATGTGGCTTGTGAGGGTGGCATGTGAGGGGAAGCATGTGTGTCTTGTGAGTGGGCTCATGTGTGGCTCGTGAGGGTGGCTCGTGTGTGGCTCATTAGCGGCGGCTTGTGTGTGGCTGGTGTGGGTGGCTCATGTATGGCTTGTGAGGGTAGCTCGTGAGGGGGCTTGTGTGTGGCTGGTGAGGGGGCTTGTGTGTTGGCTGTGAAGGTGGCATGTGAGGGGAAGCCTTTGTGTCTTGTGAGGAGGCTCTTGTTTGGCTCGTGAGGGTGGCATGTGAGGGGAAGCCTGTGTGTCTTGTGAGTGGGCTCATGTGTGGCTCGTGAGGGTGGCTCGTGTGTGGATCATTAGCGGCAGCTTGTGTGTCTCGTAAGGGGGCTCATATGTGGCTGGTGAGGGTGGCTTGTGTATGGCTTGTGTATGGCTTGTGAGAGTGGCTCATGAGGGAGCTCGTGTGTGGCTGGTGAGGGTGGCATGTAAGGGGGAGCCTTTGCGTTTTGTGAGGAGGCTCACATGTGGCTTGTGAGGGTGGCTCGTGTGTAGCTCATTAGCGGTGGCCTGAGTGTCTCGTTAGGGGGCTCGTGTGTGGGCTTGTGTATGGCTTGTGAGGGTGGCTCGTGAGGAGGCTTGTGAGGGGGTCGCATGTGGCTCCTGGTTCATGAGTGGCTGGTGAGGGGGGCTCGTGTGTGGCTGGTGAGAGGGGCTTACGTGTGGCTCGTGAGGGTGGTTTCTGAGGGGAGCCAGTGTCCTGATTCTGGCGTTGGAGTCTCCATCTGCTTAGGAAAGCACTTCCCATATCTAAAGTGGCACCGGACGAGTGCTCTCACACAGCTCTGAGGCTACAGCCATCCTCCCTCCCCATGCCCTGTGCTCCTCTTGCTGGCAAACATTGCAGTTCCTCTCAGGATCTCAAGACCCTACGAGGCTCGGGCGGATTCTGGAGCATGGAGTGAGCTAGTTGGTTTCGTTTTGCAGCAGGTAGACTAGTGCTTAATTTGTGCAGGTGTTTACCAGTGCTTGGCACTGAATGAATCCCCGTAAACCTGCACATATTTATGGGGTTACAACAAATGATGGTGCCGTGTGTCTATTATTCAACAGAATCCATCAGTGCGGCATTTATTTAAAAATGATAAATCTAGCATATAGCTAATTCTGACACTGGCATTCGGCACCGGTGGCAGGAGCTATTGGCAGTTCCTGCTGCTGGGGGCTCCTGTGTAGAGCTTGGGCCCTAGCACTTAATTGTTTACAAATTAACGACTGAGGTAGATGTCTCAGGACCAGTCCTGGGACATGAATTCACAAGTGCATTCTTATCTGGGTGACAGGTCTCAGGAAAAATTGACAGGAGTGTTCTTATCTGAGTGACCGGTCTCAGGACCAATCCTGGGACATGAATTGAAAAGTGCGATCTCTTCACAAAGTGACCGGTCTCAGGAACAATCCTGGGACATGAATTGACAAGTGTGATTGCTTCGCAGATAGACTGTTCTCAGGAGCAATCCGGTGACATGAATTGACAAGTGCGATCTCTTTGCAAAGTGACCAGTCTCAGGAGCAATCCTGGGACATGCATTAACAAGTGTGATCCCATTGCAGTGTGACTGGTCTTAGGACCAATCCTGGGATATAAATTGACAAGTGTTATCTCTTCGGAGAGTGACAGCTCTTAGGACCAATCCTGGGACATGAATTGACAAGTGTGATCCCATCGCAGAGTGACCGGTCTCAGGAGCAAGCCTGGGACATGAATTGACAAGTGTGATCCCACCGCAGAGTGACTGGTCTCAAGACCAAGCCTGGGACATGAATTGACAAGTGTGATCCCACCGCAGAGTGACCGGTCTCAAGACCAAGCCTGGGACATGAATTGACAAGTGTGATCCCACCGCAGAGTGACCGGTCTCAAGACCAAGCCTGGGACATGAATTGACAAGTGTGATCCCACCGCAGAGTGACCGGTCTCAAGACCAAGCCTGGGACATGAATTGACAAGTGTGATCCCACCGCAGAGTGACCGGTCTCAAGACCAAGCCTGGGACATGAATTGACAAGTGTGATCCCATCGCAGAGTGACCGGTCTCAGGAGCAAGCCTGGGACATGAATTGACAAGTGTGATCCCATCGCAGAGTGACCGGTCTCAGGAGCAAGCCTGGGACATGAATTGACAAGTGTGATCCCATCGCAGAGTGACCGGTCTCAGGAGCAAGCCTGGGACATGAATTGACAAGTGTTATCCCATCGCAGAGTGACCGGTCTCAGGAGCAAGCCTGGGACATGAATTGACAAGTGTGATCCCATCGCAGAGTGACCGGTCTCAGGAGCAAGCCTGGGACATGAATTGACAAGTGTTATCCCATCGCAGAGTGACCGGTCTCAGGAGCAAGCCTGGGACATGAATTGACAAGTGTGATCCCATCGCAGAGTGACCGGTCTCAGGAGCAAGCCTGGGACATGAATTGACAAGTGTTATCCCATCGCAGAGTGACCGGTCTCAGAAGTGATCATGGGGCATGAAGTGACAAGTGTGATCCAATCGCCGAGTGACCGGTCTCAGGGCCAATCCCGGGACATGAATTGACAACTGTGATCGATTTGCAGAGTGACTGCTCTCAGGACATGAATTGATGTGTGATCTCGTCACAGAGTGATTGGTCTCAGCATGTGTGGTCCCTCAGGAGAGAGCAAGGTCTCGGGAAGCATCTTGGTGCATCGAGTGACATATGGTTTGAAAATGCAGGGAAAGATCTTCGGACCAATCCTGCGTTGCAGAGACATATGAAGTCTCTTACTGAAGTGCAAGTCTCAGCCAACGTTTTTTAGACATGTAGTTATTTGTGGTCTTATAGCAGAATGAGACATTTTAAGACCTATCCTGAGGGATTGATAAACATATGGTTGAGGGAGAAATATCAGGGACGAAGGAGCTGCACTCAGACCTGCATACTGAACCAGAGGGACTTGTGAATGAGCTGTCCTGGGATCTGAGGCAGAGGGACACTCAAATGAGATGCCCTCATCACTGGGTACTGAGGCAGTGGGACCTACGAATGAGCTGTCCTGGATACTGAGGTGGTGGGACCTACGAATGAGCTGCACTTAACCCTGGACACTGAGGCACAGGAACTCACGAATGAGCTGCACTCAACCCCGGGTACTGAGGCAGAGGGACTCACGAATGAGCTGCACTCAATCCTGAATACTGATGAAGAGGGACTCACGAATGAGCTGCACTCAACCCTGCGTACTGAGGTGGTGGGACCCACGAATGAGCTGCACTATGGAGCCAGTGGGACGTACGAATGAGCTGTACTCAGCTTTGAGTACTGAGGCAGTGGGACTTACAAATGAGATGCTGTTAGAAGTTGGCTTGGCATATGCTGTTCACTAGTTATAGTGGCCACCTTGCGCCAGTCCAATTCGACTCTTGGTAGATAGGTTTAAGACAACCTTTTAAAGAAAGCTATCCTAGTGGTAGCTGTGGAGAGCAGCCTTCAGGCTAAGTCTCTGAGAAATGTAAAGCAGCTTGTTTTACCTTATAATCTCTTGACACCACACAGGAATATATATCAAATATATATGTATTTATTACTAGACACACTCTACTAATCTCTTTATGAGATTAGAAGTCAGGAACATATGCAAATATCAACGTTTCACAATAAGTAAAGCACAAATATGGCTGGGGCCCTAGGGGCGTACCAGACCATATACTAAAAAAGAGGTTTAGGAATGTCGACTTGCAGAGGGACAAGGCCTAGGGCCTGTAGAATCGCTGGGGCTTCACTAATTCACCCAAGGCAGGTAAGTAAAAGACCCAAGGGAGACGCGTGCAGTGTGAGAACACAGCCGAGGGTTCCCTATTGATTTCAATGGAGCAAGTCGCGGTTGGATTTTTAAAGTTTAAGGGTACTTCTAGAGAGTCTACAAGCAAACCACTTACAAGGTAAGTAGTTCGAGGGCCAACACACACTAGAGCACCGGAGTTACCTCACCCAGGGAAGCCGGGTGCATAGGTATCTTTTGGTGTCGGGTCGCGTCGTCGTTTTCTATGGAAGCCAAAGAAGTTTTGCTGCTTGTGAAGACTGAAGAAGTGTCCGGTGGAATCCAAGGCTGGATTCAAGGTGAAGAAGACCTGAAAGCAGAAGGGACAGTGTTCACAGTCACTTGCCAGTGACCCGGGGCCAGGAAGATGGATGCCCACGGAAGTCGGGTGATTTCAGGTGATTAAGGGTGTTTTGACTCTTCAGCCACGAGGTCCAGGAGGTGTCGAGGACGACCAGGAGCTGGATTTGGAGTGTCCCACAAAGTCTGCAGCTTACTGAGGTGTCGGCAACCGGATTGGAGCTAACAAGCCTTGGCAACAGCAAGTCTCGTGGAAATTGAAGAAAGTCAGCTGTGGAGACCAGTAAGGTCTGAGGAACTCACCCAGCGAGGGTAGGTGAGGGCAGGCCTGGAGCAACCAGGGGAGCCCTTTGGTTCGATGAGAAAGTCTTCAGGGGACCCACAAGCCAACGGGCAAGGGATCGCGAAGACGCCTTGTGAGGATTCACTTCACAGGAGCCCACGGTCACTCGGGACGAGGTAGGCCTCTGATTTTCAAGGGAAATCCTGCTGGAGGCTTGGACCACTCGTGGTCCAATGCACAAGTTCGTAGAATGTTGTGAAGGGGTTGCACTCGACAATAGTGCACGGTACCCGGGTATTGCTCTTCCTCATCACTCATGGGGTCCACTCGCCTCAGCTTTGCTGGGGACTCACAATGGCCGTCAAGAAGTCAGGAAATCTACTTCCGGGGCTGCAGGGACTTCGGACTCCGACGGGAGTGGGAAAGTTTGCGACCGTTGATTAGAGTTTTTGGTGCCTGCCAAGCAGGGGAGTCACTTCTTGACTCCAAGGGAGATTCTTCTGTCTTCCAAAGGTAGTGGAACGTCGAAGGGCCAGGATTCTTCTTGTAAAGCGTCGTCCAGGGATATCTAGTTTGCAATGGCAAGGGTTCCCTATCTTATACTAAAAGAAAGGGAGGGACTAGCTTTATGACCACTCCTCTGGGAGGGTCAGGGTAGGGGGTGGTAACACCCACTTCCCTTTGTACAGTTTCGCGCCAGAGCAGGGACAGGTAGCCCCTGAACCGGTTTGAGCTGGCATATGCACAGAGGAGCCTACTGCTCCTTCAGCGCAGGACTTCAAAGCACTCTAGGAGTGCACCCACCCAGCTCCAATACACTAAATCCTGTCTGGAAGGTGGTGACACCTCCCTGTGACAGGATGCCTATTGTTGGGCCTCCTCCACTGCGAGTTTCAGTCAGCAGCAGAAGGGCAGCCCAGTGTCTGTGCTGGTGGCATCCATTTTGTGATGCCAGAGCTCTTTCAGATTTCTACCGTGTTTCCACAGTGGGTACATGTCGTCCCCTCTAGAAGGGTGGGATCATACTCCCACACCAGTTACTGGTGTGGGGTTATGATTCCAAGTTGTTTGACACCAAACACGACATGTTTTGATGCAGGTATTCCAAAGTTAGCATTTACCGGTAGGTTATAATGCACTTAAGAGTATATGGTTTAACCGCATCCACAAACAGCCATAGAGAATAGACTCTGCCAGCTGCAGAGGGGCCCTGCTCATGCAGAGGCACCCCCTCACATTGTAAACCAAGCAACCTGCCCTCAGGATTGATAGGGCCTGCCTTAGGGGTGACTGATAGGTTTATATGTGTGTGTATGGTGAGATATAGGAACCTATACCTCATTGAGGAGTGCTAACACTACCTCACCCAGGCTGCAGTAGCAGGCCTGTGGTGTCAGATTTAGTCTGCTTCCCAGGGGTGGCATAATACATGCTTCAGCCCCTGGTAGGCCTGTGAAGTACCTATGCCCTTGGTACCCAGGGTACCATATACTAGGAGCGCATAAGGTACCACAGCATCCAATTACTAGTGCATCTAATATGCACTCCAAGTTGTTTCGAGAGAACAGAGAGACTGGGGCCCTGATTAGCAGGGACCCAGCCAGACTATAGCCAGAAACCAGTGTTAACATCAGAAAAAAAAGTGGGGCAACATAAGTGCAGATCCTACTCTCCTACAGCTGCACTCGGCTTTGAGTAATGAAGCAGTTGGACTTACAAATGAGCTGCACTTGGCTTCGAGTACTGAGGCAGTGGGACCGAAGAATGAGCTTCACTCGGCTTTGAGTAATGAGGCAGTGGGACCCACGAATGAGCTACACTCTGCTTTGAGTAATGAAGCAGTGGGACCCAAGAATGAGCTGCACTCGGATTTGACTACTGAGGCAGTGGGACCCACGAATGAGCTGCACTCAGCTTTGAGTAATGAGGCAGTGGGACCTACGAATGAGCTGCACTCGGCTTTGAGTACTGAGACAGTGGGACCCAAGAATGAGCTGCACTCTTCTTTGGGTAATGAGGCAGTGGGACCGACTAATGACCAGTACTCGGCTTTGAGAACTGAGGCCGTGGAACCCACGAATAAGCTGCACTCGGCTTTGAGTAATGAGACAATGGGACCCATGAATGAGCTGTACTCGGCTTTGAGTAATGAGGCGGTGGGACCCACAAATGAGCTGCACTCTGCTTTGAGTACTGAGGCAGTGGGACCCACAAATGAGCTGCACTCGGTTTTGAGTAATGAGGCAGTGGGACACACGGATGAGCTGCACTCGGCTTTGAGTACTGAGGAAGTGGGACCCAAGAATGAGCTGCACTCGGCTTTGATTAATGAGGCAGTGGGACCCATGAATGAGCTGCACTCCGCTTTGAGTACTGAGGCAGTGGGACACACGAATGAGCTGCACTCGGCTTTGATTAATGAATCGGTGGGACCCACAAATGAACTGCACTCTGCTTTGAGTACTGAAGCAGTGGGACCCACGAATGAGCTGCACTCGGTTTTGAGTAATGAGGCAGTGGGACCCACGGATGAGCTGCACTCGGCTTTGAGTAATGAGGCAGTGGGACCAAAGAATGAGCTGCATTCAGCTTTGACTACTGCGGCAGTGGGACCCACGAATGAGCTGCACTCGGCTTTGGGTAATGAGGCAGTGGGACCTACGAATGAGCTGCACTCGGCTTTGAGTACTGAGGAAGTGGGACCCAAGAATGAGCTGCACTCGGCTTTGATTAATGAGGCAGTGGGACCCATGAATGAGCTGCACTCGGCTTTGAGTACTGAGGCAGCGGGACCCACAAATGAGCTGCACTCGGTTTTGAGTAATGAGGCAGTGGGACCCACGGATGAGCTGCACTCGGCTTTGAGTAATGAGGCAGTGGGACCCAAGAATGAGCTGCATTCAGCTTTGACTACTGAGGCTGTGGGACCCACAAATGAGCTGCACTCAGCTTTGGGTAATGAGGCAGTTGGACCTACGAATGAGCTGCACTCGGCTTTGAGTACTGAGGGAGTGGGACCCATGAATGAGCTGCACTCAGCTTTGATTAATGAGGCAGTGGCACCCATGAATGAGCTGCACTCAGCTTTAAGTATAGAGGCTGTGGGACACACAAAAGCGCTGCACTCGGCTTTGAGTACTGAGGCAGTGGGTCCCACGAATGAGCTGCACTCGGCTTCGAGTTCTGAGGCAGTGGGACCCACGAATGAGCTGCACTCGGCTTTGAGTAATGTAGCGGTGGGACTTATGAATGAGCTGCACTCAGCTTTGAGTACTGAGGCAGTGGGACCTACAAATGAGCTGCACTCAGCTTTGAGTAATGAGGCAGAGGGACCCAAGAATGAGCTGCACTCGGCTTTGACTCCTGAGGCAGTGGGACCCATGAATGAGCTGCACTCGGCTCTGATTAATGAGGCAGTGGGACCCATGAATGAGCTGCACTCTGCTTTGGGTACTGAGGCAGTGGGACGCACGAATGAGCTGCACTCGGTTTTGAGTAATGAGGCAGTGGGACCCACAGATGAGCTGCACTCGTCTTTGAGTATTGAGGCAGTGGGACCCAAGAATGAGCTGCATTCAGCTTTGACTACTGAGGCAGTGGGACCCACGAATGAGCTGCACTCGGCTTTGGGTAATGAGGCAGAGAGATTTGTGAATTAACTGCACTTTGCTTTGAGTACTGAGTTAGAGGGACCCTTGAATGTGCTGCCCTTGACCCTGCGTTCTGAGGAAGAGGTACACGCAAAATAGCTGCTATCGGCTTTGAGTAGTGAAGCAGAGGGACACGTGGATGAGCTGCACTTGACCCTGGATACTGAGGCAGAGGGACCCCCGAATGAGCTGCACTCTGCTTTGAGTACTGAGGCGGTGGGACCCACGAATGACCTGCACTCGGCTTTGAGTAATGAGGCAGTGCGACCCATGAATGAGCTGCACTCTTCTTTGAGTAATGAGGCAGTGGGACTTATGAATGAGCTGCACTCGGCTTTGAGTAATGTGGCGGTTGGACCCACAAATGACCTGCACTCAGCTTTGAGTAATGAGGCAGTGGGACCCATGAATGAGCTGCACTCGGATTTGCGTAATGAGGCGGTGGGACCCACGAATGAGCTGCACTCGGCTTTGGGTAATGAGGCAGTGGGACCCACGAATGAGCTGCACTCGGCTTTGAGTAATGAGGCAGTGGGATCCAAGAATGAGCTGCACTCGGCTTTGATTAATGAGGCTGTGGGACCCATGAATGAGCTGCACTCTGCTTTGAGTACTGAGGCGGTGGGACCCACGAATGAGCTGCACTCGGCTTTGAGTAATGAGGCAGTGGGACCCACGAATGAGCTGCACTCGGCTTTGAGTAATGAGGCGGTGGGACCCACGAAGGAGCTGCACTCAGCTTTGAGTAATGAGGCAGTGGGGCCCACGAATGAGCTGCACTTTGCTTTGAGTACCGAGGTAGAGAGACACATGAATGAGCTGCACTCGGCTTTGAGTAATGAGGCAGTGGGGCCCACAAATGAGCTGCACTATGCTTTGAGTAATGAGGCAGTGGGACCCATGAATGAGCTGCACTCGGCTTTGAGTAATGAGGCAGTGGGACCTACGTATTAGCTGCACTCGGCTTTGAGTAATGAGGCGGTGGGACCCACGAATGAGCTGCACTCGACTTTGAGTAATGAGGCAGTGGGACCTACATATGAGCTGCACTCGGCTTTGAGTAATGAGGCGGTGGGACCCACGATTGAGCTGCACTCAGATTTGAGTAATGAGGCAGTGGGACCCACGAATGAGCTGCACTCAGCTTTGAGTAATGAGGCGGTGGGACCCACGAATGAGCTGCACTCGGCTTTGAGTAATGAGGCAGAGGGACCCACGAATGAGCTGCACTCGGCTTTGAGTAATGAGGCGGTGGGACCCACGAATGAGCTGCACTCGGCTTTGAGTAATGAGGCGGTGGGACCCACGAATGAGCTGCACTCGGCTTTGAGTAATGAGGCGGTGGGACCCACGAATGAGCTGCACTCGGCTTTGAGTAATGAGGCAGTGGGGCCCACAAATGAGCTGCTTTTTGCTTTGAGTAATGAGGCAGTGGGACCCATGAATGAGCTGCACTCGGCTTTGAGTAATGAGGCAGTGGGACCTACGTATGAGCTGCACTCGGCTTTGAGTAATGAGGCGGTGGGACCCACGAATGAGCTGCACTCGGCTTTGAGTAATGAGGCGGTGGGACCTATGTATGAACTGCACTCGGCTTTGAGTAATGAGGCGGTGGGACCTATGTATGAGCTGCACTCGGCTTTGAGTAATGAGGCGGTGGGACCCACGATTGAGCTGCACTCGGATTTGAGTAATGAGGCAGTGGGACCCACGAATGAGCTGCACTCAGCTTTGAGTAATGAGGCGGTGGGATCCACGAATGAGCTGCACTTGGCTTTGAGTAATGAGGCAGTGGGACCCACGAATGAGCTGCACTCGGCTTTGAGTAATGAGGCGGTGGGACCTACGAATGAGCTGCACTCGGCTTTGAGTAATGAGGCAGTGGGGCCCACAAATGAGCTGCACTTTGCTTTGAGTAATGAGGCAGTGGGACCCATGAATGAGCTGCACTCGGCTTTGAGTAATGAGGCAGTGGGACCTACGTATGAGCTGCACTCGGCTTTGAGTAATGAGGCGGTGGGACCCATGAATGAGCTGCACTCAGCTTTGAGTAATGAGGCAGTGGGACCTACGTATGAGCTGCACTCGGCTTTGAGTAATGAGGCGGTGGGACCCACGATTGAGCTGCACTCAGATTTGAGTAATGAGGCAGTGGGACCCACGAATGAGATGCACTCAGCTTTGAGTAATGAGGCGGTGGGACCCACGAATGAGCTGCACTCGGCTTTGAGTAATGAGGCAGTGGGACCCACGAATGAGCTGCACTCGGCTTTGAGTAATGAGGCGGTGGGACCCACGAATGAGCTGCACTCGGCTTTGAGTAATGAGGCAGTGGGACCCATGAATGAGCTGCACTCGGCTTTGAGTAATGAGGCGGTGGGACCCACGAATGAGCTGCACTCGGCTTTGAGTAATGAGGCAGTGGGACCCACGAATGAGCTGCACTCAGCTTTGAGTAATGAGGCGGTGGGACCCACGAATGAGCTGCACTCGTCTTTGAGTATTGAGGCAGTGGGACCCAAGAATGAGCTGCATTCAGCGTTGACTACTGAGGCAGTGGGACCCACGAATGAGCTGCACTCGGCTTTGGGTAATGAGGCAGAGAGATTTGTGAATTAACTGCACTTTTCTTTGAGTACTGAGTTAGAGGGACCCTTGAATGTGCTGCCCTTGACCCTGCGTTCTGAGGAAGAGGTACACGCAAAATAGCTGCTATCGGCTTTGAGTAGTGAAGCAGAGGGACACGTGGATGAGCTGCACTTGACCCTGGATACTGAGGCAGAGGGACCCCCGAATGAGCTGCACTCTGCTTTGAGTACTGAGGCGGTGGGACCCATGAATGACCTGCACTCGGCTTTGAGTAATGAGGCAGTGCGACCCATGAATGAGCTGCACTCTTCTTTGAGTAATGAGGCAGTGGGACTTATGAATGAGCTGCACTCGGCTTTGAGTAATGTGGCGGTTGGACCCACAAATGACCTGCACTCAGCTTTGAGTAATGAGGCAGTGGGACCCATGAATGAGCTGCACTCGGATTTGCGTAATGAGGCGGTGGGACCCACGAATGAGCTGCACTCGGCTTTGGGTAATGAGGCAGTGGGACCCACGAATGAGCTGCACTCGGCTTTGAGTAATGAGGCAGTGGGATCCAAGAATGAGCTGCACTCGGCTTTGATTAATGAGGCTGTGGGACCCATGAATGAGCTGCAATCTGCTTTGAGTACTGAGGCGGTGGGACCCACGAATGAGCTGCACTCGGCTTTGAGTAATGAGGCAGTGGGACCCACGAATGAGCTGCACTCGGCTTTGAGTAATGAGGCGGTGGGACCCACGAAGGAGCTGCACTCAGCTTTGAGTGATGAGGCAGTGGGGCCCACGAATGAGCTGCACTTTGCTTTGAGTACCGAGGTAGAGAGACACATGAATGAGCTGCACTCGGCTTTGAGTAATGAGGCAGTGGGGCCCACAAATGAGCTGCACTTTGCTTTGAGTAATGAGGCAGTGGGACCCATGAATGAGCTGCACTCGGCTTTGAGTAATGAGGCAGTGGGACCTACGTATTAGCCGCACTCGGCTTTGAGTAATGAGGCGGTGGGACCCACGAATGAGCTGCACTCGACTTTGAGTAATGAGGCAGTGGGACCTACGTATGAGCTGCACTCGGCTTTGAGTAATGAGGCGGTGGGACCCACGATTGAGCTGCACTCAGATTTGAGTAATGAGGCAGTGGGACCCACGAATGAGCTGCACTCGGCTTTGAGTAATGAGGCGGTGGGACCCACGAATGAGCTGCACTCGGCTTTGAGTAATGAGGCAGAGGGACCCAAGAATGAGCTGCACTCGGCTTTGAGTAATGAGGCGGTGGGACCCACGAATGAGCTGCACTCGGCTTTGAGTAATGAGGCGGTGGGACCCACGAATGAGCTGCACTCGGCTTTGAGTAATGAGGCAGTGGGGCCCACAAATGAGCTGCTTTTTGCTTTGAGTAATGAGGCAGTGGGACCCACGAATGAGCTGCACTCGGCTTTGAGTAATGAGGCAGAGGGACCCAAGAATGAGCTGCACTCGGCTTTGAGTAATGAGGCGGTGGGACCTACGTATGAGCTGCACTCGGCTTTGAGTAATGAGGCGGTGGGACCCACGAATGAGCTGCACTCGGCTTTGAGTAATGAGGCGGTGGGACCTATGTATGAGCTGCACTCGGCTTTGAGTAATGAGGCGGTGGAACCTATGTATGAGCTGCACTCGGCTTTGAGTAATGAGGCGGTGGGACCCACGATTGAGCTGCACTCGGATTTGAGTAATGAGGCAGTGGGACCCACAAATGAGCTGCACTCAGCTTTGAGTAATGAGGCGGTGGGATCCACGAATGAGCTGCACTTGGCTTTGAGTAATGAGGCAGTGGGACCCACGAATGAGCTGCACTCGGCTTTGAGTAATGAGGCGGTGGGACCTACGAATGAGCTGCACTCGGCTTTGAGTAATGAGGCAGTGGGGCCCACAAATGAGCTGCACTTTGCTTTGAGTAATGAGGCAGTGGGACCCATGAATGAGCTGCACTCGGCTTTGAGTAATGAGGCAGTGGGACCTACGTATGAGCTGCACTCGGCTTTGAGTAATGAGGCGGTGGGACCCATGAATGAGCTGCACTCGGCTTTGAGTAATGAGGCAGTGGGACCTGCGTATGAGCTGCACTCGGCTTTGAGTAATGAGGCGGTGGGACCCACGATTGAGCTGCACTCTGATTTGAGTAATGAGGCAGTGGGACCCACGAATGAGCTGCACTCAGCTTTGAGTAATGAGGCGGTGGGACCCACGAATGAGCTGCACTCGGCTTTGAGTAATGAGGCAGTGGGACCCACGAATGAGCTGCACTCGGCTTTGAGTAATGAGGCGGTGGGACCCACGAATGAGCTGCACTCGGCTTTGAGTAATGAGGCAGTGGGACCCACGAATGAGCTGCACTCAGCTTTGAGTAATGAGGCGGTGGGACCCACGAATGAGCTGCACTCGGCTTTGAGTAATGAGGCAGTGGGACCCACGAATGAGCTGCACTCAGCTTTGAGTAATGAGGCGGTGGGACCCACGAATGATCTGCACTCGGCTTTGAGTAATGAGGCGGTGGGACCCACGAATGAGCTGCACTCGGCTTTGAGTAATGAGGCGGTGGGACCTACGAATGAGCTGCACTCGGCTTTGAGTAATGAGGCAGTGGGGCCCACGAATGAGCTGCACTCGACTTTGAGTAATGAGGCGGTGGGACCCACGAATGAGCTGCACTCGGCTTTGAGGAATGAGGCGGTGGGACCCACGAATGAGCTGCACTCGGCTTTGAGTAATGAGGCGGTGGGACCCACGAATGAGCTGCACTCGGCTTTGAGTACCGAGGTAGAGAGACACATGAATGAGCTGCACTTTGCTTTGAGTACGTGGTAGAGAGACACATGAATGAGCTGCTCTCAGCTATGAGTACTTAGGTAGAGAGACAAGTGAATGAGCTGTATTCTGCTTTGAGTGCTTAGGCAGAGAGATTTGTGAATTAACTGCCCTTTGCTTTGAGTACTGAGTTAGAGGGACCCTTGAATGTGCTGCCCTTGACCCTGCGTTCTGAGGAAGAGGGACACGCAAAATAGCTGCTATCGGCTTTGAGTAGTGAAGCAGAGGGACACGTGGATGAGCTGCACTTGACCCTGGATACTGAGGCAGAGGGACCCCCGAATGAGCTGCACTCTGCGTTGAGTACTGAGGCAGAGGGACCCCTGAATGAGCTGCACTCAGCTTTGAGTAATGAGGCAGTGGGACCCACGAATGAGCTGCAGTCAACCCTGAATATTGAAGCAGAGGGACCGACAAAGGAGATATGATCAGCTTTGGATACTGAGGCAGGTATGCACCCCTCTGGGTAATGAAGCAAAGGGGCTCATGAATGTGCGGCACTGAGGCAACGGGGCACATGAATGTGCGGCACTGAGGCAAAGGGACACATGAATTTGCAGCACTCTGTCCTGTTACTGAGGTAGAGAGTCGCAGAAAGGAGTTGCCTTTGACCCGGAGTATTGGCATTCAGTCGTCCCACAAAGTAGCAATCATCGGTTCTGGGTGTTGAGAGAAGAAGCCGTGGACAGGCTCTCCTGGGACTGCGCTGAGTAGCTGATGCACTCCTGGGTGTCGAGGCATCAGGCCTGCCATGGGTCTAGGACCAGGGGCAGCTTGGCAAAAGGAGAGGAGGTGGAGAAGGGTTGTGTCACTGCGTGACAAGGTAGGAGACCCCAAAGGGGTAACAGGCCATCCACTGTATTCAAGCAGCGGTAGCTTCTCGAAAGCTGTATGGTCACCTGAGCACAGAGCCTGCAAGGCCAGTGGTATCTGATTAGGTGTGCAAGGCTAGTATTTCTTTTTAGAAGTGACGAGTAGACTTGAACAGGGGCAGGGTCACTGTGTGCTGTAGAAGGTATTGGCAGGCTGGCCTGGTATAGAATGGGAATCAGTGCTTTTCAGTTTTAGAAGGTAGAGGCAAGGAGTGTAAGGAGACAGAGATGCAGTTTCTCTGTTTTGGAATGTGTCAGTAGGCAAGCATGGGTTGTGTCAAGTGCAGTGAGTTTGTATTTTAAATGATACGCTATGCATGCACGCCGTGGGCCAGGGGCTGTTTCTGTGTACTAGAAGTTACGTGTAGACTGCACAATCTGTCTTTGTATCTGATAGATACTTCTAACCACCGATTCCTCACTTATAGAATGTGTCCCAGGTGCCAGACTGGATCTGGAAACTTTTCAGAACTGCTTCTGCACACCAGCAAGTGTCGCAGTGCGGCTCCTCCATGACTTTGGTCCATCCCGCATATAAGCTCCACCCACGCACGCTGACGGTCGTTCCTTTGTTTCAGCCCCTTCAGATGCATACCTGGTGTTCTGTTCCCCATTTCATCTGTCTTTCCAACATCAACTAAAACTAAATCCAGTGTGCAAGGGAGCAATGTTTCCTCCTAATACTCCTGGCCTCGTAACTTGCAGAGACTGTTGGAAACAGAGGCGGGTGACTGATCTCCTCGAACTGTCTCTAGTGCTTGCGCTCGAGCGCGACTCGAAGTCATTCAAGAAGCTAGCCCTCATGCAACTCATGTATTGGTAGGTGAACCAGAACCAGGAAGTCAAGTTGCACGTCGACGAACACAAGAAATCCCGGGCCTTGATGTCATGGTCACACAAGTGGAAGGTAAGGACCGGCTTCTGTTCCTGAGGTCGTTCAAGTGAGATTCCAGTCGAACTCCTTCAGTAAGTCGCAGTCCAAACCTAAACACAAGAAGCGAAGCAGGACTCGAACCCATCCTGCCACTCTCATTCCAAAGATAAGAAGCAAGGACATCAATATACCAGACGGTCTCCCTCTGGATCCCCACTTGCGGGGCCAATTCCCCAGGCCGACCTGGGGAGAGGGGCTACAAATTCCTGGGCCATCAGGGATACTGCAACAGATCTAATCCGAAGACATGTTTTGCTAATATGTGGCACTCTTGTGGCTCCATCTGTTATGCCTTCAGACCCCAAGGTTCCGTAAGGACTGCCAATCGGGTTACTCCCAGCAGACCTGTCCTTGGTGCCGACTGACCCCTTTAGGCCTGTCAGGAGTGCCCTACTAGCTCAGACTTCCATCCTGGCGCCATGATCTGTGTCAGTCCACCCTTTGTTGATGCCGGCACCGCTGATGTAGGATCTGGTGCGGCTTCTAATGTCTGAATATGAATCGCATACAGCACAATCTCGAACTATGTCATAGTACAAAATCACAAACGCACAACCGGTCACCAAACAGCCTGATTAAAATACTGTTTCTCTTCTGTAACAGACTCCCTCAGTGGCTCCATTGTCTTCCTCGAGCAGGTTCTGATTAAAGCTTTCCACCGCTCAGAGGTGATGATGGTGGTGATGGGGAGGATGTAGCCCTACTCTTCCTTCATGGACTTCAAGAGGCCAGTGGGCTTCAATACCTCTTCAATACAGAGTTGAGCTTGCCATTTGGCCCTCCAATGGAAAAGAATGGCTCATTGGCAGTGGTAATCTGACGTGCAGCTGAAGTCTTGGACATCCTGCATTCCAATGAGGTTAATACAAATGCCATTTTGGAAGTCTTGCGGCCTTGGCCAGCAACATCTCAGCCCTGGCTCCTATTCAATGAGGCCTTCACTGATACTTGAATGGGCTCCTGGTGTGAACCTCTGTTCTTGCCTGCCCATGAGTAGGCAGGCGTAGCAACACAAAATGAGACATAAAAACGAACACAAAAAAACCCACAAAAAAGATCTCAAAAAGAGACGCAAAAGGAGACACAAAAGAGACACAAAAGAGACACAAAATGAGACACAAAATGAGACACAAAGAGAGGCACAAAAAGAGACGCATAAGGAGGTGTAAAAAGAGACGCAATACGAGCAGCAAAAAGAGACACAAAAAGAGACAAAACAAACACAAAAAGAAACACAAAAAGACACAAAAGAAGGCACAAAAAGAGATGCAAAAGGAGGCATAAAAAGAGACGCAATAGGAGGAGCAAAAAGAGACACAAAAAGAGACCAAACAAACACAAAAAGAGGCACAAAAAGAGGCACAAAAGAAGGCAAGTGGCCAGACGGATGCCTGGTGACCTGGAATTCCTCACAAAGCACCCTACTCCTGAGAGTCTGGTGGTTCAGGCTTCAGCCGGCTAGGTGACCCCTAACTCCCCCGGGTAGAGAGTCTAGGAGGATTGAGGGGTTTGTAAATGAGTGCTCTCTTCAGACAGCATGACATTGGGGTCTGTCAGTGCAGTTTGTTAGGCATGTATACACACACCCTCTGGGACTTGGCTAGTGAGATCTTCCTACAGTCCCTGAACATCTTAGGGCGGCATCACTGGCTCAAACAATTCAATGTGGTCCTGATGCGGGCGAATATGTGATTTGTACTGGCCTTGATACTACTGATGGTCTAGGAAGGGGAGTTGGCACTAGTGTGGTGCTCTGCCACCATGCGTGGATGCACTCAAAATTATTCTCTAGAGACATACAGGCTGCTCTCATGTAGATGCCTTTCGATGGCTTATACCTTTTTGGCAAAAAAGTCCACTCTGGTTTTAAGAAAACAGAGCCAGAGTATGTTCTCTGAGTATCTTGTCCCTTGGCAATCAGTTGCCTCACCAGTTCCAGACATCTAAAGGCTATTCTAGGAGGCTGGTGTACAGGCAGCATCAGTTTCTGCAATCACCCCAGTCTTTCCGAGGCTGGTGGCGTGGATCAGGCAGATAACATGCAGGCAATCAGGGGCACCAGTCTTCTCAATTCACTTCCCCTATGGCAGATGTTGCCAAGCCCTTTAACTAGCAATTAATGGTTCACATTGAGCATTTTCTTCCCAGGGCGGTGATTCATAACGTCCAAAAGATGGGTACTCCAAATTGTTCAGCATAGCTATTTTCTACTTTTCCTTTTTGCTCATCCAAATCTCATGCTCCGCCCCACCCCATCAAAGCAAATCTCAGGGGAACACCTGCTTATTCTGTGCAGTTTTTGCAAAGGAGCCATCAAAAGGGTTCCGGACTTGGAAATAGGAGATGATCGCTGCTCTCAGTATTTCCTCATACTTAAGAAAGATTGGGGTCTTCAGCCCATCTTAGATCTTTGTCCTCTGAATGCCTTCCAGAGGAAGGACACATTCAAAATGCTCACGCTAGCCCAGATTCTGACTGTCCTGGACCCCAGCGACTAGATGGTGTCCATGGCCCTGCAGGACGCGTATTTTCATATACCCATCCTGCAGTCCCACAGCCTTTACCCTCGATTCAGAGTAGAGCAGGAGGATTTTCAGTTTGCCATGTTCCACTTTGACCTCACCAGCACCACTCGGAGGTTCACGAAAGTGGTGGTGGTAAGTTGTTAAGACAATATTAGTATGTAGTATATTAATAAAAGGCAAATTCAATCACAAAGGAATGTATTCCTGATTCTGTGTTTTAGTTGTTCTTTCAGATTAATACTGATATAACGAACACGTGTTTCACCCTATAAAGGCATGCATGCCTTTTTCAAGGCTGTGTTATCTACAAGTAATTTCAATTGCATACATAAAGTATCTGTAGTCACAGTGAAGACAAACTTCTGGAAAATAGCTTCCGGTAAACATCGTCGCGCTCCCTAATTAGTCACTGGTCCATTTCACAACTTTTTGGCTCACGAACGGTGCCTGCACCCGGCCTGGGGCATCTTCCTGCCTAAAGGAGAACTTTGCCTAGGACCTTTTGGCAGCTTTGAAAACACGCAGTTTTGCTCGCTGGGAAGGTCAGTTCACCTGTTCGGTCCTGCAGGACATTTTGGTCTGAGTCCAATGCGCAGATCCTCCACTTTGAGTAGATATTGCTTTGGTATCTATTCTAAATCTGCAGTTAGAAATCTATGAGTAGGACAAGTTACTTAACTTTGGTAACACTTTTTCTGGTGGATACTAAGCCTCACTGCAGATTCTTCACTACCCTCCCCCGTTCTCTAGAATGCCTCTTTTTAACATCTAAATGTTCCCAAGTTTGTAATCCGCACACTGGTACAGATGATTGTGTCATTCTCCGAGTCGGACAGCACGGAAATAGTCAAGCAAGAAACTGATGTCAGTGCACATGGGTGGCGCTTATAGGAGACTCT